>NC_058524.1:211798880-212411380 GCF_904849725.1 Hordeum vulgare subsp. vulgare | reverse complement strand
ATTGTTGGATTGAAGTGGCCTGGACCAACATTACTCGTACGCTTACGAGAGACCGGTTGAATCGACTAACATGCAACTTGTTGCATAAAGATGACTGGCGGGTGCCTGTTTCTTTAACTTTAGTTGAATTGGATTTGACCGAAAGTAGCAATTTGCACATCTCCGTTGTGGTTTTGCATAAGTAAGATGCAATCATACTAGATACCCATAGCAGCCACGTAAAACATGCAACAACAAATTAGAGGACGTCTAACTTGCTTTTGCTGGGTATGCATGTGATGTGATATGGCCACAGACATGATGTGATATATTGGATGTATGATATGATCATGTTGTAATAGTTAAATATCGACTTGCACGTCGATGCTACGGCAACCGATAGGAGCCATAGGGTCGTCTTTAAACTAACGTTTGTGTTTGTAGATGCGTTTACTATATTGCTAGGTTGTAGCTTTAGTAGTAATAGCATAGATAGCACGATAACCTCGATGACGGCACGATGATGGAGATCATGGTGTGGCGCCAGTGATGATGAAGATCATGTTGGTGCTTTGGTGATGCAGATCAAGAAGCACAAGATCCAGGTCATATCATGTCACTTATGAATTGCATGTGATGTTAATCCTCTTATGCACCTTATCTTGCTTAGAACGACGGTAGCATTATAAGGTGATCCCTCACTAAATTTCAAGATAAAATTGTGTTCGCCCTGACTGTGCACCGTTGCGACAATTCCTCGTTTCGGGACACCACGTGATGATCGGGTGTGATAGACTCAACGTTCACATACAACGGGTGCAAAACAGTTGCACACGCAGAACACTCGGGTTAAACTTGACAAGCCTAGCTTGTGCAAACATGGCCTCGGAACACAAGAGACCAAAAGTTCGAGCATGAACCGTATAGTTGATATGATTAGCATAGAGATGTTTACCACTGAAGCTACACTCAACTCACGTGATGGTCGGACTTGAGTTAGTGCATTTGGATCATGCCACACTCAAGTAACTAGAGGGATGTCTATTTGAGTGGGAGTTTATTAGTAATTTGATTAGCTGAACTCTAATTGTCTTGAACATAGTCTAAGTCCACTTTGCAAAATTTTATTTTGTAGATCAATGTCTCACGAAGTAGCAACCTTGAATTTCAATACGTTCCTAGATAAAGCTAAGCTGAAAGATGATGGTAGAAACTTTGTAGACTGGGCTCGTAATCTAAGGCTCATCCTACAAGCTGGGAAAAAGAATTATATCCTTGATGCAGCGCTAGGAGATGAACCACCCGCTACGTCTGATCAAGATGTTTTGAATGCTTGGTAAGCACGTAAGGAGGACTACTCAGTAGTTCAATGTGCAGTCTTGTATGGCTTAGAACCGGGAATTCAACGATGCTTTGAACGTCATGCAGCATATGAGATGTTCCAGGAGTTGATGTTTATCTTTCATAAGAATGCCCGGATCGAGAGGTATGAGACCTCCGATAAATTCTATGCTTGCAAAATGGCGGAGAATTCGTGTGTCAGTGAACATGTGCTCAAAATGTATGGGTACTCAAACCGTCTAGCTGAGCTAGGAGTTGAACTTCCGCAAGAGGCTATCACTGACAGAATTCTTCAATCACTGCCACCTAGCTACAAGAGCTTTGTGTTGAACTATAACATGCAAAGGATGAAGAAGTCACCCGGCGAGTTATTCGCGATGCTAAAAGTCGCAGAGTCAGAACTAAGGAAAGAACATCAAGTGTTGATGGTCAATAAGACCACTCGTTTCAAGAGAAATGGCAAAGGCAAGAAGGGTAACTCCAAGAAGAGAGGCAAAATTGTTGCCAGTCCGACGAAGAAACCCAAGGCTGGACCTAAGTCGGAAACATAATGCTATTATTGCAAGGGGATGTGTCACAGGAAGCGCAACTGCCCCAAGTATTTGGCTGATAAGAAGGCGGCCAACGCCAAACCAGGTATATGTGATATACATGTTATTGATGTGTACCTAACCAACTCTTGTAGTAGTGCCTGGGTATTTGATACCGGTTCTGTTGCTCACATTTGCAACTCGAAGCAAGAACTCTGGAATAAACGAATGCTGGGAATGATGAAGTGACGATGCTCGTGGGAAATGGTTCCAAGGTTGATGTCATCGCCGTCGGCACAGTCTCACTTTAGTTACCATCGGGATTAGCTATGAACTTAAATAATTTTTCTTTAGTGCCTACATTAAGCATGGACATTATATCTGGATCTTGTTTATTGTGAGATCGTTACTCATTTAAGTCAGAGAATAATGGTTGTTCTATTTTTATGAGTAATATCTTTTATGGTCATGCACCCAATGTGAGGGGTTTGTTTATATTGAATCTTCATTGTGATGACACACATATATATAACATAGAGACCAAAAGATGTAGAGTTAACAATGATAGTGCCAACTTTTTGTGGCACTGCCGCTTGGGTCATATTGGTGTAAAGCGCATGAAGAAACTCCATGTTGATGGGCTTTTGGAGTCACTTGATTTTGAATCACTTGACACGTGCGAACCATGCATGCCTCATGGGCAAGATGACTAAGACTCCGTCCTCCGGAACAATGGAGCATGGGAGTGACTTGTTGGAGATCATACATACTGATGTGTGTGGTCCAATGAGTGTGGAGGCGCGTGACGGATATCGTTATTTTCTCACCTTCACTGATGATTTGAGTAGGTATGGATATATCTACTTGATGAAGCACAAGTCTGAAACGTTTGAAAAGTTCAAGCAATTTTAGAGTGAAGTTGAAAATCATCTTAACAAGAAGATCAAGTTCCTACGATCTGATCGAGAAGGCGAATATCTGAGTTTCGAGTTTGGTGCTCACGTAAGACAATGTGGAATCGTTTCACAGTTGACACCGCCTGAAACACCACAGCGTAATGGTGTGTCCGAACATCGTAATCGTACTTTGCTCGATATGGTGCGATCTATGATGTCTCTTACCGATTTGCCATTATCGTTTTGGGGTTCATTCACATTAAATAGGGCACCATCAAAATCCATTGAGACGACACCATATGAGCTATGGCATGGCAAGAAGCCAAAGTTGTCGTTTCTTAAAGTTTGGGGATGCAATGCTTATGTCAAAAAGCTTCAGCCTGAAAAGATGGAACCCAAAGCGGAGAAGTGCATCTTCATAGGTTACCCAAAAGAGACAGTTGGGTACACCTTCTATCTCAGATCTGAGGGCAAAGTGTTTGTTGCTAAGAACGGAGCTTTTCTTCAGAAGGAGTTTCTCTCGAAAGAATTGAGTGGTAGGAAGATAGAACTTGATGAGGTTGTGGAACCTCTGCTCCAACAGGATGGTGGCGGAGGGCAGAGAGAAATCTTTGTCGAGGCAACACCAGTTGAGGAGGAAGATAATGATGATGATCATGTTACTGTCGGACCTCGCAGGTCGACAAGATCACGTACTGCTCCTGAGTGGTACGGGAATCCTGTCTTATCTACCATGTTGTTAGACAACAATGAGCCTGCGAATTATGAAGAAGCAATGGTAGGCCCTGATTCCAACAAATGGTTAGAGGCCATGAAGTCCGAGATAGGATCTATGTATGAAAACAAAGTATGGACTTTGGAAGTATTACCTGAAGGTCGCAAGGCAATTCAGAACAAATGGATTTTAAGAAGAAGACGGACGCAGACGGTAATGTGACCTTTTATAAAACTCGACTTGTGGCAAAGGGTTTTTCACAAGTTCAAGGAGTTGACTACGATGAGACATTCTCACCGGTAGCGATGCTTAAGTCCATCCGAATCATGTTAGCAATAGCTACATTTTGCGGTTATGAAATCTGGCAGATGGATGTCAAAACGGCGTTCCTTAATGGTTTTCTTAAGGAAGAGTTGTATATGATGCTACCCGAAGGTTTTGTCGATCCAAAGAATGCTAACAAAGCATGCAAGCTCCAGCGATCCATTTATAGACTGGTGCAAGCATTTTGGAGTTGGAATAAGCGCTTTGATGAGGTGATCCAGGCGTTTGGGTTTATATAAGTTGTTGGAGAATCTTGTATATACAAGAAAGTGAGTGGGAGCTCTATAGCGTTTCTAATATTATATGTGGATGACATATAGCTGATTGGAAACAATGTGGAGTTTTTAGAGAGCGTAAAGGATTACTTGAACAAATGTTTTTGAATGAAAGACCTAGGAGAATCTGCTTACATATTAGGTATTAAAATCTATAGAGATAGATAGAGGCGCCTAATAGGACTTTCACAAAGCACATACCTTGATAAAGTTTTGAAAAAGTTCAAAATGGAGCAATCCAAGAAGGGGTTCTAGCCAGTGTTACAAGGTATAAAGTTGAGTAAGACTCAGTGTCTAGTGACTACGGAAGATAGAGAAAAGATAAGTACCGTCCCCTATGCTTCAGCCATAGGGTCTATCATGTATGCAATGTTGTGCACAAGACCAGACGTCATCCTAGCCAAAAGTATGATAGGCAGGTTTCAAAATGATCCAGGAGTGAAACACTGGGCGGCGGTCAAGAATATTCTGAAGTACCTCAAAAGGACTAAGGAAATATTTCTCGTTTATGGAGGTGACGAAGAGCTCGTCGTAAAGGGTTACGTCGATGCAAGCTTTGACACTGATCCGGATGACTCTAAGTCTCAAACCGGATACGTATTTATTCTCAATGGGGGTGCGGTAAGCTGGTGCAGTTCCAAGCAAAGTTTCGTAGCAGATTCTACATGTGAAGCGGAGTACATGGCTGCCTCGGAGGCAGCTAAGGAGGGTGTCTGGATGAAGCAGTTCATGACGGATCTTGGAGTTGTGCCGAGCGCACTAAGTCCAATAACTCTGTTCTGTGACAACACTGGTGCCATTGCTCAAGCAAAGGAACCAAGGTTTCACAAGAAGACTAGACACATCAAATGATGCTTCAACCTCATCTGCGACTATGTCGAAGGAGAGGACGTAAATATTTGCAAAGTGCACACGAATCTGAATGTTGGAGATCCGCTGAGTAAACCTCTTCCACGAGCGAAGCATGATCAACACCAGAACTGTATGGGTATTAGATTCATTCCAATGTAAAACGCATAGCGATGTGAGACTAGATTATTGACTCTAGTGCAAGTGGGAGACTATTCGAAATATGCCCTGGAGGCAATGATAAAATAAATATTATTATATTTCCTATTTCAAGATATATACTAGAGGTTTTAGAGTTTTTTAGACACAACTTCTATATAGCCCCTCCCCTCCTTCTATATATACTAGAGGTTGTCGGGTTTTTTAGACACAACTTTAGCCACGTGCAACCCTAAACCTCTACTTCGTAGTTCTTCCTCTAGATCGGTTTTCTGCGGAGCTCGGGCAGAGCCCTGCATGAATAGATCATCACCATCACCGACGTGCCGTCACGCTATCGGAGAACTCATCTACTTCCCCATCTCTCTTGCTGGATCAAAAAGGCGGATATCGTCATCGAGATGTATGTGTGCTGAACGCGGAGGTGCCGTCCGTTTGGTGCTAGATCGGGACGGACTGTGGGATGAGGGTGATTTGAAACACGAATTTTTCCACTACATCAACCGCATTTCTTCACGGTTCCCGCTTTGTGATCTACAAGGGTATGTGGATCCGATCTCCCTCTCGTAGATGAACATCACCATGATAGGTCTTCCTGTGCGTAGGAAAATTTTTGTTTCCCATGCAACATTCCCCAACACTAGATCCTGTCTTCGTCGTTGGAATAGGCTATTCCAAACCTGCATCCGCAGTGTTGACCAAGCATGTGCCCAAGGATGCCCCAATCCTTGTAGATAAGGGCATGACCAAATTGAAGCTTCCCAATTTTGAGAAGCTGGAGTTTGATGAACTATATTCTGGCTTTTTGAGTCGCGTGGAGACGAGTCATGAAATGGAGAAGGGCCTGGTTAATATGATGAAAAGAAAAGATGAGGTATGATACCTGTTAGCCTTCTTTACATGTACTCCCATTAGCCCTCCAAAGGGCGAGTCATGTGTGTTGAGTCGAGCTTTGTAGAAAGCTTCAACCTGTAGCCCCCAAGGGTCGGGTCATCTTCTTGAAGATGAGCCGGGTCTTTAGCATTTATTTGAAGAAAGCTTCAACCTATAGCCCCCAAGGGTCGGGTCATCTTTTTAAAGATGAGTCGGGTCTTTAGCATTTATTTGAAGAAAGTTTCAACCTGTAGCCCCAAGGGTCGGGTCAACTTTTTTAAAGATGAGCGAGGTCTTTAGCATTTATTTGAAGAAAGCTTTAACCTGTAGCCCCCAAGGGCCGGTCATCTTTTTAAAGATGAGTCGGGTCTTTAGCATTTATTTGAAGAAAGCTTCAACTTGTAGCCCCCAAGGGCCGGGTCATCTTTTTAAAGATGAGCCGGGTCTTTAGCATTTAATTGAAGAAAGCTTCAACCTGTAGCCCCCAAGGGTCGGGTCATCTTTTTAAAGATTAGTCGGGTCTTTAGCATTTATTTGAAGAAAGCTTCAACCTGTAGCCCGCAAGGACCGGGTCATATTTTTAAAGATGAGTCGGGTCTTTATTTAAGGTATTTCCTCAAAAAAATTGAACTGTACATTAGCCTCCAAGTGTCAGGGATATTGCCTGCAATCTGCATGAAACTTGTTATAACCTTCTGGTGTTCGCAGGAATCGTTGAACCACGCCGACTCAACCGTGTCCGGCCTAAGGCAAAGTCTAGCGGAGCAGCAAGATGCTCGAGCTAAGTTTGAAGAGAAACTCCGCCTCGCATTGGTTGACATTCAAAAGATGAAGGCGGATCACAAGGAGCTTGAAGTCAAGGCCGAAACTGAGCGAGTCGCCTTGCTGAAAAAAGTTGAGCAAGTGCTACGGCGACAGAAATCTTCTGATGTCTCTTGAGCTTGCGTTGGTTTTTCCCTTGAAGAGGAAAGGGCGATGCAGCACAGGAGCAGAAGTATTTCCCTCAGTTTGAGAACCAAGGTATCAATCCAATAGGAGAATCTCGTCAAGTCCAGAGTACCTGCACAAACACAAAAGAGCTTGCACCCAACGCTATAAAGGGGTTGTCAATCCCTTGAAGATTAAATGCAAAGTGAGATCTGAAGGCGGAAAGTGCAACCAAGAAAAAGTGTATGGCTAGAAATATGATGTGAAGTAGACCCGGGGGCCATAGTGTTCACTAGAGGCTTCTCTCAAAATGGCAAATATTACGGTGGGTGAACAAATTACTATCGACCAATTGACAGAACCGCACAAAGTCATGACGATATCTAAGGCAATTATCATACATATAGGCATCACGTCCGAGACAAGTAGACCGATACTTTTTGCATCTACTACTATTACTCCACACATCGACCGCTATCCAGCATGCATCTAGTGTATTGAGTTCATGAAGAACAGAGTAACGCCTTACGCAAGATGACATGATGTAGAGGGATAACGCCTTACCCTTGATGGAAACAACATGATGTGTGCCTCTCTACCCCTTATGTCACTGGGTGAGGTCACCACACGGTATGAACCCAAAACCAAGCACTTCTCCCATTGCAAGAATCATAGATCAAGCTGGCCAAACAAAACCCACAACTCGAAGAGAATTACAAGGATATGAAATCATGCATAAGAGAGATCAGAAGAAACTCAAATAAGATTCATAGATAATCTGATCATAAATCCACAATTCATCGGATCTCGACAAACACACCGCAAAATAAGATTACATCGGATAGATCTGCATGAAGATCATGGAGAACTTTGTATTGAAGATCCAAGAGAGAGAAGAAGGCATCTAGCTACTAGCTATGGACCTGTAGGTCTGTGGTGAACTACTCACGCATCATCGGAGAGGTCATGGTGTTGATGAGGAAGCCCTCCGTATCCGAATCCCCCCTCCGATAGGGCACCATAACGTGCCCCAGATGGGATCTTGCGGAGACAGAAGCTTGCGGCGGCGGAAAAGTACTTTCGATGATCTCTTGATTTTTTCTGGAATTATTGGGAATATATATGCGAAAGACCTAGGGCAGAGGTGGCCCAGGGAGCCCACAAGCCTGGGAGGTGTCGTCCCCCCTGGCCGCGGCTAGGGGGCTTGTGGGGTCCCTGGTGGCCCCCTGCCTTGGTTCTCAAGCTTTCCAGATCTTCTTCTGTTTTGAAAAAAATCTTTTCGGAAGTTTTATTCCGTTTGGACTCCGTTTAAAATCCTCCTATGAAAAGGGTCAAAAACACGGAAAAAATAGGAACTGGCACTTGGCACTGAGTTAATAGGTTAGTCCCAAAAAGTTATAAAAGGCATACAAAACATCCAAAGTTTGACAGGATAATAGCATGAAACCATCAAAAATTATAGATACGTTGGAGACGTATCAGAAGCCGAGGACCAGATGAAGGTCGCCGTACAGGAACTGTCCGGTTTAAAACTTCATATCTCAAAGATGGCCAATGACGTGTTTGGTAAGTATCCGCCACTATCCTTACTTCTAAAGTCGTGTTGTCAGACATTCCGGCGATTTATGATCGTGTATCATTGCTGCAGGTCCTCAGTCCGCCAATCTCCATGATAATTGTGTATTGAAACTGAAAGCAGTGTATACTTTGACGGAGTAGCTGTATACTGGCGGCGTGATGGATATTAAGGCCGTCATGGGCGTCAAGGAGCCCATAAAGTCAATCAAATATATGTTGGGATGCTTGTCCATGCTGCCACCCCAGATTGAAGAACTGAAAAGATCAGGCGCCCGGAAAGGTGTACTGACCACCCTGAGCTGGTGCTTGGCTTATGCTCCAGAGCTTAAACCGGAGGAGATAATTAGGGGATTTCTAGAATACAAAGATGACGAGTCAGAATTCACTGAAGATGATTACCATCGCTATGTGAAGGAATCTCGCTTCGCGGTGACTCAACTAGCGGCCAGTCTAGACTTAACCAAGTATCAGGCGGCTTATGATGAGCACAACAAGCGTGTTACTCCTCCCTCTTACAAAATCACAGTTCTGACTCCGCAGCGCCGTAAGAATCCCTTTGACTCTGATGCTGACCCGTCCACCATCTGGACCGACGAGGCTGAGTTCAATACCTTAACCAATTGCAATTGGAAAATGGGCGACTTACAGATCCAAAATGGCGAAAGCTCGACGTAGGATAATCTGGAGGCGGCTTGAACCAGGTGTCACTTTGAAGACCGCCCATGGTGATTAATTCAGAAAATCCAATGTCGGGTTATGTAACTTTTGATGGCCTTCTGAGCCATGTAATAGGTTAGAGATGAAAACAGTATTGTGTTACACCTGTACTTTTGTTGACTCTGAAGTCGCTCCCCTGTTGTTTAAGATGAGATGCCTTACTAGGCGTTTTTCCATGTCTTTTGCCGAATAATTACTCTTCATGTGGTCAGAGAAGAGATAATGAACCGGCTCAATGAGACGCGGCGGCTTAAGATGAGTTTTTTGAGAACTCTAACTATGCCACAAATATACTTTGTAGACATAAAGGTTGTCGGCTCAATGAGTCATGGTAGGGTAGGACGAGCTTGCAAGGCTCTAGTGCTACCCCAGAGAGGCTTTTGCAATAGCCTTAGTTGTTTAGACCGGCTGATCAGGCGCGAGTCAAGCTTCAGTGAAGCAGGTTCAGTGAACCCATGGTTTGTCTATTTTCCATATACCGGCTCCCGCAGGCACCCTTCATGTTTTAACCAACCCAAGTTCAGGGTCCAGAACTGGATTGACTCACCAAGAGTACATGGGACCATAGAGCGAGTCGCCAAACATACAGTCCAGTATAACCATTGTAATGCGTTACTTTTTCGCTAGCCAAGAGGGTATTCAGGCTGAACTCAGTGGGTAGAAGCCCCCAAGTGACCTATGATTAGGGAAAAGTCGGACTTAGGATTGCAGAAGCGTTTACGCTCTTACTGCAAAACGACTGGGGAACTAGTAGCCCCCAAGTAAGCCGGCTTGATTCTCAAAACCACAAAAGGCGCCAATGTTTGAACCGTTCAACCTGGCAACTTTGGTCCTCTTTGGCTTATCAGTATCCAGTTTTGAAATAAGTGCTGCATGGCGACTTATGCTCTTTGATACTGATAGCGTCCATGCTTGCACGACTTGTGAATCAATAAAGACTCATGCTCTCAAGAAGCTGAAATGGCAGAGACCCCGAATTTCGCGGGCGCCGGCTTTATATATATATATAAAGAGAGTACAGGGACTAAACTATGTACAATGATAAGGAGCCCATGGCTCTAAGTGTAGTAAGGCTGCAAGTGGGCAATATTCCAAGGCCGGGTTGTTTCAACCTCTGTTGCCGTCCTATGTGGACGAAGATCCATCAGGTATTAGGAACCATTATGAAGATTTTTGCTGACAACAAACGTCCCTTCCATGGGGGATAACTTATGCATACCAGTATGATCTTGAATCAAACGGTGCACTAAGTCGCCGTACTGAAAGACCCGGCTCCTGACTCGGCGGCTATGATAGCGTCGCAAGTCTTATTGATAAATCGCCGATCGTGTCGCTGGCAAGTCACGCACCTCCGCCAAAGCATCCAACGAATCGTGACGTGCCAGCTCATTGTCCTCCTCAACATAAGCGGCGACCCGTGGTGACTCGTGCCTGATGTCACTTGGTAAAACCGCCTCAGCTCTGTAGGCCAAGAAAAAGGGCGTGTAACCAGTGGATTTGTTAGGAGTAGTCCTTATGCTCCACAGAACAGAAGGGATCTCTTCAACCCAACAACCCGGGGTGCGTTCCATAGGAACCATGAGTCGGGGCCTGATCCCACGCAAGATTTCTTGATTCGCCTGTTCCGCCTTTCCATTGGATTGGGGATGCGCAACCACAGAGACATCAATCCGGATGTGCTCTTTTTCACAAAATTCTTGCATGGCGCCTTTGGATAAATTAGTACCATTATCAGTGATGATACTATGAGGATACCCGAAGTGAAAAATCAACTTCTTGAGGAACTTGACGGCCGTATCTACATCGCAACTATTGACCGGCTCTGCTTCAAACCACTTGGTAAATTTGTCAACCGCCACTAGTAGGTGAGTCTTTCTGTTGGAAGACATCTTGAAGGGACCAACCATGTCGAGCCCCCAGACCCCAAAAGGCCATGTAATTGGGATCATCCGCATTTCATGAGCCGGAACATGCATCTGACGCCCAAATTTCTGACACCCGTCACATCGCTACACTATGTCCTCAACATCTGCGTGAGCTGTTAACCAATAGAATCCATGCCTGAAGGCCTTGGACACCAAAGAGCATGACCCAGCGTAATGAACACAATCGCCAGCGTGGATCTCGTTATGGATCGCATGTCCTTCTTCGTACGAGGCGCACCTTTGAAAAATTCCAGAAGTGCTTCGTTTGTGCAACTCGTCCTTATGTATAACCATGGACTTGCGTCGCCGGATAATTTGGTGGGCCAACAACTCCTCCGCAGGTAACTCGCCTCGTGGCAAATACGCCATGTATGGGACCGCCCAATAAGGAGTGGCATGAAGAGCCTCCACAAGTTGAGATTCCGCCTCAGGGACCGCTATATCCTCTTCAGAAGGCAATTTCACCGATGGGTTATGCAAAACATCCAAAAAAAATCGGAGGAACCGGCTTACGCTGCGACCTGAGTCGTGAAAGAGCATCGGTTGCTTCATTGAGCCGGTGATCGATATGATCAACCTGATAACCATGAAAGTGACCCGCCACATCTTATGCAGCCCGTCTGTAAGCCGCCATCAAAGGGTCCCTGGAATCCCACGTTCCGGAAACTTGTTGTGCCACCAGGTCCGAGTCGCCCAGGCATCTAACTCGGCTGAGGTTCATCTCTTCGGAAATCCTAAGCCCATGGAGCAAAGCCTCGTACTCTGCTGCATTGTTACATGGAAACATGAGCCGGAGTACGTAGCAGAACTTGTCACCCTGTAGTGAAGTTAGTACCACGCCAGCCCCCGAGCCTTCCAGCTGCCTAGACCCGTCAAAGTGGATAGTCCAATATGTGTGATCAGGTCTGTCTTCTGGGATCTGCAGCTTGGTCCAATCGTTGATGAAATCCACCAAGGCCTGAGACTTGATGGCCGTGCGGGGTGAGGACCAAGCTTGATATGCCACTTAGCAATCCGCCCGGTTGCTTTACGGTTTTGTATGATGTCGCCAAGTGGCGCGGAACTGACCACCGTGATCGGGTGCTCCTGGAAATAGTGCTTCAGCTTTCGACACGCCATGAAGATCCCAAAAACCAGCTTGTGCCGGTGTGGATAACGTTGTTTGGAGAGGGTTAAGACTTCACTAACAAAGTATATTGGCCTTTGGACCGGATAATCCTTTCCTTCTTCTTTGCGTTCAACAACCACTGCCACACTTACAGCTTTAGAGTTAGCAGCAATGTATAGGAGCATAGGCTCTTTGTCAACGGGAGCGGCTAAAATGGGCGGCTCAGCCAGTTGCTTCTTCAAGGCCTCAAAGGTTTCGTTAGCTGCGTCCGTCCACACAAAACGGTTTGTTTTCTTGAGCAGCTGATAAAGGGGATGGCCTTCTCCCCAAGGTGGCTTATGAAACGACTCAAAGCCGCAATACGACCCGCCATATGCTGGACCTGGTTGATATTAGTTGGCTTGCCAACTGAGGTAATCGCCTTAATTTTGTCTGGGTTAGCCTCGGTGCCTCGCTCTAACACCAAGAAGCCTAATAATTTCCCTGTAGGGACACCGAAGACACACTTGGTCGGGTTAAGCTTCATGTGATACACGCTCAAATTATCAAACGTTTCCTTGAGATCCTCCAGAAGTGACTCTTTCTTCTGGGATATCACCACTATGTCATCAACATAGGCGTGAATGTTGCACTCAATCTGGTTGTGCAGGCAATTCTGGATACAACGCTGATAAGTCGCCCCTGCACTCTTGAGCCCAAATGGCATAGAGACATAGCAAAAAGCGCCAAAGGGAGTTATGAAGGACGTCTTCTCCTGATCCTCCAGAGCCATCTTGATCTGGTGATAACCCGAGTATGCATCCAAAAAACACAGCCGCTCGCAACCTGTCTGTCACGCCCAAGATGCGACCCTATCCTTAATTTGGCACGAAGGCCTCGTTAGGGATAGAAGCGCATCTCGTCGTGTCGCAAGAATGGATATCGTTACAAGTAAATGTACTGAAAAGAAGAGATATATATAGACAGTTGGCTTACACTCGCCACAAGCTACATCAGAGTCACATCAGTACATTACATAATCATCAAGAGTAAGAGCAGGGTCCGACTACGGACCAAAACAAACGAGAAAAGAAGAACGACGTCCATCCTTGCTATCCCAGGCTGCCGGCCTGGAACCCACCCTAGACCGATGAAGAAGAAGAAGAAGAAGAAGAAGCAACTCCAAATGAACAATCAACGCGCTCGCGTCAAATAACCTTTACCTGTACCTACAACTGGTGTTGTAGTAATCTGTGAGCCACAGGGGACTCAGCAATCTCATTTCCAAAGGTATCAAGACTAGCAAAGCTTAATGGGTGAGACATGGTTAAGTGGTGAAGTTGCAGCAGCGGCTAAG
The DNA here is from genome assembly GCF_904849725.1 of Hordeum vulgare subsp. vulgare. Lineage (NCBI taxonomy): Eukaryota > Viridiplantae > Streptophyta > Magnoliopsida > Poales > Poaceae > Hordeum > Hordeum vulgare. Next base: position 212,397,848 of record NC_058524.1, on the reverse strand, counting down.
CATTATTTGGTGGCTAACTTACGAGTACAAGAAATAAGAGGGGGAAGATCTACGCATAACGGACGTGAACTACTGATGATCAAATGAATGATCCTGAACACCTACCTACGTCAGACATAACCCCATCGTGTCCTCGATCAGAGAAGGAACTCACGAAAGAGACAGTCACGGTTACGCACACAGTTGGCATATTTTAATTAAGTTAACTTCAAGTTATCTAGAACCAGTGTTAAACAAAGTTTCCACGTTGCCACATAACCGCGGGCATGGCTTTCCAAAAAGATTTAATCCTGCAGGGGTGCTCCAACTAGTCCATCACAAATTACCACAAGCCACATAGTAATCCTCAATCACGAAGCTCACGATCTCGTTGGATTCCCTAGTGGAAAACCTCAACTCTGAGATTACCCAAAGCATCACCGGAATCCCGATGCACAAGATATCTCGTCAAAGGTAAAACTAATCCAGCAAGGCCACCCGGCGTGTCGAAGATCCCGATAGGAGCCGCGTATCTCGTTCTCAGGACACGACGGATAAGCACAGCGTACGGTGGCCTGATAGAAATCTCCCGAGTTGCCCCGGGTTGGCCCCGCAAACGGCTCTAGTTTTGGACCAGCACCAACAGCACTGCCCCCCTGTATTATGTGAAATTACTCCTCGGGTTCATGACGCCCTATGCTTTCAGTATTAACAAGTTATTATGTTGGGAAAATTTAGTACCAATGTTGGGCCTTGCCAGACCAGCTTTAATCTAAAACGAATTATCAAGGGGGTCCCCATAACAACCCCGATCGTGTTAGGAGCGCTCATTTATGGAACATAACACCGGTAGCCGAAACTAAGGGGGCAAAGGTGGAACAAAACACCAGGCTAGAAAGGTCGAGCCTTCCACCTTTTACCAAGTATATAGGTGCATTAAATTAAATAGCATTAAATATGGTGATATGACAAGGAACACATGTTATCACATGGAAGCAACTTCACCTGCAACTAGCAACGCTAACAACATGGTTAAGCAAGCGGTAACATAGCCAATCAGTGGTTTGCTAGGTTGATCAGTTGAAGGTTATCATGGCATTGTTGAGAGGCTCATATATAACAAGTGGTAGGCAACGAGACATAAACGGTAGAAACGGTAAAACTAGCATGGCAATGATGGTAATGGTATCTGGGGAATTGGTCATCTTGCCTGAGATCCCGCTTGGAAGAAGAACAACTCGGTGAAGTCGGCGAATCAACGTAGTCGAACGGGTCCTCACATTCCGACACGCTTGCGGAACTCTATCAGGACGGAGCAAACCGGAAACAAGCATCAACACAAATATTCACCACACGATGCACAACATGATGCATAACCTACTATGATGCATGATCAGTTCAAAGATGCAAGGGATGGCATGGCAATTCACCTCACACAAACTCTACACATTAAGTGAAGCTCCATATGCAACGAGTTGCATATCGACGAAACTCCACATTTAATTATTTAATTCCCTCCCGTTAATTAGCACGACAATATTTAATTGTTGTTAACATAGCAAGGGGTGAAGCGACGGTTCTACGTGGCATCCTAGTCGGTTTAACTCGCGGAACATAGAACGGAGCTACGGCACAAGAGGCATGCAACACAAGATTAATTATGCCATGAATGCGTCATGCACGCGAGTTACAACATCACGGCAAGAAGAGAAGGAAACATGTGTCGCCACGGCGAGCGAGAGGGAACCATGGCGGCAAGTCGGAAACGATGCCACGGCAATGTTCCTATCCCGATACTCGTCGAGATAACGTGCCAACGAACTGGGAACACGTGCGGGAACGGTAAATAAGATGGGGTGATCCCGTATATCGGGTTCCCATGTGTCGAGGCACGACGAAAGAAGACAACATGCTACGGGCAACATACGGTGCAAACATACATACATCTCTTACAACACATGTACATGGTTCTCGGCCACGTCTCAGGGGTATACCTTCGGAGCGTGCACATCGGAGCGGAATGGTTCGGTGAAGGAGACCAACGGTCGTCGTGGAAGTCTTGGTTGTCGTGGAAGTAGTCCTTCCCGCGCCGGTAGTTGAAGTAGTGGTACACGGTCTTCGGCGTCGGGAGTCGAACACGGTTTTCGGGGGTCGTTGAAGATGACGCCGTTGTACACCCGATCTCGTCGATGGACCACGGTGGTGGGGATGGTGCATGGGGTCTTCGGCGTCGTTCCTACAGGCAAAAGGGCAAGGCAACAGCATCTCGCAGCAACAGCAAGGGCAAGGCAACGGCGACCAAGCAAGCAAGCACATCAGACAACAGAGCAGCGCAACACCTACAGTAACGGCAACCTAGCGCAGCAAGCAACAGCTACACGACAGCAAAGCGGCAGCAGCTACAGGCAACGACGACAACAGCAAGCAGCACAATACAGCAACGACAAGGCACCAGCGGCAGGCACAGCAAGCATGCACCAGGTCAGCAGCTAACCTCATCAAACAGCAACAGCAAACGCAGTCGCAGGCAAGCTGCAAAACGGCAACATCAACACGGACAACAAAAACGGCGAGCTCGGCAACTACGAGGCGGCACCGGTGGAGGGGCTGCTGTAGGCGAGGCCGATGGAGGTGCGAGGCCACAGCGGCGACGGGGGACGCGGCCGAGGCCGAGGCACAGGGCGAGGTGGCGCACGGCGGCACGACAAGGGGCGGCGTACCGGCGAGCTCGGTCAGAGATAGCGCACGGGAGGGGAGCAGGAGGCCGGCGACGCGGGGCTTCTCGAGGCCATGGCGGCGGCGCACAGGCATGGGGCGAGGGCGACGGAGGAGAGGCCGGCAAGGCGGAGCGGCACGGCGGCGGCGCAACACGCGGGGAGGAGGAGGCGGCGGCAGGAGGGGCTGAGCGCGGCACGGGGCATGGGGAGGCCGGCGAGCGGCGCTGCACGGCTGGCCGGCGGGACACGCCGCTGAGGGGCCCTGACCGCCGGCGAGCTAGGGGCGGGGCGTGCGGGGAGGAGCAGAGAGGGGATCGAGGGCTATGGCGCCTAACGGCGCACGGGGGGGAGGACGAGGAGGGAGGGGAGAGGCGCAGCGCTCGGGGGAGACAGGGGCTCGCTAGGACAGGGGCTGGCTCGCCTGGGCTGGCTGGCCTGCTGGGCCTCTCTCCTCTCTTGCTCTCTCTTTCCTAAAAAAATCAGAAATCAACCACAAACGAAAATTGTTTTAACAAAATAAAATAAATGCCTTTTGACTCCTTTAAAAATATACCAAAACTATAAAATAGATTGGGCATTTTTTTAAAACAAAAAAAAATAAAACCCTTTTGAAGGATAAAATAAAACCTCTTTCATTTAAAGGATAAAATAAAAGCCTTTCAAAAGAGAAAATAAAATGAGACGGTTTTAAAATAAAACAAAAGGAAAAATAAAATCAAAACCCAAGGGTTGCCCCCACATTTAATAAAATGATTTTTAATGAAAAGAAGAAGACGAACCCTTGACGGGGTTAAAACTGATCTTTAGCAAAAAACACAAAAACGAAATAAGAGGGAGAGAGGGGGGAGCTACTATCGCTCTACGACTCGGTGATCACTCGAAGCACAACACTCCAAACACCACACGCGACAGACGATGCAAGATGCCATGCATGATACGATGATGCAACTACATGATGATGCAACAAATAAAAATAAGCACATGGCGGAAACGGAAATAAAAGGGGGAATCTTCTGGGCGTCAGTCTCGGGTTGTCACAACTCTCCTACACTACAAGAGGGTCTCGCCCCGAGATCCAAGAATGAAAGGGGGGAGGATGAGAAAGCAAGAGGTAAAAGTTAGTCGCTTCTTTGACAAACGAGTGAAACCAACGATCCTTGAAGGTTGCAAAGCGATGAGGAATGATATGAGGACTAAGAAATAATTCACGGAAAATTTCGGCAGCACTTCGGTAGGAAAATGGGACAAAAAATTCGATAAGAAGAGAGAAATATACAATATTCACAACGAAAGACTAGATAGAACAAGGGAACACCATGAACTTGATAGAACAACATAATAGACCCAAAAGAGCAACATCACAAGGCCTCCGAAACAAGAGAATAGGAACTAGCTCAAGCGGAAGAAGCGAATGAAGAAAAAGAATGACAACTATCATCATAATAGAATTTAAGAGCCTCCGGACAAAGAATTGACAGAGTAGTTCGAAAACCAACAACGAAAGGAACAAGATAGTAGTGGGTTTATGAAAATCATCTCAACAAATATGAGGTGACAACCAACCACTAAAATAAACAAGGAAAGTTGAAAGCAAAGATATCAAAACTTCTTACACCAAGAGGAAACATTTATAACTTGGATTAATGATAAGCATCATGATAGCAGCAACCATAGGAAAGGCTTTAGGTGAAATCCAAACCAAGATAGCTCAATGAAGAAATCATGAGTTGCAAATATCTCATGATCATAGAATTGGTGGATTTAACTATCTCATTCTTGAAAGGAAATCTCTTCGACACTCCTACACTAACAAGAATGCTATAATACCACCTCAAAGGATAAGGAAAAACAATTGCACTAAAATGCAAGGGAAAAAGGCTTGAGGTTCTCCAACAAGAATCTTGAAGAACACTTTGAGAATGAATTGAAATCTTGATGAATCACCATGAAGGACCTCCGTATACAAATGAATGATGCAACGATATGAAGGTAGATAATAATAAGATTATGACCTTGCCAAGATTTAGATGAAGCCTCATAAAGAGATACTTAAAAGAACTTGGAACTCTAGAAAAAAGATAAGCACACGAGAAAAGAATTGAAACCATGAGCCACTCCGGAAGAAGAATTGAAATCATTATGAAACACGAGTAAGAATTATGTCATGCTTATCCTTCATCAAATTAAATTGATGACAAGCAATGGATCTAGCATACAACTTATTCCTCTTGAAAAGATTAAAGACAGATAGATAAAGCACAAACTAGAAGAAATGTTGCAATAAACACCGGTAATAACTCACAATTGAATGGGAACACCACGAATTAATGGAGAAACATGAGAATGAAGAGCTCATGAGCCACCTGAGAGAAAACTTAAACAAGGCACCGGATAATCGAGAAACAAACGAGGAGACAACAATTGAGAAGAATTGAGGATGAAAGCTGAAAGCTCAGAACGAAGAATCTTCTGAAATGATGGCCTTCGGAGGATCGAGAATAAAAACAACCTAGAAAAGCACCGGATAGCAAGAAAGGGATTACTCATGATTGGGAACAATTAAGATGATGGCACCAAGCTGAAATGACGACTCTCCAAGAGAAAGAACAAAGATTTGAGAGAAATGCTCCTTCGAGTCTTCAATGGAGAAAATGACGAGAAGAACCTCACCAATAATAATTAAGACACTCCGGAATAAAGAAGAGTGAAGGTTGAGCCAAGATGAGAATTAATACAAATAGATCTTGAAGAAGTAATAAGGCTGATGAAATTCATACGTACGTCATAGTTGAAAAGATTTAGAGATCTCCGAAAAAGATTAAAAGAGCCAGGAAAGATCGTGGGAAAAACCTGTGAGTTATGGGCCCACTGAAAAGAAAACACCGTTGAAAAGATTGCTTAGAAGAGAGATATTGCACCGGTATAAATGACAATTAGATGAGGCTGAGAACCTTGAAATAAATGAAAGAATTGAAAACAAGAATTTCTAAAATATCTTTAACACTCCGGATAGAAAGAGAGAGGAATTAATAACAAGATAGGCTGATAAAAATTCCCAACATAGGAAAGAATTACAAGGATGAATGGATATGATGAACACAGACAACTGAATCAAATTCACCGGTAAGGATGACAAGAATGAACAAATATGACACGTATCTCCTGAGAATCTTCACAACGAATCACCGGCTATGAAAGGAAGAAGAGATAGCGGAAGTACAATGAAATGAATGCGCTTGGATGAAATCCAATCACTGAAGAAAAGGGTGGGAGGGCGGGGAAAAACAAAGACGACTTGGAACATATGAGGTGAACTCCGGCATAAAAGAGAGAATGATCTGCAACAATTTAGAGAGGATTGAATTCAGTTGAAGAGAAGCACACCGGTTGAATGGAATTGATACGATGACTCCAGTTGAAAAGGAATTGATAAGACAATTGATTGAGCAAATAATTTGCATTCACATAAAAATATGAGAACACCTCTTAGGACAGATCTGAAATCACCACTTGACATCGAAGCAACTTGAATTACCATATTCAACAAAACAAAGGGAGAGGCTTATGAAATAAGCCAGAACAAACTCATGAGAAAGATTTCGTCCGATATTTTCGTGGACAGGAATCCACTAGATGTCGAACACCAACCTAACATCATGCATTTGTTGGAGATTATCCTATAAGTAACTACTTGAATTCCCACTTATGAATTCCCGAAATATCTGGTCATGCAATCTGGTACACGGATACAAGCAGTAATAATCACACGACTCCTATACTAACTCGTCACCTGTATCACATCTATCAACACACGACCAGAATCTTGGACCTTCATCTACAACAGACCCTCGTGATCACAACGATACAAAGTATGGCAGTACTCCCGAACAATCTGCACCAGTACTGGGGACATCGGGGTTATCTCGCCACTACTAGTATTGAAACAATTACGAACATCCTTCGTTCTGAGATATTAAGAAATCTGAATGATAACGATGTGCTCAAGAATCCCCTGGAGCTCAACTCCCCTGAAACTTAAAGCAGATAGGAGGCACCAAGACATAACTCCGTCACATCGGCATCATATAGATTCCAAACATATCCGTGTGATCCTAAAAAAAATTTGAGTGAGAAGAGGAGTAGAATTAAATTATTACGTCAAGATTCCTCACCAGAGCATAGAAGAGGAGAAAAAAGAATCCTACTCTCCGATATATAACTAGACTCAAAGCAGTTTTTACTAGACTCGACTCGGCCAAGTTCGATCAATCAAGGGGGCTCCTAGGTCGGTACTGCTCTGATACCAACTTGTCACGCCCAAGATGCGACCCTATCCTCAATTTGGCACGAAGGCCTCGTCAGGGATAGAAGCGCATCTCGTCGTGTCGCAAGAATGGATATCGTTACCAGTACATGTACTGAAAAGAAGAGATATATATAGAGAGTTGGCTTACACTCGCCACAAGCTACATCAGAGTCACATCAGTACATTACATAATCATCAAGAGTAAGAGCAGGGTGCGACTACGGTCGAAAACAAACGAGAAAATAAGAACGACGTCCATCCTTGCTATCCCAGGCTGCCGACCTGGAACCCACCCTAGACCGATGAAGAAGAAGAAGAAGAAGAAGCAACTCCAAATGAACAATCAACGCACGCACGTCAAATAACCTTTACATGTACCTGCAACTGGTGTTGTAGTAATCTGTGAGCCACAGGGGACTCAGCAATCTCATTTCCAAAGGTATCAAGACTAGCAAAGCTTAATGGGTGAGACATGGTTAAGTGGTGAGGTTGCAGCAGCGGCTAAACATTATTTGGTGGCTAACTTACGAGTACAAGAAATAAGAGGGGGAAGATCTAAGCATAACGGACGTGAACTACTGATGATCAAATGAATGATCCTGAACACCTACCTACGTCAGACATAACCCCACCGTGTCCTCGATCCGAGAAGGAACTCATGAAAGAGACAGTCACGGTTACGCACACAGTTGGCATATTTTAGTTAAGTTAACTTCAAGTTATCTAGAACCAGTGTTAAACAAAGTTTCCACGTTGCCACATAACCGCGGGCACGGCTTTCTGAAAAGATTTAACCCTGCAGGGGTGCTCCAACTAGTCCATCACAAATTACCACAAGCCGCATAGAAATCCTCAATCACGAAGCTCGCGATCTCGTCGGATTCCCTAGTGGAAAACCTCAACTCTGAGATTACCCAAAGCATCACCGGAATCCCGATGCACAAGATATCTCGTCAAAGGTAAAACTAATCCAGCAAGGCCACCCGGCGTGTCGAAGATCCCGATAGGAGCCGCGTATCTCGTTCTCAGGACACGACGGATAAGCACAGCGTACGGTGGCCTGATAGAAATCTCCCGAGTTGCCCCGGGTTGGCCCCGCAAACGGCTCTAGTTTTGGACCAGCACCAACAGCACTGCCCCCCTGTATTATGTGAAATTACTCCTCGGGTTCATGACGCCCTATGCTTTCAGTATTAACAAGTTATTATGTTGGGAAAATTTAGTACCAATGTTGGGCCTTGCCAGACCAGCTTTAATCTAAAACGAATTATCAAGGGGGTCCCCATAACAACCCCGATCGTGTTAGGAGCGCTCATTTATGGAACATAACACCGGTAGCCGAAACTAAGGGGGCAAAGGTGGAACAAAACACCAGGCTAGAAAGGTCGAGCCTTCCACCTTTTACCAAGTATATAGGTGCATTAAATTAAATAGCATTAAATATGGTGATATGACAAGGAACACATGTTATCACATGGAAGCAACTTCACCTGCAACTAGCAACGCTAACAACATGGTTAAGCAAGCGGTAACATAGCCAATCAGTGGTTTGCTAGGTTGATCAGTTGAAGGTTATCATGGCATTGTTGAGAGGCTCATATATAACAAGTGGTAGGCAACGAGACATAAACGGTAGAAACGGTAAAACTAGCATGGCAATGATGGTAATGGTATCTGGGGAATTGGTCATCTTGCCTGAGATCCCGCTTGGAAGAAGAACAACTCGGTGAAGTCGGCGAACCAACGTAGTCGAACGGGTCCTCACATTCCGACACGCTTGCGGAACTCTATCAGGACGGAGCAAACCGGAAACAAGCATCAACACAAATATTCACCACACGATGCACAACATGATGCATAACCTACTATGATGCATGATCAGTTCAAAGATGCAAGGGATGGCATGGCAATTCACCTCACACAAACTCTACACATTAAGTGAAGCTCCATATGCAACGAGTTGCATATCGACGAAACTCCACATTTAATTATTTAATTCCCTCCCGTTAATTAGCACGACAATATTTAATTGTTGTTAACATAGCAAGGGGTGAAGCGACGGTTCTACGTGGCATCCTAGTCGGTTTAACTCGCGGAACATAGAACGGAGCTACGGCACAAGAGGCATGCAACACAAGATTAATTATGCCATGAATGCGTCATGCACGCGAGTTACAACATCACGGCAAGAAGAGAAGGAAACATGTGTCGCCACGGCGAGCGAGAGGGAACCATGGCGGCAAGTCGGAAACGATGCCACGGCAATGTTCCTATCCCGATACTCGTCGAGATAACGTGCCAACGAACTGGGAACACGTGCGGGAACGGTAAATAAGATGGGGTGATCCCGTATATCGGGTTCCCATGTGTCGAGGCACGACGAAAGAAGACAACATGCTACGGGCAACATACGGTGCAAACATACATACATCTCTTACAACACATGTACACGGTTCTCGGCCACGTCTCAGGGGTATACCTTCGGAGCGTGCACATCGGAGCGGAATGGTTCGGTGAAGGAGACCAACGGTCGTCGTGGAAGTCTTGGTCGTCGTGGATGTAGTCGTTCCCGCGCCGGTAGTTGAAGTAGTGGTACATGGTCTTCGGCGTCGGGAGTCGAACACGGTTTCCGGGGGTCGTCGAAGATGACGTCGTTGTACACGCGATCTCGTCGATGGACCATGGTGGCGGGGATGGTGCATGGGGTCTTCGGCGTCGTTCCAACAGGCAAAAGGGCAAGGCAACAGCATCTCGCGGCAACAGCAACTAGCAACTACAGCGACTAAGCAAGCAAGCACATCAGACAACAGAGCAGCGCAACACCTACAGTAATGGCAACCTAGCGCAGCAAGCAACAGCTACACGGCAGCAAAGCGGTAGCAGCTACAGGCAACGGCGACAGCAGCAAGCAGCACAATACAGCAACAGCAAGGCACCAGCGGCAGGCACAGCAAGCATGCACCAGGTCAGCAGCTAACCTCATCAAACAGCAATAGCAAACGCAGTCGCTGGCAAGCTGCAAAACGGCAGCAGCAACACGGACAGCAAAAACGGCGAGCTCGGCAACTACGAGGCGGCACCGGCGGAGGGGCTGCTGCAGGCGAGGCCGATGGAGGTGCGAGGCCACAGCAGCGACGGGAGACGCGGCCGAGGCCGAGGCACAGGGCGAGGCGGCGCACGGTGGCAGGGCAAGGGGCGGCGTACCGGCGAGCTCGGCCGGAGATAGCGTGCGGGAGGGGAGCAGGAGGCCGGCGATGCGGGGTTTCTCGAGGCCACGGCGGCAGGCATGGGGCGAGGCAGCGGAGGAGAGGCCGGCGAGGCGGAGTGGCACGCAGGCAGCGCAGCACGCGGGGAGGAGGAGGCGGCGGCAGGAGGGGCTGAACGCGACACGGGGCATGGGGAGGCCGGCGAGCGGCGCTGCGCGGCTGGCCGGCGGGACGCGCCGCTGAGGGCCCGTGACTGCCGGCGAGCTAGGGGCGGCGCGCGCGGGGAGGAGCAGAGAGGGGATTGAGGGCTATGGCGCGCGACGGCGCACGGGGGGGGGGGGGGGGGGAGGACGAGGAGCGAGGGAGAGGCGCAGCGTCGGGGGAGATACGGGCTCGCTAGGGCACATGCTCGCTCGCCTGGGCCGGCTGGCCTGCTGGGCCTCTCTCCTCTCTTGCTCTCTCTTTCCTAAGGAAAATCAGAAATCAACCACAAAATAAAATGGTTTTAACAAAATAAAATAAATGCCTTTTGACTCCTTTAAAAATATACCAAAACTATAAAATAGATTGGGCATTTTTTAAAACAAATAAAAAATAAAACCCTTTCGAAGGATAAAATAAAACCTCTTTCATTTAAAGGATAAAATAAAACCTTTTAAAAGAGAAAAGAAAATGAGACGGTTTTAAAATAAAACAAAAGGAAAAAATAAAATCAAAACCCAAGGGTTGCCCCCACATTTAATAAAATGATTTTTAATGAAAAGAAGAAGACGAACCCTTGACGGGGTTAAAACTGATCTTTAGCAAAAACCACAAAAACGAAATAAGAGGGAGAGAGAGGGGGAGCTACTATCGCGCTATGACTCGGTGATCACTCGAAGCACAACACTCCAAACACCACACGTGACAGACGATGCAAGATGCCATGCATGATGCGATGATGCAACTACATGATGATGCAACAAATAAAAATAAGCACACGATGGAAACGGAAATAAAAGGGGGAATCTTCTGGGCGTCGGTCTCGGGCTGTCACACTGCCGTAGAGTCAATGATTTGATCGATACAAGGGAGAGCAAAAGGATCTTTTGGGAAGGCTCAGTTAAGGTTAGTGTAATCAATGCACATATGAAAGGTGCCATTGTTCTTGAGGACCAGAACCGGATTGCCCAACCACTCTGGGTGAAAAACCTCCACGATGAAACCAGCAGCCAAGAGCCGGGCTACCTCTTCTTCGGTGGCTTTATGCCTTTCCTCGTTGAAACAACGAAGGTACAGCTGAACCAGCTTCATCTTAGGATCTATATTAAGGTGGTGCTCAGCGAATTCTCTCGGTACACCCAGCATGTCAGAAGGTTTCCATGCAAAGATGTCTCAATTCTCATGGATGAATTCTATGAGCGTGCTTTCCTATTTGGGATCTAGAACCGTCCAAATAGTGAATTGCTTGGAAGAGTCACCAAGTGTGAAATCTACTAGCTTAGTTTCATCTATCGGCTTAAACTTAAGGGGCGGCTCTAAATCAATTGTGGGCTTCTTGAGTGGGGTCATGTCCGCTGGGTCAACATTGGCTTGATGAAACTTGAGTTCCTCAGCTGCGCAGGCCGACTTAGCATAAGCGGCATCTCCTTCTTCGCACTCTTGAGCTAACTTCCGATCTCCACTGATCGTTATGGTTCCTTTAGGGCCTGGCATTTTGAGCTTAAGGTAGATATAACATGGGCGGGCCATGAACCGGGCATAAGCCGGCCGACCAAAAAGAGTGTGATAAGGGCTCTTGATCTTAACCACCTCAAACATGAGAGACTTGCACCTATAGTTAGACTCGGTGCCAAAAGCCACATTGAGTTTAACCCGCCCAACAGGATACGCCGACTTACCCGGGATGATGTCGTGGAAGACCGTAGAGGAAGGCATCAAGTCGCTTTCAGAGAAATTCATCCTTCGGAAGGTGTCGTAGTATAAGATGTTGATGTTGTTGCCACCATCCATGAGGACTTTGGAGAGGGTATAGCCCCCTACCTGTGGTGCCACAACCAATGCTAAGTCGCCAGGGTTATCAACCCGGGGAGGGTGATCCTCTCTGCTCCAGATAATAGGCTACTCAGACCAGTTGAGATACCTGGGAAGCGTCGGCTCAGTGACGCTGAGGGTTCTATGTTTAACCTTCTTGTCCCTTTTGCAAGTATTGGTGGTACACACATGATACTGCCCGTTGTTCAACTTCTTGGGATTGTTCTAGAATCCGTTGTTGTCGTTCTGCTGCTGAGAGCCGCCCAGGCGAAGCTGCTGCTGAAATCCGCCATGTGTGTTATATTGCTGGCTGTTTTGGACCTCATACTGCCCAGCATTAGCCTGTGACCCACCCTGAGGACCAGGGTTGGGGAAACCACCGAACGGACTCCTGTGTGATCCGCCCGATCCAAATTGGTTCGAGTGTCCACCACTACCTCCTCCTTGGTTGTTCTTGAGCGCCTCGGCACGGAATTCCTGCATAACGTAGCAGTCTTCCCAAGAATGAGTGGCTGGACCTTCCGCCGTGGTATGTTGTGGGCAGGGGCCCTTGAGCATCTTGTGATAGTTGCGTGGCTTTTTCTCACTGAAACCTATTTTCTTCGGGCATTGGTTCCCGGTCCCAGTGTAAGTATTGGCGACGAATTTAGTGGTACCTTCCTGCTGCCTTTTCTTCCCTTGACCCGCGGGGTTGTAATTACCTCGTTCTTGGGCCTGAGATTGGCCTTTGGATGATTCTCCTCTTCTGACAGTGCTGATTTTATCATCGTCCTCCCTGGGATCTCTGGTATCGTCTCACTTGGCGTACCTAGTCAGGGTGTCCATCAACTCGCCCATATCTTGCACCTTTCGCTTGAGTCTCCCAAGCTTCAACACCAAGGGCTAGTAGTGATAGTTTTTCTCCAAGATTACCGCGGCATGAGCCGCCGTGATACCATCCGATGAATGGATTACCTCTGCAACCCGCCGCGTCCAATGATGGGCCGACTCGTCCGGACGTTGGACACAGTGTTGTAAGTCCACAATAGTCATCCAGCATTTGCAAGTTCCTCTGAAGTTCTTGACAAAACGCTCCTTCAACTCGGCCCAGGTGTTGATGGAGTTGGGTGGCAGATTCTTCACCCAATTGTGTGTCGTCCCTTCGAGCATCATTGTAAAGTACTTGGCACATACCGCGTCGTTGACATCGAGCATGTCCATCGCAAGCTCGTAGCTCTCGACCCACGCTCCTGGCTCAAGATCCGGCGTGTAGTTGGGAACCTTGCGCGAACCCTTAAAGTCATTGGGCATACGCTCATTGCGGAGAGCGGGTGACAGACAGGGGATCCCTATGTTCCTGCTTCCTGACTCGCCGTGTGCGGGGGAGGGCGACACACAAGCCGGATAGCCTTGACCCGCCGCGGCTACCATCTCCGTCTGACGAGCAGCTCGTGCTGCATTCACGAGGTCCTGAGTGTGCATGTCTGGCAGCCCAGGAGGATTGGCATGCGGTTGTCAGCGTTATTCACTACTAGATACCGCGGGCGGGTCTTCATGGCGACTCCTGGTATGGCTTGCGTGAGGCGTAGAGTGCAGCCGATCACGACTATAGGAGTACTGCGCATGTTGGACCACCGCCTTTTTCAACATCTCGATGGCGTTCCTTGACTCCACCTCAGCTGGAGAGTTCCCATGGATGGGAAGAGACTCTAGATTGCGGGTTGCGGCCAACACATTGTCGACGGGGTTAAAGAAGTGGCCCTGCGGTGTCTGGAAGCGTGGCGGCTGAGCCAGCTTCCGCTGAGGTGGTTGTAGATTGGGCGGCGGCTGAGCTGGGTCAACCTGTTGGGTGACTCGCCATGGCTGGTTAGGCTCCATCTCTGGGGTATGTGGGATGTCAAAGAGTCGGGTAGGGTTTTGATCGGTCGGTAGACAATTGTGATGCCTCCACTGGTGGATCGCGTCAGAAGTGTGCTGTTGTCGTTCAAGTCGCCATCCTTGAACCCTTAGTCGCTCCGTCTCTGCAGCGATCTGGGCCTGTTGGGTCGCCATCCTAGTGGCCTCGCCTTCGATCTCGCCTTGGATCTTGGCCATCTCCTCCCTTAGATTTGCTAACTCGGCATTGACCTCTTCCTGGTTCTCCGCCCTTACGGCAACTGTCATGAGCTTAGCCATCTCCGTCACTAGGTCCGACATAGCCTGAGCCGGAGTCTTTTCTGATCCGCTAGCTCCATTGTTGTCGGCCGCGGCTGGCTGAGGTGTCGCTGCTCCTACCATGTAGATGGCGACCTAACGATGGGGTCCTTCAAAATCCTAAAAAATTGCCGACTCTGACGATCCCCAAGCCGCCCTTCGTGGAGAGGGTAGATCGAATCTGTGTTGCCGATTGACGACTCATAATACGAGTTGTCAGGGGTGTTCTCCTGGATCACCGGCTCATCCGACGGGTCGATCCCCTGCGTAAAACCAACGAAATAACAGTGTGTCCTGACCTGACATTTGGCGGGGTGTGCGAACCGGGCCGGCTCGACGATGTCAATGAAGGTGTCCGGCTCAGGTACGAGAGCCCCAAACTTGCCAATGAAGATGTGGATCTTGCCGAAGGGGACCCTGTACCCAGATTCGACCAAATCGGCGTCAGGCCCCCACTGAAAGTTGTCGATGTAGTACTTTCCGCGACGGCTCTTAGTCATGAGGCCGACCGCGTAGCTCCCAAACCCCAAAAGGACTCCCTTTGAGAAATCAACTCCACCGTGCGCTGGCCCCACGGTGGGCCCCAACTGTTGTGGTTTTGTCACGGCAAATGTCCTCATGAAAGGACTTAGTGATGGAGCCATCGCACCTTGGTGGAGACTCAAAAGGGTTGAGCGGAAGCGAGACTCGGGTTTACCCAGGTTCGGCCCCTCCGATGGAGGTAAAAGCCTACGTCATGCTTTGTGTATATTTGATGGTGGAATCGATTACAAGGGCGCGTAACTCGCCTCTCCTAGCTCTCGATGGATTGTCACTTAATCTTTCTGCCCTAGAGACTCGTCTTTATATATAGGTCGAGGACCTAGGGTTACAGGAGTCTAGGTCACATGATTAATCGTGACCCGATATATCTCGAACTCGCCGTGTCTCTCAAGTAAAGAAACCTTCCCAACGAGTATTCTTCTTCTTAGGTCGTGAGTCACCCTCAGGCTCATGGGCTAAATCGTCCCTCTCTACGAAGATCACCTCATGCCTCATGTGCTCTTGGACCTTGAGTCGCCATGAGCCTGACCTGCCCAATGGGGCGGGTCACACAACGGGTAATATCCCCAACACCGTGGATTCGCCTAGACGTGGAATGTGAAATAATGGTGGAAAAAGAAATCAACTTTATTTTTAGTTTGGGAACTGCCTATAATTTGTTCAGCATGGAGCATATTGGAAACTCTTAGTCGCTTTCGTTGACACGAAAATCATACCACCTAAAACTATTATATCCAAGTTTTTCACTTTGAGCTCCGACACCTCTACAAATGCATGCTTCCCTCTGCGAAGGACCTATCTATTTACTTTGTGCAATTTTTATTTTGAATTTGAGTCTCCATCTTCTCTTATAAAGCACCAACTAAGAAACATCATTATCATACTTGAGCATTGGATATAGCTCATATTTGGGTGTGTTGCATCAATGGATAAATTATAGATCGTGATGGGCTACGGATAATTTTATTTAGCATTGATATGTTGAAACACATGATTGCTTGTTGATATGATTGAGTATTGAAATTTTCATGTCAAACTATAGACTATTGCTTTGCATCATCTACAAGTCCATATGTCCATGCTGAAAAGATAAAGAATATGATGAACATGTGAGGCAGCATTTCATATCAAAAATTCTATTTTTAATATTTACCTACTTGAGGACGAGCAGGAATTGAACTTGGGGATGTTGATACGGCTCCAACATATCTATAACTTTTGATTGTTACATGTTGTTATATTATCATTCTTGGATGTTTTATGATCATTTTATAGCAACTTTATATCCTTTTTTGGGATTAACCTATTGACATAGTGCCTAGTGCCACTTGCTGTTTTTTTCCTTCGCCGAAAATAAATATCAAATGAAGTCCAAATTCCATGAAACTTTACGGATATTTTTTTGGACTATAAGGAAACTTGGCAGACAAGAAAGAGCACCAAAGAAGGCCCAGGCGGCCCACTAGAAACTAGGGCACGTCCTGGTGTCTAGTGGGCCCCCCGGGCGCCTCCTCCGCCGCCTCTGGGATCTATAAATACCCCCAATATTAAGAAAACCCTAGAGGAGTCGACGAAAAATAGTTTCAGCCGCCGCAAGTTCAAGAAGCCACAAAATCCAATCTAGAGTCTGTTTCGGAGAGGAAAACGATCACGGGGGGTTCATCATCCTCATTGGTGGTCCTCCGATGATGCGTAAGTAGTTCATATCAGACCTACGGGTCCGTAGGCAGTAGCTAGATAGCTTTTTCTCTCGTTTTGTTTCTCAATACAATGGTCTCTTGGAGATCCATATGATGTAACTCTTTCTTGTGCGGTTTGTTTGTTGGGATCCGATGAATTGTGAGTTTATGATCAGATCTATGAAAACATATTCATGCTTGATTATTATAGCCTCGTATTTCTTCTCCAATATTTGGTTTTTGTGTGGCCAACTTGATATTTTATCTTGCAATGGGAAGAGGTGCTTTGTGATGGGTTCGATCTTGTGGTGCTCAATCTCAGTGACAGAAAGAGACATGACACGCGTGTATCGTTGCTATCAAGGATAAAACAATGGGGTCTATTCCTACATGAATAGATCTTGTCTACATCATGTCATCGTTCTTAAGGCATTACCCCGTTTCATCATGAACTCAATACACTAGATGCATGCTGGATAGCGATCGATGTGTGGAGTAATAGAAGTAAATGCAGGCAGAAGTCGGTCTACTTGTCTTGGATGTGATGTCTATATACATGATCATTGTCTTGAATGTCATCATAAATATTTTCTATTCTATCAATTGCCCAACAGTAATTTGGCTACCCACCGTTTGCTATTTTCTCGAGAGAAGCCACTAGTGAAGCCTATGGCCCCGGGGTCTACTTCACATCATCTATTTGCAATCTCTATTTTTCTATTCGCGTTTCTATTTTATTTGCTCTTTTATTTTCACATCTATATTATCAAAAAACTCAAAAATAACTTATTGTGTTTTATTTGATATCACTCTTTTTTCCATCTGTCAATCTATCCTTACTTTACCCACGAGGGATTGACAACCTCTCCACGCGTTGGGTTGTGAGGATTTGCTATTTGTGTGAAGGTGTTGCTTAAATAGTCTTGTGGATCTTCCTACTGGATTGATACCTTGCTTTCATAACTAAGGGAAATACTTGTCGTCGCTTTGATACATCACCCTTTAAGCTTGTAGGGAAACCAATGCAATCAGCGGGTAGTCAACGTGATGCCTATATACACATGACCATTGTCGTGAATATCGCATAACTATTCGCTTTTCTGTCAATTGCCAAACAATAATTTGTTTACCCACCGTATCCTATTTTTCCATGAGAGATGCCATTAGGGAAAGCTATGGCCCCCGGGTCTATTCACAACATATTGATAAAACATTCATTACCTTGTTGTTATTTAGTTGTTTTTATTTTATCTTGTTATCTACAACTATCTACACACCTCACTTTCTTGCAAATAACAATACAAGACGATTGACAACCCTCTTGCCCGCGTTGGGTGCAAGTTGTTTGTTCTTTTGTGTGCAGCCGCTGAGGACGAATGTGGTTGCTATTCCTATTGGTTCGATAAACCTTGGTTTCATAACTAAGGGAAATACTTACCCACTTTGTGCTACAATAACCCGTTCCTCTTCATGGAAACCCAATGTGGATCACGAGTATCAGCTGTTAGCACGACACGGCCTTTGCACTTGATGTCCTTGTTCTTGGCCTTGGCAGGATCGAGAGTCGCGTTGGGATCATTGTGGGCAAAAAGGCGAGCCTCTTCGGGCTTGGCACACCGGTCGACAAGGTTGAAGATCATGGCGATGGTGTCAAGATTGTCATTGATGGCGAGCTTCTCGCGCATCGTGACGTTAGTAGCGCCCAAAGAGAACACATAGATGATTGCAGTGTCGGAGGCCCGCGGAATCTTGTGGCGCACCTGGCTGAAGCGTTGGATGTACTTGCAAAGGGTCTCGTCTGTCTCTTGGTGCATGGTGTGCAAGTCCTTGAGGTTGAGGGGGCACTCATACGTGCCCTTGAAGTTGGAGCCGAATAGCGCGCACAACTCTGACCATCAGTCCTTCCTGTGGTGCCCTGCGACGTAGTGGGAGGCACAGAATGGGTGAGAGTCGGGGCGTCACCGGCGGTGTTGACCAGCTCGGTGATGCGTGCCAGCCACACGTCGTAGCCAACCTCGGTGTGATGATAGTGCAGCAGCTCTTGCACCATGAGGAGAGTGGAATGTGTAGCAGGCTGGTCGCGGTGACCATGGGAGGAATCCATGGCGGTGCACCGGCGGAGGGTGCGGCTGCACCGATAGGAGAGCAAAGGAAGCTTGTACCTCCCCCGCTGCTAGCTCAGTGGCGGCATTAGCACACCTATGATGGTTGTGGTTGATGACACACTCTCTGCGAGCCATCTAAGCCTTGTGAACTTATCTTTGCGGCATGCCTCGGCCATGTCAATGTCGAGAAAGCTCGAGGAAGATTACGCATGAGGAGCTCCCCTACCTGGTGCGCCAAATGTTGGAGGTTGGTTTTGGGCCTACGAGAAAACTTCTGAAAACCCTGTTTGAACATTGGGGAACTGCGTGCAATCTTCATCTAGGAGAATATGAAGACACGCATGCAAGACACTCACACTAGAGTTTACCCAGGTTCGAGCCACCTTACGGTGCAAAACCCTACTCCTGCTTTGTGATTTGATTTCTCTCTTGGGCGCACAAGTGCTACAAGTTGTGAGGAGGAAGGCCATTCTGTTTTGGGAGAGAGGGTAGCTCAATCGTTCAACCCTATCTATCGTAGCGACTTGTCCCTCTTATCTTTGCCGTACGCCTCTCTTCCCAAAATGTGGCGAGAAAAATGGCTACCACCGGGCAGCAATTCAAACGGGGACAAGGGTATTGTTCTCCCTCACAAAGTTGATCTTCGTCTTGTAAAGGCATCGTCCATGATGCCCTCGTGGGCTTGCCGGTGACTGATACGTCCCAAACGTATCTATAATTTCTTCTTGTTCTGTGATCTTTTGGGTGACATTGTTATATGTTTTGCTACACTTTTATATCTTTTTACACATATTCGAACTAACCTACTAAATCAGTGCACCCAGTGCCAGTTTCTGTCTGCTGATGTCTATTTTGCAGGGGCTTTTACCCAATTTTTCGAAGCCCGAAATATCCCGAGAAAAATATATAAAAAATCAGCGTAACGGAAGCTTCCAGATCACCGAAGATGGGCCAGATGGGGCCAGGGGCCGTCCAGGCGACCTCCTTGCGCGGACTACCCCCTGGCCTCGCCCACAGGCCGCCAGGGTGTGTTCCACCTCCTCTGGTGCCCTCCTTTGGCCTATATTTACTCCTTCGCGAGGAAACCCTTCCATCACATCCAGAATCACGAATTTCTCCATCGTTCCGCTGCCGCAAGGCTTCCGAGATAGTGGGCGTCAGGAGACCTCTTCCCGGCACCCTGTTGGAGGGAGGATTGACCTCCGGGAGCTTCTCCACCGCCATGGACGCTTCCCGAACGTGTCGTGAGTAGTCCTCCTTGGACCATGAGTCCATGACCAGTAGCTATAGGATGTCTCCTCTCCAATCTTGTGCTTCAATGGTTAGTCCTTGTGAGCTGCCCTACATGATCAAGGCATCTATGTAATTCTCATGCTATTGCTATGCCCGGTTTGTTGGGATCTGATGGATTATGAGATTATGTTTAGATTGTTATGAGTTATATATTTGATTATCCTTTTATATTATGTTCCTTAGTGATTCATGCATGTTCTCCATTGCTATATATTGCTTTGGCCGAGTAGTAGATTGTAACTCCAAGAGGGAGTGTTATGCATGATTGTGGGTTCATGCCCCTCGATGTCTAGCTTGAGTGACAGAAACATGAGACTAGGGGATGTGTTGTTTCCACCAGGGAGAAAACAATGGTGCTTGTGACCACAGTTGCAAGGATTGTTCACCTTACGCATAGTTTGTTAATATAGTTGTCCGTTGCTTTGAGTTTACACTTTGGGTGGGGGTCACAACTTAATACCGTCGAGATGTTATGGATAGATATCTCAAGGTGGATGATTAGTAAGTAGATGCTGATGAATAAACGGTCTACTTGTATTGGCGTACTGCCCATTACTATTGAGCCTCTAACTTTCAAGTAGCATAATTAGCATTGTGGTGCATTCATAATTCTGTCAATTGCCCAACTGTAATTTTTTTACCCAAGCATAGATGTTTATCGTCTTTTGGGAGAGAGACATCACTAGTGAACATCATGTGACTCCGGTCCATATCACCATCATTGTTTACACCTCCACCATTTACCGTTTTCATTTACTTTTCTGTTGCAATCACTACTACTATTCCCGCTTGTGTTTTGATCCTTTGCAAACTACAAGGCCGGAGAGATTGAAAACCTCTCTGTACTTATTGGGAGCAACTTTATTTGTTGTGTGCGCAGATCCACGTCTTCTGCTAGTGCCAGGGTGGGAGACACCTACTTGTTGATCCTAGGAGTCCTCGTGGTTCGATAAACCTTACAGTCTTCGTGTAAGGGAAAACTTGTTGCTGACTACATCTCAACCTTCTACTTGGGGTAACCAACGAGGAGCGAGAAGTATATACATCATCTCATCATCAAGCAAAGTTTTCTGGCGCCGTTGCCGGCGACTCCAGTCCTCAAGATAGGGGAGTTGCACACTATCTTTTACCTTTTCTTTTTATTCTTGTTAGCTTTCTTTCTAGTTTTTGCTTTAGTGTCTTATACCAAAAACCACAAAAAAAAGTTGCTTTGTTCTTGCTTGTTGTCACTGCTATGGGTTCCACTGAGAACACCAAGTTGTGTGACTTCACTAGTCACAACAACAATGACTTTATCTGCACTCCTATTGCTGCTTCCGCTAGTGGAGCCACGCCCTATGAGATTAAACATGCTTTACTGAACCTTGTTATGAAATATCAATTCTTCGGTGCTGGAGATGATGTTGCCTTGCACTTGAACAATTGTTTGAGCTCTGTGATATGCAAAAATATAAAGAAGTAGATGGTGATATTGTTAAACTTAAGCTTTTTTTTCCTTTCTCCTGAGAGGAGGAGATAAAGTGTGGCTTCAATCTTTGCCTAGGAATAGCATAGATTCTTGGGATAAGTGCAAAGATGCTTTTATTGGGAAGTATTACCCACCTCCTAAGATTATCCAATTAAGAAGTAACATTATGAATTTTATACAATTGGATAATGAACATGTTGCTCAAGCTTGGGAACGTATGAAATCTCTTGTTAAGAATTGCCCTACACATGGTTTGACTACTTGGATGGTTATCCAAACTTTCTATGCAGGATTGAACTTTACCTCGCGGAATCTATTAGAATCGTTGCGGGAGGAACCTTTATGTCAACTACACTTGGTGCTGCCACAAAGCTATTGGATCAGATGATGAAAAATTATTTTCAATGGCACACCGAGAGAGCTCCAACAGGTAGGAAGGTAAACTCTGTTGAGGAGATCTCCTCCCTTAATGATAAGGTTGACATGATCATGACTTTACTCACTAAGCAAGCTCCTATAGATCCTCATGATGTTCCTTTAAATTCTTTGGTTGCTCCAGAAAGAGAGCAAGTTGATGTTAATTTTATTTCTAGGAACAACTTTAATAATAATGCTTATAGGAGTAATTGTGGTAGCAATCCTATACCTTTCCCATCCAACAACTATGGGAACAACAACAATTATCCTAGCACCAAAAACTCCACTTCTGAATTAGAGAGCATGCTTAAAGACTTTATCACTTCTCAAAAAGCCTTCAACAAGAGTGTAGAATAGAAACTACAAAAATAAGATAGTCTCTCTTTGAAGGTGGACAACATAGCTCATGATGTAGATATGCTTAAAATTAGAACTTCCCCCCTTAAGGAAAGGAACACCACACCCATGAATGATATCCAAGTCCAAATTAATGAGAACATAAGAATACTAGCCAAACTTAAAGAGAGATGGGCTAGAGAAAAAGAAGAGTAAGATAGGATTAAGAGCCTTCCTACACACACTCTCATTGCTACTATACAAGTTATTGAGGATCTCAAAACTTTTAGCACCCATCTCACTCCTAGTCCCAATGGACCTATTAATGGTGATTCTAATACCTCAACTATAGGACAAGAAGGTATTTAGAATTTAGAGACTACCAAAAGAATGAGCTTAGATGACATGACCACCACTTTAATTAATGGTAGTAATCTTGATCTTTACAATTGTAGTCTTTCCGAAGTTATCACCTTTTTGCAAAGAATGGCTAAAGACCCCCACACTAGTACACTCAATATTGCCTTCACCGAGCATATTACCAATGCCCTTATAAAAGCTAGGGAGGAGAAGCTCAAGCTAGAGACTTCTATCCCTAGGAAACTAGAAGATGGTTGGGATCCTATGGTCAAACTTAAATTGAATAATATCTCTTTCTTTGCTTTATGTGATGTTGGAGCTAGTGCCTCCGTTATGCCCAAAAGAATGTATGATATGCTTGATCTGAAACCTTATGATCCATGTTCTTTTGGTGTTCGTCTTGTTGATTCTTCTGTGAAGAAACCTTTAGGGAGAATTAATGATGTTCTTATTCTTGTCAATGGTAATTATGTGCCCATTAATTTTCTTATTATGGACATTGAATGTGATCCTTCATGTCCAATTATTTTGGGACGTCCTTTTCTCCACACCGTTGGTGCTATCATTGACATGAAAGAGGGGACCATTAGATTCCAATTTCTCATTAAAAGGGAATGGAGCACTTCCCTCTAAAAAAGATTAAGTTACCTTATGAGTCCCTCATTCGGGCAAGTTATTCTTATGGAGTTGATAAAACTTGATCTTTTTGCATCATGCCTAGCTCAAAGGCATAAAAGAAAGCGTTTGATGGGAGGCAACCCAATTTGTTTTTACTTTCATTTTTAGTGGTCTTGATGTGTGTTACTACTGTAGCAACATCATTGTATCTTTATTTTAAGGCTTTGTGCCAAGTTTTAGCCTTTGATTGCAAGAAAGTTCAAAACTTGTGACATGCTGTCCAGAAACACATTATGTCTGCTTGACCAAAAAATCGTCAAAAATCACCAAATCATCTTTTTGATCTGAATTATTTTGAAAGCATCCTCTATATAATTGCCTTTGTGGCATGTGTTCTGAGTTTTTGATTTGAGTTGCAGAAGTGCCCCAAATAAATTATTTACTACCTGTTGTTCTGTTTTTCACATATTCTGCCATGTTTTGCGTTTTCATTATTTTGCAAATATTAAGCTTGCTTTTCCTTTGCAAAAACCTTTGGGCAATCATGATAAACAGTAGCTTTTTCATGAAAATCATTATTTCCAGTAGGTAATAAATGATTTTATTAAGGGTACTAACCACTCTAATCAGCTTATGATGAGTTTCGTATGAATGGAGTTTTCAAGTATGCGATGGGAGATGATGAAAGAAGATACAGGAGTGTCAAGCGCTCAAGCTTGGGGATGCCCCCATGCACCTCCAAGAAATATTCAAGGAGACTCAAGCATCTAAGCTTGGGGATGCCCCCGTGCATCCCCTTCTCTATCAACAATCATCAGTTCATCCATATGCATGCTATATTTTTATCACTTCATATGTTATGTGCTATGCTTGGAGCGTCCCGCTCTTTACTTTTTAGTTTGTTTTAGTTTTTCTTGTTGTTCATAAAAAGTCGGAACCTAGCCTACCTTGTTTGTGAGAGAAACACGCTCCATTCCACTCTAGAACACAACATAGATTTCATGCTTATTCTTTTTGTGTGTTCTTTATCTTTTCATAGCTACTGTCATGTTTAGCTCTTAGTTTTCATGCTTATCTTTTTAAGAGCTATTATTTAGGTTTCTTTTGGAACTCTCTTGAGTTATCATGGTTATCTTGTTTAGAGAGTTGTGTTGTTGCACTGAGTTGTGTGTCTTGCATGAGTAGGTAATTGAGGTTGCTATTTAAGTATAGTAGTAACTTGCAATAGTTTTGAGGTATTGATTTGAGTAATGTTTGGACTATTAGTGTCAAGAGATTGAGACTATTAGTGATATGTCTCATATTTTGGGAAATCCATGTGTTTTTTTAAAACTGAAAATTAGTGGAGAACTCTAGCTACTAAATTGATCGCTGACCTCTGGAGGGGTTGGAATATATAGAGTACCCTCACGTTACCATGAGTCCAGGATGTGCAAGGATAACCAAACCCCCAAACACTCCTCCTCGGGGTACTTGTCTCTTTGTGAATTTCCTAACTAGATAGAGAGTTACCGATAATAAGTGTATGAGTTCTTCGGACTAATGTGAGTATTCGATTGTTGGCACTTCCACCATCCATATTTTGCTAGCCTCTTCGGTACCGTGCATTGCCCTTTCTCACCTTGAGAGTTGGTGCAAACTTCGCTGGTGCATCCAAACCCATGACATGATACGCTCTGTCATACATAAGCATCATTATATCTTCCCTCAAAACAGCCACCATACCTACCTATAAAAGCATTTTCATAGCCTTTCCGAGATACATTGCCATGTAACATCCACCATCTCATGACTTGATCTTCATGTCATACATGCTTTCGCTTGATCGAGGAGCCACATGATAGTTGGGCCATGCCTTTATTGCTGCTGTATAACGCGCTACTATCATTGCATATCCTGCTACACTAGCAGAGGCATACATTTGCATACATCATGATAGTTTTCACCTGTCTTTATGTTGAGTACTTCTTATAAAGTGTGATGATTTTTCTTTTTATTCTTGTAAAACATAGAGTCTTCCCTTAAGTGAGGGAAAGATCCCAAAGAGGACAAATCAAAAGATCCCAAAGAGGACAAATGAGAGATAAATAGAAAGAGCCAAAGAGGCCAGAAAAAAGAAAAAATAAAGAAAAATAAAAAAAGAGAAATAAAAAGAGAGAAGGGGGCAACACTACTATTCTTTTTGAAAGATCGACACTCATACTCTATTGCTATATTTGTACTACATAGAGATTCTCATTCATGCATAACTATGTGGGGACCCTTACACTATAGAACTTGGTTTGCATATTCCAATGGTGAGCCTCCTCAAATGAGCTCTAGGTCTTCATGAGCAAACAGGTTGGATGCACCCCCACTAGTTCCATTGGAGACCTTACCTTAGCTCATATGTGCATCCGTTACATGGCAATCCCTACTTCTCACATCATCTCTATCATTTGGCTTTTTCTCGCCTATGGTTGTCCTGATTGATGTGAGCCTTTCACACATTTTTGTCTTCCTTCCCCATCATCATTCTATTTGCCATACTAAGTGCCAACATATCTTGCTTGCGCTCATCCATTGCATCAGTGCTCAAAATCAAAAGGGAGAGGATAATTTTGACTTGTGCCTGACTAGTGGTCTCGGGATGAGTCAAAATAAGATTCTGAAGGAGACCAAGTGTGAAAGTTTAGTAGATTGAGTTCTCTATTAAAAACATTATTTTATGCTCAAAACCCATATCCCACTTCTTGCACGCAAACACCATTTGGAGCCATTCGAGTCACGGACAGCGAGAGCTCTTGCACAAATTTGATTTGTTGGAAAAGTAGAATTTAAAAGTTTTACGAAACTCAAAATAAAAATGTCGGATGAGTTACAAAAATTTCCTAATAATTTATAAAGTTGAATCGGGCATTTTTGAAATTATTTAAAACCCCTACATAATTAAAATAGAAACTACTAAAAAATAAATAACTAAAAAAACAGAAGCCCGTGGCCCAACTAGGCCAAATGGCCCAACTAGGCCAAATGGCCCAGCCGGCCGAACCCCCCCCCCCCCCTCACAGCCCACTCGAATCCAGGGGTATTTAAACCCCCCAAGCCCCCACCGCCACCGGAACCGAGCCCCTCGTGGCTCCTCCCCATTGCTCGCTCACCGAGCCCCCATGTCTCCCCCCTCGCTCCACCAGATCGCCAGCTCCCCACGCCGTCGCCTCTCCATGACAAGCCCCGGCCGCGCCACGGATCAGCCCCGCCACACCAGTGTCACCTCCGAACGGCGCCTCCTCCGTTGCCTCCACGCCGGCCCCTCCTCTGTCGGCCCGAGCCACCACTGCCACCGCCCTCTCCTGCCGGATCCGCCTCGCACCAGAACCGCCGGCGCACCACCTCTCCTCGCCACTGTCAGGAGCCGCCCCGCTCCTCTCCCTCTCCAGCGCCAGCCAGCCCCCCCCCCCCCCTCGTCGCCCCCACAGCACCGCGCACCGGGGCCCTCCCACTCTCTCTGTCGTCCCCCGGCGTCGCCCAACTGCTGGCCGTCTCCACCAGGGGCCTCCTCTGGAGGCCGGGCCCCTCCTTCCTCCGACCGGATCCGGTTGGGATGACCACCGGCCAGCCCTTCTCACGTCACCCGCCGGTCGCCTGCAGCACCGGTGCCTCGCCGCCCCCTCCTCATCGGATTGCCTCGCTTCATCCTCGGCCTCCTCGTCATCCTCCCACACCCGGCTTCCCCGAGCCTCGCCGAACCAACCTCCCTGCACCGCAAGTGAGCCCAGGCTCTCCCCGTCCACTCTTCCTTCCCTCTCCGGTGACCTCCACCTCGCCTTGGCACCTTTTCGCTCCTGCTAGTCAGGAGGAGAAGGAGGAGTAGCCTCCTGTGAACTGTTACGAGAAAGAACAAAAAAATGAAATGAAATAAAAAAATGTGTATGTATGTATGTGGGCAAATATGTATGTATGCGAGATTGTATGTATATGTACATATGTAGATAATATGTATGTATGTATATGTGTGGATGTATGTACACAAAAGAAAATGTGCAAATATATGTGTGTGCGCGCGTGTGTGTGTGTATTGTGTGTGTGTGTGTGTGTTCTCGGCTGGGCAACTGCCTAGTAGGGTCGGGCCCCTTAATTAGATTAGGTTAATCCCCACTACCCCCCTGTGACGCCCTCGTTTTAATCGTACGCTAATCATACACGCAAATCCATACGATCAAACCCAAGGACTCACGGGAAGATATCACAACACAACTCTAGACACAAATAAAATAATTCAAACTTCATATTACAAGCCAGGGGCCTCGGGGGCTAGAATACAGAAGCTCGACAAGCACACAAGTCAGCGGAAGCAACAATATCTGAGTACAGACATAAAACTTGGGGTGCCTTAGAGAAGGCTAGCACAAAATATACAACGATCGAACGAGGCGAGGCCTCCTGTGTGGGAACCTCCTAACTACTCCTGATTATCAGCGGCCTCCACGTAGTAGTAGGCACCGTCGGGGTAGCTGTCGTCGTCGGCGGGGACCTCCATCTCCTGGGCTCCATCATCTGGTCGCAGCAAACGGATCAAGGGGACAAGGGGGGAGCAAAGCAGCGGTGAGTACTCATCCAAAGTACTCGCAAGTCTTACATAAGAACTATTCTAAATATGCATCAGTATCAAAGAAGGGGGGGTTATATGTGGACTGACTGCAGCAATGCGAGAACAGAGAGAGAAGGCCTAGTCCTATCGAAGACTAGCATCTTCAGTGTCTTGCAGCAATAGACGAGAGTAGATTAGGGGTAAAACATTAATAGTCATATTGTTGTAGCAATATTAAAGTGAGGTCACGCCTAAATATCCTCCCTCGACTCCCTGCGAGGAAGTAATCCCGAGGCAAACTAATTCCAGTTAAGTAACAATTGTAGTTGTATAAGATCGGGGCACAACTCCAAGTCGTCCTGTAACCGTGGACACGGCTATCCGAATAGTTAATTTTCATCCCTGCAGGGGTGCACCACATGTCTCGTCACGCTCGATAACACTTTGGTCGGACATACTTTTCTGAGTCCTGCCCGGCCTCGGAATATCGACACGTCGCAGCCCCACCTAAGACTAATCAGAGAGGCCAGCCCGCCGGTCTAACTCCTAAGCACGAAGGGTTCGTGGGCCCAGTTCCCCTTCGCGCTCCTGCACGTGGCGTGGGCGGCCAACGTCAGTCATAGTATCCCTTAATCACAAGAGCGATGCATCTCGGGACCACTCGGGCGCGCGCCGCTACATTTATTGACATCTGAAAAGCTTCGGCTGATACCGCGACGCCGAGTACCCATAATTCTTCCTGCGTAGCCGGTTAGTGCGAAAAGGTCTCCGACCAACCCAGATCAAATACCCGAATCCATTAACATTTTAATTAGGCCAGCAACACAGTCTCACGAGAATCCACCCGTCTTACAACTAATCACCAATGATCCCAATAACATGGTCGAGTAACTGTGTGGTTGTAACATCGGGGGGAATCCGAGGTATCACCCCCGTTGGATTCTGAACGATGTATCCGTCAAGGTGGGCTTAGAGGAATCACCCTCGGGGGTCCCACACTTGAGGGGTCGCACGACAGAGGCGTCATCGGGAATGGTGAAAGAGGAATCACCCTCGATCACCACGACCGACTAGCTATACTACAGAGATATCATCAGGAGTACTTAGCGAGGTGTCACCCTCGGTACTCGATAGTATCTTTGTAGTGTCGTACAACTAAGGGGGGTGTATGTGATGTGTCGGGTCTGGCTCGTCGATCACAGATCGAGATTTGAAAACAAGCGGGGCAACTGAACTACGGGGTCAGTGGGGATGACTACTCCACCTATACTAAGCAGATTAAAAGGTACAGGACTGAAAGTAGCAGTTCATCAAAAATAGGCTATGCATCAGATATAGGAGCTAACTACAACAGTAGCAAAATACTAATGCAAGCAGTAGGAAGAAAGACATAGGCGATATAGGAATGATCAAGGGGTGTTTGCTTGCCTTGCTGCTCTGCGGCAAAGGACTGATCGGCAGGGTCGTAGATGTACCCGGCAGCAGCGTCAGTCTCAGGGTCTACCGGTAAGAAAAGGGGGAAGAAACAATAAATAATAGCAACGGTGCAACACAAAGCATGACATGGCAAGATGCAGGCTAGACATGAGCTAACGCAGCAACATCCGTCATAGACGGGTCGGAAGAATATCTGACGATATTTTCCGGTCTCGGGCTACTACCGGTCATACTGGAAACGATGGAAATGTTCCATGTTTGTTATGCTAGGGACGCGTGACACACGAATGGACCGTGTATCCGCGTTCGTCTCGTTCTTGTGATCAACTTTTATGTACAACATATTTTCATCGGAGTTATGGTTTATTTTCCTATGGTTTTACAAAGATTTAACAAAATTCTAAAATTATTTAACTCAAAAATAAACTGGGTATTCTTTTCTCAACTAGTGCTAATCAAGCCATAGTCTATCACAGAGGGAACGAGGGGTCCAGTCAGCATGCCTTGTCAGCAGTTGACCAGTCAAAGATTGACTACTCAACACAGTCAATGGACCCACGTGTCATAGACTACCCAAATTAATTAAACTAATTAGTTAGATCACTAATTAATTAATTAATTAACTTATTAACATATTTCTTTTTAAAATCTTTTTAAATTAAAAGGAATCGGCCCCACATGTCATATATTATATCTAAACAATTAAATAGATCTAACTTATTTAATTTGAGGGCCTACATGTCATGTACTACTAGACTAACTTAACACTAAAATAGTATTACAAATTAAGCCTAGCTAGTCTAATTAAACACGGGTTGGCCGGTGGCACAGCGAGCCATGCCTGCATGTACACACACACACGGCACACACAAGCATGACGCACTCGGCCATGGCCAACAACAACGATGGGGAGCGGCCGAACGGACAACGCGGGGCAGCGATAGCATGCAACTGTAGCGCAGCGGCCTCAACAACTAAGCAACGATAGCAGCTTCACAGGAGCAGAAAATAGCAGAGTCTAAGCAGCAGCAACAGCGGCAGAGAAAAGGAGCATCGGGCAGTTGCAGCAAGCCACGATGAGGCCATGCGTGGGCGCGTACAGCAGCAGCACCAACGCCACAGGAGCAGCAGACCAGTAGCAGCGGCCAGGGCCAGCGGGAGCAGCAAGGAGCGGCAACAACGTCTACCATCAGCAGTGCAGTAGCAGGAGCAGCCAGCAGGAGAGCCAAGAAGCAAAAGGCAATGTAGGCACCATAAGCGCGGGAGTACACACGGTCGGCTCGGCCGAAGGCGGGCGCGACAGCTACGGACAGCAGCAGCAGGGGCATGCGCAGGGATGCGGCTGGGCGAGCAGGCAGGCACAGCGGCGCGCGGGTAGTAGTAGCAGTAGCAGGTGGGGCTGAACAACAAACACCAGAAACAGTAGTAGCAGTAGCCGCAGGGGCGAGTGGGGTGGAGCTCAGAGGAGAGGTCGCGTGCGAGCTCGAGGGAGGGGTTGGGGACGACCGGAGCGGCTCGGGGTTGAGCGGACCGACGAGCTGGCCGGGGCGGACGTCGGTGGAGGGGAACAACGCGGGGGACGGCCTTGATGACCCCGACTCAATTACAGTTGCGGGGAAGACGAAGGCGATGGCCGTGGAGCTCCTTGACACACTTGAGCGGCAGAGGGAGGAGCAAGGGGATTTTGTTAGGGTTCGCGGGGGAGGGGTCGCCGGCGTCTTATAGAGGGGCGACGGCCGCCGATGTCCGGTAGATTAGGCCCCTTTTCTTTTTTCATTTTATTTACACTGCTTTCATTTTTTTAACTCTGTTTTGTAATTTGGGAATAGCAATTAGTTTTATAAAAATATGGAAGCTCGTCCAATATTATTATTGTAATATTAGACACAGTCACAAAAAGTTTGGGATTTAATATAAAGTGATTTGAAACCTTTAATAATTTAAAAGGCATAT
Organism: Hordeum vulgare subsp. vulgare; assembly: GCF_904849725.1. Classification (NCBI taxonomy): domain Eukaryota; kingdom Viridiplantae; phylum Streptophyta; class Magnoliopsida; order Poales; family Poaceae; genus Hordeum; species Hordeum vulgare. The sequence continues at coordinate 212,366,676 of NC_058524.1, read as the reverse complement.
AACTAAATGATTCGACTTCTGTTATAATTGTTTTACACCCAATTAAATACTTTATAAAATGTTGGTTCCAATTTTACAGATAGTTAAAGACTAGTTTCAAACCAACCAAGATTTTCTTTTACAGTTTGAAGAAACAAATTATTAAACTTTATTTATAATTTGAAAATGGCTTTGATTTTCATCAAGCGGAAACTTTGCCTAGTTAACCTTGATGACATGACACTATTAGCGTGATATTACTGTAGCTCAACTACCGGGGCGTCACAACTCTCCACCACTAAAAGAAATTCTCGTCCCGAGAATGAAGAGGTAGAGGTAAGGGGGAAACGTTTGGTTACGGAATTCTAACGAGTCTTCTGGTCTTGGTTGCTCTTCCCGAAGAAATTTTACCCCTTTCGTTGAAGTCTTCAATTCTCTGACTTAGGTCATCCTGATGAGTTCATCATCCTTCCTTCGGGATCTCCATCGTCCTATGAATGCAAAAATAAGGAAAACTTTGGAAGAACGCAGCTACACAAGTAGAGCATCTGACGACGAACTCACAGAAGAGGACATGAATTATTCCTCAAGTCGTAACTCTAAGAATTCATTGGAAACAACGCCTGATGCTACAAAGGTTTCAAATGAGTAGGCAATCGTTTGATGCCTAAACAAATATGAGAGGGGATTTTGAGCAACGAATATAAATATTGCTCATCGTTCCATTGAATGGTGGCTCGGGAATTTTGTACGAACCCAAATGTAAAGGATACTTTGAAGTCTAAGATGTACAGGAGAGTCAGGTTTCAATCTTGTGGAACTTTGGGTTATGGGTCCACCATGTGGGCCGAGAGTAGACAGAGGGATGACATATTATACGGTCTTGGTAGTAAGACATGTAAGAGGATAGCCTGTCAGTTATGTCGGTACCAAGGGCGAGGAACGAAGAAAACCATTTTTCCTGCTCGTTGAAATGAGGCGGACCAATAGGCAAGGTTCTCATCCACCGGCGGCTACCAGAATGTTATCCACAATAGTAACAGGGTCTTACTGACAAAGTTGTATACCGAGAATTTTACCTAAGCAGGGAATTGACACTTCTTAGATAAGTTATGCCACAAGAAAGGTCAAACAGACCAATAGGAAGGAAAATGTGTTCACACACACAAGTATTAAAGTATACCATTTCCGAGGAAAACGTAGAGATATGGTATACATGATAGGTCACCAAGTACATAACCTTTTAGATAAAGAGGCAAGAAGAATCATGATGTTTACCCAGACCACACGGTTTGGATAATTGATTAGTAACAATTTAGCATTGCGCTTCCAATGTTCCTCATGATGTTAGAAGTACCACATTCGTGCTTCGAGGTAGCATCGACATGGTTATCACGTAAAGTTTGAACTTAGGGCATACAAAAGGATCCATGAGGAACAACTTATGAAATAAGTCATATAGTTTCTGCATGGAAGAATGGTGAATCTTGCATAGGGAAGAGTTTACAACAATAGGTCCTGCGGCCCGGTGTGCCAGACAAGACATCACCGTACGAGGTTACATAAAGACCAAAGTTATAATTATTGGGAAAATGTTCCAACCATCATATATGCCCGAGATTCAGATCTAGTTGGTGTCGGGACACGTGAGACTCAAGATGCCTGAGAAGAAAGATGAAGATGCAAGATTCTCATGATATGAGCTACACAAGGATTTCTTGAATCATGAGTTCGACTTAAGACATATGAACACAATGTCAAGACATTCGTGCCCACATAGAATTCTTACGACGAAATCTAAGTGAGTTGTGATTTGAGAACCATCATCGAGGATATCAAGGCCCTTGCATAAGCCTCGATTAGCTCTTATGAAGAAACCTCTTTTCCTTGATCAAATCAGTCAGTGGCTTGGCGTGCCAAGAGAAGTTATATGAAGTGAAGATAACAAATCTTCAAAACATATAACGCTTCGCATATGCGTGAATGTTTTGGTATTTCCCGAGAGGAAGCAAAACAAAACTTTCACATATTTACGGCGGAAAGAGTGCACCTTTGGGAGAATACACTCCTTCTATCCAACATATTCTTCATGAGCTAGACACAAGGATAATGGTTTCCAGAGCTTCATTGTGGAACATGTAGAAGATGAGGGTGTGGCTGGTGGGCTCAACAACAATCCCTCGAGGTTTCGACATGGTTGAATTTCAAAAATTACAATATCAAGGATATAGCATTTGTCAAGTCAAATGGCATAATGTCGTATGCTCGAGGGAACAACAACAATTAGACACTTGTTGGATGGTGCGCTCGGAAATACGGACGGAGTAGCACAACCAATGTCAAAAATTATGAGTTAACACCAAACACACTAAGAATGAAACAATCAGTTGTTAAACTCAAAGCAACAGGGTTGCCAGAAATATTGGAATAACACATCAGAGTTCAGTTCTTGGTATTCCGGTTTGAAACAACACAGAACCAAGAAATGAATGGTGATGGCGAGAAGTATTGCTATATCAAGAATTCTTAAGAGGCGTGCAATCCTCACGACATTCTTGACAGAAAAGGTAGTAATACTTCAAGGCAGAGGATAACATAAGCTGAAAAGCAAGGAACTTAAGGGACAACACCAAACACGAACATGTTTGTGTTGGCGGGGAGGCAAAAAGGTTGTTGATGAAAACACAAATCATCAAGGGGCAAGGATGGCATTTCTCATCATGCATTCGATCAATACCCTGCAAGAGCTCAGAATGTTGACGATGACCACGACACAATTGTCGAGAACTTCATGAAGATGTAATCAATCAGCGACGACATCAAGCAAGGGAATGGTGAAGCTACAGGTTGCCGGAAACACAGTTAAGACTACTAGCCTAGAATTGAGATTGCCTTTCAGGACCACTAACATGATGCAGAAAGCTTGATGCAAGCTTAACTCACAGTTGGAATTATGTTCCAGGGATGAAGGTTTAGATAGCATGGTCGAGCTCCAACATGACAATGATGATGTAGCGTGACATCTTGGAACGACATGATCGAGTACAACCTCGTTAACAAGGAAGATTGCTAAAAGTTGTTGAATCGCAATGCGTACTCGATTCAGTTGTCGATGTACTCGCGTGTCCAACAACTCAAACACGAGGGAGCTGGAATTAATGAAAATATCACAGTTGATGAGGAGCTCACAAGAAGTTATATAGCTCCGTGATATCCTCGAGCTACAAGGAATAATATTCGGAGGTAGATCAACATTAAGGCTTGGACCGATGTATTGATCTGAAGAAGACAAGTACTTTAACTCGTCTAAGAATGAAATCAAGGTAGGACAACATGGTCGGAACCACGATTGTAAGGTACCAAACGACAGATACCAGATCAAATCATAGAATTATTGATTATTGTTACGAGGAGTTTGTATGATAGGATCAACGTCGTTTCCATGGGCATGAACACAAAGTTCAAGGTCGACTCCCACTTCATCAATGCATCACCTGCCACTTACTCCTCGCCTTTGATCAAGTTGTAGCTTAAAAAGATTATCTGGCAAAACACCAGAAGAGCAAGACTTGTGAAAACTCTTCGGTTTATGTTGATTTAGGAAGGCATAGGTTCAACCCATTGGGGCCTCTTAGGAACATATGCCACACACTCTAAGAGTAATTAACACATGCTTGAAGGCATGGCTGACAAATCATATGGTACAACTTATCAAAGGGGGGAGACACAATTTACCAATGGCATCATGTGTCAGGGGAAGCAATCACAAGAATTTCCTAAAGCAAAGGATGCCATCGGATAATAACTCAGAATGAGTCTGGCAGTCCACGAATGATCTTATGTGAGTATCGGTGCTCAATCAGGATGCAATGCATCGGGTTATAGAACATCTGAAAAAAATCGATACTTAATTACCAAAGGAATTAAGATTTCCAGATTGGTGTATCAGATTCAGATGCTCTGATCAAATACAAGTAAGTTGAATAGGTTTAGATGGACAATCAATCAAACTTGATTTGTCGAGAACCAGCTCTGTTTGAAAGGACGTCTGAGTCGGAAAGATAATTTATAAGTATCATCAGATGATTGTGTTCATTCACACAGAGGTTGAGTCAATAAGATCAGAGGAAAATCTCAAAGGATTTTAATGAATGCTGCTAGACATATGGAATTAACCATAACACAAGCAGATGAGGAGGTCAAGAGCAATAGGCTATTAGGGATTCTGAAAGATTGAATAGTAGTTCGAAGGATATCTGAAACCCATGACAACTGATGGCAGACGGATCCCCGATAAGATAATTCATTACATCTCGTGAAACAAGAGCAATTGGAAAAGAAGGTATGAACGACATTTGTATGCAGTCATCCATAGTGGTTGACGAAGGAAAGGAAATCGCAAGGGCGATGGGCAAAAGTCCTCGATAGAAACATCGGAGAGTATCATCGGAGTCTTCTGACGGATTAAGCCATCGTTTGGAATTACGGGGCTCTCCGGGAGGAAATATTTACGAGAACCTAATGTTAGAGTTAGTAAAATCTTTAACCCGAAAGAGAAGAGAGAGTAGAGCCCAGAGTATAGGAAAGGAGTAAAAGATGCTAATACCACCCTATTGAGATGTGGGTCCGTAAACCACAACATCAGTGTTAGTAAAGTTATTCAAACACTAGACTCAACTTCGGCCAAGGAGTTGGAAAGGGGGCTACCTACAGGCAGTCGGCTCTGATACCAACTTGTGACGCGCTCGTTTTAATTGTACACTAATCATACACGCAAATCCGTACGATCAAACCCAAGGACTCACGGGAAGACATCACAACACAACTCTAGACACAAATAAGATAATTCAAACTTCATATTACAAGCCAGGGGCCTCGGGGGCTAGAATACAGAAGCTCAACAAGCACACGAGGCAGCGGAAGCAACAATATCTGAGTACAAACATAAAACATGGGGTGCCTTAGAGAAGGCTAGCACAAAAGATACAACGATCGAACGAGGCGAGGCCTCCTGCGTGGGAACCTCCTAACTACTCCTGGTCATCAGCGGCCTCCATGTAGTAGTAGGCACCGTCGGGGTAGCTGTCGTCGTCGGCGGGGACCTCCATCTCCTGGGCTCCATCATCTGGTCGCAGCAAACGGATCAAGGGGACAAGGGGGGAGCAAAGCAGCGGTGAGTACTCATCCAAAGTACTCACAAGTCTTACATCAGAACTATTCCAAATATGCATCAGTATCAAAGAAGGGGGGGTTATATGTGGACTCGCTGCAGCAATGCGAGAATAGAGAGAGAAGGCCTAGTCCTATCGAAGACTAGCATCTTTAGGGTCTTGTAGCAATAGACGAGAGTAGAACAGGGGTAAAACATTAATAGTCATATTGTTGTAGCAATATTAAAGTGAGGTCACGCCTAAAGATCCTCCCTCGACTCCCTGCGAGGAAGTAATCCCGAGGCAAACTAATTCCAGTTAAGTAACAATTGTAGTTGTATAAGATCGGGGCACTACGCCAAGTCGTCCTGTAACCGTGGACACGGCTATCCGAATAGTTAATTTTCATCCCTGCAGGGGTGCACCACATGTCTCGTCACGCTCGATAACACTTTGGTCGGACATACTTTTCTGAGTCCTGCCCGGCCTCGGAATATCGACACGTCGCAGCCCCACCTAAGACTAATCAAAGAGGCCAGCCCACCGGTCTAACTCCTAAGCACAAAGGGTTCGTGGGCCCAGTTCCCCTTCGCGCTCCTGCACGTGGCGTGGGCGGCCGACGTCTGTCCTAGCATCCCTTAATCACAAGAGCGATGCATCTCGGGACCACTCGGGCGCGCACCCCTACATTTGCTGACATCTGAAAAGCTTCGGCTGATACCGCGACGCCGAGTACCCATAATTCTTCCCGCATAGCCGGTTAGTGTGAAAAGGTCTCCGACCAACCCAGATCAAATACCCAAATCCATTAACATTTTAGTTAGGCCAGCAACACAGTCTCACGGGAATCCACCCGTCTTACAACTAATCACCAATGATCCCAGTAACATGGTCGAGTAACTATGTGGTTGTAACATCGGGGGGAATCCGAGGTATCACCCCCGTTGGATTCCGAACGATGTATCCGTCAAGGTGGGCTTAGAGGAATCACCCTCAAGGGTCCCACACTTGAGGGGTCACACGACAGAGGCGTCATCGGGAATGGTGAAAGAGGAATCACCCTCGATCACCACGACCGACTAGCTATACTACAGAGATATCATCAGGAGTACTTAGCGAGGTGTCACCCTCGGTACTCGATAGTATCTCTGTAGCGTCGTACAACTAAGAGGGGTGTATGTGATGTGTCGGGTCTGGCTCGTCGATCAGATATCGAGATTTGAAAAGAAGCGGGGCAACTGAACAACGGGGTCAGAGGGGATGACTACTCCACCTATACTAAGCAGATTAAAAGGTACAGGACTGAAAGTAGCAGTTCATCAAAAATAGGCTAGGCATCAGATATAGGAGCTAACTACAACAGTAGCAAAATACTAATGCAAGCATTAGGAAGAAAGACATAGGCGATATAGGAATGATCAAGGGGTGGTTGCTTGCCTTGCTGCTCTGCGGCAAAGGACTGATCGGCAGGGTCGTAGATGTACCCGGCAGCAGCGTCAGTCTCGGGGTCTACCGGTAAGAAAAGGGGGAAGAAACAATAAATAATAGCAACGGTGCAACACAAAGCATGACATGGCAAGATGCAGGCTAGACATGAGCTAACGCAGCAACATCCGTCATAGACGGGTCGGAAGAATATCTGGCGATATTTTCTGGGTCTCCGGCTACTACTGGTCATACTGGAAACGATGGAAATGTCCCATGTTTGTTATGCTAGGGACACGTGACAGGCGAATGGACCGTGTATCCACGTCCGTCTCGTTCTTGTGATCAACTTTTATGTACAACATATTTTCATCGGAGTTATGGTTTATTTTCCTATGGTTTTACAAAGATTTAACAAAATTCTAAAATTATTTAACTCAAAAATAAACTGGGTATTCTTTTCTCAACTAGTGCTAATCAAGCCATAGTCTATCACAGAGGGAACGAGGGGTCCAGTCAGCATGCCTTGTCAGCAGTTGACCAGTCAAAGATTGACTACTCAACACAGTCAATGGACCCACGTGTCATAGACTACCCAGATTGATTAAACTAATTAGTTAGATCACTAATTAATTAATTAATTAACTTATTAACATATTTGTTTTTAAAATCTTTTTAAACTAAAAGGAATCGGCCCCACATGTCATATATTATATCTAAACAATTAAATAGATCTAACTTATTTAATTTGAGGGCCTACATGTCATGTACTACTAGACTAACTTAACACTAAAATAGTATTACAAATTAAGCCTAGCTAGTCTAATTAAACATGGGCTGGCCGGTGGCACAGCGAGCCATGCCTGCATGTACACACACACGGCACACACAAGCATGACGCACTCGGCCATGGCCAACAGCAACGATGGGGAGCGGCCGAACGGACAACGCGGGGCAGCGATAGCATGCAACTGTAGCGCAGCGGCCTCAACAACTTAGCAACGATAGCAGCTTCATAGGAGCAACAAATAGCAGAGTCTAAGCAGCAGCAACAGCGGCAGAGAAGCGGAGCATAGGGCAGTTGCAGCAAGCCGCGACGAGGGCATGCGCGGGCGCGTACAGCAGCAGCACCAACGCCACAGGAGCAACAGACCAGTAGCAGCGGCCAGGGCTAGCGGGAGCAGCAAGGAGCGGCAACAACGTCTACCATCAGCAGTGCAGTAGCAGGAGCAGCCAGCAGGAGAGGCAAGAAGCAACAGCAACGTAGGCACCTTAAGCGCGGGCGTGCACGCGGTCGGCTCGGCCGTAGGCGGGCGCGACAGCTACGGACAGCAGCAGCAGGGGGGTGCGCAGGGATGCGGCTGGGCGAGCAGGCAGGCGCAGCGGCGCGCGGGTAGTAGTAGCAGCAGCAGGTGGGGCTGAACAACAAACACCAGAAACAGTAGTAGCAGTAGCCGCAGGGGCGAGTGGGGTGGAGCTCAGAGGAGAGGTCGCGTGCGAGCTCGAGGGAGGGGTTGGGGACGACCGGAGCGGCTCGGGGTGGAGCGGACCGACGAGCTGGCCGGGGCGGACGTCGGTGGAGGGGAACAACGCGGGGGACGGCCTTGATGACCCCGACTCAATTACAGTTGCGGGGAAGACGAAGGCGATGGCCGTGGAGCTCCTTGACACACTTGAGCGGCAGAGGGAGGACCAAGGGGATTTTGTTAGGGTTCGCGGGGGAGGGGTCGCCGGCGTCTTATAGAGGCGGCGACGGCCGCCGATGTCCGGCGCATGGCCGTGGCGTCTCCGTGGCGTGGATCCAGCCCCCCGTCCGTGTAGCGAGGTTAGGGATAGTAGGGGTGTGGGCTGGGCCGGCCTTTGTGCTAGCTGGGCCAAGTGTCCAGTAGATTAGGCCCCTTTTCTTTTTTCATTTTATTTACACTGCTTTCATTTTTTTAACTCTATTTTGTAATTTGGGAATAGCAATTAGTTTTATAAAAATATGGAAGCTCGTCCAATATTATTACTGTAATATTAGACACAGTCACAAAAAATTTGGGATTTAATATAAAGTGATTTGAAACCTTTAATAATTTAAAAGGCATATAACTAAATGATTCGACTTCTGTTATAATTGTTTTACACCCAATTAAATACTTTATAAAATGTTGGTTCCAATTTTACAGATAGTTAAAGACTAGTTTCAAACCAACCAAGATTTTCTTTTACAGTTTGAAGAAACAAATTATTAAACTTTATTTATAATTTGAAAATGGCTTTGATTTTCATCAAGCGGAAACTTTGCCTAGTTAACCTTGATGACATGACACTATTAGCGTGATATTAGTGTAGCTCAACTACCGGGGCGTCACACCCCCCCCCAAATGACAGGTGGGGCCAACCCTATAAAGTGTTTGAAAAAGACGAAAGCAAAAGGCGACAAAATAATAATAATAAACTTTAATAATTAATTAATTAATTAACCATTTAATTAATATGAAAGTACATAGGTAAGTTAACTCTTATTTATTCTACCAAATTAATTAGGTTAATTATAACTGATTGGTTAAATAAAATATGTTAACTTAATTAACCACACATGACGTGTGGGCCCTAGCCATCAGCCCGCAATTAGGATAGTTAAATTAATTAAGATAATTATTTTCAGCTAAATAGTATATGACACCTTAGACCCACCTGTAAGCTTGACCAGTCAACAGTCAACCGAGTTGACTGGTGACTCGGCTGCTGGCTCATTCCCTGGCCCCGCTTGTCATTGACTGTCGCTGGCTAAGCTCCGGGTATAAATAGAAATTCTACTAATTTGGATAATTCAGATATATATAATTAAAATAAATTTCATGATATTAATAAAACTTTAGAAATTAATATAAAATAAACCGTAAGTTAGATGAAAATATTTTGAACATGAAAGTTGATCAGCAGAACGAGACGAACGAGGATATGCGGTCCTTTCATGTGTCACGCGTCCCTAGCATAGAAAACGTGGAACTTTTCCACTGTTTCTCGTTTGACCGGTAGTAGCCACAGACCCGGGAAATATCATCCGATATTTTCCCGACCCGTCTGCGACATGTGTTGCTGCGTTAGCTCATGCCTAACCCTGCTATGACATGTCATGCTTCGTGTTGCACCTGTTACTTTTATTTATTGTTTCTCCCCCCCCCTTCTTATCGGTAGACCCCGAGACTGACGTTGCTGCCAGGTACATCTACCCTCCCGATGACCAGCCCTTTGCCGCAGAACAACAAAGAAAGAAAATCCCCCTTGATCATTCCTATATCGCCTATTCGTTCTCCCTCATGCTTGCATTAGAATTTTGCTACTGTTGTAGTTAGCTCCTATATCTGATGCATAGCCTAATTTTGATGAACTCCTACTTTCAGTACTACATCTTTAAACTGTTTAGTATAGGTGGAGCAGTCATCTCCTCTGACCCCTTAGTCCAGTTGCCCCGCTTTGTCATCAAGTCTTGATCCCTGGTCGACGAACCAGAACCGACACAACACTTACACCCCCTTAGTTGTGCGGCACTATAGAGCTACTATGGGGTACTATGGGTGACACCTCGCGAAGTACTCACAATGATATCTCTGTAGTATAGCTAGTCGGTCATGGTTATCGAGGGTGATTCCTCCTTCACCACTCCCGACGATGTCTCTGTCGTTCAACCCCTCAAGTGTGGGACCCTCGAGATTCCTCTAGGTCCACCTTGATGGATACATCATTCGGAATCCAACAAGGGTGATACCTCAGATTCCACCCTGATGTTTCTACCACACAGTTACCTGACCATGTTACTGGGATCCTTGAAGAATAGATGTTAGGCGGATGGATTCCCGCGTGGATGTGTCGAAGACTTAATTAAAATGATAATGGATTTGGGTATTTGATCTCGGTTGGTCGGAAGGCCTTATTACGCACTAACCATCTACGTGGGAAGAATTATGGGTATTCGACGTCGTGGTATCAGCCGAAGCTCTTCAGACGTCAGCAATGGAGCGGCGCGCGCCCGAGTGGTTTCGAGATGCATTGCGCTTGTAGTAAGGGGTGCTAGGACTGACATTGGCCGCCCTTGCATCGTGCAGGAGCACAGAGGGCAAGTGGACCCATGACCCCTTTCTGCTTAGGAGTTAAACCGACGGGCTGGCCTCTTTGTTGAGCTTAGGTGGGGCTGCGACGTGTCGATATTACGAGGCCGGGCATGCACCATAAAAGTGTGTCCAGCAAGAGTGTTATCGAGCGTGACGGGGAATATGTTGTGCACCCATGTAGGCAAGAACTTATCTATTCGAATAGTCGTGTACACGGTTACAGGACGACTTGGAGTTGTGCCCTAATCTTATACAACTACAACTGTTACTTAACTGGATTTAGTTGCCCCGGGATTGCTTCCTCGCAGGGAGTCGAGGGAGGATCTCTGGGCATGACCTCATATTAATATTGCTGCAACAATATGACTATTAATTGGGTTACCCTGCTCAACTCTCGCCTATTGCTGCAAGACTCCCCTTAAGATGCTAGTCTTCGATAGGACTAGGCCTTCTCTCTCTGTTCTTGCATTTTTGCAGTCAGTCCACGTATAAACCCTTTCTTCGATACTGATGCATACTTAGAATAGTTCTAATATAAGTCTTATGAGTACTTTGGATGAGTACTCACCGTTGCTTTGCTCCCCCTTTGTCCCTTTGATCGGTTGCTACGACCAGATGATGGAGCCCAGGAGATGAAGTGTCCCGCTGACGACGACTGCTTCCCCGGATGGTGCCTACATCTGCGTGGAGGTCGCTGAAGACGAGGAGTAGTTAGGAGGTTCCCAGGAAGGAGGCCTCGCCTCGTTCGATCGTTGTATCTTTTGTGCTAGCCTTCTCTAAGGCACCCCATGTTTCATGTCTCTACTCAGATAATGTTGCTTCCGCTGACTTGTGTGTTTATCGAGCTTCCGTATTCTGGCCCTCGAGGCCCCTGGCTTGTAATATGAAGCTTGTATGTTTTATTTGTGTCTAGAGTTGTGTTGTGATATCTTCCCATGAGTCCTTGAGTTTGATCATATGCATTTGCGTGTATGATTAGCGTACGATTAAATCAAGGGCGTCACACGCCCACAGGCCGTCTCGGTGGGTCCCACCTCCTCCGGTGCCCTCTTTTGGTCTATATTTACTCCTCCGTGAGGAAACACTTCCATCACATCCAGAATTGTCAATTTCTCCATCGTTCCGCCGCCGCAGCGCTTCCGAGATCGGGAGCGTCAAGAGACCTCTTCCCGGCACCCTGTTGGAGGGAGGATTGACCTCCGGGAGCTTCTCCACCGCCATGGATGCTTCCCGGACGTTCCGTGAGTAGTCCTCCTTGGACTATGAGTGCATGACCAGTAGCTATGTGATGTCTCCTCTCCAATCTTCTGCTTCAATGATTAATCCTTGTGAGCTGCCCTACATGATCAAGGCATATATGTAATTCTCTTGCTATTGCTATGCTCGGTTTGTTGGGATCCGTTGGATTATGAGATTATGTTCAGTTTGTTATGAGTTATATATTTGATTTTCCTTTTATATTATGTTCCTTAGTGATTCATGCATGTTCTCCGTTGCTATTTATTGCTTTGGCCGAGTAGTAGATTGTAACTCCAAGAGGGAGCGTTATGCATGATTGTGGGTTCATGCCCCTCGATGTCTAGCTTGAGTGGTAGAAACATGAGACTAGGGGGTGTGTTGTTGCCACCAGGGAGAAAACAACGGTTCTTGTGACCACAGTTGCAGGGATTGTTCACCTTACACATAGTTCGTTAATGCAGTTGTCCGTTGCTTTGACTTTACACTTTGGGTGGTGCTCGCAACTTAATACCAGCAAGATGTTTTGGATAGATATCTCAAGGTGGATCATTAGTAAGTAGATGTTGATGAATAAACGGTCTACTTGTCTTGGCGTACTGCCCATTACTATTGAGCCTCTAACTTTCAAGTAGCATAATTAGCATTGCGATGCGTTCATAATTCTATCGATTTCCCAACTGTAATTTGTTTACCCAAGCATAGTTGTTTATCGTCTTTTTGGGAGAGAGGCATCACTAGTGAACGTCATGAGACTCCGGTCCATATCAACATCATTGTTTACACCTCCACCATTTACCGTTTTCATTTACTTTTCTGTTGCAATCACTATTACTATTCCCGTTTGTGTTTTGATCCTTTGCAAACTACAAGGCCGGAGAGATTTCCAACCTCTCTGTACTCGTTGGGAGCAAAGTTATTTGTTATGTGTGCAGTTCCATGTCTTCTGCTAGCGCCAGGGTGGGAGACACCTACTTGTTGATCCTAGGAGTCCTCCTGGTTTGATAAACCTTACAGTCTCCTTGTAAGGGAAAACTTGCTGCTGACTACATCTCAACCTTCCAATTGGGGTAACAACAAGGAGCGAGAAGTATATACATCACCTCGTCATTAGTGACGTCCATCCTGGCAATCGGTGTCACGCTCGTATCCTTGCACAAAATAGGTAAGTCTCACGACTCATCTTCGAGAGGGATAACTCTTATTGTGTGATACGTCTCCAACGTATCTATAATTTTTTATTGTTCCATGCTATAATATTATATTTCTAGGATGCTTTTTGGGTATTTACTTACCTACTGATATTATTTTTGAGAACTAACCTATTAAGCGAGTGCCCATTGCCAGTTTTTGTTTTCTGCTTGTTTTTGGCTTTTCAGGTTTACAATACCAAACAAAGTCCAATTGCCATGAAACTTTTTGACGATTTTTTCTGGACGAAAAGAAGACCCGGAAGCTTCGAGAGGATATCAGAGGCTGCACAAGAGAGGCAACACATAATAGGGCGTGTTTAGGGGTGGCTAGGCCCTAATGTATGCTTGCCCCTCCTGACATCTCCCGACGTCCCTATGTGGCCTATAAATTCCAATATATCCCCAAAACCCTAGGGATCCCCCTGAAACACTTTTTCCGCTGCCGCAAGTCTCTGTTCTACCGTGTGCCCATCTAGAGACATATTCTGGTGCCGTGTCAGAGGGTGCTCGATCACATAGGGCCTCTACATCAACCATGTTGCTCCCATGGTGATGTGTGAGTAGTTCACTTCACACCTACGGGTCCGTAATTAGTACCTAGGTGGCTATCTCTATTTCTCTCTCTTGATCTTCAATACAATGATCATCGCATCTTCGCTTTGATCTATTCGACGTAATCACTTTGTGCGGTGCATTTGTTGGGATCCGATGAATTATGCGTTTGTGTTCAGATTATACATGATAAAATATTTGAGTCTTCTCTAAATTATATGGTTCCTATTTGCATGATTATTATTGCTTCGTAAATTTCTCCGATCTATTGATTTGGTTTGCCAACTAGATTAATCTTTCTTCAGTGGGAGGTGTGAATTGTAGTGGGTTCAATCTGGCGGTTCTCTACATCCCAATGATAGAAAGGGACAAGACACGTCTTTGTATTGTTGCCACTAAGGATAAAATGATGGGGTTAATTCATATTAATTGAATCTCTTTGTCTACATCATGTCATTGTTCCCCAAGCATTACTCTATGTTACTTAATACTCTAGATGCATGTTGGATAGTGGTCAATGAGTGGAGTAATAGTAATAGGTGCAGCCAGGAGTCGGCCTATTTGCTTATGAACGTGGTGCCTACATACACATGTTCATTGCCATGAATAAATATTGCATAACTATACAATTTTCTATCAATTTCCCAACAGTAATTTGTTTACCCACCATATGCTTACTACATGACAGATGCCACTAGGGAAAACTATGGCCCACGGATCTATTCACTTATATATTTATAAAATCTTCATTACCTTTTTGCCTTCATTTACTTTTTTTTACTTTGCAATTTACTGTTGGAAATATGCCCCAGAGGCAATAATAAAATGGTTATTATCATATTTCCGTGTTCATGATAATCGTCTATTGTTCATGCTATAATTGTATCAACAGGAAACGGTAATACATGTGTGAATAAATAGATCACAATGTGTCCCTAGCAAGCCTCTAGTTGGCTAGCTCGTTGATCAATAGATGATCATGGTTTCCTGATCATGGACATTGGATGTCATTGATAACGGGATCACATCATTAGGAAAATGATGTGATGGCCAAGACCCAATCCTAAGCATAGCACTAGATCGTGTTGTTCGTATGCTAAAGCTTTTCTAATGTCAAGTGTCTTTTCCTTCGACCGTCAGATTGTGCAACTCCTGGATACCATAGGAGTGCTTTGGGTGTATCAAATGTCACAACGTAATTGGGTGAATATAAAGGTGCACTACGGGTATCTCCGAAAGTGTCTGTTGGGTTGGTACGAATCGAGATCGGGATTTGTCACTCCGTGTGACGGAGAGGTATCTCTGGGCCCACTCGGTAGAACATCATCATAATGAGCTCAGTGTGACTGAGTAGTTAGTCATGGGATGATGTGCTACGGAACGAGTAAAGAGACTTACCGGTAATGAGATTGAACAAGGTATAAGTATACCGACGATCGAATCTCGGGCAAGTTCTATACCGACAGACAAAGGGAATTTTATACGGGATTGATTGAATCCTTGACATCGTGGTTCATCCGATGAGATCACCGTGGAACATGTGGGAGGCACCATGGGTATCCAGACCCCGCTGATGGTTATTGGCTGGAGAGCTGTCTCGGTCATGTGTGCATGCCTCCCGAACCCGTAGGGTCTACACACTTAAGGTTCGATGATGCTAGGGTTATAGGGAATTGTTATACGAGGTTACGGAAGGTTGTTCGGAGTCTCGGATGAGATCCCGGAAGTCACGAGGAGCTCCGGAATGGTCTGGAGGTAAAGATTGATATATAGGATGGATGGGTTTGGACGCCGGAAATGTTTCGGATACCATCGGCAAAGTGTCGGGACCACCGGAAGGGTTCCAGAGGCCCACCGGGAGAGGCCACCAGCCCCAGGAGGCTACATGGGCCAAGTGTGAGAGGGAACCAGCCCCTGGGTGGGCTGTTGTGCCCCCCACACTCAGCCCATGGCGCCTAAGAGGGGGAAGGGGGAAACCCTAGCGCGGGTGGGCCTAAGGCCCAGCAGGTGGTGCGCCACCCCCTCCTCCCCTCCTGGACGCCACCTCCTCCCCCCATCTAGGGCTGCCGCACCCCTTAGGGGTGGGAACCCTAAGGGAGGCGCCACCCACCCTTCCCCCTATATATAGCGGGCGTTTTGGCCATTGGAGATACGGGGATTTCTCTCTCTCTCGGCGCAGCCCTGCTCCAATTCTTCCTCCTCTCCCACGGTGCTTGGCAAAGCCCTACCGGGAGACCTCGTTGCTCCATCGCCAGCACGCCGTCGTGCTGCCAGAGCTCTTCCCCAACCTCTCCCTCGTACTTGCTGGATCAAGGTGCGGGAGACATCACCGGGTTGCACGTGTGTTGAACGCGGAGGTGTCGTGGTTCGGCACTAGATCGGAATCACAATGCGATCTGAATCGCCGCGAGTACGACTCCATCAACCGCGTTCTAGCAACGCTTCTGCTTAGCAATCTTCAAAGGTATGGAGATGCACTCACCCCTCTCTCATTGCTGGTCTCTCCATCGGAAGATCTGAATATGGCGCAGGAAAAAAAATTGAATTTTGCTACGTTACCCAATAGTGGCATCAGAGCTAGGTTTTCTATGTGTAGATTCTTTGCACGAGTAGAACACAAAAAGGTTGTGGGCGATGATTTTGTCAATTGCTTGCCTCTACTAGTCTTATTATTTTTCGGCGTATTGTGGGATGAAGCGGCCCAAACCGACCTTACATGTACGCTTACGTGAGACAGGTTCCACCGACTAACATGCACTAGGTGCATAAGGTGGCTAGCGGGTGTCTGTCTCTCCCACTCTAGTCGGATTGGATTTGATGAAAAGGGTTCTTATGAAGGGTAAATAGCTTTGGCATATCATCGTTGTGGCTGTCACGTAGGTAAGAAGGCGTTCTTGCTAGAAACCCAAATCAGCCACGTAAAACTTGCAACAACAATTAGAGGACGTCTAACTTGTTTCTGCAGGGTTTGAAATGTGATGTGATATGGCCAAAGGTTGTGATGTTACATGTGTGATGTATGAGATGATCATGTTCTTGTAATAGGATTCACGACTTGCATGTCGATGAGTATGACAACCGGCAGGAGCCATAGGAGTTGTCTTAATTTATTGTATGAGATGCAACGCCATGTGTTTACTACTTTTACTTCATTGCTAACGGTTAGATGTAGTAGTAGTAGTAGTAGTAGTAGTAGTAGTAGTAGTAGTAGTAGTAGTAGTAGTAGTAGTAGTAGTAGTAGTAGTAGTAGTAGTAGTAGTAGTTGGCGTGACGACTTCACGGAGACACGATGATGGAGATCATGGTGTCACGCCGGTGACGATGATGATCATGCGATGCCCGAAGATGGAGATCGAAGGAGCAAAGATGATAATGGCCATATCATGTCACTATATGATTGCATGTGATGTTTATCATGTTTTTCATCTTATTGCTTAGAACGACGGTAGCATAATAAGATGATCCCTCATAAAATTTCGAGAACGTATTCCCTTAGGTGTGCACCGTTGCGAAGGATCGTTGTCTCGAAGCACCACGTGATGATCGGGTGTGATAGATTCTAACGTTCATATACAACGGGTGTAAGCCAGATTTACACACGCGAAACACTTAGGTTGACTCGACGAACTTAGCATGTACAGACATGACCTCGAATACGAGAGACTGAAAGGTCGAACATGAGTCGTATGGTTGAATACAATCAGCATGAAGTTGCTCACCATGAGGACTAGTCCGTCTCACGTGATGATCGGACACAGGCTAGTCGACATGGATCATGTATCACTTAGATGACTAGAGGGATGTCGATTTAAGTGGGAGTTCATACTTAATTTGATTAAATGAACTTAATTATCATGAACTTAGTCTAAAAGTTGTTTTAACAAATATTGTGGATCCAATGTCCAACGCACGTGTCAACCTCAATTTCAATGCGTTCCTAGAGAAAAACAAGCTGAAAGATGATGGTAGCAACTATGCGGACTGGGTCCGCAACTTGAAGCTCATCCTCATTGCATCCAAGAAGGCTTATGTCCTTGATGCGCTGCTAGGTGACCCCCCCTGTTCCCGCGGCAGCTCAAGATGTTCAGAACGTGTGGCAAGCGCGGAGTGATGACTACTCTCTGGTTAGGTGCGGCATGCTATACAGTTTAGAACCGGGGCTCCAAAGGCGTTTTGAGCAACACGGAGCATATGAGATGTTCCGGGAGCTGAAGATAGTTTTTCAAGCTCATGCCCGTGTCGAGAGATATGAAGTCTCCGACAAGTTATTTAGCTGCAAGATGGAGGAGAACAGTTCTGTTAGTGAGCATATTCACAGAATGTCTGGGTTGCACGGACGTCTCACTGAGCTTGGAGTCGAACTTCCGGATGACGCTGTAATTGACAGAATCCTCCAGTCTCTCCCACCAAGCTACAAGGGTTTTGTGCTGAACTACAACATGCAAGGGATGGAGAAGACCATTCACGAGTTGTAGTCGATGCTGAAATCTGCAGAAGTAGAAGTCAACAAAGAGCATCAAGTGTTGATGGTCAACAAGGCCACCAGTTTCAAGAAGGGCAAGGGTAAGAAGAACTTCAAGAAAGACGGCAAAGCCATTGCCGCGCCCGGTAAGCCAGATGCCGGGAAGAAGAAAAAGAATGGACCCAAGCCTGAGACTGAGTGCTTCTATTGCAAGGGAAAAGGTCACTGGAAGCGGAACTACCCCAAGTACTTAGCGGATAAGAAGGATGGCAACTTAAAGGTATATATGATATATATGTTATTAATGTGTACCTTACCAGTGCTCGTAGTAGCTCCTGGGTATTTGATACCGGTGTTGTTGCTCACATTTACAACTCAAAACAGGAAATGCGGAATAAGCGGAGGTTGGCCAAGGACGAGGTGACGATGCGCGTCGGGAATGGCTCCAAGGTCGATTTGATCATCGTCGGCACGCTCCCTCTACATCTACCGTAGGGAATAGTTTTAAACCTTAATAATTGTTATTTAGTACCAGCTTTGAGCATGAACATTGTATCAAGGTCTTGTTTAATGTGAGACGGCTACTCATTTAACTCAGAGAATAATGGTTGTTCTATTTATATGAGTGGTATGTTTTATGGTCATGCTCCGCTGGTGAATGGTTTAGTCTTGATGAATCTCGATCGTGATGTTACACATATTCATACTGTGAATGCCAAAAGATGTAAAGTTGATAATGATAGTCCCACATACTTGTGGCACTGCCGCCTTGGTCATATCGGTGTTAAATGCATGAAGAAGCTCCATACTGATGGACTATTAGAGTCTCTTGACTTTGAATCATTTGACACATGCGAACCGTGCCTCATGGGCAAGATGACTAAGACTCCATTCTCAGGAATAATGGAGAGATCAACCGACTTATTGGAAATAATACATACTGATGTGTGTGGTCCAATGAACGTTGAAGCTCGCGGTGGTTAGCGTTATGTTCTCACTCTCACCGATGATTTGAGTAGGTATGGGTATATCTACTTGATGAAGCACAAATCTGAAACGTTTGAAAAGTTCAAGGAATTTCAGAGTGAGGTTGAGAATCAACGTGACAGAAAAATAAAGTGCCTACGATCTGATCGTGGAGGAGAATATTTGAGTCAGGAGTTTGGCACACACCTAAGGAAATGTGGAATTGTTTCACAACTGACACCGCCTGGCACACCGCAACATAACGGAGTGTCTAAACATCGGAATCGCAATTTATTAGATATGGTACGATCTATGATGTCTCTTACCGACTTACCGCTATCATTTTGGGGATACACATTGGAAACTGCAGCATTCACTTTAAATAGGGCACCGTCTAAATCCCTTGAGACGACACCGTATGAACTATGGTTTGGCAAGAAACCTAAGTTGTCATTTCTACAATTTTGGGGCTGCGTTGCTTATGTGAAGAAACTTCAACCAGAAAAGCTCGAACCCAAAGCGGAGAAATGTGTATTCATAGGATACCCTAAGGAAACTATCGGGTATACCTTCTATCTTAGATCCGAAGGTAAAACCTTTGTTGCCAAGAATGGATCCTCTCTAGAGAAAGAGTTTCTCTCGAAAGAAGTAAGTGGGAGGAAAGTAGAACTTGATGAGGCAATTGTACCCCCTCTCGAATCAAAGAGTAGCGCAGCGCGGGAAATTTTTCTTGTGGCGTGATACGTTTCCAACGTATCTATAATTGTTGATGGTTCCATGCTATTATCTTGTCAACTTTGGATGTTTTATATGCATGAATATGCTATTTTATATCTTTTTTGTGACTAACCTATTAACTCAGCACCAAGTGCCACTTTCTGTTGTTTCCGTGTTTTTGGCCCATTTTTTTGGACCAAAAGAGACCCCCGAAGCTTTGGGAGAAGGCCAGATGGGCCACGAGGGAGTCACAAGCCCTCACACCGCCACCACCCACCCCCCGCCGGTGGTGGCGCACAGGATTGTGACCTCCTCGTGGGCCCAACTGACGTAATTCCACCGCCATAAATTCCAATAAATTCATAAACCCCCAAAAAGAAACCTAGATCGGGAGTTCCACCGCCGCAAGCCTCTGTAGCCACCAAAAACCAATCTAGAGCCTGTTATGGCACCCTGCCGGAGGGGGGATCCATCTTCGGTGGCCATCTTCATCATCACGGCGATCTCCATGACGAGGAGGGAGTAGTTCTCCCTCGTGGCTGAGGGTATGTACCAGTAGCTATGTGTTTGATCTCTCTCTCTCGTGTTCTTGAGATGTCTTGATCACGATGTACCATGGGCTCTGCTACTATAGTTGGATCTTATGATGTTCTTCCCCCTCTCCCTCTTGTAATGAATTGAGTTTCCCCTTTGGAGTTATCTTATCGGATTGAGTCTTTGAGAACACTTGATGTATGTCTTGCACGTGTCTATCTGCTGTGATCAACTTGCGGGTTTGTGACAATTGGGAACCTATGCATATGGGTTGGCACACATGCATTCATGTGAGTACTCGATGTATGTTTTGGTGATCAACTTGCGGGTTCGTGACATTGGGAACCTATGCACAGGGGTTGGCACACGTTTTGACTCTCTGGTAGAAACTTTGGGGCACTCTTTGAAGTTCCATGTGTTGGTTGAATAGATGATTCTAAGATTGTGTGATGCATATAGTATAATCATACCCACGGATACTTGAGGTGACAATGGAGTATCTAGGTGACATTAGGGTCTTAGTTGATATGTATCTTAAGGTGTTATTCTAGTACGAACTCTATGATAGATCGATCAGAAAGAATAACTTTGTGGTGGTTTCGTACCTGACAATAATCTCTTTGTTTGTTCCCCGCTATTAGTGACTTTGGAGTGACTCTTTGTTGCATGTTGAGGGCTAGTTATATGATCCAATTATGTTATCATTTTGAGAGAACTTCACTAGTGAAAGTATGAACCCTACGCCTTGTTTCCACGCATTGCAATACCGTTCGTGCTCACTTTTACCATTTGTTACCTTGCTGTTTTTGTAATTTCAGATTACAAAAACCTATATCTACCATCCATATTGCACTTGCATCACCATCTCTTCGCCGAACTAGTGCACCTATACAACTAACCATTGTATTAGGTGTGTTGGGGACACAAGAGACTCTTTGTTATTTGGTTGCAGGGTTGCTTGAGAGAGACCATCTTCATCCTACGCCTCCCACGGGTTGATAAACCTTAGGTCACCCACTTGAGGGAAAATTGCTACTGTCCTACAACCCTCTGCACTTGGAGGCCCAACAACGTCTACAAGGATAAGGTTGCGTAGTAGACATCAAGATCTTTTCTGGCGCCGTTGCCGGGGAGGCTAGGTAAGCGGCACTAACATCCCGTCAACAAAGCTCTTTTCTGGCGCCGTTCCGGGGAGGTTAGCGCTTGAAGGTATATCTTTAGATCTTGCAATCGAATCTTTTTGTTTCTTGTTCTTTCGCTAGAAAACTACAAAAAAATGTAATTGAGGATGCCTCATATGCTCCATCTTTTCAATGTCTTTCGTGAGCATAATGGGAAGGAAAATTGTGCTCAAGTGCTGAAAGAAGAATTACATAGAATGCTTGGCATAGAATATGTGAATGATGAGCATGATTGCAATGTTCTTAGCATGAATTCTTTGAATACCCATGCTGCTAATGATATGCAAAGCCACAGGCTTGGGGATGCTATATTTGATGAAGATGATCTTTTTAGCTCTTCCACTTTGAATGATCAAAATCATTTTGATGAAAGCATGCCCCCTATCTATGATGATTATTGTGAGGATACTTATGCTTTAAATAAGAGGGATGATAAAACTTGTCACACTCTCGAGAACCACTTTGCTAAACCTTGCTTTTTCATTGTGGACACAATTTGTAGTGCTCAAGTCTTTTACGATACTCCCACTACTATTCTTGAGAATAGATTTCCTTATGTGGAGAGTAGTAATATTTCTATGCTTGTAGATCATGAAAATAATGCTTTAGGTGTTGGTTATATTGTTGAATTCATTCATGATGCTACTGAAAATTACTATGAGAGAGGATCGTATGCTTCTACTTATTGCAATAGTATCAAGCTTCATCTCCATATGTTGAAATTTGTGAAGCTATGCTTGTTTTGCCTTCCTATGCTAGTTGATTCTTGCTCAAATAAATTGTTTGATCACAAAATCCCTATGTATAGGAAGTAGGTTAGACTTAAATGTGCTAGCCATTTGCTCCATGATGCTCTCGTTGTGTTTCAATCCTTACCTTTTATGTGAGTGTCATTGAAATCAATGCCTAGCTAAGGGCGTTAAACGATAGCGCTTGTTGGGAGGCAACCCAACGAATCTATGATTTTTATTTCTGTTTTGTGTTTTACACACTTTCATAATTCTGTTATGATTGTGTTTTTTGTGTTCCTTTTTGTGTTTGTGCTAAGCAAAACCGTTATGATTAGTCTTGGGGATGATCGTTTGGTCATGCTGGAAAAGACAGAAACTTTCTGCACACGAAAAGAATTTTAGGTTTTTTTCTATAATAGATTTTGAGTTGATTCTTTTTTCTGCTGATTTCTACGAAAATTCTTCAGACTTTCATAATTTTGCAGAATTTTTGAAGTACCAGATGTATACGAAATATACAGATTGCTACAGACTGGTCTGCTGTTAACAGATTCTGTTTTTTTGTTGTGTTGGTTGCTTATTTTGATGAAACTATGGATAGTATCGAGGGGTATTAGCAATGGAAGATTGAAAATACAGTAACCCAACATCAGCCTAAGTAGAATTTAAGTTTTATACAGTACCTACGGAAGTGGTGGTTTGCTTTCTCATACTAATGTTATCACGAGTTTCTGTTTAAGTTTCGTGTTGTGAAGTTTTCAAGTTTTGGGTGAAGTTCTTATGGAAAAAGAGATAAAGAGTGGCAAGAGCTCAATCTTGGGGATGCCCAAGGCACCCCAAGAGATTCAAGGATGCCGTAAAAGCCTAATCTTGGGGATGCCCCGGGAAGGCATCCCCTCTTTCGTCTTCAATCCATCGGTAATGTTACTTGGAGCTATATTTTTATTCACCACATGATATGTGTTTTGCTTGGAGCGTCTTGTATCGTAGAAGTCTTTTATTTTGGTTGTGTCACAATCATCCTTGATGCACACCTAGAGAGAGAGACATGCACTCACC
Organism: Hordeum vulgare subsp. vulgare; assembly: GCF_904849725.1. Lineage (NCBI taxonomy): Eukaryota > Viridiplantae > Streptophyta > Magnoliopsida > Poales > Poaceae > Hordeum > Hordeum vulgare. The sequence continues at coordinate 212,343,394 of NC_058524.1, read as the reverse complement.
GTGATTTTGTCGAGCTTCACTTATATCCTTTGGTAGACAATTCAGCTCACATGTGCTTCACTTATATCTTTTGAGCAAGATACTTTTGCTCCGTGTGCTTCACTTATATCTTTTAGAGCACAGCGGTGAGTGGCTTGGTAGTTGATCTATGCTTTGAAAGTAGTCTCAAAAGGGTTAGTTATCCAAAGGGATACGAAAACTTCCACCTTCATGTGCATTGAATAGTTAGAGAAGTTTGATTCCTATCAATTAGTTTTGAGATATGGTTGTGGTAATATTGAAGTTATGCTAGTAAGGTGTTGTGGATCTAGAAATACTTGTGTTGAAGTTAGTGATCCCCGTAGCATGCATGTATGGTGAACCACTATGTGATGAAGTCTGAGCATGATTAGTCTTTTGATTGTTATCCTTTGTGTGGCGGTCGGGATCGCGCGATGGTTTATACCTACCAACCCTTCCCCTAGGAGTATGCGTTGAATGCTTTGTTTCGATTACTAATAAAACTTTTGCAACAAGTATATGAGTTCTTCATGACTAATGTTGAGTCCATGGTTTAGATGCACTTTCACCTTCCACCATCACTATCTTCTTTAGTGTCGTGCAACTTTCGCCGGTGCATTAAACCACCATTGGCCTCCCTCAAAACAGCCACCATACCTACCTACTATGGCTTTTTCAAAGTCATTCCAAGATATATTGCCATGCAACTACAACCATGACATGTGCCACCACGTCTACATTTCCATTGCATGATCATAATATAGCTAGCATGATGTTTCCATTTGATGTCTATGCCATGCTAGATCATTGTCACGGTACACTACCGAAGGCATTCCATATAGAGTCATCATTGCTCTAAGTTTTGAGTTGTAAGTGTGATGATCATCATTTATGGAGCATTGTCCCATGTGAGGAAATAAAAGAGGCCAGTGAAGCCCATATACAAAAAGAGGCCAAAGATGCCCACCAAAAAAAAGAGGCCAAAGAGCCCACCAAAAAAAATGAGAGAAAAAGAGAGAAGGGACAATGCTACCACCTTTCCACACTTGTGCATATTAAGCACCATGATCTTCATGATTTAGAGTCTCTCGTTTTGTCACCACCATATAGCTAGTGGGAAATTTTCATTATATAACTTGGCTTGTATATTCCTATGATGGGCTTCCTCAAAATTGCCTTAGGTCTTCGTGAGCAAGCAAGTTGGATGCACACCCACTAGTTTTCTTTAAGAGCTTTCACATACTCTTAGCTCTAGTGCATCATTTGTATGGCAATCCCTACTCATTCACATTGATATCTATTGATGAGCATCTCCACAGCTCATTGATATGCCTAGTTAATGTGATCATCTTCTCCTTATTTTGTCTTGCAACCTCCACCACACTCCACACCATCTGTAGTGCTAAAACCATGGCTCGTGCTCATGTATTGCGTGAGAGTTGAAAAGGTTTGAGAAAGTAAAGGTGTGAAACAATTACTTGGCCAATTCCGGGGTTGTGCATGATTTAAATTCGTTGTGCAATGATGATAGAGCATAGCCAGACTATATGCTTTTGTAGGGAAAACTTTCTTTTGGCCTTGTTATTTTGAAAGTTCATGATTACCTTGCTAGTTTGCTTGAATTATTATTGTTTCCACGTCAATAGCAAACTATTGTTTTGAATCTAACGGATCTGAACATTCATGTCACGTGAGAGAAGTTACAAAGGACAACTATGTTAGGTAGCATGCAACATCAAAAATTCATTCTTTATCACTTCCCTACTCGAGGACGAGCAGGAGTTAAGCTTGGGGATGCTTGATATGTTTCCAACGTATCTATAATTTTTGATGGTTTCACGTTGTTATCTTGTCAACTTTGGATGTTTTATATGCATGAATATGCTATTTTATATCTTTTTTGGGACTAACCTATTAACTCAGTGCCAAGTGCCAGTTTATGTTTTTTCCGTGTTTTTGGCCCATTTTCAGACGGAGTCCAAATGGAATGAAACTTTACGATGATTTTTTTTGGACCAAAAGAAACCCCCGAAGCTTTGGGAGAAGGCCAGATGGGCCACAAGGGAGTCACAATCCCTCACGCCGCCACCACCCCCCCCCCCCCCCCCCCCGGTGGTGGCGCGCAAGCTTGTGACCTCCTCGTGAGCCCAACTGATGTAATTCCACCGCCATAAATTCCTATAAATTCAGAAACCCCCAAAAAGAAACCTAGATCGGGAGTTCCGCCACCGCAAGCCTCTGTAGCCACCAAAAACCAATCTGGAGCCCGTTCTGGCACCCTGCCGGAGGGGGGATCCATCTCCGGTGGCCATCTTCGTCATCCTGGCGATCTCCATGACGAGGAGGGAGTAGTTCTCCCTCGGGGCTAAGGGTATGTACCAGTAACTATGTGTTTGCTCTCTCTCTCGTGTTCTTGAGATGTCTTGATCTCGATGTACCATGGGCTTTGCTACTATAGTGGGATCTTATGATGTTCTTCCCCCTCTCCCTCTTGTAATGAATTGAGTTTCCCCTTTGGAGTTATCTTATCGGATTGAGTCTTTGAGAACACTTGATGTATGTCTTGCACGTGTCCATCTGTTGTGATCAACTTGCAGGTTTGTGACAATTGGGAACCTATGCATATGGGTTGGCACACGTGGATTCATGCGAGTACTCGATGTATGTTTTGGTGATCAACTTGCGGGTTCGTGACATTGGGAACCTATGCACAGGGGTTGGCACACGTTTTGACTCTCTGGTAGAAACTTTGGGGCACTCTTTGAAGTTCCATGTGTTGGTTGAATAGATGATTCTGAGATTGTGTGATGCATATCGTATAATCATACCCACGGATACTTGAGGTGACAATGGAGTATCTAGGTGACATTAGGGTCTTGGTTGATATGTATCTTAAGGTGTTATTCTAGTACGAACTCTATGATAGATCGATCAGAAAGAATATCTTTGTGGTGGTTTCGTACCCGACAATAATCTCTTCGTTTGTTCCTCGCTATTAGTGACTTTGGAGTGACTCTTTGTTGCATGTTGAGGGCTAGTTATATGATCCAATTATGTTATCATTGTTGAGAGAACTTCACTAGTGAAAGTATGAACCCTACGCCTTGTTTCCACGCATGGCAATACCGTTCGTGCTCACTTTTACCATTTGTTACCTTGATGTTTTTGTAATTTCAGATTACAAAAACCTATATCTACCATCCATATTGCACTTGTATCACCATCTCTTCGCCGAACTAGTGCACCTATACAACTTACCATTGTATTAGGTGTGTTGGGGACACAATAGACTCTTTGTTATTTGGTTGCAGGGTTGCTTGAGAGAGACCATTTTCATCCTATGCCTCCCACGGATTGATAAACCTTAGGTCACCCACTTGAGGGAAAATTGCTACTGTCCTACAACCCTCTGCACTTGGAGGCCCAACAACGTCTACAAGGAGAAGGTTGCGTAGTAGACATCATGGCGCCTACGCCAACTGAATAGGAAGTTAATGATGATGATCATGAAGCTTCGGATCAAGTTGTTGCTGAACCGCGATGGTCCACAAGGGTACGTTCCGCACCAGAGTGGTACGGCAACCCTGTGATGGAAATCATGTTGTTAGACAACGGTGAACCTTCGAACTATGAAGAATCAATAGCGGGCCCAGATTCCAACAAATGGCTTGAAATCATGAAATGCGAGATAGGATCCATGTATCAGAACAAAGTATGGACTTTGGTAGACTTGCCCGATGATCGGCGAGCCATAGAAAATAAATGGATCTTCAAGAAGAAGACTGACGCAAACGGTAATGTGACCGTTTATAAAGCTCGACTTGTCGGAAAGGGTTTTCGACAAATTCAAGGAGTTGACTATGATGAGACTTTCTCTCTCGTAGCGAAGTTGAAGTCAGTCCGAATCATGTTAGGAATTGCCGCTTCTCATGATTATGAAATTTGGCAAATGGACGTCAAAACAGCGTTCCTTAACGGGTATCTTAAGGAAGAGTTGTATATGATGCAACCAGAAGGTTTTTTTGATCCTAAGAGTGCTAACAAGGTATGCAAGCTCCAGCGCTCCATCTATGGGCTGGTGCAAGCATCTCGGAGTTGGAACATTCGCTTTAATGAGGTCATTAAAGCGTTTGGGTTCATACAGGTTTATGGAGAAGCCTATCTGTACAAGAAAGTGATTGGGAGCTTTGTAGCTTTTCTCATACTATATGTGGATGACATATTATTATTGGGGAATGATATAAAGTTATTAGAGAGCATAAAGGCCTACTTGAACAAGAGTTTTTCAATGAAGGACCTTGGAGAAGCTGCATACATATTAGGCATCAAGATCTATAGAGATAGATCGAGATGCCCCATAGGTCTTTCACAAAGTACATACCTTGACAAGATATTGAAGAAGTTCAATATGAAAAACTCAAAGAAGGGGTTCTTGCCAGTTTTGCAAGGTATGAGATTGAGTAAGACTTAGTCACCGACCACGGCAGCATATAGAGAGAAGATGAGTATTGTCCCCTACACTTCAGCCGTGGGCTCTCTAATGTATGCCATGTTGTGTACCAGGCCTAATATAAACCTTGCCATAAGTTTGGTAGGGAGGTACCAAAGTGATGCCGGTATGGAACACTGGACAGCGGTCAAGAATATCCTTAAGTACCTAAAAAGGACTAAGGAGATGTTTCTCGTTTATGGAGGTGATGAAGAGCTCGTCGTAAAGGGTTGCACCGATGCTAGCTTCGACACAGATCCGGATGACTCTAAGTCACAAAACGGATACGTGTATGTTTTGAATGGCGGGGCAGTGAGCTGGTGCAGCAGCAAGCAAGACGTTGTGGTAGCATCTACATGTGAAGCGGAGTACATAGCTGCTTTAGAAGCGGTCATGAAGGGATTCTAATGAAGGAGTTCATCACCAACCTTGGATTAGTTCCAAGCGCGTCAGGTCCGATGACACTCTTCTGTGATAACACTGGAGCCATTGTCATAGCCAAGGAGCCCAGATTTCACCGGAAGACCAAGCACATCCAACGCCGCTACAACTCCATTCAGGACCAGGTCCAGAGAGGAGTAATAGATATTTGTAAAGTACACACGTATCTGAACATTGTAGACTTGTTGACTAAACCTCTTCCTCGAGCAAAATATGATCAACACCACAATGCTATGGGTGTTCGATTCATCACAATGTAACTAGATTATTGACTATAGTGCAAGTGGGAGACTATTGGAAATATGCCCTAGAGGCAATAATAAAATGGTTATTATCATATTTCCGTGTTCATGATAATCGTCTATTGTTCATGCTATAATTGTATTAACAGGAAACAGTAATACATGTGTGAATAAATAGATCAGAATGTGTCCCTAGCAAGCCTCTAGTTGGCTAGCTCGTTGATCAATAGATGATCATGGTTTCCTGATCATGGACATTGAATGTCATTGATAACGGGATCACATCATTAGGAGAATGATGTTATGGACAAGACCCAATCCTAAGCATAGCACTAGATCGTGTTGTTCGTATGCTAAAGCTTTTGTAATGTCAAGTGTCTTTTCCTTCGACCGTGAGATTGTGTGACTCTCGGATACTGTATGAGTGCTTTGGGTGTATCAAACGTCACAACGTAACTGGGTGACTGTAAAGGTGCACTACGGGTATCTCCGAAAGTGTCTGTTGGTTTGGTACGAATCGAGATCGGGATTTGTCACTCCATGTGACGGAGAGGTATCTCTGGGCCCACTCGGTAGAACATTATCATAATGAGCTTAGTGTGACTAAGTAGTTAGTCATGGGATGATGTGCTATGTAACGAGTAAAGAGACTTACCGGTAACAAGATTGAACAAGGTATAAGTATACCGACAATCGAATCTCGGGCAAGTTCTATACCGACAGATAAAGGGAATTGTATACAGGATTGATTGAATCCTTGACATCGTGGTTCATCCGATGAGATCATCGTGGACATGTGGGAGCCACCATGGGTATCCAAACCCTGCTGATGGTTATTGGCCGGAGAGGTGTCTCTGTCAAGTCTGCATGCCTCCCGAACCCGTAGGGTCTATACACTTAAGGTTCGATGACGCTAGGGTTATAGGGAATTGTTATATGAGGTTACCGAAGGTTGCTCGGAGTCCTGGATGAGATACCGGACGTCATGAGAAGCTCCGGAATGGTCCGGAAGTAAAGATTGATATATAGGATGGATGGGTTTGGACGCCGGAAATGTTTCACGCACCATCGGCAAAGTGCCGGGACCACCGGAAGGGTTCCGGAGGCCCACCGGGAGAGGCCACCAGCCCCAGGAGGCTACATGGGCCAAGTGTGAGAGGGAACCAGCCCCTAGGTGGGCTGGTGCGCCCCCCACACACAGCCCATGGCGCCTAAGAGGGGGAAGGAGGGAAACCCTAGCACAGGTGGGCCTAAGGCCCACCAGGGGGTGCGCCACCCCCTCCTCCCCTCCTCGCCGCCACCTCCTCCCCCATCTAGGGCTGCCGCACCCCTTAGGGGTGGGAACCCTAAGTGGTGGCGCCACCCTCCCTTCCCCCTATATATAGCAGGGGTTTTGGCCATTGGTGATACGGTAATTTCTCTCTCTCTCTCGGCGCAGCCCTGCTCCTCTTCTTCCTCCTCTCCCATGGTGCTTTGCGAAGCCCTGCCGGGAGACCTCGTTGCTCCATCGCCACCACGCCGTCGTGCTGCCGAAGCTCTTCCCCAACCTCTCCCTCCTCCTTGTTGGATCAAGGAGCAGGAGACGTCACCGGGCTGCACGTGTGTTGAACGTGAAGGTGTCGTGGTTCGGCACTAGATTGGAATCACACCGCGATCTGAATCGCCGCGAGTACGACTCCATCGTCCGTGTTGTAGCAACGCTTCCGCTTAGCGATCTTCAAAGGTCTGAAGATGCCCTCACCCCTCTCTCGTTGCTGGTCTCTCCATAGGAAGATCTGAATATGGCGTAGGAAATTTTTTTGAATTTTGCTACATTACCCAACATTTACAATTATCAACTATCATCTCCACGCTTCATTTGCTTGCAAATAACGAGTCCAAGGGCATTGACAACCCTCTTGCCCGCGTAGGGTGCAAGTGTTTGTGTTTTTTTGTGCAGTCGCTAAAGATGGGGGTTGCATGCTACTAATATTGGTTCAATAACCTTGGTTCTTACTCAGGAAAATACTTATCTATATTTTGCTGCATCACATGTTCCTCTTCATGGAAAACCCAACGCAGATCACAACTATCAGGAAGGATTTCTCGTGTTGTTGCTGGGGAGTATCACCAACCTAGTATCATGTACCTTCGCATAAATTATCATTCACGTGTTTTTATTTTTACTTGATTGCTTAATAAAAACAAAAATACAAAAACAATTACTTTTTCTTGTTGCTTGTTTCATTTGTTAGTTGCTGCTTGAAATTGTTATCATGTCTGAGTTTGAAATTTGTAATGCTTCCGCCTCTAGTGTGGAAGCTCTTGAATATTCAACTTCACCTTGTAATAAGAATGATAAAAGAAATTTTGATGAAGTTGCTAAAGAAAAACTTCATAACCTTGCGGATGATGATCCTTCTAAAGGGGAACCTATTATGGAAAGAAAGAAATTACGCATAGGTAGTGGTAATATTATTGGGAAACTTGTGATTCAAGATTTTTTTCACTTGTGCAGGATCGTTACCCTTTATAGGAGGCTCTATTGTTGATGGAACTACTAGTTATGTGGATTCTATATCTTTTCTCATAGCTCAATTAGAGAGACAATTTGTCCACATGCATCCTTCCATACAATGGTTGTTTCTAGAATTGTCTAATATTCAAGAAGCCTCTACTAAACGTCTAGCCACTATATTTCTTGTTCAAGAATTCAATAATATCATGTAAGAAGCTAGAGATATATTTTATCATTATAGGGTCAAATATGAGTTCCCAACCATAGAAAAGATTCTTTATGAGTTGGAAGGAATAAGAAAAGTAAGATCCATGGACTATGTTGCTTATGATAAAAACATTAGAAAGAAGGTTCCACCTAATGTCCTACTGGATAAGATTTCTGAACACCGTGATCAATTTGCTATACCAAAACTTGGATTGGGTTATGAGCTTGAGAGAGAATTCAGGAAATACCTCTATCGAAACTTATACAATGAGGAGTTGACTATTACTTATGAAAAACCTAAAGAGGAGCCTCATATTCCTCCTAAGGTAGATCTCATGGACCATTGTGTTGTGAATTTTAGTCCTTTCAATTACTTTTGCTTACCTGTTAGAAAACTCGCTGCTAAAATAATGGAATATGATTATATCTCTATGAATTTTTCTCATGACTAGTACAACACTTGAATCATATACATTTTGCCTAGCTAGGGGCGTAAAATAATAGCACTAGTTGGGAGGCAACCCAATAGTTATCTTAATTTTTTGTTTTTACTATATGTTTGTGTGTGATAAAATCATTATTGCCTCCAGAATGATTGTGTTTTAATGTTAAAGTAAGTGTTTATTCCAAGTAAAGCCTTTGGGGTCACTTGAATGATAAGTATAATTGATACGGTGCAAAAACATAAACATTTCCGTCTAGTGCAGAATTTCTCTGATTTTAGTGGAACATCTTTTTGATCTGAAATTTTTACACCGTACTGATATACAAATTCCTCAGGACATCCTAATGTTTAAGAACTTTTGTAGTTACATAAGTATAGTAATTAATTATATATTTACAGACTATTCTGTTTTAGACAGATTCTGTTTTTGCTTGCATAGTTTGCCTGTTTTGATGATGCCATGGATTGTATCGGGGGTATAAGTCATGGAGAAGTTAGAATACATTACCTTATGAAATAATAAAATATGAATCAATTTACAACAGCACTTAAAGTATTTGATATGTTTATCATACTAATGAATCTCGCAAAGTTTCTGTTGAGTTTTGTGTGCTAAAGTTTTCAAGTTTTGGTTGTTATCACGATGGATGAAGGAATAAGGAGCGGCAACAGCCTAAGCTTGGGGATGCCCAAGACAACCCAAGGTAATATTCTAGGAAGACCCAAGCATCTTAGCTTTGGTATGCCCGGAAGGCATCCCTTCTTTCATCTCAATCCATCGGTATGTCACTCGGAGCTATATTTTTATTCATCACATGATATCAGTTTTGCTTGGAGCATTGTTGGTGTACTTCCCTTTTGTTTCAGTTTTCCACAATCATTGTTTGCTCGACAGGCCCACTTGATAGATACACAAGAGCACCATGATTTATTAGAATACTCTTTCTGTTTCACTTATATCTTTTGAGCTTAGAAGTTGCTCCTGTACTTCACTTATATATTTTGGAGCATGGTGGCATGTAGATTTTAAAGAACTAATTGCACTCTCGTTCTTGACTTATATATGTTTGAGAGTCAATAAATAGTGATGGTAATTTTCATGGCTTATAAGACTAGTCCAAAAATAATAGGTATTCAAGGAATGCATAACCAAAACCTTCATGTAGCACATAAAAGAGAAACTTTGAGTTAATGATATTAATATCATAACGTGAATGGGAATGAGTGCCTGATCATTGGTTAATAAAAATATCATAAATTAGAGGGTGTTAACTTGTTGTTCATCCAAATATTTTCTATGGCATGGTGATGATGTGTGAGCATTCTTATTCCTTGTTGAAATCCTAGTGTTGTTTAGGTCGGGGGCGCACGATGGTTAACTCCTCCCAACCTCCTCCCTAGGGGCTTGTGAGTAGTGCTTTGCTTTGAGAGAGCTAATAAAATCTTGCAATAAGTATGTGAGTTATTTATGACTAATGTGAATCCATGGATATATGCACTCTCACCTCCTCATATTTGCTAGCCTCTTCGATACCGTGCATTGCCCATTCTCACCTCGAGGATCGCAAAGTATATATACTTTATTCGATACAAAGTTTGTTTTTCTAATATCCTGCATGCTTCTTTGGTGCATCCAAACCACGTGACATGATATGCTACATTTCACATCTGCCTCATTATATGTTCCTGAAAACAGCCACCATACCTACCTATCATCGCATTTCCATAGCCGTGTCGAAATATATTGCCATGCAACTTCCACTCTCACATCATATTACTAGTACTTCCATTGTCATATTGCTTTGCATGAACATGTAGCTGGCATAGTATTTGTGTCAAAGCCCACCGTTCATCATTTTTGTTACATGTTACGCTTGATCATTGCACATCCCGGTACACTGTTAGAGGCATTCATATAGATTCATAGTATAGTTTTTATATTGAGTTGTAAGTCAATAAAAGTGTGACGATCGTCATTATTAGGGCACTCTCTCAGTGAGGAAGTGATCATGGAAACAATCATTCCCCACAAATCGGGATGAGACTCAGGGAGAAAATTAAAAGAAATTGAAAAAAGAAAAGAAAAACAAAAAAAATAAAAAATGAGAGGAAGAGAGAAGGGACGGTGCTACTACCTCTTTTCCCACACTTGTGCCTCAAAGTGGCACCATGTTCTTCATATAGAGAGTCTCTTAGTTTGTCCATTTTATATGCTAGTGGCAATTTTTCATTATAGAACTTGGCTTGTATATTCCGATCATGAGCTCCTCAAATGCCCAAGTTCTTCATGAGCAAGAAAGTTGGATGCACGCCCACTTAGCTTCAGTTGAGCTTTCATACACTTATAGCTCTAGTGCATCAGTTGCATGGCAATCCCTACTTCTCGCATTGATATATAATAGCCCATTGATACGCCGAGTTGATGCAAGACATTCTTCTCCATTTTTACCTCTTTGAAACCTACCACCATACTCTGTTCCACCTTTATGCTTTATCCATGGTTCACGCTCATATGTTGCGTTAGTAATAAAAAGCTAAAGCGCGATAAAAAAAAGTATGACCCAATTGCCTGAATTAAAACTGTGGTGCTTAACATTTGTATTTATGTGGTGAAGATGGAGTCATGCCATGCTAATATGATAAATGAATAGGGGTGGACATTCTTTAAGGATCATATATTTTGAAACTTAATGATTATGTTGCTTATGTTTATGAATATTACTATGTTGATGTTTATTAATTCATCATTTCTCAATGATCATACATGCAATAGATTACATGTTGGGTAGCATGTCACATCAAAAAAATATCATTTACCTACTCGATGACGAGCAGGAATTGGGCTTGGGGATGTTGATACGTCTCCAACGTATCTATAATTTATCATTGTTCCACGCTATAATATTATCATTCTAGGATACTTTTTGGATATTTATTTACCAATTCGTATTATTTTTTAGCACTAGCCTATTAACCCAGTGCCCAACGCCAGTTGTTGTTTTCTGCATGTTTTTGGCTTTTCAGGTTTAGAGTACCAAACGAAGTCCAATTGCCACGAAACTTTTTGACGTTTTTTTCTGGACCGAAAGAATACCTAGAAGCTTCGGGAGGAGACCGGAGGTTGCACGAGAGAGGCAGCACATAACAGGGTGCGCCTAGGGGGTGACCGCGCCCTAATGTGTCTTGACCCCTCCTAGCGTCTCCGAGCGTCCCTCTCTGACCTATAAATTCCAGTACATCCCACAAACCCTAGGGACCCATCCGAAACACTTTTTCCGCCACCGCAAGTCTCTGTTCCATCGTGTGCCCATTTTGAGCCCTATTTCGGTGCCCTGTCGGAGGGAGTATCGATCACAGAGGGCCTTTACATCAATCTTGCTGCCCCCATGGTGGTGTGTGTGTAGTTCGCCTCAGACATATGGGTCCATAGTTAGTACCTAGATGGCTATCTCTCTCTCTCTTGATCTTTAATACAATGATCATCGCATCTTCGCTTTGATCTATTCGATGTAATCACTTTGTGTGGTCGTTTGTTGGGATCCGATGAATTATGGGTATATTTTTGAATTATTCATGATAAAAGATTTGAGTCTTCTCTGAATTATATGATTCTTATTTGCATGATTATTATAGTTTCGTAAATCTCTTCGATCTATTGATTTGGTTTGGCCAACTAGATTAATCTTTTTTCAATAGGAGGTGTGCATTGTAGTGGGTTCAATCTGGTGGTGCTCTATATCCCACTGGCACAAAGGAACAAGACACGTCTTTGTATTTTTGCCACTAAGGATCAGATGATGGTGTCAAAACGCATACCATGTAGTAGTTGAACTGCTCGTTGTTTTTCACTCTAAACTTATGTCATGTATGTTTATCGTAATTCCTAACCCGTTTAGGCGGAGTTGCACAAGTGATATACCATTAGAAACCTGTTGAAAAGACACAACATTTTCGAATATGGTTAAACTTTTATTTCAAACAACATACACCAATTTCAGTTTGAACTTCTTCAATTCTTTTATTCAAACTTATTGAACTCGTCTCTTATTTAAATTTGAACTTCTTGAGTTCTTTTATTTAGAAATGATGAAAATCTTTCTATATGATTTTTTAATTGATTTATTTTTTGTTTGAAGTTCTCGCTTTTCATAATTTAGTAAAGAAAAAAATCTGAATTGTTTTACAAGTCGAACTACTCCATTATTTTAATTTTAATTTTTTAGCTTTTCCTTTTGAACTTGTGTGTGTTTATTTTAAAAATAGGGAAAATAAAACTAATTTGTTTTCCATGTAAGGAATTTCACGAGTTTAATCTGAAATTCTCAACTTTTTATTTGAACTTCTTCATTTCATTCTTTAATAATGAGGAAAAATCTGTTTTTTCATAAACTTTCAACTTCTTTGCTATTTTACTTTGAACTTCCCAACCCTTTTTATTTGAACTTCTTCATTTTATTCTTTAGGAACAAGAAAAAATCTGAGTTTTTCATAAACTTTGAGTTCTTTGTTATTTTAATTTGAACTTATCACCTTTTTTATTTGAACGCCTTCATTTTATTCTTTAGTAACACGAAAAAACTAGAGTTTTCCATAAATTTCAAACTTCTCTCCTATTTTAATTTGAACTTCTTAGTTTGTTTTTTAAAAATAAGCATCAAACATTTTTTTTTAAATTGAACTTCATACTTCCATTTTCCTAAAAAACAAAAAGAATTTTTGGGTTTTTCGTATACATTAAACTACTTTCGTTATTTTAACTTGAACTTCTTGATTTTATTTAGAAATGGTGAAAATATATACTTCAAAGTCCTCTCTAAATTTTGATCTTTTGTGTTATTTTTGTTTGAACTTCTTATGATCTTCCCGTTAATAGATTTGGATTTTCCATTTTTTATAATCAAACTATTGCATCATTTTATTTCAAACTTCTTGTTTCCATTCTTTTATAACAAGGAAAATTTGAGTTCTCTATAATTATTGAACTAATCCATCTTTTCAATTTGGGCTTCCTCTATTTATTTCTTAGTATCAAAAAATCCCGGTTTTATAATAAACATCAAACAACTCCTCTATTTTAATTTGAACTTCTAGATTTTTTTTATAAATTGGAAAAATCCATTGAAATCCATGGAAATTGTTTGAACTTTTTTTCTCATTTTATTTAAGCTCTTCATTTTATAAATTTTAACTTCATATTAGTGCCAATTAAGTCATTATAAAAATGATGGAGAAAAGTTATTTGATAACCAATGATATACACGGAGTCTTGTTGTTCCAAAAAATGTACGTGAACATATTTTTCACCTTCTAGAATAATTTCTATTGACCTTCAGCCTTTTTCATTCCAAAAAGTGAGTAATTGGTTAACGATGTATAATGCTCATCTTTTTAGAGCTGAATTGAAGAATCTGGTGAAGCCGGTCTGCAACAATGGCCAATTTTTTCAAAGGATAAACACAAAAAATGTGATGCAACTAGATGGTGGGGGTTGTGGCCACGTGAACCGGCAGCGCGAGGCGATCCCATGATGGAGGTGAAGACAGGGGAGTAGGGTGGTTCCTTATGGTGCTCAAGGAAGAATGGGGGTGATCGGGGGCACGCTGGATGGTGGCGACGAAGGAGGGATGAGGGGTGGTGGTGAACTACTCAAGGTGGCGATGGAAAACGGCATGAGCGCCATGACGGTTGGGTCATCCTCAATTGGGGACCCTGACGGCGACCGACGAGACCAGAGCTAGGCGGTGGCGCCCGCGATCCACAGCTTGCTTTGCTTTAGTCGGGGACCCCGACGGCGGCGGGTGGGATCCAAATACAAACGATAACGCCGAGGATTCACGGCAGGCGGCGGCCCATAGGATCCACGAGCAATGTGGAGCAGGGCAGAGATGGTGGTCCATGACATCGGTTAGAAGAAGGCGGGGGTTGTAGCATCCTAGGAGGAGTCTGGGGGTGGCCTCGTGTCAGGAGGAGGCGGGGACAATTGTGTGTCGGGAGGAGGCGGGGATGATGACACACCTGAAGCAGACGGAGGTGTTGGTGGCTAGTAGGAGGCAGCGTAGGCAGCGATGGCGTTGGGATTGGGGGAGGTTGGGGATCAGGGTAAGAAGTGGTGGATGAGTGGTCGTGGGTGCGATTTTTTTCCACTACGGGTTCGGGAGTTCGGGAACAACATGATCGCTCCTATATAGGGAAGAGTTGAATCAAAATATTATTATGATCATATGATAAAAATAGTGTTCCTCTATATATATAGGAGTAGGGCCTTTTGGAGCTCGGCCTCCATGGAGCCCTTTAGGTTTGAAAAAATCAAACTTCAAACTTCCCGTTTCCAAAAAATCTAAGAAAAAATATACAAATATACAAGGATGAAATGTATATGTGTGCAAAAATTCAAGATGAAATACCTTGAGATGCGATCTATGCAAAAAAGAACATATTCATGAATCTTAAGAAGGGGCGGTATAAAAATGACAATGATATAGAGATTTTAAACCTTTGTGAATGAAGAACCGGCAAAAACTCTCAACATCGAAAACATCATAGAAGATGCATATGGACTCCCTTTTTGATAAACGCGAGCTTGTCATGAAGATGGCCATAAGCTCTACAACTCACAGAGAGAAACACCAAACAAGAACCAAGAAAGATGATGCAAGGATGCAAATGGGTTGAGCTCGCAACGAACGATACGATCAGGCTACTCACTGTTAAGGGAAAACCTATACCTTGCACATAGTCCACTTGAGCTATATTATGATGATCTTGACTTACTCAAGATGGACCACCTTTCTTGATTGCATTGGCTTGATGAAGACTAGTCGATTGCTCCCCATACTAACTATGGGTGAGCCACTCTTCAACACATCTTCACAAGTCAATTGCCACCACAATGGACGGCAAGCTTCAAGCATGATACCTTCATGATGCTCCACTTGAGCTTGCACACCGCAATCTTGGTGACGATTACCACTTGACATCATCCTCCATGGGTTGTATGAGATCTTCCTCTTGACGCAAGCCCATGGAAACACACCTAACCCCACATAGAACTCTCACGAAGATCATGGGTTAGTACACAAAGCGTAATGGACACTGCTTACCATACCATGGGATCACTTGACCCTTCTCGGTACATCTTGTACGCTTTTTGTGTTGATCAACTTCATTTACTCTTTGACTTAGTCTTGATCAACCTTGTGTCTTTATGACCATTCATTGGATAATACCTTGAATACCACATTGGTCATCATATAAACTCCTTGAAATCAACAGATGGACTTCAAGAAGTGCCTATGGACAAATCCTACAAATATAACTTAAGGCAACCATTAGTCCATAGGGATTGTCATCAATTACCAAAACCACATATGGAGAAATATGCTCTAACAGATGTTCTGTTTGGTTGAAGGAATTTACATCTGGGTTGTTTAGTTGTTCAAACTTCTTTTGTTACACAATTAGGATGCCACTGGATGAAGTGATCTACCAATCCTTTGAACATCAAAATGCAGTACATGTACAAAGGGGTTGAAATATATAAGTATTGAGTTCATGCTCTAAGAAACTATAATCCAAAGCAAATCATTTCACAAGTGATATGACCAACAAATAAAATGGAGTTCTACTTCATGCTGGAAGTAAACAAGTACAATTCATAACAATGGCATTAACAAGAAAATTATGACTTGGGTTTGACTTCCTCACTATTTTAATCATGCATAGATCGTCTTGGGTGACTATCAAGAATGTCTACAAGTATACCAATATAAAAGAATGCTAAGCACCTTCCACAAATCAATTGAGAACCATAACTCCTCTGAATAGATCTACTACCTTCTAAATAACACCTACGAAATGACATATTTTGATACTTTTCAGCATTCGGCTCCACCTGAGCAAAACTTCGCCGATATGTGAACGCTTACACACTAATACTAACCTGTGTTACTGGGTTGAGTTTACAAACAAGACATGCTCTGGTGATTTGACCTCAGTATCTCAAATGTCTCAAACCTGAATACAACAGGTGATTCATTAGTCATAAACACTATATACAAAATGTACTAACGAATAAGCTATAAGTTATTGGTTCTGATATGGCACCACAACTTACGCTCTCAAGGATCACTTCATTAGCATGTGCTTCTTTAGAGAAGATTGTCTCCTCAAGCTGATTAGGATCCACTATTTCATTTAAAGGGACCCAACTATGTTGTAGGCACTTTTCTGCAACTTGTGTATTTGCAACAGAAAAAAGAACATGAGATATTCACATCAGGAAGATAGAATATGGCATCAAGAACATCACCACATTTTATATGGTGAAGGATGAGACTAAGTCATGTGTATTCATACCTGAATCTTAATAAAATTAACACAAATGGCATAACTCTAATTACCTCATCTCGTGGTTTTCCTATCTGAGTATTCTCAGTGATAAGTTCAGCTAGCCGAGGAGGATAATCAAAAGGACCATCCAAGATATATGTATGTTTAATCCTGCCAATTAAAAATTTAGCAAATGGTCAGTAGGAACTGATAGAAAGAATGAAGGAAAATTAATGTTGGAAAAGAAAAAGTCATGTTCTCTCCCATGGAAACCAAGACAAATTTTGTAGACGAAAAGGCAGCTTAGGTCTGGGCCACACTTGGCTCCAAAAATGATATATACCATGTACAAGCTTGAATGTAGATTATGTACACATAGTGTATCTAAACTATGTGAGTACCTTATCAAGTTGATCTGATAGGCTAAAAAATCAAGTTGATCTGATAGACATGTCTAATGGCATGGCCCCTCAGTTCTACAGAAAATGCTATAAATTAGGCCTATGGTGTTGATTTTCAGTGCGTAAACAACACAGTGATTTGAAATATAATCACACCAGTGTTCATATGTGCATGTTCAAGGAAGTAATATTGACAGGAAACATAATGATCTCAATACAAATAATGTAAGCAGCATTGCAAAGAGTAAACTGATCAACTTTTAATATCTGCAGAAAGCCATCATGTCATTAGTGTTACTGTATTCACTACTCTAGAATAACTGGCCGGTAGGAGTGGTCTGATCGTCAATAAAGCTATGTTCATAATTATCTTCACTCCGATCATCATCCCCGGCGCTGGGAGCTGCCGAGGGATGTGAAAGGCGGACCCTTTCCGCTTGTCTCTTTGATTGGGGTAGCAGCGGATCTCGAGTGAGGTGGCGTCAAGGTCTTGGATACCAGGGTGGCGGCCCTGGTGGTGGTCGCGAGGTGCTTTCGGGCAGAGCCAGTGGCTTGGTGCTGCTCGGTGGCCATGGCCGTGTGGACGGCGTGATACCTGGGGTGTGGCGTTCGCTGGCGATGAGTGTTGACCGGGGTGAAAACCTGTTCTATCTTCGGATGGACCGGCAGCGGCAAAGATCATTCCCTTCTTGAAGGGGTCGTCGCGGCTCTCATTGCCCGTCGTGCTGCTCCAAGGGAAACTCTGATCCTCGGATCAGGCGGTGGCGGCGCCCCGGGGTCACACCCTCCCTGAAGGCGCCCCTTGGAGCACACGGTTTGTCGTATGCGGCTTCATTTCTTTGCAATGATGTGCTTCCGATTGAGCCCCTAGTGCTCATGTAGTGCTAGGGGTAATGTTGTTGCGTTTAGCGCCTATGTATCATGTCTTGGGTGTATGCGTGTGTTGTGATGGCAGTTGTTTGTATCGAGGTGTTGTTGATCGTTGTTTTATATAGAAAGCGGGGCAAAAGACTTTTTCAAGGAAGGTAGTGGGCAACACCGTGGGATACCCCGGCTGAAGACTGATTTTTTGCCACAATCTGAACTACAGTTTCTAGTTTTCTCATGCTTTTCTCCTGTACTTTACCAATCCAAACCATGATCAGTTGAACGTCTTACCGCCATCTCCCTGCTTTATATTACCTCCGGTCAGTTAACGAAAAAGGGTTTCCTCCGCTTTGTATTACAAAGCAACCAGCCAGAACATCCAACGATAGGTGCTGGGGCCGAAACAGCACGGTCACGCCCAAAAAAATACAAAAGAAACAAATGCCAACATCGACGGATCTACAAAAATGCAAAAGACTCGCGACCGCTGCGCCCACCAAGAGTCTTACAGCATGCTCCAAGGCTCCAAAGCGCCTATTAGAATAATCCGAGGCTCTTCGTTGATCTACCGAGGACCAAGCAATCACACAAGCACGGCACTGAGATTTGTTAACGAGGTTCACCGATATGGCTACATCCCTGGGGCCTGACTACGGGCGCTCCTCCCCGTGACACTGTCACAATACCGCACCCTGGCCGCCCTAGGCGCCGGCACCCGCCTCCGGCTCCCCGTGCACGCATGTGCTATTATGTTGGCATGGTTACATCGTGTGTCTATCCCCGTTATATATGAAAGCCCTAGGATACAAGTGTCCTACTTGGACACGACTCCATAACGTGTCTAAACACAATACAACTATAAGTCCAATTGTAACATACTTTGTACACAATATTTGACACAACTCTAACAAACTCCACCTTGGCGGATATTCTCCATCACCTTGAGTTCATCCATGCGTCAAACTTCCATGTACATTGGACTTGAGATACACCATGAGCACCACTGCTACTCCCACACTCCATGTGACTCCACGTGCAACTGTAGTCCATTCTCGTCTTCTTCAATTCAACCCTCGAGCAAAGTTAAGTTCCTTATTACTCTACTTTGTGCTTCCAACTTACGGAGTATCCATTCAACGCCATCACACATTGATCATTGACCTGCGTAAAAGTGAACAACCAACATATTGAATGCCACATATAAGAGTTACCTGAACTCAACATCCTTGCTCTTTCTTGACCGTCCGTATGAAACTTGAAGGAATTTCACCATCGCCTTGTGTCACCCTGAGTCTAATTCGCAGTTCTCTCACCTTTTTTCCCGGATAGTCTCTGACATGTCCCACAGCTATAGCACTCCGCCTCCTTCTGTACTTGTCATCCGCACTTTGCCATGTGCACTGAACCCCACAGAATATACGGCCATGTACTCTCTCCGCTTCTGACAATTTTAGAGTTTCCGTCACTTTCCCAGATTCTCCATGGCCAACACTTGTCCATCAACTAGCACTGATAGACCCAGTCACCAACTTGAATCAGGTACTCGTCAACACTGCTTCAGCACCCCTACACACTTTGTCTGACCACATGTCTGACCACTAGTGCCTTGGTCTGTTGTTGTGTCACGTGCTTACCACACACCTCGCCGCTATCACCGCGTCGAGCCTCTGCTATCCTGGTCGAGTCTCTAGGGCTGTAGACCCACACCACTCAAACCCCCTACTGCAGAGAACCACCGATCATCACTGATCGATGCCGAGTATCACGTCTTCATCAGACCACTGGTACCCAGTCCAATCCATGTGTCTCTCGCTATCCCACTGAAATAGGCTACGATTCTCCGTATTCTCGCGGCGTAGCCCCTCCATCAGCACAGAGTGAAGTCTTCCGCTAGACTCCAGCTCCACCTTCAACATGACTCCATGTAGCTGCGCCATGCTACCCCACGCCCTGTCGACTTCAAGCTCTCATGCGTACACAATCTTGAATCAACCCTGCGCCATGGTCCGTCGAAGCCGCACAAGCCCTCATGCCTGCACCACGTGTATCCACGCCCCAAAAGTCGGTCATTGCTTCGAGTTGCTCAACAATTAG
This sequence comes from Hordeum vulgare subsp. vulgare, assembly GCF_904849725.1. NCBI lineage: Eukaryota > Viridiplantae > Streptophyta > Magnoliopsida > Poales > Poaceae > Hordeum > Hordeum vulgare. The sequence goes on along the minus strand of NC_058524.1, from coordinate 212,323,383 downwards.
CAATTGTCTTGCAATGGCCCACCAGCGTGTGGGATCGCGGCAGTTTTCGAGGGTAGAGTATTCAACCCAAATTTGTTGGTTCGACACAATGGGAGTGAAAGGATATTCTCCAGTATTAGCAGTTGAGTTGTTGGCCCAACCACACGTGAAAGATTAGTATCTGCAAGCAGGATATAAGCAGAAAAGGTAGTATGATAGCAACGGTGCTAGGAAAGAATCATTTGACGGCAGATTATTCCTAACTGAAGTATCAATGGCGCCAGAAAAGTATGGTAGCAGGTAGCAGCAGAGTAACGAGTAATAGCAGTGGCAAGGAACAGCAGTAGTGACAGCAGTAGCAAGTAAGAGTAGTAGCAACAGTAGTGGCAGCAGCAGCAGGGCAAAGCAAGTAACAGTAGCAGCAACAGCAAGTAACAGTACTAGCAATAGTAGTGGCAGCAGCAGCAGGACAAAGCAAGTAACAGTAGCAGTGGGACAAACTCGTGGGCAATGGATCGGTGATTTGTTGGATGACATTCATCATGCAACAGTTATAACATGAAGAGATATGTGACTAGCTCCCGTTCGTCAATGTGATGTAGGCATGCATTCCGTGTGTAGTCATACGTGCTTAGGGAAAAGAACTTGCATGACATCTATTGTCCATCCCTCCCGTGGCAGCGGGGTCCAAATGGATACTACGGGATATTAAGGTTCTCCTTTTAATAAAGAACCGGACCAACGCATTAGCACTTGGTGAACACATGAACTCCTCAAACTATGGTCATCACCGGGAGTGGTTCCGGTTATTGTCACTCCGGGGTTGCCGGATCATAACACATAGTAGGTAACTACAACTTGCAAGATCGGATCTAAAACACACATATATTGGTGACAACATAATAATTTCATATCTTAATTCATGGCACTTGGGCCCTAGTGACAAGCATTAAGCATGGCAAAGTAGTAGCAACATCAATCTCAGAACATAGTGGATACTAGGGATCAATCCCCGTCAAAACTAACTCGATTACATGATAGATCTCATCCTACTCATCACCACCCAGCGAGCCTACGAATAGATTACTCACAAACGATGAAGAGCTTCATGGAATTGGAGAGGGAAGAAGGTTGATAATGATGATGGTGACGATCTCCTTGATCCTGAGCCCAAAACGGACTCCAGATTTGTCCTCCAGGGCAAGAACGGGATGTGGCGGCGCCTCTGGATCGTGAAACGCGATGAACTCTTCTCTCTTGATTTTTTCCGGGACGAAAGGGAATAAATAGCGCTGGAATTGGGGGCGGCAGAGCCACGTGGGCCCCACAAGCCTGGTAGCCGCGACCAGGGGGGAGGTCGCGGCTACACGGCTTGTGGCCCACTCGCCCGTCCCCTCCGGTGGATCTTTGCGCAGGTATTTTTCATATTTTCCATAAATATTCTCCGTAAATTTTCAGGACTTTCCGAGAACTTTCATTTCTGCACAAAAATAACACCATGGCAATTCTGCTGAAAACAGCGTCAGTCCGGGTTAGTTCCATTCAAATCATGCAAATTAGAGTCCAAAACAAGGGCAAAAGAGTTTGGAAAAGTAGATACGATGGAGTTGTATCAACTCCCCCAAGCTTAAAACCTTGCTTGTCCTCAAGCAACTCAGTTGACAAACTGAAAGAGAAAGAAAAACTTTGAAAAACTCTGTTTGATCTTGTTGTTGCAACTATGTCTAACTCATAACTAGAATTTCAGCAAGATCACAAGTTAACCACATAAGCAAGTGACACATAGGTCTCACGGTAAACTAATATCAATGGCATAATCAGCTAGCGAGCAAATAATAATGAGTTTCAGATACCAACAATTCAATCAAAACAAGCATGAAGCAATATGAATAGGTGGTATCTCGCTAGCACTTTCTGAGACCGCAAAACATAAATGCAGAGCACTTTCAAAGATCAAGGGCTGACTAAACATTTTAATTCATAGCAACGAAGATCCAGTCATAGTCATACTCAATATCAATCAAAAGCAAAGCATAAAAATGACAGAGGTGCTCTCTAACTGGTGCTTATATAAGAAGAGGATGACTCAACAGGAAAATAAATAGACAGGCCCTTCGCAGAGGGAAGCATTGATTTGCAGAGGTGCCAGAGCTCATGCTTTGAAAACAGAGGTAATAATTTTGGGTGGCATGCTTTCATTGTCAACGCAATGACCAAGAGTTCTCAATATCTTCCATGCAACTCATGCTATAGGCGGTTCCAAACAGAAAAGTAAAGTTTTAACTCCCCCACCACCAATCAATCACACTCCACGGCTAGCCGAATCCTCGGGTACCGTCCATACTAACATCAATCCGGGGGGGAGTCGTGTTTTACAGTTAGCGTGGAACTGGGCATTCCAATTACCGGCCCCTTTCTCGTGAATGACAGTGAATAAACACATGTCGAGGATAACACGCCTAACATGGAAGATACCAATAGCCCCCTGTCACCACATGAGCGGTTCGGGCATGCAAAACAGATTATTTCTTGAAGGTTTAGAGAATGGCACATGCAAATTTACTTGGAACGGCAGGTAGATACCGCAAATAGGTAGGTATGGTGGACTCGCATGGATAAACTTTTGGGTTTATGGAAGTGAATGCACAAGCAGTATTCCGCTTAGTACAAGTGAAGGCTAGCAAAAGACTGGGAAGCGACCAACTAGAGAGCGACAACAGTCATCAAGATGCAATGAGTTTGACTAACATTGAGTGCAAGCATGAGCAGGATATAAATCACCATGAACACGAACATCATAGAGGCTATGTTGATTTTGTTTCAACTACATGCATGAACATGCGCCAAGTCAAGCCACCTGAATCATTCAAAGGAGAATACCATCCTATCATACTACATCATAGTCATCTCAAAATCTATGTTGGCATTCAATACAAACCATTATAAGCTCCTAGCTAATTAAGCATGGCATCAGAAACTATGATCTCTAAGTTGTCATTGCAAACATGGTTCTCTCTCAACAAAGCCGAATCTGGGACGACAAGCTAGTCATATTTACAAAAACAAAATAGATAGCGTCCATACCAGCTTTTCCAGTCTCAGTCACTTCATCATATATCATCATTATTGCCTTTCACTTGCACGATCGAACGATGTGAACAATAATAAGAGTGCTCGTGCATTGGACTAGGCTGAATCTGCACGCAAACACAAAGGAGAAGACAAGGTAATATGGCTCTTTAACAAATGAACAGGTATGCATGCGAGAGCCACTAAACATTGTAACCATGGTCTTCTACCTCGACTCAAAGAAAAAGAAAACTATTTACAAGGGAAAGCTCCCAACGAGCAAAAGAAGAAAGGAAAATATTTTTGGGTTTTCTCAAAAGGACACAAAACAAGTAAACAAGAAAACGAAAATAAACTAGCATGGATAATACAGTGGCAAAGTGTAAACATCGACTAACAAAGTGAAAGCCTAAGCATGAATGTAAAGTTGGTGCAAACACGTACTCCCCCAAGCTTAGGATTTTGGCCTAACTTGGTCTACTCCCAAGGCTGGTCCGGGTGATACCCAAAATCATAATGTGGGTTGAATGGGAGCGTTGTAGCCACTGCATGAATAGCTGCTTCGCGGAGACGAGAAGTCTCAGCCTCCCTCTCATACTCCTCTGCTTCTCCAATGGTTATGTAATATCTTCATTTAACCTGAAAGTCAAAGAAGGCACGAGCAGGAAGCATAATATGAAAAGCACGCTGTCGGTTAAATACTAACCGGTAAACGAGGGATTCCTCATCCCTCTTGAGAAACTGATAGCGTGTCAGAGCGACACGATCAAGGTAGGTTGTACAGAGAGGGGGATCTCCTGAATGGATGGGTACTCCAAGAAAATTTGCTAAGCGCGTAGCATAAATCCAACCAAAGAAATCCCCATTAATGGCATTATTATTCAGCCTCCTTGCTATTATAGCTCCCATGTTGAAGCTCTTGTCACCTGTTACTGCGCTCGTAAGGATACTAAGGTCGGATGCACATAGGTGACAATGTTCAACCTTGTCGTTAATGCATCTACCTATGAAGAGGGCAAAGTAGTGCAAGGCAGGGAAATGAATGCTTCCTATGGTAGCTTGCGTGATGTCTCTAGTTTCTCCAACAGTTATACTAGAGACAAAATCTCTAACCGAAGACGTAGCAGGATCATTAAGACTACCCCCATCGGGTATCTTGCAAATCCTATTGAAATCCTCCAAATCCATGGTGTAGGATTTATCAGACATATCAAACAATATGGATGAGTCACGGCCAACTGAAAATTTAAATCTACGCACGAAAGAGGCAGTGAGCATAGCATACTGTTCACATTTATCTGAGAGGAATTCTTCTAACCCGACATTGTGGACAAGTGTATCAAACTCATCCTTGAAGCCTGCTTCAATCATGAACTCATCGGAAGGCCATTCACATGGTTGTACCGGTGCGTCCCTTAGTTGATAAGGATCAGGCTCCCGAATAGAAAGACGGGTACCCTTCTTACTTGAGGAACCACCATGAAACTTCCTCCTGAACATAATTTCTTTTTGCTGAAATTTTTGAAGTTCAAGAGAAAAGTGAATAAAGACCAACCACACCTTGTAGCAACTACTCCTACTAGTGCCTAGAGACCGTATCACGCGTTAAAACTACTTGGGACCAGCTAAAATCAACATTTCAAGCTGAAGAACATGGTCACCAAGGTAGCAAGAATACGTGAAGGATAAAGCACTAGAGTAGAAACTAATTGGACCAATAGAGGAGTCACTTACCAAGGAGTAATTTCCCCAAAACGGTTCGGAGAATGGTGCTTTGAGCAAGGAGATCGAAAATCACAGCCAAATGAGCAAGAACATGGGTTTGAGCTGCGAAACGATTTTTTCTGGAGGTAGAAGAAGAAGATGGGAGCTGGAATGAGTGGAGGGGGTCCCTGTGGGCCCCACAACCTTGGCAGCCGCGGCTACAGGGCTTGTGGCCCACTGGTGTGGCCCCCAAGCCATCTCTCAGTCCCAGTATTTTTCAAAAAATCCAGAAAAAATCATATTTGATTTTCAGGACCATCGGAGAACTTTTATTTTCGGGGTACTTTTCTCCGGGATGCTAAACCACAAAATAGGAAAAACTAAACTAAATCTATCATTTTACTTCTAAGCAACAGAAAGTGAAAGCTTAAAACAGAGGTATGTGACTCTTCGATTCATCCATTTCATGATCATCGAAAGAAATCCGTCAATGGGGTTGACCAAATCCTCATGACAAAACTTTTTCAAATCGCAAAAGGAAACGGAGAATTGTCGAATAGCCACTAAGTCACCTCAATGGGGATATGAATCTCCCCAACAAACAAATCATACTTCATCTTAACACGAGGTATAGGGCATTCAGAGCTCCCAATAAGAATCGATGAAGTTTTTTTCGATAGCATTGATGCAATGTACTTGATATCGTTTCTTCAGAAAGTGCACTGTATGCTCATTACCGTTGACATGGAAGGTGGCATTGCCTTTGCTGCAATCTATAACAGCCCTTGCGGTGTTTAAGAACGGTCTTCCAAGAATGATCGCCATGGCATCATCCTCAGGAATATCCAGGATAACAAAGTCCGTCAAGATAGTAACGTTAGCAACCACAACAGGCACATCCTTGCAAATGCCGACAGGGAAAGCAGTTGATTTGTCGGCCATTTGCAGAGAGATTTCAGTGGGTGTCAACTTATCCTGTTCAAGTCTACGATAAAGAGAGAGAGGCATAACACTAACACCGGCTCCAAGGTCACATAAGGCAGTTCTTACGTAGTTTCCTTTATGGAGCAAGGTATAGTGGGCACTCCAGGATCACCAAGTTTCTTAGGATTTCCACCTTTGAAAGTGTAATTGGCAAGCATGGTGGAGATCTCAAGATCTGGTATCTTCCGTTTATTAGTCATGATATCTTTCATGTACTTGGCATATGGAGACATTTTGAGCATATCAATTAACCGCATCTGCAGAAAGACGGGTCTCAACATTTCAATAAAGCGCTCAAAATCCTCATCATCCTTTTTCTTGGATGGCTTAGGAGGAAAGGGCATAGGTCTCTGAACCCATGGCTCCCTTTCTTCACCATGCTTCCTAGCAGTGAAGTCATTCTTATCGTATCTCTTAGGTTGTGGGTTATCAGGATTAACCGTAGGTTTAATCTCCACATCCTTATCATTGCTAGGTTGAGCATTATTATGAACATCGCTGTCCATATTGTCACTAGGTTCATGTTCATCACCAGATTGTGTTTCTGCATCAAACACAGAAATATCATTTGGTTCTTCAGGTGTAACAGTATTTGGTGAACTGACATGTAGGTTTCTATCATCCTTCTTCTTCTTCTTAGAATGACTGGGTGCATCAACATTAATTCCTTGAGAATCTTGATCAATTCTCTTAGGACGACCTTCAGGATACAGAGGTTCCTGAGTCATTTTGCCTCCTCTAGTAATGACTCTGACAGAGTTTTCATTTAATTCATTGAGCAAGTCATTCTGAGCTTTAAGTACTTGTTCTACCTGAGTAGTAATCATAGAGGCATGTTTACTCAGAAGCTTCAGATCATTGACATTTCTGTCTACACAAGCACTTAAATGACTAAGCATACGAGTCCTTTGTTCCAATTGTCTGCTAACATAATCATTGAAACTCTGTTGTTTGGCAACAAAGTTGTCAAATTCATCAAAGCATAGGCTAGCAGGTTTGTCAAAAGGAATATCACTCTCATTGAATCTACGCAGAGAATTCACCTCTACTACTTGTATCGGGTTATCGAGACCTTGGATCTCTTCGATAGGCGGTAGATTTTTGATTTCTTCAGATCTATTGCCTTTCTCTTGCATAGATTTCTTGGCTTCTTGCATATCTTCAGGACTGAGGAATAGAATACCTCTTTTCTTAGGAATTGGCTTAGGAGGTGGTTCGGGAATAGTCCAAGCATTATCGTTGATCAAGATGTTATTCAGTAGGATCTCAGCTTGTTCTATAGTTCGTTCCCTAAAAACAGAACCGGCACAACTATCTAGGTGGTCTCTAGAAGCATCGGTAAGTCTGTTATAGAAGATATCAAGTATCTCGTTCTTCTTAAGAGGGTGATCAGGCAAAGCATTCTGTAGCTGGATGAGCCTCCCCCAAGCTTTTGGGAGACTCTCTTCTTTGAGTTGAGCAAAGTTGTATATTTCCTGCAAGGAAGCTTGCTTCTTATGGGCAAGGAAATATTTCTCATAGAAGTAATAGACCATATCCTGGGGACTACTCACACATCCAGGAGCAAGAGAAGTGAACCAGGCTTTAGCGTCATCCTTTAGAGAGAAAGGAAACAACTTAAGGATATAGTAGTAGCGGATCTTCTCCTCACTAGTGAAAAGGGTGGCTATATCGTGTAGTTTGGTAAGATGGGCCACGACCGTCTCAGACTCATAACCGTGGAAAGGATCAGATTCGACTAGAGAGATTATCTCAGGGTCGGCAGAGAATTCATAATCCTCATCGGTGATAAAGATAGGTGAAGTGGCAAACTTCGGGTCGTATTTCATCCTAGCTTTTAGAGATTTTTCCTTCCACTTGAGAAGTAATTCCTCAGCGTCATAGGCATCCTTACATGCAATAAAATCCTCAGCTATCTCCCCCTCCATAACATAACCCTTAGGTATATCAGGCAATTCATATCTAGGAGAGCTGGATCTAGCAGGAGCAAAAGCAGGTTCTATCTCAATAGTATCAGCAGTTTCAGAAACATCACGAGCATTGGCAGTAACTCTAGCAATATGAGCATCAAGGAATACCCCTAGTGGCATATCAGGCAAAGTAGTATCTCTAGCAGTATCAAGCATAGCATCATCAGGCAAAATAGCATCTCTAGCATCATCAGGCAAGGCAGTATCAAGCATAGCATCATGGATAGCATCTCTAGCAGTATCAGGCATAGTATCTCTAGCAGTATCAGGCAAAGCGGTATCAAGCATAGTAGCATCATAAGCATCATCAATAGCAGCAGCATCTCTAGCATCATCTAGCACAAGCGACATATCAAGATTTCTAGCAGGAGGTGGTGTCGCAAACTTACTCATAACTGAAGGTGAATCAAGTGCAGAGATAGATGGCAGTTCCTTACCTCCCCTCGTAGTTAAGGGCAAGACTTTGGTTCCTAGATCTTTCAGATTCTTCATAGTGATCAGCAGATATAAATCCCAAGTGACTCAGAGAATATAGCCATCCTCCCCGGCAACGGCGCCAGAAAAGAGCTGCTTCCAGTTGCTCAACAATTAGCAATTATCTTGCAATGGCCCACCAGCGTGTGGGATCGCGGCAGTTTCCGAGGGTAGAGTATTCAACCCAAATTTGTTGGTTCGACGCGATGGGAGTGAAAGGATATTCTCCATTATTAGCAGTTGAGTTGTCGGCTCAACCACACCTGAAAGATTAGTATCTGCAGGCAGGATATAAGCAGCAAAGGTAGTATGATAGCAACGGTGCTAGGAAAAAATCTGTTGACGGCAGATTATTCCTAACTGAAGTATTAATGGCGCCAGAAAAGTATTGTAGCAGGTAGCAGCAGAGTAACGAGTAACAACAGTGGCAAGGAACAGCAGTAGTGACAGCAGTAGCAAGTAAGAGTAGTAGCAACAGTAGTGGCAGCAGCAGCAGGGCAAAGCAAGTAACAGTAGCAGCAACAGCAAGTAACAGTAGTAGCAACAGTAGTGGCAGCAGCAGCAGGACAAAGCAAGTAACAGTAGCAGTGGGACAAACTCGTAGGCAATGGATCGGTGATTTGTTGGATGACATTCACCATGCAAGAGTTATAACACGGAGAGATATGTGACTAGCTCCCGTTCGTCAATGTGATGTAGGCATGCATTCCGTGTGTAGTCATACGTGCTTAGGGAAAAGAACTTGCATGACATCTATTGTCCATCCCTCCCGTGGCAGCGGGGTCCAAATGTATACTACCGGATATTAAGGTTCTCCTTTAAGTAAAGAACCGGACCAATGCATTAGCACTTGGTGAACACATGAACTCCTCAAACTATGGTCATCACCGGGAGTGGTTCCGGTTATTGTCACTCCGGGGTTGCCGGATCATAACACATAGTAGGTAACTACAACTTGCAAGATCGGATCTAAAACACATATATTGGTGACAACATAGTAATTTCATATCTGAATTCATGGCACTCGGGCCCTATGACAAGCATTAAGCATGGCAAAGTAGTAGCAACATCAATCTCAGAACATAGTGGATACTAGGGATCAATCCCCGTCAAAACTAACTCGATTGCATGATAGATCTCATCCTACTCATCACCGCCCAGCGAGCCTACGAATAGATTACTCACGAACGATGAAGAGCTTCATGGAAATGGAGAGGGAAGAAGGTTGATGATGACGATGACGACGATCTCCTTGATCCTGAGCCCAAAACGGACTCCAGATCTGTCCTCCAGGGCAAGAACAGGATGTGGCGGCGCCTCTGGATCGTGAAACGCGATGAACTCTTCTCTCTTGATTTTTTCCGGGACGAAAGGGAATAAATAGCGCTGGAATTGGGGGCGGCAGAGCCACGTGGGCCCCACGAGCCTGGTAGCCGCGGCTAGGGGGAGGCCGCGGCTACAGGGCTTGTGGCCCACTGGCCCGTCCCCTCCGGTGGATCTTTGCACAGGTATTTTTCATATTTTCCAGAAATATTCTCCGTAAATTTTCAGGACGTTCCAAGAACTTTCATTTCTGCACAAAAACAACACCATGGCAATTCTGCTGAAAACAGCGTCAGTCCGGGTTAGTTCCATTCAAATCATGCAAATTAGAGTCCAAAACAAGGGCAAAAGAGTTTGGAAAAGTAGATACAATGGAGACGTATCAGTCACCATCAGCATGACGCTCCTATGTTGTCGTCGCTGAAATCACCACCGTCTTCTGCTTTGACCGACATCCCCGTTGATCCGTCAAACAGTCCAGTCCGACCCAGCCAAAAATTATCCGGCTGCAACCATGCTCTGCCTTGCGTCATATCCGCCCTGCACATCTCCATGCATTGCTTGACGTCTTGTATTTGCATGATTCTGCCACGCCGCACTCTAGGCTCCACCAAACCTTATGCACGTGTCACCGGTCTCAGTTTCCATTTGACTGCCCCTAAACAACATCGCTACCATCACGCGGTCTTTGACCAGTGTACCAAAAAAGAACCCAAAAATAGTCCTCGTAGTCTTCCATGTGTAGGCGTAGCAAAGTATTCTAGTTTAACCATCTCAACTCCATGACCTGACACCATGTGACCACACCTAACTAATTTTCTTTGTTCCATTGATTTAATCACACTCTAGATCACCCGTAACTAGCGACTAGCATCTCCAACAAAAACCGATGTCCAATTCCTAGAAACCGACCCTTTTTATCCAAACAAATCCGGTGCTCACACAGAATCAATCTTAGCATGCACCACGCACGCGCAATCCTGCTCGTCTAGGCCACGGCTCACACTGTGCGCTCGGCCAGCCTCACCTCGACGAGCCCATCGCTACCAATCACCCCAGCACCACGCGGGCTTTGCAGCTTCCGCCGTCCCCATGCACGCGCTTTGGACCTGCTGCCCGCGAGGCACACCCCTACGTATACGTGCACCTACCTAGGGATACCACCGCTCGTGTTCGCCGCACCGCTCGACTCGCCAGGGCCTCTGTACTGCCAAGACTCCCGAGTCCCAATGTTGCACAATTTGCCTTCCGCGTGCGTACGATCTGCTGAATCAATCAGATGCAACCGCCTCATTCGATCCGACCAGCCACCTTGCCATGCGCTGCTTGCACGCATCTCGATCGGATGGAACCGATCTCGCCTAAACCCCGCACAGTACACGCGCGTCGGCTGTAAAACGCATCTTGCCAAGACTCATCCGTATTTTCAATCGCTTTAATCCAGCATAGAATTTCCTCGCCAAGCATCCACCACGAGTGATCCATCTCGACGGATTCTACTCCACCTCTAGATCAACAACCACGGCCTCTTCGAACCTTGCTCATGATACCACTTGTTAGAATAATCCGAGGCTCTTCATCGATCTACCGAGGACCAAGCAATCACACAAGCACGACACTGAGATTTATTAACGAGGTTCACCGATATAGCTACATCCCCGAGGCCTGACTACGGACGCTCCTCCCCTTGACACCGTCACAATACCGCACCCTAGCCGCCCTTTGGCGCCGGCACACGCCGCCAGCTCCCCCTACACGCTTGTGCTATTATGTTGGCATGGTTACATTGTGTGTCTATCCCCGTTATATGTGAGAGGCCTAGGATACAAGTGTCCTACTTGGACACGACTCCATAACGTGTCTAAACACAATACAACTATAAGCCCAATTGTAACCTACTTTGTACACAATATTTGACACAACTCTAACAGCGCCGGTACCCAGTGTCGGTCGGGCCGGCATGGGTTTCCTCCGATCCCAACCTACACCTCGGGTGCTCCGGAGCCTGCCAGCAAACCGACCATCACTCTGCACCAACACGATCTTGAGGCCCCCGCGTTGTCTCACCACGGCACTGTAAGGAGAGACCTGCACAGCACAAAGAGGAGTCGGGACTAGGAGCAGTAGCACCGTCGGCATGCGGGAGGGCTCAACCTACACCATCAACGATGGTAGCCGACCGAACGCAATAGCAGGAGCATACCAGACCATGGGCCCACAGGCACGGCCAGGACCCCCCCCCCCCCCCCCCCGTAAAGCTCCCACCATCGCGCTGCAATAAGCACGCCATCAGCGACACCGCCCCCGCCTAAGCTGCTTGTCCTCACCACCACGCAAGAGACAATACAGCCACGCGAGGTGACGGCCCGCTAGGACCCAGTGGGGCCCCCAGGACCCAGATCGACCACCCTGCACCACCACGCCGCCCTGCCACCAAGCAGTAGCGCCACCCCCTCACCCGCCGCCGGCCACCACCGTCGAGTCGCCGGATCGCAGCCAGGCCGAGATGCACCGCCGTTGTCCCCTGCCCCGGCAAGGGGGAACGCGCATGGGGAAAGGAGGGTCGCCGCCAAGGGGGAGACGGGAGGGAGAACGCCCGTGGGAGAGAGAGCTCGAGCGCCATCGAGGACCCTTCCGGGGAGGCGGCGCGAGGGCGGATCCGGGAGGCGGGAGGAGCAGGGCGGGGGCGGGGGAGCCTGGCCGACGCCCGGCTGCGACGGGAGGGCTGACGGCGACAGGAGTGGCGGGCGGTGAGTTCATCATGGAGTATATTATAAGCCAGCGTCGCTGGATCTTTCTAAAGAAAAGATAGCGGGCATACAGGTTGGGGTGCGGGAGGGGACAGAAAGTTGGGCTGAGGTGGTGCCGCGCAAGTGGCAGGGGGCGCCCCTGGCCCCACCGCCGCCGCGAGACCGGCGGATTGAGTAGTACCTGCGGGAGCACAAGCCCGCCGTAGCACGGGCTTTGAACCATTGCCGCGGCGAATGAGCGATCCTTCCTATATACAAAAAAGAATATGAAAGAATTTTAAAGGGTTTAGACTTGAGGCTGGTTGTAACGGGGAGTATCATATACTAGTATCATGCATATGATATTAGTGTACGATACTACATCCGGAATGCATAGTATCATGTGCTAGTATATCGGCCCTGTTTGGATACTCTAACTCGGTTAGAGGTTAGAGTTAGATTCTAACTCTAGACTAACCCTGAACTAACTCTAACCAAAGAGGTGTTTGGATGGAAGGGTTAGATTGTCAATAAATACATTTTTCCAATCATTTGGCTCCTTTATCTAGGGTATTGTATGGTGAAGGGAGAGAGAAAAGTAACTTTTTCTGTGCCCACCTAACTCTAACCCAAAAAGCACCTCTTGGGTGGGTTAGATTTTTTGGGTGGGTCAGATGCATCTAACCAACTCTAACCCACATGTTTGGAATTTTGAGGGCTAGATGAGTTCAATCTAACCAACTCTAACTCTAACCCTAGGATCCAAACAGGACCATCATAGAACAGTTCATTTATTGCCATGCATGACACATAGTAGCACAACATTTAATATGATATAGTATCATAATATGATACTCAATCCTCTCTTTCTTCATTTAATTCCATGTCACCTCATCAAACATGCCTAGTTGGCATGAACGATACTACTTATGATACTCCCATTACGACCAGCCTGAAAGAGATAGATGGCGCTTACGTATCTAGATTATTCCCAGTTGCCATTGCTGCTAGAGCCGGATTATCCATCAACCTTCTTCTCGACTGGGACTAGACGATGAGATGAAGATTATATTATGGATGTGCCCCTGGATTGGGGGGCACAAATTAAGAGGCTATATTTTCCTTTTTTTTGCGAATGAGTTACGAGGCTATCTTCATGATCTATAGTGGCAAGGCAAAGCATCCATTATCTCCGAGTCGTATTACTAGCGGTACCGGACACCTACTCAAACTAAGCTACTCAAACGCTGCAATTTTGGATCAAAACAACGTATATGAGTTCGAGATCGTTTTGGAGATCAACAAAAAAATAGAAAAATAAACATAGTACATACGCAAGCGCTTATATATATACGCATACACTTACCTTTATGAACGCATACATGCACACCTACCTCTATGCACACCTTCGAGAATGATCCAGCATATCATCTTAAGATTTATAAAGTTACCGTAGGCGTCTCATTGTCGACGAAAACGTCCTCTCTCACTAAATACGCATCACCGGAAATAATGAAATAGATCTAGGAATAAATGCAAACATCCCGGTCCATCAAGGTTCGAGATCACCAAATGTTAGAAGTACATTAATAAACCTTGTGTGCCTTAAAAGAAAAATTGCCATAGCGCCATCCTCGGGCACCGAGCCTCTCGCGGTGCTCCCCCTAAAGATTCGCATATTCCTCTGGCAATGTTTCGTGGCCGCCTTCCCTCTGGTATCGAGGTGCTTAAGCGGAACGGACCGGAGGTTGGAATATGGCCGCTCTATGCGACAGAGGAAGACACAAATCACATATTCTTCTCTTGCGTGTCCGCGCAATTCCTCTAGAATTGTTTTCGCGTAGTGGTCGGTGACACCTGGTGCCACACAAACTTTCCAGACCTATTCGCTGAACTCCAGGCTTCGCCCCCATCTGTCCGCCACACTAGGTGGCTGACGGTTGGGGTTCTTGCCTGGACGTTATGGACTGTTCGAAATAAGCTTGTTATTCAGTGTGTTCTTCTTCAACATGCTACTAATGCGGTGTTTAAAATGTGTGAATATTTACAGCTCTCGCGGCCGCTTAGCCGCTCGCAGGACTAAGACGTTGTCAACACCATCATCTCCCGTCTTCGTGTGATGGCTCTTCGCTTGGCGTCGTCGCTTCCTCCACCACCTCCGGAGCCGTATTAGTGTACCCTCCTCAGTGCCGCGCCGTCATGTTGTTTCTCTTTCTTTGAGCTTGTTGTGTTGTGCTCACGGCATAACCTTTGAACCTTGTGTTGTGCTACTTCGAGTACGGCGTGTGTGTGGTGTTATGACTGTTGTCGGATGTTGTGCTTCGGTGGTTTGATTTATCTATAAAGCAAAACGAAATCCTTTTTTGGTAAAGAAAACTTGCGTAGCATTTTGCGTATTTTTCATTGACATAGAAAAAAGAGAATACATAGAGTACAAGGTACCCTAGCGGGGTTCCAGATCGGAAACGGGAGAGAGCCGGGAGGAGAGAGGGTGGGGGCTTACAACGAGGTAAAGAAGATGAAGCCTCATGTCGGCCAAGCCAATATTTTCGGTGAGCAAACTCAACAGGCGGGATGCCTCGCCGTCGAACACGATATTGTCCCGATACTTTCAACAAACCCACGCGCCTATAAATAGCAAGGAGGAGAGCCCTTTACTTGTAGGCACACAAGCATAGGCACTAATCTTCGGAGCCGATCGTCCCGCTATATATGGTGACTATGAGGTGCATCGACACCAGGAAATTAAAGGGGCTCATGCCTCCAAAAGGAGCAGCCAAAGAGCAGGTGGTGCATGCTCTTGGGCACTTTTTTTAAAGAAAACATGAACTTTATTCATTAGAAAACAACCAAAACATCGTTTATGAGTAACATTACAGTTTCATCTAATGGTTCTTCAAACCATTCAGAAATCTGAGAAAATTGTGCTAGTCTAGCAAGCTCATGAGCAACTTTATTTGCTTCTCTATTACAATGTTCGAGTCTAGTAACTATAAAATCACACGCATAATGAAAACAGTCATGGAATATTGTCGCCGCCGTCACACCCGTAGATCGTCCTCCATCCTGGATTGTCTCAGTGACCTCCATATTGTTCGAGTTAATAATGAAGCGATTGCAACCCGTCATTTACGCCAGTGTTAGGCCAAATTTGAGAGTGAGTGCTTCAGTCATCATACATCCGCACAATAGTCAATTTTGATGTTTCCTCGTGCAATAAATCTTCCTTTATCATCTCTAAGGACCGTCCCATCGTGCTCTGTAGAAGATTATGATCAAAAGAAGCATTCACATTAAGTTTCATAAATCCGCTGGGGACAGGACCATCTCTCCCTTCTCATCGAGGCCTTTGGGGATGATACTCTCGGGCACCTGGTTAGAGCATCTCTAGCAGACCCTGTATAGGGCCAGTTCTTTTCACCTCATAATTCTTCAGAATCACAATTCTGGGAAACTGCCCACAGAATTGTCTGCCAATTCTTTTCTGTAATTCTAGAATGTGTTTATTGTATGAGATGTGTGTTCAAATGTCTAAAACACCCCTAGATTGAAATGGAGAAGGGGCGGTGGTGGCACAGGGTGGCGGCCCTGCGGCACAAGAGTGGGGTGGTCGAGCAGGGAGGCGTCGAGATGTGGCCGCTCGGCGGGAAGGAGAGGTAGAGAATGGGGAGTGGCACCGCAGGGTGGCGGCCTGGCGACACAGGAGCAGGGTGATCGGGTGGGGAGGCGTCGAGATGTGATGGCCCGGCGGGATGGAGAGGAGGAGAAGGGGCGTGGCGGTGCATGAACGGGGTGACCGGGTGGGAAGGCGTCAAGATGTAACGGCCCGACGGCGCAGAAGCAGGGTGGACGGGGAGGAAGGCATCGAGATGTGTGATACGTCTCCGTCGTATCTACTTTTCCGAACTCTTTTACCCTTGTTTTGGACTCTAATTTGCATGATTCGAATGGAACTAACCCGTACTGACGTTGTTTTCAGCAGAATTGCCATGGTGTTGTTTTTGTGTAGAAATAAAAGTTCTCGAAATGTCCAGAAAATTTACGGAGATTTTTTCTGGAATAAAAGAAAAATACCTGCGTAAAGATCCACCTGAGGGGGCGTGCCAGTGGGCCACAAGCCCACAGGCCGCGGCCACCCCCTAGGCCGCGCCGTGCAGGCTTGTGGGGCCCACGTGGCACCACCGCCCCCAAATTCAGCTATATATCTTCCGTTTCGACTGGAAAAAAATCAGGGAGAATATTTCATCGCGTTTTGCGATACGGAGGCATCGCCACATCATGTTCTTCATCTGGAGGGCAGATCTGGAGTCCGTTTCGGGCTCCGGAGAGGGGAAATCATGGCCATCGTCATCATCAACTTTTCTCCATCGACAATTCCATGATGCTCGTCATCGTTCGTGAGTAATCTCATCGTAGGCTTGCTGGACGGTGATGAGTTGGATGAGATCTATCATGTAATCGAGTTGGTTTTTGATGGGGATTGATCCCTAGTATCCACTATGTTCTAGATTGATGTTGCTACTACTTGGCTATGCTTAATGCTTGTCACTAGGGCCCGAGTGCCATGATTTCAGATCTGAACCTATTATGTTGTCGCCAATATATGTGTGTTTTAGATCCTATCTTGCAAGTTGTAGTCACCTACTATGTGTTATGACCCGGCAACCCCGGAGTGACAATAGTCGGAACCACTCCCGGAGATGACCATAGTATAAGGACTTCATGTATTCACCGCGTGTTAATGCGTTGGTCCGGTTCTTTATTAAACGGAGAACCTTAATATCTTGTAGTTTCCATTAGGACCCCGCTGCCACGGGAGGGATGGATAATAGATGTCATGCAAGTTCTTTTCCCTAAGCACGTATGACTACATACGGAATACATGCCTACATTAGATTGATGAACGGGAGCTAGTTACATATCTCTCCGTGTTATAGCGGTTACATGATGGATCACATCCGTCATACTTATCCATCACCGATCCACTGCCTACGAGTCTTTTACTACTGGTCCTCGCTACATTACTTTGTCTAGGCTTGTCCCTTGCTACAAAAGGGATTGGGCCACTTTGCTGCTACTGTTGCTACTGTTGTCACTTTGTTGCTACTGTTGCTACTGCTGTTACTTTGTTCCTGCTGCTACTGCTATTCCTTGCTACTCCGCTACTTAGGGCAAGACCTTTTCTGGAGCAGTTCCTGGGGAAGAATAGTCCCCCGTCAACGTGCTTTTTACTAGCGCCATTGATACAACAGTTTGGAATAGTCTGCCGTCAATAGATTGTTTCTGGCATCGTTGCTATCATACTACTTTGCTACTGATACTTTGCTTGCAGACACTAATCTTTCAGGTGTGGTTGAATCTGACACACTCAGCTGCTAATACTCGAGAATATTCTTTCGCTTCCCTTGTGTGAACCAACAAATTTGGGTTGAATACTCTACCCTCGAAAACTGTTGAAATCCCATACGCTTGTGGGTTGTCCAGGCTTTTTCTCGCGCCGTTGCCGGGGAAGCAGAGCTATATTCTCTGAGTCACTTGGGATTGACGTCTGCTGATCACTATGAGGAATCCGAAAGATCCAACAACTAAAATCCTACCTTCCACTACGAGGAGAGGTAAGGAACTGCCATCTAGCACTGCACTTGATTCACCTTCCGTTATGAGTAAGTTTGCGACATCACCTCCTGCTAGAAATCTTGATATGTCGCATGTGCTTGATGATGCTACTTCTGCTGCCCATGATGCTTATGATGATACTATGCTTGATACTATGCCTGATGATGCTATGCTTGATACTATGCCTGATGATGCTATGCCTGATACTGCTTTGCCACTAGGTTCCCTTGATGCACAACTTGCTAGAATTGCTGCTAGATCTGATGATACTTCTGAAACTGTTGATACTATTGAAGTAGAACCTGCTACTATGCCTGAATTTCCTGTTAAGCCTGATACGCGCTATGTTATGGTGGGAGAGATAGCTAAGGATTTTCTTGCGTGTAAGGATAGCTATGATGTTGAGAAACTTCTGCGCAAGTGGAAAGAAAAATCTATGAATGCTAGGATGAAATACGACCCGAAGTTTGCCACTTCACCTATCTTTGTGACCGATAAGGATTATGAATTCTTTGTCGACCCTGAGTTAATCACTCTGGTCGAATCTTATCCTTTTCACGGTTATGAGTCTGAAACGGTTGTAGCCCATCTTACAAAACTGCACGATATAGCCACCATATTCACTAGTGAGGAAAAGATCCGCCACTACTATATGCTCAAGCTGTTTCCTTTCTCGCTAAAGGATTATGCTAAGACCTAGTTCACTTCTCTTGCTCCTGGTTATGTGCGTAGCCCCCAGGATATGGTCTACTACTTCTCTGAAAAATATTTCCCTGCCCATAAGAAGCAAGCTGCCTTGCAGGAAATATACAACTTTGCTCAAGCTGAAGAAGAGAGTCTCCCACAAGCTTGGGGGAGGCTTATCCAGCTACTGAATGCTTTGCCTGATCACCCTCTTGAGAAGAACGAAATACTTGATATCTTCTATAATGGACTTGCCGATGCTTCCAAAGACCACCTAGATAGTTGTGTCGGTTGTGTTTTTAGGGAAAGAACTATAGAACAAGCTGAGATTTTATTGAATAACATCTTGTGCAATGAGAATGCTTGGACTATTCCCGAACCACCTCCTAAGCCAACTCCGAAGAAAAGAGGTATTCTATTCCTCAGTCCTGAAGATATGCAAGAAGCCAAGAAATCTATGTGAGAGAAAGGCATTAAATCTGAAGATGTCAAAAATCTACCACCTATCGAAGAGATCCATGGTCTCGATAACCCGATACAGGTAGTAGACGTAAATTCTTTGCGTAGGTTTGATGAGAGTGATATTCCTTTTGATAAACCTGCTAGCTTATGCATGGATGAATTTGATAACTTCGTTGTCAAACAACAGAGTTTCAATGATTATGTTAGCAGACAATTGGAAAAGAATGCTCGTATGCTTAGTCATTTAAGTGCTTGTGTGGATCGAAATGTCAATGATCTTAAACTTCTGAGTAAACATGCCTCTATGGTTACTACTCAGGTAGAACAAGTACTTAAAACTCAAAATGACTTGCTCAATGAGTTGAATGACAATTCCGTCAGAATCGTCACTAGAGGCGGTAGAATGACCCAGGAACCTCTGTATCCTGAGGGTCATCCGAAGAGAATTGAACAAGATTCTCAAGGAGTTAGCACTGATGCACCTAGTCATCCTAGAAAGAAGAAGAGAGATGATAGGAACCTGCACGCTAGCAACCCTGTTGCTGCTACACCTGAGAGTCCAAACGATGCCTCTGTCTCTGATGTTGAAACACAATCTGGTGATGAACATGAGCCTAATGATAATATCAATAGTGATGAAAATGCTCAACCTAGCAATGAAAAGGATGTGGAGATTGAACCTGGTGGTGATCTCATAACCCACAGCCTAAGAATAGAAGATACGATAAGAATGACTTCGCTGCTAGGAAGCACGGTAAAGAAAGGGAACCACGGGTGCAGAAACCTATGCCATTTCCTCCCAAACCATCCAAGAAAAAGGATGATGAGGATTTTGAGCGATTCGTTGAAATGATCAGACCTGTCTTTCTGCAGATGCGTTTGACTGATATGCTCAAGATGTCTCCGTATGCTAAGTACATGAAAGATATTGTGACTAATAAGAGGAGGATACCTGAGATTGAGATTTCCACCATGCTCGCCAACTACACTTTCAAGGGTGGAACTCCAAAGAAACTAGGTGATCCTGGTGTGCCCACTATACCTTGCTCCATTAAAGGAAACTACGTTAGAACTGCTTTATGCGATCTTGGAGCCGGTGTTAGTGTTATGCCTCTCTCTCTCTCTCTTTATCGTAGACTTGAACTGGATTGTTATAGATTGCAACAAAGGCAATGTCACTTTCCGAAGAAACAATATCGAGTACATTGCATCAATGCTATCGAAAAAACTTCATCGATTCTTATTGGGAGCTTTGAATGCCCTATTCCTCGCGTCAAGATGAAGTATGACTTGCTTGTTGGGGAGATACGCATCCCCATTGAGGTGACTTAGTGACTGTTCGAAAATTCTCCGTTCTCTTTTGCGATTCGAGAAAGTTTTGTCGAGGGGGTTTGATCAACCCCATTGACGGATTTCTTTCGATGACCATGAGATGGATGAATCGAGGAGTCACAAACCTCTACTCCAAGCTTTCACTTTAGGTTGCTTAGAAGAAAAAATGATAGATTTAGTTTAGTTTTCCCTGTTTTCTGTTTTATCGTCCCGTCGAAAAGTACCCCGAAAATCAAAGTTCTCCGAACGCTGTGAAAATCAAGTATGATTTTTTCTGGAATTTTTGAAAAATTCTGAGACAAAGAGTTTGTCTGGGGGCCACACCAGTGGGCCACAAGCCCTAGGGGCACGGGCACCCCCCTGGCCACGCCACCCAGGCTTGTGGGGTCCACAGACACCCCTTCCACTCATTCTTGCTCTCATCTGGTTCTCCTACCTCCAGAAAAAATCGTTTCGCAGCTCAAACCCGTGTTCTTGCTCCTCTTGCTGGGATTTTCGATCTTTTTGCTTAAATCACCGTTCTCCGAACCGTTTTGGGGAAATTACTCCTTGGTAAGTGACTCCTCCATTGGTCCAATTAGTTTTTGCTCTAGTGCCTTATACTCCGCGTATTTTTGTTGCCTTGGTGACCATGTTCTTCAGCTTTGCATGCTAATTCTAGCTGGTCCCAAGTAGTTTTGATGCGTAATATGGCCTCTAGGCACTTGTGGGAGTAGTTGCTACGAGTTTTGTTGAGCCTTGTTCACTTTTCCTTAGAATCACTGAAAACTTTAGAAATTTTCAGAGATAGAAAAGGGAAAAGATGAGGAGGTTCTTAAGAGGCTCGTCAAGCCGTGACCCCAAGGATGATGGGAGTGAGAAGAAGCCCAAGTATTTGGTCCCTTGAGTCGCAGAAGTGCGAGCATGCGAGTGGCCAAGCGACGTGTTCTTACGCGCTGCTGGAATTTATGAGGACTTTTATCACTTGGTGGGTAACGCAGGACTTACCGCCTTAGTTGAAGATAAGTGTCCGCAATACCTCCTGCTCACTAATATCTTCGTACAAAGCTTTAACTTCTATCCGAGGAAGAATCCTCCTATGGTTGAGTTTAAACTTTACGATATCCCCCAGCGCATGTCACTCCAGGATTTTTGCAATGTTTGCAAATTACCTTACGTTGGGGATATTCATGAACCTCGTCCACGGGACTTGGAAGCTTTCATCGATACTATTGTTGTAGGAGAGGAGAGAGGAGTGTATTGCGCTAGAGCTGCTAGCATACATTTTCCCATGCTTCAGTACTTCTCCCTATTTGTGGGAAAATGTTTGATTGGCCGTGGGAAACCTGGGTCACTTAGTTCCCCAGATCTTGCGGCCTTGCACGAAGCCCTTTATAACGATAAAACTTATAGCTTGGGCGCAATAGTAGCTCAACAGTTGAACCTGAACCGTTCTAAAGGTGTTGTCTATGGAGGTATCTATGCTACTCGTCTTGCTAGACACTTTGAGATACCTATTAGGCTGGAGGAGGAAGAAGAGATTCTTCTTCCCGAGAGATATCTAGATTACGATAGCATGGTTCGCCATGACTTTCTTGATAGAGATATAAATAGAAGGATGATTTATAACCTGGTATTTAGTCAGGGTACTCGTGAGACTATTACTTTGCCTG
The DNA here is from genome assembly GCF_904849725.1 of Hordeum vulgare subsp. vulgare. Classification (NCBI taxonomy): domain Eukaryota; kingdom Viridiplantae; phylum Streptophyta; class Magnoliopsida; order Poales; family Poaceae; genus Hordeum; species Hordeum vulgare. The sequence continues at coordinate 212,301,405 of NC_058524.1, read as the reverse complement.
CTCCTTCTTTGTTCAATCTTCATGCAGGCAGGTACATTATTATGCCCTCGGACATCTATGCATATTGGGGTCTAGCCCAACCACAGGTGCCCGTGCCCGAGCCGCCAATCGAGTACCAGACGCCAGTTTATCAGTGGGAGCCAGAGGAGCCCACACAGCAATGGCATCCTCAGTCCACTCTGGAGTACCCCAGAGCTGGTTATTTCCCTCCTCGGGAGTAGACCAAGTTAGGCCAAAAGCCTAAGCTTGGGGGAGTATGTGTTTCTCACCGATTTTACATTCTTGCTTATGCTTTCACTTTGTTAGCCGGTGTTCACACTTTGCCACTGTATCATCCATGCTAGTTTATTTTATTTTTCTCGTTTTCTTTTCTTGTGTCTGTCTAGTTTGAGAAAACCCAAAAAGGTTTTCTTTTTCTTCTTTTGCTTGTTGGGAGCTTTCCCGTGTAAATAGTTTTCTTTTTCTTTGGGTCAAGGTAGAAGATATTGGTTACAATGTTTAGTGGCTCTTGCATGCATACCTGTTTAGCTTTCAAAGATCCATATTACTTTGTCTTCTCCTTTGTGTTTACCTGCAGATTTCAGCTTTAGTCCAATGCACGAGCACGCTTATTATTGTTCACATCGTTCGTCGTGCAAGTGAAAGGCAATAATGACGATATATGATGAAGTGACTGAGCCTGGAAAAGCTGGTATGAACTCAATCTATTTTGTTTTTGTAAATATGACTAGCTCACTGTTCCTAGTTCAGCTTTGTTGTGAGAGAAACATGTTTGCAATGACAACTTAGAGATCATAGTCGCTTATGCCATGCTTATTTAACTAGGAGCTTATAATGGTTTGCCTTGGTTGCCAACATGAATGTTGAGATGACTATGATGTAGTATGATAGGATGGTATCCTCCTTTGAATGTTTCAAGTGGCTTGACTTGGCGCATGTTCACGCATGTAGTTGAAACAAAATCAACATAGCCTCTATGATGTTCATGTTCATGGTGATTTATGTCCTACTCATGCTTGCACTCAATGTTAGTTACTCTCAATGCATTTTGATGACTGTTGTCGCTCTCTAGTTGGTCGCTTCCCAGTCTTTTGCTAGCCTTCACTTGTACTAAGCGGAAATACTGCTTGTGCATCCACCTCCATAAACCCAAAGTTGTGCCATATGAGTCCACCATACCTACCTACGTGCGGTATCTACGTGTCGTTCCAAGTAAATTTGCATGCGCCATTCTCTAAATCTTCAAGAAATAATCTGTTTTGCATGCCCGAACCGCTCATGTGGTGACAGGGGGCTATTGGTATATTCCATGATAGGCGTGTTATCCTCGATATGAGTTTATTCACTATCATTCACGAGAAAGGGGCCGGTAATTGGAATTCCCAGTTCCATGCTCAAATCGAAAAGATAATTACAAACAAAACCCCCCAGGATTGATGTTGGTATGGACGGTACCCGAGGATTCGGCTAGCCGTGGAGTGTGATTGATTGGTGGTGGGGGAGTCAAAACTTTACTTTTCTGTTTGGGAACCGCCTATAGCATGTGTAGCGTGGAAGATGTTGAGAACTCTTAGTCATTGCGTTGACAATGAAAGCATGCCACCCAAAATTATTATCTCTGTTTTCTAAGCTTGAGCTCTGGCACCTCTGCAAATCAATGCTTCCCTCTACGAAGGGCATGTCTATTTATGTTCCTGTTGAGTCATCCTCCTCTTACGAAAGCACCAATTAGAGAGCACCTCTGTCATTTTTATGCTTTTCTTTTAACTGTGCTGAGTATGACTATGACTGGATCTTCATTGCCATGAATTACAATGTTTAGTCAGCCCTTGGTCTTTGAAGGTGCTCTGCATTTATGTTTTGCAGTCTCAGAAAGAGCTAGTGAGATACCATATATTCGTACTGCTTCATGTTGTTTTGATTGAAGTGTTGACACTTGAGGCTTATTATTATTTGCTCGCTAGTTGATTATGCCATTGATATGAGTTTACCGTGAGACCTAGATGTCATTTGTTTATGTGGTTTGCTTGTGATGTTGTTGAAATTCTGGTTATGAGTTAGACATAGTTGCAACAACAAGATCAAACAGAGTTCATGAAAGTTTTTCTTTTGTCTCTCTCTCAGTTTGTCAACTGAGTTGCTTGAGGACAAGCAAGTATTTAAGCTTGGGGGAGTTGATACGTCTCCGTCGTATCTACTTTTCCGGACTCTTTTGCCCTTGTTTTGGACTCTAATTTGCATGATTTGAATGGAACTAACCGGATTGTCGCTGTTTTCAACAGAATTGCCATGGTGTTGTTTTTGTGCAGAAATAAAAGTTCTCGGAATGTCGTGAAAATTTATGGAGATTTTTTCTGGAATAAAAGAAAAATACCTGCTCAAAGATCCACCTGAGGGGACGTGCCAGTGGGCCACAAGCCCACAGGCCGGGGCCACCCCCCTAGGTCGCGCCGTGCAGGCTTGTGGGGGCCACGTGGCACCACCGCCCCCAAATTCAGATCTATATCTTCCGTTTTGACTAGAAAAAAATCAGGGAGAAGGTTTCATCGCGTTTTGCGATACGGAGGCGCCGCCACATCCAGTTCTTCATCTGGAGGGCAAATCTGGAGTCCGTTTCGGGCTCCGGAGAGGGGAAATCGTCGCCATCGTCATCATCAACCTTTTTCCATCGACAATTCCATGATGCTCTTCATCGTTCGTGAGTAATCTCATCGTAGGCTTGCTGGACGGTGATGAGTTGGATGAGATCTATCATGTAATCGAGTTAGTTTTTGACGGGGATTGATCCCTAGTATCCACTATGTTCTAGATTGATGTTGCTACTACTTGGCTATGCTTAATGCTTGTCACTAGGGCCCGAGTGCCATGATTTCAGATCTGAACCTATTATGTTGTCGCCAATATATGTGTGTTTTAGATCCTATCTTGCAAGTTGTAGTCACCTACTATGTGTTATGACCCGGCAACCCCGGAGTGACAATAGCCGGAACCACTCCCGGAGATGACCATAGTATGAGGAGTTCATGTATTCACCGCGTGTTAATGCGTTGGTCCGGTTCTTTATTAAAAGGAGAACCTTAATATCCCGCAGTTTCCATTAAGACCCCACTGCCACGGGAGGGATGGACAATAGATGTCATGCAAGTTCTTTTCCCTAAGCATGTATGACTACATACAGAATACATGCCTACATTAGACTGATGAACGGAAGCTAGTTACATATATCTCCGTGTTATAGCTGTTACATGATGAATCACATCCGTCATACTCATCCATCACCGATCCACTGCCTACGAGTCTTTTACTACTGGTCCTCGCTACATTACTTTGTCTAGGCTTGTCCCTTGCTGCAAAAGGGATTGGGCCACTTTGCTGCTACTATTGCTACTGTTGTCACTTTGCTGCTACTGTTGCTACTGCTGTTACTTTGATGCTGCTGCTACTGTTGTTCCTTTCTACTCCGCTACTTAGTGCAAGACCTTTTTGGAGCAGTTGCTAGGCAAAAATAGTCCCCCGTCAACGTGCTTTTTATTGGCGCCATTGATACAACAGTTAGGAATAGTCTGTCGTCAACAGATCGTTTCTGGCACCGTTGCTATCATACTACTTTGCTACTGATACTTTGCTTGCAGACACTAATCTTTCAGGTGTGGTTGAATCTGACACACTCAGCTGCTAATACTCGAGAATATTTTTTCGCTTTCCTTGTGTGAACCAACAAATTTGGGTTGAATACTCTACCCTCGAAAACTGTTGCGATCTCATACGCTTGTGGGTTGTCAATGTGGCGGCCCGACGGGATGGAGAGGAGGAGAAGGGGCAGAGGGGACACAGGGTGGCGGACCGGCGGCACAGGGTGGCAGGGATCTGACAGCTGGCGGCGGCACTCGGGTGGGAGGAACGAAACGGGAGGCTCTCTTTTGGCCCTCTTACAGTCTGACCCGAGTGGAAATTTGAACGTAATATCATCATCCAATAGGGGTAGCAGTTCAAAACGAAAGGTTTTCTTTTGAGGGGTTGGCTAGAATTGCCAGAATTGCCAGGTTCTCACAATTCTGAAATGCACTAGTAATTCTGGTAATTCTCAGATAATTTCTGGGAAAGAAATGAGTTCTTTTGTGATTGTAATTTTTCAGGCAGTAACTCTTGAGAATTGAGTCAAAAGAACTCACCCATAATGCCCCGACCTGCAAAGTAACCGTTAAAATACGGGTCGGGCGGAAAATGATGCTAGACCAGACCCCGCAAATTGCCTCGACCCGTAAAAAATTACGGGGCGCGGCAAAATGCCCACCCCAATCCACGAAAACACAGGTTCTCCCCCCCCCCCCCCCCCTCTCCCGGCGTCGGTGCCCTGTATATATCTAGAACGGTTGGTTGGTGAGACATTTCATCCCGCACTTTTCCCCCACCCACCGCCGCCGGACGCCGCCTTCGATTCTGGCCATACCAGCCGTCGGGATCACGCCGGCGGGCCGCTACACGCCCTAGATCGACCTCCCTCATGCCCTCGTGCCTCGACTCGCCGGAATGCTACAGATCGACGGCATTTTTGTCGCGCCACCGGATTTGGCTTTTCTGGCCACCGACGGTTGCGCCAAAGCCATGGATTATTGGTTGGGGAGCACCCCGCACAGCCCCGGTAAAGCACCAGCACCGCATGCAGGTGCTGGTTCATCCTCTAGTCGTCGGCGTCGATTTGTCGGCAAGGACTCTTCCGACCGTCGCCCGGGCTCGATGGCCGCACAGCGGCTCGCCGGCTTGCCGATGCCGCTCATACAGTATGACGACTGCCTAGAGACAGTGTTGCGGCTCACATCTAGCATGCGGCAACACCTCAGATGGGTATTCTTCAGATGCAATAACGATGTGGTATGCTCTTCTTCCTCTTCATCTTTGTCATTTATATATTTGGTTAAATTTCGGTAGCTTATTGAGGTGTTCATGTGTGTAGAAAGATGGATGTTTATTTTAGTATTGAGAAAAAAAATACATCGATTTATTAAAATAAAAGAAACTTAATAGATGTTCGTGCACTCCTTAATATAATTAAGGCTAACGATGCAGCTGCATGTGCAATTAGAAAAGAAATTAGAGGGAGGGCAATGTCTAGTTCTTTAGAATCAAAGCCGAAGAATTAAAAATGCAAGATGAAGAATTCCGAGATCAACAATGAAAGCATGAAGAAGATGTTGGTCCAACTAATGAGAGGAGTTATGGAAGTTGGATATCTTCTAAAATGCCTAATTTTAGTTCTTGTTTTCTTTGGTCTTGCTGTTTTAGCAAAGATTTGATAAATTGTAATGTATTCAATGCCTTTGAAGAAAATAAAGAAGCAATTAAATGTGTTTTCATGTCTGAAATTGAAATGGAAATAACAGATTTTACGTGCCGACGAGGGCAACGGCCGAACAGACCCTGCAAAACGGATTGTATGAAAGGATATTCTGATCGGCCGCCGCCTACACCGACCCGTAAAAGCGTTTTTTTTTTCATGAATTGTAAACGATTTTTGCGAGCTCGGCAGTACCGATCCGTAAAAGCGTTTTTTCACGAATTGTAAACGATTTTTGCGAGCTCGGCAGTAGGCCCACGCCTGGAGTACTCATGACGCATACAGTCATTCTGGTTTACTTGCTATTATGAAAATTCATGTCTACTACTAATATTGCACGCAGTCGAAGAAAACATCCAAATGCATACACAGCTTGTAGCTTGTAGCTTGAGAAACAAAAGGATAAATTCAACCTAATATTGCAAATGGGCTGAATTCCCAGCCCACTTTGAATTAGCTGCCATTCACCTCCAAATTTGTTTTTGTTTCTAGATATATGTTTTAGTCTTGTATCTGCAACCTGTTTCTAGATATAAGTTTACAGACGGAGTAGATGATTGTTCTATGTAGTTCCTATCTCATAATTATTTGTAGTTCCCATCTTATAATTATTTTTTAATTTTTACACGGCTGACAGTCCGTACGCTTGGACTTGGAGGTAAAGAGAGTACTCCAAGCGTTGGAAACAGAGTACACAATATCCACGGTCCGGAATATTGTACTTCAGACATATGGACGATGACCCGGACGTGAGCTCATATGAGCTTGTGTGAACAGTAAATTCGAAAATTATTATAAAAACAAACTTTGACAAATGTTCTAAGTGCTCGTCAAATTTCATCATGAAATCACATTTTTGAAAGTCGTGGCAAAAAAAACAAAATCAAAACTCTGAAAATGCTACTTTCAAAAGCATTTTAGAACACTAAATTTGTTTTTTTGCCACGACTTCAAAAAATGTGATTTTATACTGAAATTTTGCAAGCTACTAAAACATTTGCCGAAGTTTGCTGTAAAAAAAATCATAATTTTTTGAACATTTTTAAAATATTATACAAATTTACTGTTCATCCAAGCTCATTTGAGCTTGGGTGTAGAATAGCACTTTCCCGATGACCCTGACAAGTTTGAAAGCCAGAAGCAGAAATACAGAAAGTAACAACTAAATGATGCATTTTATTGGAAGATAAAAGCTGTACATTTTGGGGACTGGTGGCAAATTAGTGACAATAAATATGTACAGAGTTTTCGTTTATCGATGCGCCAAAGCACAGGCTATACATGACAGCAAAAGCAATTTTTCAGTTGCTTATGTCAAAGTACTTGGGATCAGCAGGGAAGTCGTGTTCCACCTTCAGCTGCAACAGAAATGGAATCAGCAGATTAAATCATCGAATTTAACCGATCAACCAACAAGAGAGCAATTATTTCTTCATGACAAACTTTAGCATAGACCTTCTAAATTGCAAGCTGACGGTCAAAAAGAAACCAGGAAAAAAGCTGTCAGTAAAAAACTTTCAAGATATTAGGATGTGTTACCTCTCCTTCATCTGCATCCGAGTGCCGCTGAGGAAATACAACTCTAAGATCGTTGTAGAGATAGAATCTCCTATCCTCGGTCACTGTATTACCACTGTTCGGTACAGATGATGGATCGGATTTGCAGCGTAGCATAGATTTTGAGGATTTCTTGGGGGCGGGGCAGAGAAACCGCAGGTGCAAAGCATAGCGGAGCACACCTCCACCTGAACTGTCGTTGATCCTGGAAGACGTACAACATGATTTCTTTGCACCTGAGTGGACGTTGTCCATCTGACAGCAACAGTCATCAGAATCAGTATTGTTTTGCTTATTCCCAAGAGAACTGGGTTTATCTGATTCCTTCATGTCAGTGCCCAATGAGTAACATTTCGTGTTTGCTCGTCTCTTTCCTGATTCATCAGTTGAGTTGCATGTCCGTCCCTGCCCGCAGTCTGCAAAGACAAAAGAATGATCAGAGACTGAACATATATAATCTGGATTCAACTCTTATTATCAGGCTACCAGCTCCATTACATTCCAAGCATAGAGTTCCTCGTTGTGCAAGTTCACTTCCACATGAGACACACTGAGCTTTCGGGCCAACATTTGTGTCACTGGTCTTGCTTTCTTCTTTCACTATATTAGAGGGAGAAACAGTGGGAGACAGAGTGACCTTTTGCCGCATGAACGTCTGTCTCATTATACACAAGGGAAATAAGATAAGATAAGGGATAGAGAAAACAAAAGGTGGTTAATGTGATTATATAGACTAAATCCTTTGGGGGGAAAGGAAAATATTTCTCTGCGCATGCCATGGTACTCTTCAAGTTAAGGTATGCACTAAATGATGAATTACCTGTGCTGTGTCCTGATCTCAAACTTAGGCAACCCACTTAGTTTTTTTTAGGGGAAAAGGAAGAGAGAGAGATTTACTCAGGACGTAAGTTGTCCATACAGACTATATGGTCAAAACCAGGTGGGTCACTTGCTAAACACTAAAAGTCTCCATGTACTCTAGCATGTCATGCCGGCTTGTAGGCTGCCTTATTTCTCCCTCTTTCAATCTTCCTCACTTCCTTAGGCAGCCCGCTTGGTTATAGATATAGTGATTAAGTGATAACATGAAACATGAGGACACACTATGTGCATGATTCCTTAGGTGTAAGGCTAAAAGCTAAGGGGAAAAGTTATAGCTTGAAGTTGCAACTTGCAAGCAAGTAAGGACTAGTACATATAAAGCACATTTGTGTTTTGGGGCCAATATCAGAATAACCTTTAGTTTTCTTCAATATATAAAGGATAAGTAGTCAACTAGTCGTAATATTTTGTACCTTGGTTCCAGACGGCATGTCAGTTAAGTCGTAGTTGCAGAAGAATGTATGGAGTGGGGTCTTCTCAGGGTTGCTCACAACCTGATGAGGCAATTGTTTAACTCAAGATGGGAGCGCATACAACAACTCAATACAATTTCAAATAGTAGCTTAAATATGCATACAAATACACCAGGTGCTGCGAGAAAAGGAAACCTAGCCATTTGAAACAGGTCAAGAAAGTATACAGAGTTGTTTGTTGAAGCAAAAGCAATGACATATATGTATCTTCATTATTATAAAGCTAACTAGATAGAGAAAAGATGGGGTGGTTAATATAGACAAAGTATTTGCAACACAAAATGCACAAGAACAAATATGATCATGAGCTAAGGGTCAAGCAATTCAGTACCAGTTGTATGCGCCCCTTAGCAGGGATGCGTAAGCGACTCTTTGCTGATCTTGAATCATTGTTACTAAGGCTTCTTTGGAGTTTTGGGCTATTGTTGTTGGTTGCACTTGTGGACAATCTACCAGCAAGATCAATAGAAGAATAGTACAATAAGGAGCTATCCTCGTCGATACTTGCTACTGCAAATGGAAGTTTCTGAGTTGGGGGAGAGAAGCTACCACCAACAATATTCAGGACAGCTAAGAAACCATCAATTGTCTGCATCCACAGGAGAATTAAGGAATCAAATTCAACAGTCAATACCCTGGAATTGTAGTATATACTAGATGATAAACAGAAATAAATACTAGACCTGATTATCTTTTCCATAAGAAAGTCGGCCAGACAAAAGGGATTCCTCAAAGGAGACAACTAGTGACCTCCTTGCAGGGAGACTCAAACTCCGTCCATAACCAAGTCCATAACCAACTCGCGGAGACGTAGGTGAAGATTCAGAACCCCAGTTTTGATATCTTCTACATGAACTTCTCTTAGGGGTCATAGTATCATATTCATCATGTAATCTGTCAGTTTCCTCTAACACATCTAGCATCCTAATTCCATCAAATCCTCCCTGTTCCTTCAAATCTAGGAAATCATTTTCAATGTCTTTCATTACATGCCTTGGAGATTCTGTAGTCTTGACTTTATGAATGCGTCTAGGGCTGAGAGGAGATAATGAGAGTGGAGAGTGTGCTAATTTTGCACTGGCAGCTAGATGATCATAATAGGATAATGACTCCTTGTTCCCAAGTAAAGGGCCATCAGTGAAATGATTAGAATTAATCCTATTGACATCAAATTCTGAAGTCCGACTGGACCATCTAGGGGTCGGACATGCCTGTGACTCAAAACAACTGAGGCTTCCGGTGTTTACCATTTTATTACCTGGCTCGGAATGCTGAAACCTAGCATCAGCAGAAGCAATATTCAGTAAATCACCATGGAACTTTCTAGAGAGCACATTTTTCAATGGAGACAGCAGTCTTTTCCTTGCCTGAAGTTCATGCTGATCAAATGGTGAACCACAATTATGACTGGCCACAGATGGACAGATTGTATCCAATTGTGCTGTATCAGGACCTCCAATACAGTTTGATTCAAAGCCCACAATCCTTGTTGTCGGCATATGGACAGCAGGCTGCTGCAATTTTTGAGAAGATCTAGAATTTGCATCTCTAAAATCATCAATTCTGAATCCTTGGAAGTCTGCGGGTCCATCAAACGCATGGCTGTCTCTAAAATACCCGTTTGATTCATCTGGGGAACCTGATGCAGTCTGTCTAGTGAAATTGCCAATCGATCGATATGAAACCTTGCCATTTGAGCATTCTCGAGGAAGCCCATCCAAATCGCAGGCACCAACACCGTTGATACGTGAGGGGCTTGACACAGGCGTCCTCGATCCTGTAGAAACATCCTCCTTGACTGAAGAAACTTGGGGTAAACCCATGGCAACCAATCTCTGATACTCAGCGAGAAGGAAGACCCCCAATTTGTAATTGCTACTGCGGTACACCTATCCAGTTCCTTTCAACGGCCCTCTTAGTATCTTGCCATTTCAGTGTCCAAATCAATGCATAGACAAACCATCAATTGGAACCAATCACCACCGGAAGGGCAGAACCACACCAGCATTTCCGACTCGGACCCATTGGAAGCAAGGTTACCATCTTGCCACTACTAATCATGCCCCCCTGGCTACCACGGCAACTGGAGATGACACATAACTTGGAGCCTGAGCAAGCAACCAGGGACCTAGGACGAACCATGCGAGGAGATCACCTCACAGCCCTGCAGAAACGAATCGAAGAGCATTGATTAGAGGCTCAATTGATCCTATCACATGACTAAACCCACGAATAGAAGGGAGTTCAATTAATCCCACTACATGACCAAGATAAGCTCAATCAATACTACCTGACGGTTACTATATTTAGCTCTCAGGAGAAACAAAGTAGTCAGTTTCTACAGCTTCCGCCTAATGCATAGAAATAGCAAGTTCCCAACCAATGATTGCGCATCCATCACAATGCTATCTACTCCACTCCATACTGCCCAAACAAGGCGCAAATGAAGACGCGGTCAGCCAATCGCCGAGCAAACAGGCGTGCATGGGCTAAACCTCGAAACTACCGAAATCGGGAGCACGGAAGCGGCCGAAATCCGGAGCACGAGAGGCCCAAATTTGGGGGCGGATTGCGGAACCGTCACCGATCGAAATGGAGCAGCAAATTTCCCACCGATAAACGGGCAGAGCCCACCGCAGCAACGGGAATCGCAGAAATACAAGCCGGCGACAAAGGGGTACCTGCATATCCATCCATGGATTAATCAGCAGCGGAACGGCCCGCGCCGCCGAATCGAATCGGGGTCCTCCGAGATTGACGGCCGCTTCGATCCGATTCCGTCCACCGGGAACCAACCCGCGCCTCAATCGCTCCGGGCGGTTTCCGCCGGGCTCTCGACGTCCACCTCCGCCGAACCTTCTCCTCTTGTGGCTGCTCTTCTTCTCTCCCCTCCCCTCTCTCTCCTGCTGCTCGCTCCAATGGTGGTGGGTATGTATATAATTCCGGAAGCAACAAACCAAGGGTCCTTGATTAGGCGCTAGAAATGATATTTTCTGGAGGGGATACGCTGGGCTGAGTTAGTAGCAGCGGCAGCATCTGGATGTTTCCAATCAGCTCGGCTGTTTTGGTTTCGCTTTTGTTCTCGCTCGGTTGCTTCTTTTTTCTTTCAGAAGAAGAAGAGTGGATAGATAAAATGTTCTCGCGTCTTCCCACTTTTTTGTGGCTTATGCTTCTAACGTTCTGGCCCCTCACGTCTTGCAGATTCCGTTTTCTCAGAATCGTCTGGCGGTTGAGCTCAGCGGCGGTGGTTACTGTACCGACTTGTGTAACAAATTCTGTTGCTGCCCATACTACATTTTCCTTTTCTTTTGAGAAATAGTCCTGCATAGAGCTATTACAAAAGTTTGCCCAAGTATTACAAAACAAACCAAAAATAACAAAGCAAATCAACCCGTGGTTGGATGGTTAGGAGGACTGACGGAGCTAGAAAAATAGTTTGACGGGATCATGTACATGGCATTGGGTTCATCTTTCTAAAAATGTTACTTCTTCCATTTTTGAATATAAGTCTTTAAAAAAAATAGTAAAAAACTACATACGGATGTATATAAACATATATTAGAGTGTAGATTCATTTATTTTGCTCCGTGTGTAGTTTTCTAGTAAAAACTTTAAAAAAAATTATATTTACAAACGAAGAAAGTAATGATACAAGTACTAAACTAGTGAAGGATTTTCAAATTTCAGCTGACCCCAATGCCTATAAGGCAGCTCCATCCCTGCCTATAAAGAGTTAAAGACTAGTGCCATGGAGCCGTAGTACTCGCTGTTGAATCCTTAAACCGTTCTGAAGTGCCTGACATCAAATTTCGTCATTGCGAGAAGTAATTGTAAGCTCGCCGTCCTAAGAAAGCGGTAGAAACCTATGACAAGAATGTTTTTGACGGACAATATCGAGGAGAATCGAAACCCCGCACACGAAATAATTCTTTTGAACGGCCTACTTGTAGTTTGACAGAAGAAAAAGCAGACTATTCAAAACGGTGGACTTGGCCCACTGCTTGGGCGGCTAAGATCCGTACGTTCTACTTTGGCATATCAAATCTAAGACCGATCCGACTGAGAACCTGGTCCATTTCTTCCCAATGACACTCCCCTGTCCATGATTCATCATCTTTCTCTCGCTTCCTTCCTTTTCCTTTCCTCAGAACAGCTTTCTGGTAGTACCAGTGCACGCAAAAAAAAAAAGGGTACCTGAGCAATGGACTATTCATTGGATGATATAAGAATCTTTTACAGTACCGTGCAATAGAAGGCTCAATGGATCAAAGTAATGTTGAACACGACAGAAGATGACACTTGAGATTTGAATCGTGGCACAGGATTGTCCACTAGCGGAAACAGCGGCCAAAAGGGGGTGTGGATTGGGGACGAGAGAGAGAGAGAGCGGGCGTCTGATCCACAGCACCACCCACCAATGATGGGCTAGCGGGAATGATATTATCTAGAGATTAGACAAAGCAACGGTCGATCGCTATCTCATACGTGTGCCACAAATTCGGTAGTTTCCAGCGGAAGAATCATGCTCCATGATGAGGCCACAACGGCACAGCATGCAAGTTGCTTGGCATGTGGTGGAGCTCTCCTTTACGGGGCTCCGCTCCACCTGTTGCTTTCCGCGGATATACTATACCTGACAAGACTGTAGAATCAGCAACCCAGCCCTGACACATCATGAGCGACATCTAGGCGTCGGCCACAGGTGTCAATCTCTGAATCTCAGACTCAAGTATTGCCTACACGTGTGACTTCACCAGCATCCGCCACGGGAAGCATTTCAATGTTTCAGCTTTTTCTCTGGGATACTGATCGCACGAACGGATCGGCCTAAGCCAGAGCAAAATCGTGTGAACGCCTGTAATTCAGTTACATACATGTTATTGAGACATCCCTCAAATGTAAACCTCCAGAAGTTGCATGATTCAAATGTCTAGGGATGAACCATCAACTGGATGCAGCCATCCGACTGCCGCCGACAGATCGGAATCAACAATGCAGCATGCAGATCTACAAAATTAGCTCACACGAGTTGGAGGATACAATTATGCGATTCGGTACATCTTTTCTGGACAAGGAACAAAGAAGAAGGCCGAGAAACAAAACATGCATTTGTGCTTAGGCGGTTGCCGCCATTGATGATGATCTGTAGCAAGCTCGCTTTGCTGCGCGGACAATGTCCTCAACCTGCAAGCATGTCAAAAACGTTAGTAGGCATGAACCTGCGGACTAGGTGAATACTTCAACCTACGTCTAATGTCACCATCCTACTTCTAAGATGATTGGCTGAACCTGCGGAGTAAATTTTCCCAGAACGATTCAAAATCATGCATACATGTAGCAAGACTACTTTTCCTATGACTTCCCTATTCTTGTGATATTCCTATATCCCATGAACCAACGGAGGCCTAAATATGTAGGTCTTATATGTTCTCTCAGATAATTCTACATACGTACTATATAGCCACCTTCCCCATGCGGCTCTGCCTACTCATCTCCCTAGAAACACTTGAAGAATCAGCTACCTATGTCCAACATAATATGATAAGCTAAATCCTAGCAGTCAACTCTAAAGAGTGATGATGTATGCTTACAGAGATAAAAAAATATGGGCGGAGGACACTATGTCTGAAACATATTAGCTGTCTAATGCCCAGCCTTCAAATTTTCAAGCTATCAGTAACTATGCTGGTGACAAATACAAAAGAAATTGTTGTTCCGTTACTGTTGTCCCATTCATTACCCACTAGGAAAATTCCCAGTTTAACAGGGAGTAAGCCTTCATGTTTTACGAGCTATTAGCAAACTAGGTTCCTGGTTTCCTGTCAGACACACTGCCCCCCAAAACAAAAAACTATTCCCTGGCTGATGCCCCACAAGGCAAGCCCCGGCTTAACAGTACATATGATTCACTAAATTCCTAATAATAATGGGGGACCCGGCTTAACAGTACATATGATTCACTAAATTCCTAATAATAATGGGGCACGCTGACAATGAAATAGTACGAAACCAACACAAGGCAGTCCAAATATAAGAGCAAGTACAATAAGGTACAGTCAGCAGGCTGTAAGGATTAAAATATTATATTTTTGTTGAGTTGGATGAGAGAGAAGAGGAGAGAGAAGGGAAGCGGGCTCTTCGTGAAGAGCCAGCTCTAGCAGGTGCTCCTAGGTGCTTTGTGAGAATGAAAGGTGGGCCATATATAATAAAAGTAGTACTTTTTTACAGCTAACTATTGTACAAGCTAGCTATAAGATGGGCTATAAGACTGCTTATAGCCAGCAGTTGGCTATACTATTAACCATGCTCTAAAAATAAAAGCAGCATTATCCCCTACTTCCAGAAAATATTGCACGGTAGCCAATCAATAATACTGGCTACAAATAAAGGTTGCGCAGTAGCCAACCAATGATACTGGCAATAGATAAAGGTTCCGCGGTAGATGGATGAAGGCAAGAAACTAAATAACATGGTAAAACTGTGCTATTTCCAGTACCACTCATAAAAAATGCATCCATTAGACAGACTTTCTCAATAAGATACATAAAAAAATGGGACCCCCAAGTTTGGTATCAATGTAGAAGAAGCAGAAAGCACAGACCTGGGGAACTGCCAATCTTTCAAGGTTTGCCGCATAGGGCATAGGTACATCAGCTCCGGCAATCCTCTCAACTGGTGCGTCAAGATACTCAAAGCTGTCCTCCACAACGGACATGCTGCAATGAAGATGCATCTGAGAACCCGACACCCAAGCATAGGGGAGAGAGAGAGAGAGAGAGAGAGACGAACCATATTTCAGCACCAACACCATGTTGTGGAAAGCCTTCTTCAACGGTTACCAATCTATTGGTTTTCCTAACGGATGCATTGATAGCAGCTCTATCCAATGGTCTAATTGACCGAAGGTTGATCACCTGTTGATATTAGTGGATAATAAGAAATACTGATGAATGTAGTTAAAAAGGAACATTAGTCACATAACTGTACTACATAATATGTTTTGCTCAAAGTAACTACCTCAGCACTGATTCCCTCCTTGGACAGTATCTCTGCAGCCTGAAAATTGACTGAGCATGAGAATGTAACCAGAACAATAGGTCAAGTATTTTATGTACAGTGGGGGGAAAACATTTATGCTAATTAAACAAATGCACTCCTGCAAGTAAATCATCTCAAACAGAATCAATTTCTCAAAATGTCATCTCACTATGGTTGGTCCAATTTTGAACTTCTCTAAATTTGGACGTTGAGACCATTATTAAAAGGGGGTGGCCTATAGAATTCAACACACGTTTGATTAGCTCTTGGCTGGGTGTTATATGTGACCATATACATGGGCTGTACGTGTACTATACTATGTATTCTAACAGCAGGACCTTCTTTTTCAGCACCATGACACCAGGCCCTGTGGCATAGCACCTTATCATCAAGATCACTGATGCCCTGAGTTCCATGTCAGTCTATGCTCTAACGTGGAATATGGTGAAGCAGAATCAGCAGGAGGTTAATGCTGAAGAACCCAGGGTTGACCTGTATGGCCTTAACAGCACCATTGTTGGCACTGAGCCAGCAGTTATGACTATGCAATCCACTTAATTAATGCACTGATTCATGTCAAGACAGATTATGATGATCTAATGAATGCTACTTCATGTGAAGGTTGGTCTTGTTTCTTTTATGCGATTCTGTGGCATGAATGTGTTAATTTCGAATCATGACATATCGAAGGATTCTCAGAACTGAAGATCATGAAGATTGAATCCTGAATTGTTTTGACAGCATAGGCAAGATCATCTTGAATATAATTCTATGATTCACTTCATGCAGACATAAGAGACGTGTAGGCCGTGAATGTCACGAATGCATTCAGTAGTCACTTACTTCCTCCGTTCCTAAATATAAGTCTTTTAAGAGATTCCACTAGGGACTACATACGGATGTATAGACATACTTTAGAGTGTAGATTCACTCATTTTGTTTCGTATGTAGCCCGTAGTGGAATCTCTAAAAAGACTTATATTTAGGAACGGAGTGAGTAGATATTATTCAAACTCTGGATGGAAGCCCCATAACTCGTTAAAAAAAATAACTTGGTCAGAAGTCACCCCTCTAGAGCAGCTTGATTATTCCAACAACTGACAAAAGCGAAACCAAAATTCCTTAATTTTGTGTGCTTGCTTGTATTGGCTGGACTGAGACTCCAGCACAGCGCCACGTTGTTATTTCTTAAGGTGGAAGTACTATTGGCCCTGTGTCATTTTCTGTGTTGAAGCCTGGGCTGAGATGGTAACCCGGGCACACATCACTAATATCGCACGGAAGTCTTATACCTCAGCCTATCAAAAAGTTTCTGCATGATTTGAACCCAAAGGTAATATGAAAGTGAGCACTGGGGACAAATTTTGCAGGGGTTAAGGGTGAACAAGTCTTTCACATTTCCAAGGTGACACTATATTACACAACCAACCAAAGAAGTACCTAGTTAATGAACAAACCATTAGCTGCTACTATTACACTATTTGGTCAAATTTCACTAAGAAATGTAAAACAAGAAGACCTAATGGCAACAACGCAAGTAAACACGGCTACTAGCGACTTCTTCCATTTACTTAAAAGTTCTGTAGTAACACACCTGAAGAGCATACCCAACCATCTTAGAGAATGCAGTAATTGTAACATCTTTTCCTTCCCGTTCTATCTGCAGATCAAAAATAAAGGTGAAACCAACAAAAATAAGCCCTTACTGGCAATGCATACAAAATACCTGACAGAATTAAACTCTTCCCGACCACTAAAGAACGTACCTTAGCTTTGCCAATTGGGACACTGAAGCTAGAATCAAGTACTTCAGCCTTAATAGGAAACGATTCACCATAACTGTAGAGAAGAATGCATGATTCACTGAAATGACAACTTGAATGTAGAGAAAATAACTACGTAGGACAAGATATTACATACAGTAGTTCATTTTCCAGGAAAACAACAGGGTCTGGATCCCTGATTGCTGCTTTTAGCAAGCCTCGAGCATCTTCTGCAGAATAAGGAGTTAGGACCTTCAATCCTGGAACATGGGCATACCATGCTGCATAGCACTGCATACCAAGTCAATTAGTACCGAAGTAAATTAGACTACTAGGGTTCCACTACTTGCATAAATAGATAAAAAAATGTTAAAACAAAAAAAGATCCAAAGATG
The DNA here is from genome assembly GCF_904849725.1 of Hordeum vulgare subsp. vulgare. Lineage (NCBI taxonomy): Eukaryota > Viridiplantae > Streptophyta > Magnoliopsida > Poales > Poaceae > Hordeum > Hordeum vulgare. The sequence continues at coordinate 212,283,962 of NC_058524.1, read as the reverse complement.
CTATGCATCTTACGAGCATGAAGTGCCAGAAGTACACTAAAGCTTACACCTCTTGCAATTCAATGCATTTATTGATAGTGAGATGAGTAAGTCATATTCTGACAGTTCTGGCTTTCATTCTAGTACCAAGTACCAACAGAAGAGGTAAGCTTTAGTCACAAACCTGCGAGTGTTGAGCACCAACTCCAGCAGCTGCCCCATTTGGTCCTCGAAAAACAATAGGAACCGATATCTGACCAGCTGACATGTAGTTTGATTTGGCAGCTGAATTGATGATGTGATCAATTGCCTGGATGTGCAAAATAGTGCTATTAGGCAAACACTTTGACTAATACAATACACAGTTGATGTATGTAGACATGTTCGGCAAGATTTATATACAGAACAAAAAAAAGTAAATTTATGTACAAAGTTACATACAAACCGAATACAAACTGAGTGCAACAAGAAAGGCATACTAGCAGCCATATGCAATTAATATGTAATTATAGGGATCAAAGTTTTCAAAAATAGCAGTAACTAATGGTTATCATTTCAATATCCAACCATTCAGAGTAATATATGAACATGCACACAAGGAAGAACTATGTCTTAAAACAAAGTTCACAAATGTCCAATATGCAACCTGCAGAACAAACTAGGAGTAATAGATTTTTACCACTCTTGCACTTGCAGTTAAGCATAAACTATACTGTGGCCATTAGGTTCTGTATTCTGTTTAAACTACCAACAGGAAGAAAATTTAGTGATCTTGATCATCAAATTTTCAGAAGGATGATACTGTTCCAGTGAGTACCTTCCAATGTAAGTTTATAGTGATCGTATTCTTACAAATGAATAAAACAACAATTGAAAAGAATAGTCCCATCCCCCTAAATACAGCATGATATAGAACAAATCAAGAGCAGATTACATCATCACTCATCACAAAGGAAAAATCAGCACGAGTGCACGATCTACCATAATTTAAGCTGCTTAAAAAACTAGCAGCAAGAAATACAATGCTGACATATAATAAGATTATTTGACAAACTGGCATTTTCAGGAATTTCGAAAATAAAATGACTGACCTGCATCGAGAAGTTAAATGTCATGAACTCTACTACAGGTCTAAGACCTTGGTAGGCAGCACCAACGCCAATGCCAGTAAAACCAGCCTGAACAGAACAAAAGCATATTAGTACTGAAAACTCCAGAACTGCTCACACAAATCTGACAGCTTATCAACAGATACCAATGATTACTTTAAGGGTTTAAATTTAGAACCTCTGTGATTGGTGTATCGAGAACCCTATCGGGACCATACTTGTCTAGCAAACCCTTTGTTATCTGCAAATAAAATAAAAGATATAAAAGCTAATAGTATTCACACAAATTTTCAGTTGCCACGAAGTAATAAAGAAATCACAAGTCTTGAGAAGAATTCACACACCTTGTACGCACCTTGATACTCTCCAACCTGCCACAGAAATGACAAGTATTAGAGAGCACAAAAAAAATATAAATTGACTTCCAGGTGGTGTCGTGGTACCTCTTCTCCCATTAAGAAAACAGAAGGGTCGGCAGACATCTCCTCGTCAAGGGCGGAATTCAATGCTTCACGTACAGTCATCTAATGAGCAAAAGAAGAGGAACAGCATAAATTTCCCAGACAAAATCACAATTTACACAGAACAGAAAATCACTTCTAGACACAAACACAACACTACAAAAAGTCAACAAGCAAGCATATTAACAAACTTATAAGAGATACTTTCTCTGACCCAAGATAAGCACTTATTTTGGGACAGAGGGGGTACATTTTAGTGCCTTAGAACATGACAAATTAACTCAATGTTGGGTTCTTTCGATCTTGTGAAATCAGAACAATCCTGAATACATCTACAGCAGCTGTCCAGACACCTGCTTAGACAATACTGCTACCCGTTTCTCAAAACAGCACCGTTCAATTCACTGAACCCATGGCCTCGCGCCTAAGGTAAGTCCTCCCACCTGGAGAGGCCGACAACAGAAACAACTGATTCTCCTGAGCGATCAACCATTTCCAGAACTGAGCTGCACGAACCCAGTAAGGTTCCATACAATCGACGACACCCTTTACCGTTTAAAGCTCACGAGTGGCCAATATGCAACCAGCCCTGCCAGTCTGCCACAGCCCACATGATCAACCGTCTCGAAAAAATACCCCCACCTAGCTGTACCATTCACCACCCCAGAACAAACAAACAAAAAAAATAGTACGTAACAGATTAATCAATCACCCCGACGACCGTGCCACGCCTCACCGCACCAGCGCTACGGTCCAAACCATACGAGCTAGCTAGGGTTCCGGCCCAGCGCTCACCTCCTTCGGGGTCGCGGAGTAGCTCCTCGCCGCCGTGGCCGCCGGGCGGAGGGTCTGCATCAGCTGCCCCAGCACCTGAACCGATCGAAACGCGCGCACGGATCAGAGACAAAAACCGACAGGCACGGACGGAGGAAAAACATCTTATCGGAGAAGCGCGCGTACGCATCCGGATCTCCTCGCGGCGCCCAGCATCGTCGACGCGATCGGCTACCGACGGGGATGGGATTGGGAGGGGAGGTTCGTGCTCCGGGGAAGGCGGGGGAGGAGGGGGTTGGGTCCGCCTTTTGTTTGTTTGGTGGGTTCGTGATGAGGATGGCGCCGTGTTGAGGCGGCGGGGGAGGGTGAGGAGGAGATGGATGGAGAGGACGCCGCCGAAATTGTCGCGCCGACTTGCTTGGCTGCGTTTATCGCCTTTGTGTTTTGTCGAAAGGACGTCGAGGAAGTTGAAAACAAATGGATGGTGCTTAAGAACAGAGGAATAATAAATGCGCAACGCATCTCACACAATTTATTCGCTGTAATTAAAAAATAAGGAATATACAACATGGATCTATGGTGTCTCGATATTTTAGGTCGAAATTCGACTCACCACTAAGTGGGGGAAAGCAAACTTTGCCGTGAATGATGCCAACATGATACGGCTCAGTCCTGGTTAGATTTTGTAATACTTGTAGCTTGTTGAGTTATAGATGGGCTTCGGGATCATATATGTAATAATTCCTGAAAAAATTAAAAGACTATGTAAAGTTTCAAGGCATCATAAAAGTTTAGTACTCCCTCCGTTTCAGTTTATAAGTCCGGCACGTGTATCTAGGTCATCAATTTGACTAACCTAATGAGAGGCATATATTACGAAGAATATATTATTAAAAACTTTAGATGTTCTATTTTTTAATGATATAATTTTTATGTTAAATAATATATTTTATACTTTCTCCGTTTCTAAATATAAGTCTTTAAAGAGGTTTTATTCGTGGACTACATACGGATGTATATAGACATACTTTAGAGTGTAGATTCACTCATTTTGTTTCGTATGTAGACTTCTAGTGAAATATCTTAAAAGACTTATATTTAGGAACGGGGGGAGTAGAAATCAAATTGACGACCTAGATACACGTGCATGGGGAGTACCATTCTGGTTGGAGCAGAGTTTTCTTATGAATATCGCGCTTTATTGATCAAGGATAATCAAGAGCGAGTGCATGTCGGATACAATCCGGGGTACATGAAAATAAAGTCATTAGAGGACTCACAAGATCTAGCTAGAATATGTGTCGGGGCATTCGACAAACGATTTACATGTCTAAAATGAACAAACGAGAAGACCGACGCCAACTCCTTATATCAGCCGTGGTGAGGCCCACCAGCGAGCGATCAACCGTCAAAGCATTGGTTCTCTAGATAACGGACAAACAGTCAAACTGGAAAACGGCCCTTGAAAATCCTTCGCGACGGGTGAGAGCTACACCACCCTGTAGAGCCAGTGCTTCAGCTAATTATCGGGAAGTAACCTCGTCAACATGCTCGCAACAAGCCAGCAAGCAATATCCGATGTGGTTCCTAATTACCACGCCAATTCCCATATGTCGAGATTCCTTGAAGAATGCAACATCCATATTAAACGTCAGTGCATCTACCGGTGACGGAACCCATTTAACACGACGCCTAGAGGCAATTGCAGTCCTAGCACAATTCTGCATAATGAAGTCAATATAAGTCAAAGCTTTCTCAGCCCTCTGCGGGGATGCATCCTAACATCATTTTTTCTTGCATCATTACGGGCCTCCCAAATGTGTCAAATTGTTACTACCAAAGTCGTGGCCTCGGGGGTGGAACCCAACTTATAACCGATTTTCTTACACGTTATTAGAGCTTGAGAAGAGTAATGATCCACACACTTTTCTTCATCTCGCCCCCCCCCCCCCTTGCATGTGTGTGTCTACTAACTTATTTGTTTGCAATACTTGGTACGTGCACGGATATGTCTTATTTTTGTGTCATGTACTTCGCTAAAATACTAGAGACATGAAATCCCAGTAAAGGATGTCATCGATCATATGGGTGTTGAAGAGGAGAGCAAATGACTCACACCTCACGGAGGGCGATGACCTTCTGGCAGAATGTAGTGTAGATGAACCTTGAGATGAGCATGGGCCTTAAGCCTCAAGTGTTCGCAAAAGTACGAGAATATATATATATATGTGTTTATTGATATTTTGTTGTTCTCTTTTTACCATGTCACGCAAGATCTTCCTTCTTATAGGAAATCACACATGCTTCTTGAGAAAGTTTACTTCAAAAAGGATCGTGTAGTTAAAGAACGTGTATCATAGTCACGTTACCAGAAAAGAATCTTAGTAGGCCCCTTCTATGTAAATAATGATTTAAATTAGTATTCAAGTATAATAAATAGTTATATCAAAATACATAACTTTTGTTGAAAAATAATATGATTGTGTGGGTTTGTTTCGCATTTCCCTAAAGGCTTTTATAATAAAGTCATGAATCATGCACATTCTAGTGTTAATGAATGTGATGGTTGACATCCATGCCTTTTTTGGGTTAATTTCGATTGTATGACATAGTTAGGTAATACAACTTTAACCCTGAGTTTTATTTTAGCCAAAGGCTCTAAGTGACATGTGTGTGTTCAAGCAAAGCAATCTTGCAAGCCTCGCAAGGTTGCAGAGGAGAGACACTCACCATTAGGGATCATACATTCTAATATTTGTGTTGTATATGGTGTGTTGATTCAGGTGGAAAAAAATACTTCACAACATTGATAGATGATTTCACTGTATTTTGCTACATATACTATCGTCTGCTTGAAACCACTTAAACTTAAATGAAATCGATATATTTTCATCCTAACTTTTGATTGCCTAGTTTCACAAAGGAAAACAATACAAAGGGATTGATCTTGCACCAAGCTCGCAAAACCATGATCTCTGTGAGAGCCCCCTCCTCCCCACTCAGCAAGTCCAGCTTAAAGTATTCATTCCTCCTGACGGACACCACACTTAGCCCCATCAGGTTACCATCGTCCCCTGGGACAGTTGCCTTCATCGTGTTAGTCCTCTCCTCCCCAGTGACAGTGGTGTTTTTGCGTACATCATTAGTCATGCGCCCTTGTTGGTGTGTCACTTCAATTTTCTGCTTTTTTAGGGTACCTACATGCACAACTTTTGTCAACTTGGCATAATAGAATGTATAATTGATCGATGTAGACTTAGCCCTTCCATGAACCATTCTCAAACTACTCTCTAGTTCTACACTTCCCCAAACATTGACATCTCATTACAAAGTGCGACATCATCCGCTCTAGCATCAGAAGTGAGATTCCTCATCGTAGGAATTAAGCTCGAGTTATGGGGTGCCGACGAAACCTTATTCCGCGGTGCGACAGTCTGGTTCACCCGAGCAACAACTGCCACGACCGGTTTCCAAATAAATGAATTAATTGGAAATCAACCATGTGCGTCCTTAGTAAAGAAAATATTTCCCACTGATAGACTCAACTTGATATAGAAAACCACTAGTACTTAATATTATACAAGTAGATCAAGGGTGGCTCTACAAATTATTACAACATATCCAAGTCTTATGATAGATGGAAATGTTACAATGGTCTTAGGGTGACTCTACTGCTCGCGAAACCTATGAACAAGATAATTTACAATATCAACACTAAGTGGCAATACCTCAAATGTACACATTTTCTAGGCTTGTAATATGCACATAGCATATTACTCCCCCATAATGTGATAACCCAACAATATTAACAAGTGGCAAATTAAAACCAACAAGAGATAATTAATGGACCATATAGAATTTGAATTTCTCATGAGTAAGACATACCACATAGAAACTAGATAATCTTGAAATATCAATACTAAGTGGTATTCCCCATGTATACACATTTATAGGATAGTGAGGTGTGCAAAGCACGTCACTCCCCCACAATGGGATAATCCATTAATATCTCACAAGAGCCAACAAAGATACAAACAAGATGCGAAAAGGCTCAATACAAGACTCGCATGTACATGATGTGCAAACCAACATACACATACTCGATTACTCAAGATAAGCAAGTTGGAAGCACAACATATACAAACACATGCAAGGTACAAAACCATAACATGCAAAGGGGCAAGTAACTAACAATGTAAACAGTTTAAGTACAAGTTACCGTAAGGAGGCACATTGGATATAAGATAGAAACTCGATGATCCAAATGACTTGGCTTGAGATAATATGAATGATGAAGACCCCTTAATTCTTCATTTTGTATCAAAGTCTCCAATCTCGTCCACAATCACCTATTGATCAAGTTTGAACTTGTTGGTCCCCAACCACGTTGGGTCCTAAGAGGTTAGTCACAATAGGCTTGGCAACCCAAATGGTACTTTTCTTGACACCACTTGAGTACCAACAAACTTGACAAACACATTGCCAACCTTATCCTTCCCAAGAGAATAGATATCATCAATAATGATTGGGTTGGATAAATTACCTCTCGTGCAAGAAGAAGCGAAGTGACCCTTCTCACGACATAAGTAGCAACATCTACCCTTTAATTTCTTCCCTATTGATTTCTCAACATGAGGAGTGTTGGCTTGGGTCTTCTTCGGAAGAGGCCTTTATTCAACTTGTAGTTGAGTATGTGGTTGAACTTGTGGCGGCTTCCCTTGTTGCTTGTGACTTTGGGACTTCTTCTTTAGTGGGCAAGATCTAACATGGTGCCCTTCAATTTTGCACTTGAAGCAAATAATTTTGGCCGAATTCTTGACTTGTTCTTGGCCCTTCTTCTTTAAGTTTTTGGACTTCTTCTTCATGTTGGAGTTGAATCCAAGTCCATCTTTGTCATTCGGGGATTTTTGCCCACACAAGACATTGTTGAGTGTGGACATCCCTTCATGACTCTTTTCCAAGTCTTTCTTCAAAGAAGTGACTTGGGCCTTGAGCTCTTCGATTTCCTCTACATGGTTAGTATCAACACAAGTATTGGAGGAAGTATAAGCTTCGTTGTTAGAGCAACAAGGCAAGGAAAGTAATTCATCACAAGAGGTAGCAACATTATGAGTAGAAGAATTACGAGGACTAGCACATGGCAATATAGCATTTTGACTAGAAGTAGTGCCATTGTCCACATGAGGCTCACTTGATGTTACCTTGTTAGTAATAGCCTCACGAGCTAATTTTAGCGCATTATAGGATGGTAGAAGATCATCATGAGAGCTTGTGAGCATTACATGACTTTCTTCCAATTTCCCATAATTGCTAGATAGCGACTCAAGTTGAGCCCTTAGCTCAACATTCTCCTTTAAAATGGATGCTTCACAAGAAGTAGAGTTAGTAGCACAAGCATCATCATTAGCAATAAGAGGAGAAGGCACCTTGGCAAACTCTTTAGCATATGAAGATTCAAGTTGAGCATGAGACTCGGTGAGTTCGATGAGCGAACTCTTAATAGCCCTTGAGCCATTTTCGAGGTGCTCATAGTCCTCAAGGAGTTTAGCATGTGCAACTTCAAGCTTATCATTTTTAGTTCTAAAATCATTAGCCACCTCGAGAGCTCTATCATGGGATTCCTTTAATCTAGATAATTCTAGAGCAAAGGTTTCCTCAAGAGATTCCTTGGTGGTTTGTTCATTTTCAAGAGCTTGAGATAGCTCTGCGATCTCATTAGCGTAATCACGCTCATGACCTTCCATTGTCTCAATGGTGGCCTCATGCTCCTCAAGATGAGCTTCCAACTCCTCAATGTATTTCTTGCCCTCAGTGGCAATAGACATGATTTCCAAGAAGTTGGAACAAGCAAGTTTATTCTTATAAAGAGATTTCAAAATCATTTCACCCTTAATTTTTAAGGATGCAATATTATCACTCTCTTCATCATTATCCTCATCCCCATTATCATCAACATCATCATCATGAGATATATTGGGATTCAAAGTAGGAGATACCTTTGAAGCCTTAGCCATAAGGCAAAAGTGAGTAACAATAGATGATGATGTAGGATCCCTTGGAGCATCATTCAAGGCCACATCTTGTTCCATGGAGTGATGAATTTCCTCTACATTGTTAGCACAACAACTCGAGGAAATAGATACATTTTTATCATGGCAACAAGATATAGGAAGCATATTGATAACCCACAAGTATAGGGGATCGTAACAGTTTTCGAGGGTAGAGTATTCAACCCAAATTTATTAGTTCGACTCAAGGGGAAGCGAAAGAATATTCTCAAGTATTAGCAACTGAGTTGTCGATTCAACCACACCTGAAAGATTTAGTGTCTGCAGCAAAGTATCAGTAGCAAGGTAGTGTGATAGCAGCAGTAGCAACAGTAACCAGTAGCAGTAAAGTAACAGTAGCAGCAGTGACAGCAGTAGCAGCAAACTAACGTAGCAAGGACTAGTAGTGAAAGACTCGTAGGCATTGGATCGGTGATGGATGATTATGCCGGATGTGATTCATCATGTAACAGTGATAACACGGAGAGATAAGTAACTAGCTCCCGTTCGTCAATCTAATGTAGGCATGTATTCCGTATGTAGTCATACATGCTTAGGGAAAAGAACTTGCATGACATCTATTGTCCATCCCTCCCGTGGCAGCGGGGTCCTAATGGAAACTATGAGATATTAAGGTTCTCCTTTTAATAAAGAACCGGACCAACGCATTAACACTTGGTGAATACATGTACTCCTCATACTATGGTCATCTCCGGGAGTGGTTCCGGCTATTGTCACTCCGGGGTTGCCGGGTCATAACACATAGTAGGTGACTACAACTCGGAAGATAGGATCTAAAACACACATATATTAGCGACAACATAATAGGTTCAGATCTGAAATCATGGCACTCGGGCCCTAGTGACAAGCATTAAGCATGGCAAAGTAGTAGCAACATCAATCTCAGAACATAGTGGATACTAGGGATCAATCCCCGTCAAAACTAACTTGATTACATGATAGATCTCATCCAACTCATCACCGTCCAGCAAGCCTACGATGAGATTACTCACGAATGGTGAAGAGCATCATGGAATTGGCGATGAAGGAAGGTTGATGATGACGATGGCGACGATTTCCCCTCTCCGGAGCCCAAAACGGACTCCAGATCTGCCCTCCAGATGAAGAACAGGAGGTGGCGGCGCCTCCGTATCGTAAAACGCGATGAACTCTTCTCCTTTATTTGTTTTCGGGCGAGATGGACTAAATAGAGCTGAGTTTGGAGGCGGTGGAGCAACGTGGGCCCCACAAGCCTAGTAGGTGCGACCAGGGGGGTGGCCGCGCCTCCTGGGCTTGTGGCCCACTGGCTCACCTCCTCCGGTGGATCTTTGCGCAGGTATTTTTCATTAATGCCAGAAAAATTCTCCGTAAATTTTCAGGTCATTCCGAGAACTTCTATTTCTGCACAAAAACAACACCATGGCAATTCTGCTGAAAACAGCGTTAGTCCGGGTTAGTTCCATTCAAATCATGCAAATTAGACTCCAAAACAAGGGCAAAAGAGTTCGTAAAAGTAGATACGACGGAGGCGTATCACATATCATCATGAGATTTAGTCAAGCAGTTTTTACATGATATGCAAGGACTATCAACACAAGCATGTAAAACATTTAGAGTGCTCGAAGTGTTAACGCCCAAAGATGAAGCATTGCAATAATATACTAATGAAGGATCATCAACAATAAGCCCACTATCATCATTGCAATGATCTCAACTATTCACCATATCATTACCTTGTGGCAATCCACATGTAGGTGAAGTAGATGAAGTTGAGAAGACCACACGACCGGAGGTGGAGGGAGAACAATCATTCCCACAAATATTGGACCTACCATATTTATCTTGAAGCTTTGTCCACAACTCATGAGCATCCCGGAATGGCATGAGTTGAAATATAACTACATTGCTCAAAGCATAAAAAAGCACACTAGAAGCTTGAGCATTGAGATAGGAGTTTTTCTCATCCTATAAAGATATATTTTGAGAATCCTTTGGAGGAGAAAAACCCATGTCTACAATTTGCTCCAAGTTTGGGTCCATGACCCTAAAGTGATTAAGCATGCGAATTACCCAAACATCAAAATTTGTGCCATCCAAACTAAGAGTGTCAGAGAATCCTAAACCCCTAGTCGACATCCTTACTCTCTAGGTGGTTAAACCTAATAAAGAGAGACCTAGCTCTGATACCAATTGAAAGGACGTGGATGTCACCTAGAGGGGGGCGGGGTGAATAGGCGCTTTAAAATAATTACGGTTTAGGCTTGAACAAATACGGAATAAAACTAACGCTTAATTTGTCAAGCACAAAACCTACAACAACTAGGCTCACCTATGTGCACCAACAACTTATGCTAAGCAAGATAAACAACTAAGTGATAGCAAGATATATGACAATAAACAATATGGCTATGACAAAGTAAAGTGCATAAGTAAAGGGTTCGGGTAAGATATAACCGAGGCACGCGGAGACGATGATGTATCCCGAAGTTCACACCCTTGCGGATGCTAATCTCCGTTGGAGCGGTGTGGAGGCACAATGCTCCCCAAGATGCCACTAAGGCCACCGTAATCTCCTCATGCCCTCGCACGATGCAAGATGCCGTGATTCCACTAAGGGACCCTTGAGGGCGGTCACCGAACCCGTACAAATGGCAAACCTTGGGGGCGGTCACCGGTACCCGTACAAATTGCTCGGGGCAATCTCCACAACCTAATTGGAGACCCCGACGCTTGCCCGGAGCTTTACACCACAATGATTGAGCTTCGAGACACCAGCAAGCTTCTAGGACGCCAAAGCATCCACGAAGAACAATATCTAGGGTACTAAGTACCAAAGGTAATAAGCTTCTCAAACTTCACTTCCACGTATCACCGTGGAGAACTCAAACCGATGCAACTAATGCAATGGCAAGGGCACACGGAGTGCCCAAGTCCTTCTCTCCCAAATCCCACCAAAGAAATTAATGCTAGGGAGGAAAATGAGAGGAAGAACGAAGAAGAACATGAAGAACTCCAAGATCTAGACCCAAGGGGTTTCCCTCACTTAGAGGAGAAAGTGATTGGTGGAAATGTGGATCTAGATCTCCTCTCTCTTTTCCCTCAAGAACTAGCAAGAATCGTTGGAGGGATTGAGAGTTAGCAAGCTCGAAGAAGGTCAGCAGTGGGGGAAGAACACGAGCTAAAGAGATAAGGTTCAATGGGGAAGAAGACCCCCTTTTATAGGTGGGGACAAATCCAACCGTTATGCTTCACAGCCCGCACAGAGCGGTACCACCGCTCGGTAGGTTCACCAACCATGCTGAGGCCAAAAAGGATGCGAAAAACAGTCCGGCGGAGTGGTACTACCGCTCCTGGAGCGATAGTAAAACATTACTACCGCTCCGGGGGCGGTACTACCGCTTAGGAGCGGTACTACCGCTAGATACTGAAACTGCTCTAACTTTCGCATACGGACTCCGAATTCAACGAAACCAAGTTCGTTGGAAAGCTAACGAAATGGGCTAACACAATATTGATATAAATATAAATAAGAAGCAAGTGAGGAAAGTCCCATAAGAAAATGGTGAGAACCCTTCTTCGAATAAGACCGGTAAAAACTCCCAACATCGAAAACACTTAATGGACAATGCTTACCATACCATCGTATCTACTTTTCCAACATTAAGTGTCGTATCTACTTTTCTGAACTCTTTTGCCCTTGTTTTGGACTCTAATTTGCATGATTTGAATGGAACTAACGTGGACTGACGCTGTTTTCAGCAGAATTGCCATGGTGTTGTTTTTGTGCAGAAATAAAAGTTCTCAGAATGTCCTAAAAATTTACGGATATTTTTTCTGGAATAAAAGAAAAATACCTGCGCAAAGATCCATCGGAGGAGGTGGACCAGTGGGCCACAAGCCCACAGGCCGCAGCCACCCCCCTAGTCGCGCTGTGAGGGCTTGTGGGGCCCACGTGGCACCACCGCCCCAAACTTAGCTCTATATCTTCCGTTTCGCCTGGAAATAAAATCAGAGAGAAGGTTTCATCGCGTTTTGCGATACAGAGGCACCGCCACATCCTGTTCTTCATCTGGAGGGTAGATCTGGAGTTTGTTTCGGGCTCCGGAGAGGGGAAATCGTCGCCATCATCATCATCAACCTTTCTCCATCGACAATTCCATGATGCTCTTCATCGTTCGTGAGTAATCTCATCATAGGCTTGCTGGATGGCGATGAGTTGGATGAGATCATCATGTAATCGAGTTAGTTCTTGACGGGGATTGATCCCTAGTATCCACTATGTTCTAGATTGATGTTGCTACTACTTGGCTATGCTTAATGCTTGTCACTAGGGCTCGAGTGCATGATTTCAGATCTGAACCTATTATGTTGTCACCAATATATGTGTGTTTTAAATCCTATCTTGCAAGTTGTAGTCACCTACTATGTGTTATGACCCGGCAACCCCGGAGTGACAATAGCCGGAACCACTCCCGGAGATGACCATAGTATGAGGAGTTCATGTATTCACCGCGTGTTAATGCGTTGGTCCGGTTCTTTATTAAAAGGAGAACCTTAATATCCCGTAGTTTCCATTAGGACCCCGCTGCCGCGGGAGGGATGGACAATAGATGTCATGCAAGTTCTTTTCCCTAAGCACGTATGACTACATACGAAATACATGCCTACATTAGATTGATGAACGGGAGCTAGTTACATATCTCTCCGTGTTATAGCTGTTACATGATGAATCACATCCGTCATACTCATCCATCACCGATCCACTGCCTACGAGTCTTTTACTACTGGTCCTCGCTACGTTACTTTGTTTAGGCTTGTCCCTTGCTACAAAAGGGATTGGGCCACTTTGTTGCTACTGCTGCTACTGTTGTTCCTTGCTACTCTGCTACTTAGTGCAAGACCTTTTCTGGAGCAGTTGCTCGGGAAGAATAGTCCCCCTTCAACGCGCTTTTACTGGCGCCATTGATACAATAGTTAGGAATAGTCTGCCTTGTCACCAGATTGTTTCTGGCACCGTTGCTAGCATACTACTTTGCTACTGATACATTGCTTGCAGACACTAATCTTTCAGGTGTGGTTGAATCTGACACATTCAACAGCTAATACTTGAGAATATTCTTTCGCTTCCCGTTGTGCGAACCAACAAATTTGGGTTGAATACTCTACCCTCGAAAACTGTGCTATCCCATACGCTTGTGGGTTGTCAGTGTCTATGGACAAATCCTATAAATATAACTTAAGGCGACCATTAGTACATAGGGATTGTCATTAATTACCAAAACCACATATGGAGAAATATGCTCTAACACGTGCGCTCACGTGGAGTGCCCTCCCTTCCGGTCCCAGACCGGAAACACCCATGCCCCCTCAGCGGAAGACTGGATTTAGTCCAGGTCCATGGATACCTTCATACCGGCCCCTCTAATGGTGTGTGACTGATAATAGGTCTACAACTGACTATACCGAATCCATTATCCAGGAAATTGTGGTAGCACGATAATAAGTATGACACGTACAAGACTCGATCTAGGTCGATACTGTAGCTTACCAAATTTTTACCAGCACCATTGTGCGCATGCCATGACAAGTCCATAACCTATCACGTTCCGTGTGACTAGGCTATTCCACAACCTTTCATAACTACCACTTGCCATCGTCATATTTTTATCATGGTTGAAATATATATAACATGTATGAAAAATGCAAGGTGATGAGTATAAAACATGAGATAAGTTAGCAAACAACACACCAAGAGTAACAACCATGCTTGCCTGGTTCCACATAGTCGGGATCAAGCTCGGTGCAGTTGACGCTGGGAATCTCGGCGTCGGAATCTACGGTATACATCAAACAAGGGCATAAGTGGCACTGCCTAGCTACTGGCCTTAAAATATTTTTAGAAAAATCTTAAAATAAACTAGGCATTACCAGGAACAATTTGTAAAAGGAATCACTCAAAAATATGTCATGGATCAAAAGTTATAGCCAAAAAAATTTCAAGGACTATTCTGCAATAAGTTTTAATAGAAACATGGGCTAGACTGAGATTTTTCAAAGCACCCGAGGGGAAAGGCGTTTCCCCTAAAGGAAAACGGCCACTGGCCGAATACGTTTCCATCGACACGCTTCAGAGGGGGAGAGAGACACTGACACAGGGGGTCCCCCTGTCAGGTTCGAAAGCTTCACCAGCGCGAGAGGCTTCCGGTGATCGCCGACGACGCTAAGAGGGAAATGAGAGCCAGCTGGGGGTGCAGCCGCACTCACCGTTAACTCGCCTGACAGATGGAGGAGGATTTGGCTAAAGGGGAAGCCTCACGTCGATGGCAACAGGTCTCCGACGGCAGCAACTCCGGTGACGCGAGGAGATCGACGACAGAGAGCTTCTGCAATGGAATTGAGCACGGGGTAATAAGGGGAGGAGCTCGTGGATGCAAACGAAGGCCTCAGGGGGTCCTACCTCTACTTACACTACACGGGAATGGCCGGATCCGGAAGCGGATCGGGGCGGCCGGAGCTGGGGAAGAAGGCCCCTCGAGGACCCCTTCCTGGATCGGCTGGTGTTGTGGGGGTGGATATGGAGTGTGGTGAGGTGCGGAGTGAGGTCTAAAACTCTAGAGGAGGGCTCTATTTATAGGCGCCGCGGGACGAGCTACGACAATAACTCCGGCGAGCGATTCCGGTGATGCAGGGGCTTGGGCAGGAGGTTAGGTGGCTAGGGTCGAACCTAATCACCACTGGGGTTCCATTTTTGACCAGAGGGAGGCTGTTCATCGACCGTGGAAACGTGGCAATGACATGGCCATTGCTGCGCACTACGGCTGCAGAACCCGTGCTCTGAGCTACTCGGTGCGTGGCGACGGTCTTCGCGGAGCACACTGTCGAGGAGGGACACGCGGAGGTAGGAGGAGCAAAGGGCGGTGCCGCGCGGCGCGGGATCGCAGCAGGGGGCTGCTGCGGCTGCTGCAGAGCCGCTGCCAGAGCTTTGGCCAACTCTGTCGGCAAGCCACCAACGAGGAGCTGAGTCCAAGCTGCGGGCGGCGCCGCAGATAGGCTTGGAGCACAGGATCGACGGCCAACGCGCTGCTACTGGCGAGATTGGCAACGGGGGAGGAGTTATGCTCTGTCTGAAGGTTGGTCTAAAATAAATTCACACAATTTCAGACAGGATGCGGTTGAGGTGCTCGACAGAAAGAAAACGACATCTAGGAAAAGAATTTGAAGCTGAATTTTTGAGGGGAGCACTCTCATTGGAAGAAAAGATGCTGGAAATTGTTTTAGAATTTTTGGTGGGGTCTAAGGCAGGTTTGAATAAAAAATTGAGTTTCTGGGGTCAAACTTCAGTCAAACAAAATTTGAATTTTTCAAACTTGAGAACCTAAAGTTTTTGACGGAATAGAATGAGGATACTGAAGACTACAAACTACAAAAGTTTGGGGTCAAGAATCCAAAGGAAAAGGAAGGTTCCTTTGAAAAATTTCAGGAGCTCAAACTAATTGCAGAAATTCCCATTTTAACAAATAAAAATAATTAAGGGTGATCCATCCCTTCTAAACTTTTGGAAATCATTTGAAATGAAACTTTAGGGCTAGGAGAGGAGTAAAAATATTTAAACAAAAGGTGGTGATTAATTCCTTTTGAAGAAGTCATAAAAAGGCTTATGGCAAAATTCAAATTTTGAAAAAGAAGAAATATTCTTTCAACCAATTCATTGTGAGAAAGGGCCAAGAGAATATTAAAAAAAATGGTTTGGTGGAAAATAAGCTCCAAAAGGTTTCTCTCATGAAGATCAGCAAGAAAGCTTCAAGGTTTTTATCAAGTCAAAATTAAAAATTCCAGGGAAATCAAGGAAATAAAAGTTGAAAAATCTTGGGTGTTACAACACCTACCCCCTTAAGAAAAATCTCGTCCCCGAGATTTAAGCCATTCCTCAAGAAGTTGTGCTTGCTCTTTGTGCAGGTAATCCTCTCTTTCCCATGTGGCCTCATCCTGTGAGTGGTTGCTCCACTGTACTGTGAATAGCTTGGTGACCTTCTGTCGAGTCCTTCTTTCTGATTCCTCTACTATTTTCATGGGGTGTTCCTGATAGGATAGGTCTAGTTGCACTTCTATGTTGTCATGAGCTACTTGTTGCTCGGGGTTCCTCACACACTTCCTTAGCTGAGAGATGTGGAACACATCATGCACGTCTGACAATTCTGCTGGTAGGTCTAGCTGGTAGGCAACTTGTCCTTTACGAGCAATTGTGCGAAACGGTCCGATGAAACGAGGTGCAAGTTTGCCTTTGACTTTGAATCTTTGTAGCCCTCTCATGGGTGATACCTTAAGATATACATAATCATTGGGGTTGAAACCAACATCCCGATGTTTTTTATCGTAGTAACTTTTCTGACGGCTTTGTGCAGTTTTGAGTTTCTATCTTATGACTTTCACCTTGTCCTTGGCCTCCTGGAGAAATTGTGGTCCAAAGATGTGGCTATCTCCGGTCTCTGACCAATTTAGAGGGGTACGACATCGTCTTCCATATAAGGCTTCGAAGGGTGACATTTCCAAGCTTGCTTGATAACTGTTGTTGTAAGAGAACTCGGCGTAGGGCAAACTGACTTCCCAACTTTTCCCGTATGTGAGTACACAAGCCCCGAGCATGTCTTCAAGGATCTAGTTTATACGTTCGGTTTGTCCTTCAGACTGAGGGTGATAGGTTGTGCTGAATACTAGTTGTGTTCCCAAAGCTTGTTGCAGATATTTCCAAAATCTTGAGGTAAATTGGGTGCCTCTATCTGATACAATAGTCTTGGGTACTCCGTGTAAACACACAATACGGGCGAGGTATAGTCTTGCTAGCTTCTGGGTGGAGTATGTGGTCTTGACTGGTATGAAGTGAGCCACTTTTGTGAGTCGATCAGTAATCACCCATATAGCATCATGTCCGTGTCGGGACCGGGGTAGTCCGACAATAAAATCCATACCTACTTCATCCCACTTCCATTCGGGTACCTTCATAGGTTGTAATAGCCATGATGGCTTCTGATGTTCTGCCTTGATTCGTTGACACGAGTCACAACGAGCGATGAAAGAGGCAATATCTCTCTTCATTCTGTGCCACCAATATTTTGTATGGAGGTCCTTGAACATCTTTGTGCCTCCGGGGTGAATAGAATAGGGCATGTTGTGGGCTTCCTCCATAATTTGAGTTTTGAAATTCTCTTGGTCTGGTATGCACAGTCGGTCTCCGTACCACATGATCCCTTGCTCACCAATAATAAGCTCGGGGCCTTCCCGAGGTCCATCTTTTTCTTTATGCCTTCAATGTTGGGGTGACCTTTCTGAGCTTCCTTGATATTCCCGTCCAAGGTGGGTTGTAATTCAAGTTGTGTCACTGTACCTTCTGGAACGAGTAGCAGGTTTAGTAGAGCGAACTCTTTTGCAAGCTCAGGTCTCATCTTTGGTACGGGTTTCTTGCCTGAGGCGGGGTTCCGACTAAGAGCATCTGCTACTACGTTAGCCTTACCCGAGTGTTAATGAATGCTCACATCATAATCCTTAATTAATTCCAACCATCTTCGTTGTCGTAGGTTGAGATCTGGTTATGTGAAAATATACTTGAGGCTCTTATGATCCATGTATATTTCGTAGCTATTTCCAAGAAGAAAGTGTCTCCATTCCTTGAGAGCGTGAATCACTGCGGCCAACTCCAAATCCTGAGTAGGGTAGTTCTCTTCGTGACGTCGGAGTTGTCGTGAGGCATAAGCCACAACCTTTATTTTTTGCATGAGTACGCATCCGAGGCCTTTCCTGGAGGCATCACAGTATATTTCAAAATCCTTGTTTAAGTCTGGCACAATCAGTACTGGGGCTGTAGTTAATCTCTTCTTCAGTTCCTGGAAACTTTTCTCACAAGCTTCGGTCCATTCAAACTTCTTTTCTTTCTTGAGTAACTGTGTCATGGGTCGTGCAAGAGTAGAAAAAAATTCAATGAACCTCCGGTAATATCCCGCTAGTCCGAGGAAACTCTGGATGTCTGTCACATTAGCTGGTTGCGGCCATTCGCTTACAGCCTTGACATTTTCTGGGTCCACGGCTATGACCTCTTGTGTCATCACATGTCCCAAAAATCCAACCTGTTTAAGCCAAAACTCACATTTGCTGAATTTTGCGTACAGTTGATGTTTGTAGAGTTCTCCCAACACAATCCTTAGGTGTTCCGCATGCTCTTCGGGATTTTTGGAGTAGACAAGTATGTCATCGATGAAGACTACGACGAACTTATCCATATACTTCATGAATACCTTATTCATCAAATGCACGAAGTAAGCTCGTGCGTTGGTTAGCCCGAAAGGCATTATTGTAAACTCGTAAAATCCGTATCTCGAGGTAAAGGCTGTCTATGGAATGTCTTCTGGGCGGATCTTGAGTTGATGATATCCTGACCTCAAATCGATCTTTGAAAATACCTTAGCTTGAGATAATTGATCAAACAAATCATTTATTCTAGGCAGTGGGTATTTGTTTTTGATAGTGGCCATGTTGAGTGCTCGATAAGCAATGCATGGCCTTAGCGTTCCATCTCTTTCTTAGCAAACAGTACTGGTGATCCCCAAGGTGAAGAGCTAGGTCTAATGTATCCTTTGTCCAATAGTTCCTTTCTTTGTTTCTTGAGCTCGACTAACTCAGTTGGTGCCATGCGATACGGCTTCTTATATATTGGGGTTGTACCGGGTGCAAGCTCGATGACAAATTCTATTTCTCGGTCTGGCGGCATACCTCGTAGCTCGTCAGGAAATACATTTGGAAACTCACATACCACTGGAACGTCTTTCAATTCACTGGCTTTTGTCTTGTTTAATCTTGCTTTGCTTGATTTTTTCCTCCTTAGGGCTGCGACAGTTACCTTTTTACCTTGATGATGAGTGAGGGTGATCGTCCGATTAAAGCAGTAAATGAATCCCATGTTGGTGTTTAGCTAGTCCATTACCAAAATAACATCCACTGTGTTGCTTTCGATAATAATAAGATTTTCCCAAAACACCAAATCTTTAATTTCAATAGTAACATTCTTGCAATATTCTTGAGTAGTCTGCTGTACTCCCGAGGACTTGATAGTCATTGAATTTTCTATGGGTAGGGTTGAAAGGTTGTGTTTCGAAACAAATCTTTTCGAAATGAACGAGTGGGAAGCTCCAGAATCAAACAAAACGAGGGCATGAATTTTGTTGACAGAAAACTTACCGAGTACAATTTCAGGTGCGTTCATGGCATCTTCCTTGGCGACAAGATTCACGTGACCCTTCCTGTGATTGTTATTGGGGTTGAAATTGTTGCGCTTTGGTGCTGAATCAAAGTTGGAAGTGTTGGTCTTGACTGCACCATTTCCGGCCTTTGGGCATTGCCGAGCGTAGTGTCCTGTTTCTCCACATGCAAAACAACTGATTATGGTCCGGGGAGTAAAATCTTTGTTCCTCGCGTAAGAGTTGTTGTTGAATCTAGTGGTTGGTGCTGGGGTACGAGGATCTTGAGTCTTTGAGTCCTCTGCCTTGTGCCTGGTGTTGCACACCGGGGTAGAATTATTGTGACGACGTTTGCGGATGTCATCCAGGCTGCGACGTTCGGCTTCTAGCATATTGGCTTTATCTACCAGTGTCTTAAAGTCTGGGAATGTGTGAACGACCAGTTGGCACTTTAATGCTGGAGCAAGTCCATCCAGGAACTTCTCCATCCTTCTTTCCTCTGTCTTGTAGTCTTCACTTGCATAGTGGGACAATTGATTATACTGATCCAAGTATTCCATCACGCTGGAACTCTGTTGCTTCAGGTCTTCGAATTCTCTCTTCTTTATTTTCATGACATTGTTGGGTATGTGCGCTCCGCGGAAACTTTCCTTGAATTCAGCCCATGTGATACTGTTCTCGTCTGGATGCACGCGGAGGATATTTTCCCACGACGAGGTTGCGGCTCCAGTCAAATAGTGGGGAGCATACAATACTTTCTCATGATCCGAACACTATGCAATCGTCATCTTTCTTTCAATGTCACGTAGCCAATCGCCTGCTTCCATTGGTTTGTCTGTATGTGAAAATGTTGGCGGACGGGTCTTTTGTAGTTCAGCCAGTCGGGAGTGTTGTGGGTGCGGACCACATTGATTTCCCATGTTCATTAGTTGATTCATCATTTCATGATTCTGTTGTTGGCTCTGCTCATATAAACGATAGACTTCTGAAAGTGTTGGGCTGCTTTCATGCTGGCTAGACTGGCCTTGAGTGAAGTTGTTACCTGTCTGAGTGGATTGATTTTCTCCATTGTCCCTTGGCATGGAGCGTGTCGAGGGTCGGCTCATTTTCTCAAAGCTGGGTTAATGTTGCAAGAACCAATAAGAAATGAAACTCGAATAAAAAGAATTCAAAAACATTTTCCAAGGAAACACTGCAAAGATTTTTCATAACATAATCGTCATGTTCGGAGAAGGACCGCGGTACACCTTACATCGATCATAATTATACATACCACTCAGGTCGTACTCTAGTATGCCTGACTTGTTATTTAAGCTAGTGCACTTCTCCTGTCCTACATGACGCAACACACTACTTCTCTTCTGTCTAGGAGCACAACATCATCCATATCATACATATCATACACGCGTACTAGTGATCTGCTGCACTATCTCTAGGCGGAGTCGGAAGGAACCTGGATTGGCTGACCCAGGGAAAGTCCCCGATGAGGAGCTGGGGAGTTCACTTCCTCCTCTATTGGCTCTAAGCGGACTGCGCGAGACGGCGAGGCGTGCACATGACTGACAGGCATAGGAGCTCTAATGGGGGCAGGAGCAATAACTTGATTGAACTCCTTAATGGTAGGCAGCTAATGGCAGAGCTGTGCTGGCAGAGTGCATGAGGCAGAAGAAGACGGGCATGACCGAGGCGGTGCTGGGCAAAGGAGCTTAGTCATGTGGTGAGGACGAGTAAGGTGCTCCATGCGAGCAGCCACCAAGTCATCCACTATGCCATCAAAAGCTGACTCTAGGGCTCGGACATACTACACGAGCATCCCAAGAGCATCATCTTCCTCTCCTCTGGGGCATGCAAAAGCATAGTGGCTGGTGTATGACACGTGGCATGGCAGGTAATAATAAGGACGTGTCTTCATTGCTGGAAGAGTGTCCCGAAGACGAGCGATTGCCTCACTGGCTGCCATCTGAATAGCCTGCCTCTCCGTAGGCATGGCTCTCCCAACAAAGCGAAGGTGACGAATCTCTGGTCGACCACAAATAAAATGCACCGAGCCTGATGCATAGTCACAGAGTCGCTGCTACTGCAACAAAAGACCTTCCAACGGCGCCAGAAACATGCTACGTCACCAGGAATCCTTCTGCTACGGCTACGCCTTAAGGGACTTCCTAGGCAAATATGCAAAGGATTTCCCCCGTGGCCTTGGAGCCTTGCGTTGGTGTTCCCTCGAAGCGGAAAGGGTGATGTAGCGCAGCGGTGGTAAGTATTTCCCTCAGTTTGAGAACCAAGGTATCGATCCAGTGAAGGAGTATCACAAGTGCGTGCACAAACACAAAAAGCTTGCTCCCAACGCTATGAAGGGGTTGTCAATCCCTTATAGATTGTTCCCCAAGTGAGAACTGAAAGCAACAAAGTAACAAAGCAAAGTAAAAGCGAGAGTGGAAACGATAGATGTGAATAGACCCGGGGGCCGTAGTGTTTACTAGTGGTTTCTCTCATGAAAGCAAGTAGACGGTGGGTGAACGAATTACTGTCGAGCAATTGATAGAACCGCGCAAAGTCGTGACATCATCTATGGCAATGATTATATCTATAGGCATCACGTCCAAAACAAGTAGACCGATACTTTCTGCAACTACTACTATTACTCCACATGTCGACCGCTATGCAGCATGCATCTAGTGTATTAAGTCCAAAAGAGCAGAGTAACGCCTTAAGCAAGATGACATGATGTAGATGGACAATCTCATATCTACGACAAAGCCCACCGTGTTACCCTTGATGGCAACTACACGATGTGTGCCTTGCTGCCCCTACTGTCACTGGGAAAGGTCACCACACGGTAAGAACCCAAAACCAAGCACTTCTCCCATTGCAAGAATCATAGATCTAGTTGGCCAAACAAAACCCAAGACTCGGAGAGACTTACAAGGATATCAAATCATGCATATAAGAAATCAACAAAGACTCAAATATATATCATAGATAAGCTGATCACAAATCCACAATTCATCGAATCTCGACAACCACACCGCCAAAGAGGATTACATCAGATAGATCTCCATGAATATCATGGAGAACTTTGTATTGAAGATCCAAGAGAGAGAAGAAGCCATCTAGCTACTAACTACGGACCCGTAGGTCTGAAGTGAACTACTCACGAGTCATTGGAGGGGCGATGATGATGAAGAAGAAGCCCTCCAACTCCAAAGTCCCCTCCGGCAGGGCACCGGGAAGGGTCTCCAGATGAGATCTCACGGAAACGGAAGCTTGCGGCGGCGGAAAAGTATTTTCGTGGATCCCTTGATTTTTTTTCTATATTTTAGGGAATATATAGGCGAAGGAACTAGGTCCGTGGGGCGCCAGGGAGGCCACAAGCTTGCTGGCCGCCGCCCCTGGTGGCGGATAGGGAGCTTGTGGGCCCCCTGTAGCCCTCATGGCTTGGCCCTCAAGCCCCCTGATCTTATTCCGTTCGGGAAAAAATCATTTCGGGGATTTTATTCCGTTTGGACTCCGTTCCAAAATCAGATCTGAAAAGAGCCAAAAACACAGAAAAAACAGGAACTGACACTTGGCACTGAATTAATAAGTTAGTCCCAAAAAAAATATAAATGGTACATAAAACATCCAAAGATGACAAGATAACAACATGAAACCATAAAAAATTATAGATACGTTTGAGACGTATCAAGCATCCCCAAGCTTAACTCCTGCTCGTCCTCGAGTAGGGAAGTGATAAAGAATGAATTTTTGATGCTTTCATGCTACCTAGCATAGATGTCCTTTTCAACTCCTCTTATGTGACGTGAATGTTCAGATCATTTAGATTCAAAACAATAGTTTGCTATTGACGTGGAAACAATAATAATTCAAGCAAACTAGCAAGGTAATCATGAACTTTCAAAATAACAAGGCCAAAAGAAAGTTATCCCTACAAAAGCATATAGTCTGGCTATGATCTATCATCATTGCACAACGAATTTCAATCATGCACAACCCCGGTATTGGCCAAGTAACTGTTTCACACCTTTACTTTCTCAAACCTTTCCAACTCTCACGCAATACATGAGCGTGAGCCATGGTTTGAGCACTATAAGTGGTGTGGAGTGTGATGGAGGTTGCAAGACAAAATAAGGAGAAGATGATCACATTAACTAGGCATATCAATGACCTGTGGAGATGCTCATCAATAGATATCAATGTGAATGAGTAGGGATTGCCATACAAATGATGCACTAGAGCTAAGAGTAAGTGAAAGCTCTTAAAGAAAACTAGTGGGTGTGCATCCAACTTGCTTGCTCACGAAGACCTAAGGCAATTTTGAGGAAGCCTATCATTGGAATATACAAGCCAAGTTATATAATGAAAATTTCCCACTAGCTATATGGTGGTGACAAAACGAGAGACTCTCAATCATGAAGATCACGGTGCTTAATATGCACGTGTGGAAAGGTGGTAGCATTGCCCCTTCTCTCTTTTTCTCTTTTTATTTTTTTATTTTTTTGGTGGGCTCTTTGGCCTCTTTTTTTGGTGGGCATCTTTGGCCTATTTTATTTGCTCACATGGGACAATGCTCCATCAATGATGATCATCACACTTTCAACTCAAAAACTTAGAGCAACGATGACTCTATATGGAATGCCTTTGGTAGTGTACCGTGGCAATGATCTAGCATGTCATAGACATTAATGGAAACATCATGCTAGCTATCTTACGATCATGCAATGGCAATGTAGACGTGGTGGCACATGTCATGGTGGTAGTTGCATGGCAATATATCTCGGAATGACTTTGAAAAAGCCATAGTAGGTAGGTATGGTGTCTATTTTGAGGGAGGCTAATGGTGGTTTTTGTGCACCGGCGAAAGTTGCACGACACTAAGAAGATAGTGATGGTGGAAGGTGAAAGTGCATCTAAACCATGGACTCAACATTAGTCATGAATAACTCATATACTTGTTGTAAAAGTTTTATTAGTAATCGAAACAAAGCATTCAACGCACACTCCTAGGGGAAGGGTTGGTAGGTATAAATCATCGCGCGATCCCGACCGCCACGCAAAGGATGACAATCAAAAGACTAATCATGCTCAGACTTCATCACATAGCGGTTCACCATACGTGCATGCTATGGGAATCACTAACTTCAACACAAGTATTTCTAGATCCATAACACCTTACTAGCATAACTTCAATATTACCAAAACCACAACTCAAAACTAATTGAGATGAATCAAACTTATCTAACTATTCAATGCACATGAAGGTGGAAGTTTTCGTATCCCTTTGGATAACTACCCCTTTTGAGACTACTTTTAAAGCATAGATCAACTACCAAGCCACGCACCGCTGTGCTCTAAAATATATAAGTGAAGCACACAGAGCAAAAGTATCTAGCTCAAAAGATATAAGTGAAGCACATGTGAGCTGAATTGTCTACCAAAAGATATAAGTGAAGCTCGACAAAATCATGGTGAGTGCATGTCTCTCTCTCTAGGTGTGCAGCAAGGATGATTGTGACACAACAAAAATAAAAGACTCCTACGATGCAAGACACTCCAAGCAAAAACACATATCATGTGGTGAATACAAATATAGCCTCAAGTAATTTTACCGATGGATTGAACACGAGAGAGGGGATGCCTTCCCGGGGCATCCCCAAGCTTAGGCTTTTACGACATTCTTGAATATCTTGGGGTGACTTGGGAATCCCCAATCTTGAGCTCTTGCCACTCTTTATCTCTTTGTCCATAAGAACTTCACCCAAAACTTGAAAACTTCACAACACGAAACTTAAACAGAAACTCGTGATAACATTAGTATAAGAAAGCAAACCACCACTTCCTTAGGTACTGTAGCAAACTTAAATTCTACTTATGCTTATGTTGGATTACTGTATTTCCAATCTTCCATGGCTAATACCCCCCGATACTATCCATAGTTTCATCAAAATAAGCAACCAACACAACAAAAACAGAATCTGTTAACAGCAGACCAGTCTGTAGCAATATGTATATTTCGTATACTTCTGGTACTTCCAAAATTCTGAAAAGTTACGACATTCTGAAGAATTTGCGTAGCATTCAGCATCAGAAAGAATAAACTCAAAATCTCTTACAGAAAAAAATGAAAATTCTTTTCGTGAGAATAAAGTTTCTGTCTTTTCCATCATGACCAAACGATCATCCCCAAGACTAATCATAACGGTTTTGCTTGGCACAAACGCAAAAAGAAACATAAAAAACACAATCATAACAGAATTATGAAAGTGTAGAAAACACAAAACAGAAAGAAAAAGGATAGATTCATTGGGTTGCCTCCCAACAAGCGCTATTGTTTAACGCCCTTAGCTAGGCATTGATAAATCAATGATGCTCACACAAAAGACAAGAATTGAAGCACAACGAGAGCATTATAAAATATGTGAAAATCACATCTAAGTCTAACATACTTCCTATGCGTAGGCATTTTATAGGAAAACAGATTGTGAAGACAACCAATAGCTGCCATATGCAACGAAGAAGAAAGAGACAATAGCAATCTCCACATAACGAGAGGTAATTGGGTAACATGAAAGTTTCTATCACAATATTTTCCTCTCTCATAGCAATTACATGTGGGGTCAAATTCGAATTCAACAATGTAACTATCACAAAGGATATTCTTTTCATGATCCACATGCATGCAAAGTTGACGCTCTTCAAAAATAGTGGGATTATCATCAACTAAAGTCATGACTTCTCCAAACCCACTTTCAATATTATTGCAAATATCATATTCATCATGAGGTTTGAACAAATTTTCAAGATCATAAGAAAGATCATCACCCCAATCATGATTATTGCAACAAGTAGTGGACATAGCAAAACTAGCATCCCCAAGCTTAGGGTTTTGCATATTTTTAGCATGGTTGTCACTAATATAATTTATAGTGAAACCATCGCAATCATGCTTTTCATCCAAGGAGCCCTCGTGAATCACTTCATGAATTTCTTCATCACGATTTTTAGATTCACGCATCTCAAGCAAAACTCCATAAAGAAAGTCAAGTGCACTCAACTCACTAGCAATTGGTTCCACATAAGTGGATCTCTTAAAGAGATTAGAAAGTGGGTGAGGATCCATATCAATGGATTTTTAGCAAGCAAAGATGCAAGCTAAAATAAGGCACATGGTAACACAAGCAAACAGAAAGCGAGCGGAAGAAGGGCGAATGCAAAAAGGCAAATGAAAGGCAAAAAGGCAAATGAAAACGGCAAGGGAGAAAGGCAAATGAAAACGGCAAATGTGAAGTGGGGGAGAGGAAAACGAGAGGCAACTGGCCAAAAAGTAAATGCGAGAGATGAGTTTGTGATACCTACTTGGATAGATCTCTCCTTCCTCGGCAACGGCGCCAGAAATACTTCTGTTACTGCAACAAAAGACCTTCCAACGGCGCCAGAAACGTGCTACGGCACCAGGAATCCTTCTGCTACGGCTACGCCTTAAGGGACTTCCTAGGCAAATATGCAAAGGATTTCCCTCGTGGCCTTGGAGCCTTGCGTTGGTGTTCAATTGAAGCGGAAAGGGTGATGTAGCGCAGCGGTGGTAAGTATTTCCCTCAGTTTGAGAACCAAGGTATCGATCCAGTGAAGGAGTATCACAAGTGCGTGCACAAACACAAAAAGCTTGCTCCCAACGCTATGAAGGGGTTGTCAATCCCTTATAGATTGTTCGCCAAGTGAGAACTGAAAGCAACAAAGTAACAAAGCAAAGTAAAAGCGAGAGTGGAAACGATAGATGTGAATAGACCCGGGGGCCGTAGTGTTTACTAGTGGCTTCTCTCATGAAAGCAAGTTGACGGTGGGTGAACGAATTACTGTCGAGCAATTGATAGAACCGCGCAAAGTCGTGATGTCATCTATGGCAATAATTATATCTATAGGCATCACATCCAAAACAAGTAGACCGATACTTTCTGCATCTACTACTATTACTCCACACGTCGACCGCTATCCAACATGCATCTAGTGTATTAAGTCCAAAAGAACAAAGTAACGCCTTAAGCAAGATGACATGATGTAGATGGACAATCTCATATATACGACAAAGCCCACCTTGTTACCCTTGATGGCAACTACACGATGTGTGCCTTGCTGCCCCTACTGTCACTGGGAAAGGTCACCACACGGTAAGAACCCAAAACCAAGCACTTCTCCCATTGCAAGAATCATAGATCTAGTTGGACAAACAAAACCCAAGACTCGGAGAGACTTACAAGGATATCAAATCATGCATATAAGAAATCAGCAAAGACTCAAATATATATCATAGATAATCTGATCACAAATCCACAATTCATCGGATCTCGACAAACACACCGCCAAAGAGGATTACATCGGATAGATCTCCATGAAGATCATGGAGAACTTTGTATTGAAGATCCAAGAGAGAGAAGAAGCCATCTAGCTACTAACTACGGACCCGTAGGTCTGAAGTGAACTACTCACGAGTCATTGGAGGGGCGATGATGATGATGAAGAAGCCCTCCAACTCCAAAGTCCCCTCCGGCAGGGCACTAGGAAGGGTCTCCAGATGAGATCTTGCGGAAACTGAAGCTTGCGGCGGCGGAAAAGTATTTTCGTGGATCCCTTGATTTTTTTCTATATTTTAGGGAATATATAGGCGAAGGAACTAGGTCCGTGGGGCGCCAGGGAGGCCACAAGTCTGCTGGCCGCCGCCCCCTGGTGGCGGATAGGGGGCTTGTGGGCCCCCTGTAGCCCTCCTGGCTTGGCCCTCAAGTCCCCTGATCTTCTTCCGTTCGGGAAAAAGTCATTTCGGTGATTTTATTCCGTTTGGACTCCATTCCAAAATCAGATCTGAAAAGAGCCAAAAACACAGAAAAAACAGGAACTGGCACTTGGCACTGAATTAATAAGTTAGTCCCAAAAAAGATATAAAAGGTACATAAAACATCCAAAGATGACAAGATAACAACATGAAACCATCAAAAATTATAGATACATTTGAGACGTATCACTCGCTGATCTTGTGGCGGTAAAACGTGTACTCAGCACGGGTCGTCGGTCCAATCGCGATCTTCACGACGACTGAAAGTAGTCGTGAAAATCCCGTTGGCTTGTTGGTGAACACCTGCGACGGGCAACCGTTGCCAGCCATCTACAAAACAAAAAAAATTCATATAGTCAAAACATAAATATATGTTGACTAACAGAATATTGCTATAACAAGCAGGAATTAAAACGACTAATCCGGTTAGCGATCGTAACTAGGGGTTTCCTACAGTTAGCCTCGGTGTGGTACCAAGTTTGTCATGACCGGTTTCCAAATAAATGAATTAATTGGAAATCAGCCATGTGCGTCCTTAGTGAAGAAAATATTTGCCACTGACAGACTGAGCTTCATACAGAAAACCAGTAGTACTTAATATTATACAAGTAGAGCAAGGGTTGCTCTACAAATTATGACACCATATCCAAGTCTTAGGATAGATGGAAATGTTACAGTGGACTTAGGGTGACTCTACTGCTCGCGAAAATAAAGGGGCACGTCACATCAGAGTAATGAGACATGACAAGCACTACTACGCGTTAAGCCTCAGAGTGAAGCTCAATGATTTACTCGGGGTGGCGGAAGCGGTTAAATCAAAGAGCGGCGGACTCCAGGATCGCAAGACTGACTAGGACTCCTCTAGACATCGGACTCGCTATTGAACTCTTCATCCATGAGGTCTCCTTCATCCATATCTGGCCACAACAACAAGCCAGTGAGTACTCCGAGAAGTACTCGCAAACAGTTTGCACAAAAGATGAGATGCATGCTTTTGATTTTAATATGCATGGTTAGAATCAAGTTATATCCAAAATATATGCGCTGAGAATAAATGAGTTAGTGGATAAATCAGGCGGTAGTCCTCCCGAGATATCCGTAACGGGAAAAAACACCATCGACCGTCTAAGCGACACCACATACAAGGCATAACATAAATAAAATAAATAACAAGCCTCGAACGGGCGTCTTCACGACACCACACTAAGGGCAAGGATAAAATAAATAACATGCCGCAGTCGGGCGTCTAAGCGACACCACATAAAGGGCTTATAAGAAACAATTCCTCACTGATGACTAACTTACAGCGGAAACAGTAAAGGATCAGGAGTGCAAAGTTTCACTACAGCAGTTTTTCAGGATGAAGAATATGAAAACAGTTTGCACAGTATGCAGGCACGCAGAAAACAGATGAGGATTAACTTGCGTGAAGAATTTGGGGTTGAGGAATTTCAGAGAAAGTCTTCGGCGAATTCTTCAAATAGTGATAGTGAAAATCAAAAACACATAATCTGAGGAATATAAAGAGTTGAGGAATTAGAACCCGTTTCATAGCGAAGACAGTAGTTGATGACCCAGTTCCAACTGCTGTGACAGTTGTACATCTGGTTTGGAGCAGCTTGGTATTGAAACCAAAAGACACACAGTCCCGAGACACACAGTCCCTACCGTATTCTCCTTGGGCTAAGAACACACAGTCCTCGCCCAACACTCGTGGTAAGTCTTCAGGGCAGACTTCCAAACCCTTACAAACTTGGTCACGCGGCGATCCACAATTGACTGCTGGATTGCTCTAGACCATGACGCCTAACCGTTTGGAGGATGCACAGTCCTCAAAGGTAAAAGGCTTCAGTCCCACACATGAACAACTTCTTCAGTGATGCTCAATCACTTGGTTCTCGATTTGTGGTTTTGGTGTTTGGTGTATTTCCTCACTGATGAATTACTCTCGAAAACTGTGAGGAATTTGGGTTGCTCTTATGACAAGTGTCAGTTTCTAACAAAGCAGCCAACCAGCAAATGGTTGTGGGGGGCGGCTATTTATAGCCTGGGAGCATCCCGACATGATTTGACATTAATGCCCTTAAATAATATGACCGTTGGTGTGGATAAGACCAATGATATGTCGTGGCTATCAAAACTGTCGGGACCCTCAACTGTGAGAGTCCTCATGTCACTCATATTCCTCACTTGAGGCTTTTGGTAGGATTAGGCTTGGGTTGAGCATCATGAGGAAATTCATTCCAATGTGTTACCTCGACCCCCTTTAACAGTACGGTGTTCCTATTACTCAAGTGTGAAGAAAACAAAACAGAAAGAGTAAATCTTCATGCTTCAAAGTCTTCAGAATGATTTTCTTCAGGACACACCGAATTCCTCAATTTCAATATCTTCATGAGGAATATCAATTTCATCGCAAATTCTTCGCGATTCAAATCTTCAGCTTCAGACCAATTTCTTCAACCGAAGATATACATTTTTAGGGGTCGATATTCGTCGAATATTTCAAACTCCTCAGCGACTTATAGATCCTGTGTACACTCAAGAACACATTAGATACTTAACCTATAAGTCTTCAAACCACCAAAATCACTAAGGGGCACTAGATGCACTTACAATCTCCCCCTTTTTGGTGGTTGATGACAATTAGGTTAAGTCTTCAAGAGGGATAAAAATATGAAGTGTAAATACTCATTTGAGGAATTTGAAATCAAGATTCAGAGAGACTCCCCCTGAAGATGTGAATATCTTGAGGATTTTGCTTTTCATAGCAAATGCACATTGATGATTTATATCATGGAGATCTCCCCCTGAGTCTTGTAAATCATCCATACATATGACATATAGTATGAAGAAATTGAGATGCATGATGACAAATGGTATCTGACGAATTCCAGCATGCGTGCATTAAAATTTTGAGGAATAAGCATGCGAAGAAAAACGTTCAAAAGTGTCAGAGTACCATCGGGCTTAAGTTACAACTCATTACATAAACACTTCAGAAGAGCCAAGAGTTTGTAACTTAAATATAGTTCATAAGCCCCCAAAATATCCCACGTGAAGACTAACTCTCAAGTTTCTCCCCCTTTGCCATCAAGTGACAAAAAAGGGACAAACTAAGGACTAACGCCCATGAAGACTTTCACTCCTTGGCGGTTGATGAAGCCGCGTGAGGATTCTTGGGAGCAGTCTTCCTCCTTGGACCGGTGGCAATGTCTTGTTGTTCTTCATCAGATTCATCAGTGCGGAATGAAGAAAAGGAACTGTCATCAAGGTCTGGAACTGGAATTGGCCTGAATTTCTTCTTTGGTGGCCACGACCAGTCGAAGTCTCGCACAAACTCCAATTCTTCAAGTTCTGTCGGAGTCTTCAGATGAACAAGTGTGGCCCAGGTGCGATAAAAAACCTCATGAAGATAATGATGGTTAAGCTTCACAACGTTCTGCGTTTCATTGAGGGTTTTCACAATGGCGCCGAACTGACGTTTGACCCACTTGTGATTCTGATCCACCTTCTGGTGAAGACTGAGAAGAAGCTCTCTGGTATTCAACACCCAAGGAGTAACAGGACTTGGAGGATGAGTCTTAGTGTCATCCCATGAAGAATAAGCTTCGGGCTCTCTGAACTGGCCATCAAGTGGCCGACGGCCTTCATCAATAACAGACTTGCCTTTTCCTTCAACAGGCTCAAAAGTCTTCTTATTGACCCTTATAGGAGGCATATAACCAACATGGTTGTTGAAATCAGCGTGATAATTGATGCCTGACCTTGTTCTGATGAATCACATGATCCATGGAGCATATATCTTGTGGTCAAAAGGACACATTGCATTGTCGGCCAAAGTCCTCAAGAAGAAATCATGGATGTTGATTGGAATACCATGGATGATGTTGAAGAGGATATTCTTCATGATGCCTATGACATCTCCTTCATCATCATGGCCCTTGATTGGCGCAAGAACGCTGTAGAGGATTCTGTAAACCGTCCTGGGTTCATATTTGAGCTCATGGATCAGGAAGGTTGTTCTTGGTGGTTGCCCTTTAGCCAAAGGCTTCATGAGGACTTCCATCATCTTGCTAGGTAGCTCACGCTCATCATAAAAGCTTCACGGCCTGCTCTGAGGGAATTGACACTGGTAGTTCACGCAGTAGCTCAATGGCAGGAGCCTTATAGTGTGTTGTTTGCGTCATCCAGTCAAACACCCATGTGTTGATGTCTGTGGGATCTCCTGATATGTGAAGAGTTGCATAAAATTGAAGAATGAGCTCACTGTCCCAATCATAGATATCCGAGCACATTGGGAGGAGTCCAGCTTCAAAAAGGACATTGAGGACTGGAGCAAGGCATGGTATTTCTTCAAGCTCAACATGGGGAATATGCGTGTGCTGGAAAATCTTGTTTCTTCCACACAGCACAGAGGCATAGTAATTGAGTTGTGTCCTTGTCCAAAACTTCAGATGCCTGTTGCGAGGCTTGTCATAGGGATTTTATCCGATGAAGAACATGCGTTCTTCAAAGAAGGACTCCTTTTGAAACTTTGGCCGCTTGGAGAACGGCTGGCGCTGCATTTGCTGAAGGTTTTGTTGTTGGACCTGAGGGGAGACAACTATTGCAGACTCTGGGTTGAGGACGACCAAGGCATTGTCTGGGTCTGGTGCATTTTCCTCAGCATGGTCCTCAGGGTGAGGAATTTCATCAGCTTGAGCTTCAGGCTGAGGAACATGCTCTGGTTGAGCTTCAGGTTGAGGAATGTGCTCTGGTTGAGCTTCAGGCTGAGGAATGTCGTCAACCGGAGCATCCTCTTGGAGGTTTTGCTCTGGAGGAGGAATAGGTTCATCCTGAGCCTCAGCTTGAGAATTTTGCTCAGGAGGAGGAGGAGTTGGGTCAGCCTGATCCTCAGGTTGAGGATTTTGCTCAGGACTGTGACTTTCATCCGGCTGAGGATTTTCACTTTGTTCTTCCTCAGCTTGCTTGGTGACGGAGCCAGTTTCATCAGCTGGTGCAGCTGATCCTTGTGCAGTTTCTTCATGAGGAATGGAAGGCTGAGGACTGTCGTCAATGCGAATTTCCTCATCAGTATGTTCCTCAGATTCAGCATCCTTCATTTCCTCATCTGGCCCTTGCTCCTAATCTTCGCTTGCGAAGGGAACCATTTGGTAAGAAGGAGCACTGTTAAGAGGCACAGGATCCAGAGGAGCATTTTCGTCAAGTGCTTTGAGGCGCTTGGCCTCAGTGTGTTCTTCTCCTGATGAAGCTTTTCTCTTATTGACTTCCTTTTCAGCAGCCCTTGTCTTTTTCACGTCTGATGTAGACGGAGTCATTTTCTTCACCTTTGAAGCTTTTTGGTGAAGGTGTTTGCTCAGCAGAGACATTTTCATCAGCTGGCTTTGAGGAACCAGCTGGAGCAGAGTCATCAGCTGGCTTTGAAGCAGCAGCTGGAGCAGAGTTATCAGCTGGCTTTGAAGCAGCAGCTGGAGTAGAGTCAGTCTCACCAGCTGTAGCAGATTCATCAGCTGGATTTTCCGTGGTGATTTCCTCAATCGCCGGTTCATCCACACAACTTCCTTGAGGGATTTCCTCAGCATGAGCAGTTTCATCAGCTGGTTCTTCAATCAGAGGCTGAGGAGTTGGTACTGGAGGGGCAGCCTTCTTGTTGTAGTTGTCAACAGCTTCAGTGGCAAGTTTGATGAAACTGCTTTTGAGACTTTGACAGTCAGAAAGCTTGGAGTACTTATCTGTCAAAGTCTTCAACTCAGCATGTGTTGACACAAGTGCATCAGGCGTCAGGTTGAGGAGATTCTACCTGAGGAATTTCTCCTTTTTGAGCTTGGCAACCTTGGCCTTTTTGGCTTGCTGCTCCTTCCACTTGGCCTCGTTGATGAATGTGTCCACCATGTGGCTGATGCCTGGGGGAAGTTTCAAATCATCAAGTGGAGTGTTGGGGTCCTCATACCAGATGTTGATGTAGTCGAGGAGGACTTTTGGGTCCATGGTCAGAGGAATGGAGCTGCCAGAAGCTTGAGCTACCCTCTCTTGCTTGTTTCTGATGATGACCTGCAGAGTGTCATCATCAAATTCATCACTACCTTCTGATGCAGAAGGGACCTTGATGATTTTGCTTGGTCTTGGTCTTGTTCCTCTCCCAGCAGTCACCTTAGTCTTGAGAGGAGTTGGTGAAGACTTTGTCTCCGAGCTTGTTGCAGATGGGATTGAGGAGCTGGAGACAACGGGCAGTGGCTTCACTACCGGCTTCTGTTTAGGCTTTGAAGCCTGTGGTGGTGTTGAGGGTTTTGGTGCTGATGCTGGAGCTATTTTCTCTTGAGGCTTTGAAGCCTTTGATTTTGGTGGCACATACTTCAGTTGAGGAATTGCCGTACCAGAAGTCTCAACAACGGAGGAAGTAGCGGCAGTTGAGGCAGCAGCAGATTCTTCATTGAACTTCCTCACGACAGCCTCTGTCTGCTTCTTGAGCTTTGACAAGTGTTTTGCCTTTTCCTCAGGATAGTCATCAATTGTTTTGAGGCTTGAGGGATCTGCTGCTTGATAATCCTCAAGTGGAGCCCGTTTGCCAGGAGGCTTCAGAGCGAATTTCTTCGCGTATTTGGGAGTGACGAATCTCTACTCCTTTCACTCCTTAGCCCATCGACGTTCTATCTTCTGAAGCCTGATTTTTCTCTTGGGAATAGTTTCATTTTCATCAGGAGTGCAGTAATCCAGGTATATATCCCCAGGGATATCTGCGACAGTGTTCTGCTCAAGTTTCTTGCCTCCCTTTTGCTTCCTTTCATCCTCCATTTTCTTCAGCTGCGGATTTTGCTGATGAGATTGAACTCTTGAGGACTCTGATGAGACTTGCCGATTTTCTTCAAGAAACGCTGCAAATGAGTTAATTTGATGAGAACCGAGAGATTCATCAGCTGACATGTGTGTACCTGTGAACAGAGTATAGTTGCGAGGAATTTGGAGAGGTCATATGCGTTCTCAGATTTGAAGAAATGAATAAATTTGACAGTTGAGGAATTTGACCAGTGGTTGAAGAATTTGTCTAAGCATACTGTTCTTGGGTTCCAGAGTTGTACAGATCCGAAAATTCGCACAACTGAGGAATCTCGTGAAAATCTTAGATGCTTAGTGAAGTTCATCAATAGTTTGGTGATAGGCAGTTGTTGGGGCATAGTTTATGCCTAAGTAATTTTGGTGATTGATGACAGTACCGTACAGGACTAACCGTGTGTGTCAAGGTTTCAGGTAACACACGTCAACGGCACAAGACGACTCGTCTCCTCTCTCCGGGAACGGAAGCACGACGCTCTCTACGATTCTCTTTATTTGAGTCATAGGAAAGCCGTACTATTAAGAGGGGATCCGTAGTGGAAAGGTTTGGGTGGAATCTATCTTTGCACACGCACACTTCACATTCTCCCCTTCCTCATGTTTGGAGTGGCCCTCGCCTATTTCGTCTTGAGTATTTATGCAAAATGGTCCCCAGCGGTAGTACCGCTAGACAGCAGTACTACCGCCCCTGGTCAGCGGTAGTACCGCTCCAGGTGCTTTGTTCCACCTACCTAGCGGTAGTTCGTGGACGGACCCTTTTGCGAAGACTTTCCCGGCGGTAGTAGTGCTTGTGCACTACCAAGGGGCCAGCGGTAGTACCGCTGGTGTCAGCGGTAGTACCGCTCGAGGCCCAGCGGTAGTACCGCCAGGCAGCGGTAGTACCGCTCCGGCTCAGCGGTAGTACCGCTGGATTTCGGGCAGAGAGTGGGAAAACGGTCTGATTCCCCCCCCACTATATAAAGGGTTCTTCTAGCTGAGGAACCCTATCTCTTACTTCTCTAAGCTCCATTGTTGCTCCACAAGCTCAAAAGTGCCCGATCTCTCTCCCTAGCCAATCAAACTTGTTGATTCTTTAGGGATTGGTTGAGAAGGCCTAGATCCACACTTCCACCAAGAGAAAAGTTGATTCCCCCACCAATCCCTTGCGGATCTTGTTACTCTTGGGTGTTTGAACATCCTAGACGGTTGAGGTCACCTCGAAGCCATATTCCATTGTGGTGAAGCTTCGTGGTTTAGTTGGGAGCCTCCAAGCTTTGTGTGGAGTTGCCCCAACCTTGTTTGTAAAGGTTCGGTCGCCGCCTTCAAGGGCACCTATAGTGGAATCACGGTACCTTGCATCGTGCGAAGGCGTGATGAGAATACGGTGGCCTTAGTGGCTTTTTGGGGAGCATTGTGCCTCCACACCGCTCCAACGGAGACGTACTTCCTGTCAAAGGGAAGGAACTTCGGTAACACATCCTCGTCTCCATCGGTTTCACTTGTGGTTATCTCTACCCTTTACTTTGTATTTGCTTATGCGTGTGACTATATCTTACTTGTCTTAATAGCTCTCGTTGTTAGCTTCTATAGGGTTCACCTCATTGTCATATTATTTGTGAACCCGTATAGTGTTTACCTTAACTTGTTAAGATTAATTAAAAAGTGGTCGTTGTCTATTCACCCCTCCCCCTCTAGCCAACCATACCTATCCTTTCAATTGGTATCTGAGCCACGTCTCTTTATTAAGGGTTTAACCACCCGAAGAGTATGGAAGGCGGAGAGGAAGTTAACCGTGAGCAACCCGAGGACATGGACTTGACTTCGGTCACAAGGGACGACTTGAATACGGCTATGGCAGCCCTCAAGACGTCCTTGACGAGCGAAGTCAAAACCATGCTTAAAGAATTAATTGATGGTCTTAAGAGTTCACCCGAACCGGCTTTAGTGGTTAAACCCACCATTTCCGATTCGGAGGCCAACTCCTCTAAGGAAGCGGCTAAAGGTATGCGACCTGCTTCACCTCACGAAAAGGATGGGACTGGAACATATGCTTCGGTTCCACCTCCCATGACTTATGGAGGACCCGTTCTCGCACCTCGTCTTAATCCTGTTGGTCCTCCTCCTAAACTTGTGAAAGGTGACTTTGCTAACTGGGTATTTTCTATTAAGTCTCATTTGAATCATAGCTCAACAAACTTGTGGAGAATTATCGAGCAAGGATATTATCGCCATGACCCAAGCAACCTCACTCCAAGAGAAGATGCAGACAATCAATATAATCACTCTGCGTTGTTTATTCTCCAGTCTGCTGTGCCACCTGAAGATCTTCCCCACTTACGTCCCTTCACATTGGCCAAGGATTGTTGGGAGCATATTATGGTGTTGTATAAGGGAAGCTCAAGTATTCAACGATCCAACTATGAAGTGATACTTGATAAGGCCGATGAGTTTGTGATGAAGGAAGAAGAGGACCCTCGTGATCTCTATCGGAGGGTGACTGCTATTGCTGTGGCACTAAAGGACCATGGGAGTAAGGATGTGGATGACACATGGGTCAAGCGCAAGTTTCTCAAAGCCATCATGCCTTTCAAAAAAGCCATGTCATGTGTCATTCGTCAGCGGCCAGACTTCCACTCCTTGTCTTCCAGTGAAGTGTTGGATGAGTTCATTGCAATGTCAATCATGAACGAAACAGCCGACAATGCACTTGCTCGTGTTCGATCAAAGACAACTTCACCGAACCTTGCATTGAAAGCAAGAGCAATGCTTGAAGAAGAAGAAGAAGATGAGGAAGAGGAGAGCTGCCCTGAAGACACAAAGTATGCCTATCATGAGCACATGGCTCTTGCATCAAGGCAATTCTGGGGAAATAAAAGGAACTCAAGACCCACCTTCAACAAGAACAACTCGAGTGGATTCAAACCCAAACAACGAGTAAGGACATGTTATAACTGTGGCAACGTGAGTCACTTCATGGCAGAATGTCCCTATGAGAAAAGGGAAGACAACGGAGGCAAGCTCATTCGCAAAGACAAAACCAAATCATTTCCTATCAAGAACAACTTTGTGAAGAAACCTCACCCAAAAGGGATGGTGGCCCTGGAGGAGTATCCTTCCGATGATGATGATGATGATGATACAGTGGCAACGGCAACTGTTGCTATTGCCACTACCTCTTCCCAGAAGGTGTCTCTCTTCAACGCCCCCAACGAGAACCACATCACCAAGTGTCTCATGGCAAAAGGTACCAATTAGGTAACTCCCATCATTAAGACCAACATTGCTTCTGCTCCTTCATTGTTAAATTGTGTTGAAAATAGTGATGTTGGAGAACTTAATGAGCATGATCTTGATAAGTTTCTGTGCACTATTAAGGGAGAACCCAAGAAGCACTTTGTTGCTCTCTTGGAACAACTAGGTGAGGCCACTGACCTCATTGAGTCTCATGAGGAGACCATCTCCGAGCTTCAGGGACATAGAAGTGACTATGCCGATGAAATTGCCGAATTATCTAGTGCTCTAGAAGAAGAGCGCACTCTTCGTTTGGCTCTTGAGGAGTCATATAATGATGACTGCGCTAAAATGCAAAAGAAACTAGATCATGATGTTGTTCTTACTCGCATGCTTAAATCTGAAAAGTATGCTCTTGAGGTTGGCCGTGACAGACTCAAAGAAGAATTTTACATACTTGAAAAGGCTCACAAAGCCTTGAAAGGTGTTCATTTCTCTCTAAAAGAGTCTCATGATCAACTCCAGGCAAAGCTTACCAAGGAGATCTCTACTTGTCCTCCCTTTGTGTTAATTGATAATACTTGTGCAACTAACCCCTGTTGTGAGCATGTTCATCTTGTGGAGGAAAATGCCAAGTTAAAGGAGAAACTTGAGAAGGGCCTTGTGGCATGCAGACAAGGTGAGAAGAGTCTGAACGATCTCTTGAGCACTCAAAAGGGTGTTGTAGGAAAGGAAGGACTTGGACTTACCTCCAAGTCAAAAGGTAAAAGGAAGAACAAGAACAAACGATCTATCACCCTCATGGACATCTTTGTCAGAGAGGGTGAGGGGACTCAGAAGGTGAACAGGAACAAGGTGGACTATGGGAACCCCAAGAAGGGCAAAACCGCTCCTACTAACACAGCCGGCAAACTCAACTCTTCTTATGTTTTATGTTGTGCTAGTGATGGGCATGTTTATGCCAGATTTGTTGGTTCCTACGATGAAGATATTGAATGGGCTATCTGGGTTCCTAAGACCCTTGTCTCTAACATGAAAGGACCCATTCAAAAATGGGTACCTAAAACCAAGCCTTGATCTATTGCAGGAGTTTGCTTCCGGTGGGGTGTCATGGTTGCTCGATAGTGGGGAAACAAATCATATGATCGGAAGCAAGGACTTAGTGGTGGATGTGCATACTTCTCCATCTATGCCCACCCATGTCCAATTCGCCGATGCATCCTCGTCAAAGGTATTGGGATTTGGTAAGGTGGTCGTCTCTCAAGAGTTATCTATTGAGAAGGTCATGCTTGTTGAGTCACTTGCCTACAATTTACTTTCGGTTCGTCAACTTGCAATCATGGGTTTTTCCACATTCTTTAATATTGACACTGTGGTCCTCCTAAGGAGCAAGACTCTTAAAGTAGCCTATGTTGGACATGTCGAAAATGGTCTCTATGTGGTGAACTTCTCAAAGCGACCCACTAAGACTGCGACATGTTTAATGGCTAAAGTTGACGTGGGCTGGCTTTGGCATCGCCGGTTAGCTCATGTCAATATGAGATCTTTGCAAAGTCTTCTGACAGGGGACCATGTTCGTGGACTAACAAATGTGAGCTTTGCTAAAGATCGTGTTTGCAGTGCTTGCATTGAAGGAAAGATTCATGAAACTGCTCATCGCCCAACGACTCTTATCTACACTAAGAGGCCATTGGAACTTCTCCATATGGATCTGTTTGGTCCTCCAACATTTGATAGTCTTGGAGGCAGAAAATATTGCTTAGTGATTGTTGACGACTACTCAAGATATACCTGGGTATATTTCTTTAAAAAGAAGAGTGAAACTCAACAAACGGTCATCAACTTTGCTAATGAAGCACAACGTCAACATGAAGAAAAGATCTTGATGATTAGGAGTGACAACGGCACCGAGTTCAAGAACTACACCCTAGATGAGTTTCTAGGTGATGAGGGGATAAAGCACCAATATTTTGCACCATACACCCCTCAGCAAAATGGCGTGGCAGAAAGGAAGAACCGGACCTTGATAGACGCGGCAAGAACAATGATGGCAGAATTCAAATCTCCATACAACTTCTGGGCAGAAGCCATCAACACATCATGTCATGCGTCCAATCGGCTCTACATCCGTAAAGGCTTGAACAAGACTCCGTATGAGATTCTAACTGGAAACAAACCCAATCTCAAGTACTTCCGGGTATTCGGTTGTAAGTGTTTCATTCTCAAAAAGGGATCTCGGTTAGCTAAATTTGATTCTAGAGCACATGAGGGTATCTTTGTTGGTTATGCTACAAACTCTCATGCTTACCGTGTCCTCAACAAGTCCACCGGACTAATTGAGGAGACGTGTAACGTGGAGTTTGACGAAAATAATGGCTCCCAAGTGGAGCAAAGTGGTCTTTGTGATATAGGTGATGAAATTCCTCCCGAAGCCATAAGAAGAATGGGGATTGGTCAAATACTCCCCATTGAGGAACCCCTTGTGGCCGAAGGAGAAGGACAATGCTCTACTCAAGTGGAGCCATCACCCCCACAAGCCCCACACGCTTCCGATGAACAAAGAGAAGACTCTCAACAAGTTGATCAAGCTCTCGGTCAAGATCACTTGCCTAACAATGGTGATGTGCCCCATGATATTCAAGCACTACTCCAAGACCCCGAACCTACTCATGATCAAGATCAAGTGCGACCCCAAGATCCAGAACAAGTAGAAGCACAAGATCAAGATCAAGAGCAACCACTAATACAAGATCAAACTGGTAAACCTGCTCAAGTCGAAGGACAAGATGATCAGGAGACTGTCTCACAATTCCCGTATGGAGCTCCAACAACCGTCTCAAGACGCAAGGGCAAACAGAAGCAACAAGTCGATGCTCCCCCGTTATCTAATGAAGAACTCTTGGAGCGTCGAGCAGCCAAGAATGCGAACAAGCTGAGAGTCAAGTCACATCTTATGAAGAATGTCCTTGGCAGCTTAAAAAGGGGAGTATCCACTCGTCAACAGCTTTGGAATTATTGTGAGCATCACGCGTTTGTCTCGTATTGTGAACCTCAACAGGTACAGGAAGCGCTCGATGATGAGGATTGGCTTATGGCCATGCACGAAGAACTTAACAACTTCGAGCGCAACCAAGTCTGGGATTTAGTGCCTCGGCCAACGGAGGAACATAATGTCATCGGGACCAAATGGATATTCAAGAACAAGCAAGATGCAAATGGAATTGTGATTCGAAACAAGGCAAGATTGGTGGCTCAAGGCTACTCCCAAGTCGAGGGTATCGACTACGGTGAAACCTTTGCCTCTGTTGCTCGTCTAGAACCTATTCGCATGTTACTTGCATTTGCTTCTCATCATAACTTCAAATTACAGCAAATGGATGTGAAAAGTGCATTTCTTAATGGTCCTTTGAATGAGTTAGTATATGTCAAACAACCCCCGGGATTCGAACATCCCAAGCTCCCCAATCATGTGTACAAACTCAATAAGGCACTCTATGGCCTTAAACAAGCCCCACACGCGTGGTATGAGTACCTTACTGAGTTGTTACAAGATCGTGGGTTTGAAATTGGGAAGATTGATCCCACTCTTTTTACTAAGAGGGTTAAAGGGGATTTGTTCATATGCCAACTATATGTTGATGATATTATCTTTGGCTCTCCTAACATTTCATTCAATGAAGAATTTGCTGCACTAATGACTGAGAAGTTTGAGATGTCCATGATGGGAGAGTTGAAGTTCTTCCTCGGGTTCGAGATTAAACAAGGTCTAGAAGGGACATTCATCAAACAAGCCAAGTACACTCAAGACATGCTCAAACGGTTCGAGCTCGAAGATGTCAAACCGGTCAAGTTCCCCATGCCAACCAGATGTAAGCTTGACAGTGATCCCAATGGTAAAGCAGTGGATCAAAAGGTATACCGCTCCATGATTGGATCCCTCCTTTACC
The DNA here is from genome assembly GCF_904849725.1 of Hordeum vulgare subsp. vulgare. Lineage (NCBI taxonomy): Eukaryota > Viridiplantae > Streptophyta > Magnoliopsida > Poales > Poaceae > Hordeum > Hordeum vulgare. The sequence goes on along the minus strand of NC_058524.1, from coordinate 212,241,555 downwards.
TCTGTGCATCTAGACCGGATATTATGTTGAGTGTAGGTATATGTGCACGGTTTCAATCCGCACCAAAAGAAAGTCATTACATGGCTGTCAAACGAATCTTTCGATATTTGGCTCATACCCCAAACTTTGGCCTCTGGTATCCCAAAGGAGCAAACTTCAATCTAGTTGGCTATTCTGACTCAGATTGGGCTGAAGATTGTGTGGAGAGGAAGTCAACGTCTGGAGGATGCCAATTCCTTGGTCGCTCTTTGGTAAGTTGGTCTTCAAAGAAGCAGAACTACGTCTCCTTATCATCCACCGAGGCTGAGTATGTGGCGGCTGCAAGTTGTTGTGCACAATTGCTATGGATGAGGCAAACTTTAAAGGATTATGGTGTCACTTGTGACAAATTTCCTCTCCTATGTGACAATCAAAGCGCCATCAAAATTTCCCTCAACCCAGTGCAACATAGCAAAACCAAACACATTGATATTCGTCATCACTTCATTCGTGAACATATCAAGCTAGGTGATATTGAGGTTCACTTCATCCATACTGAAGAGCAACTTGCAGATATTTTCACCAAGCCACTAGATGAAGCAAGGTTCCGGGAGTTAAGGCATGAGCTAAATATCATTGATTCAAGTAATGTGGATTGAAACTAGGCATGTTGCACCTTACTTTACATTTCATCTTGGTCTAGATGTAGGCATGGACATAGGGGGAGTGTTGTTCTCTCAATGAACTCTCCCTCCCCCCATTATGCGTAAATCAATCTAGTCTTTCACTTTAGCCATTGTCACATGGCACTTGTGCTTCAAAGACGAGCATTGGTCATGAACCCAAGGATAATTCTTCGCGGTGTCATACCATTGTCTCAAACATAGGTGGCCTCGGCCACCGCCCCTCCATCCTCTCTTGCGTATAAAGGAGAGGATATACAATGACAAGTCAGTACATTTTCTTGGATGTCATCTCTTTTTACTCACTTGTCATGTGCCCAAGTTTCCCTTTTTCCTTAGCCGTGTTGAAACATGTACAGCGGTACTACCGCCAGGGTAGCGGTACTACCGCCAGGACCCCAGCGGTACTACCGCCAGGGGTAGCGGTACTACCGCCAGGACCCCAGCGGGACTACCGCCAGGGTAGCGGTACTACCGCTAGGGTAGCGGTACTACCGTCAGGACCCCAGCGGTACTACCGCCAGGATTCAAAATCTAACACGACCGGCTAGAAAATTTCTAGGGTTTCAAGGGGGAGCGGTACTACCGCCACGACCCCAGTGGTACTACCGCTGCATCTGGCGGTACTACCGCCAGCCAGCGGTACTACCGCTAGGGCCACAGCGGTACTACCGCTGGCCCGTACCCCTTGGGCTATATAAAGGGAGGGGGAGCCCGATTTTCTCATCTGTTTCTTCTTCCTCGCGGCTCCTCCCTCCCCTAGCCCGAAAACCCCCTGCTTGGATCTCACTTCGTGGAGCTCCTTCTCCCCGTTGGTGTGGAAGGGTTGCTTCATCTCTTCTTCCTCCTCCAAAACCATGAATCCCGGTAAAAAGGCTCCTCCCTTCTTCTATTTTGTTGTTGTTCGTGTTCTAGGGTTAGGAGCATTGGGGATTGGATTAATATTTTTGATCCTATGGCTAGTTATTGGATGGCATGAAGGAAATATTTGAGGGGAGTATAGGTCCGATGATTTGTTGTTGAATTTGCTGCCATGTCCTAGGATTTACTCGTCTTAGATTGAACACTTGAACTTTTGGATTAGATCTAAAACGTGCTATCTCTTGCCTAGGCATGTATGTATCTCTTGTTGCTAAGTGTTCCTCATGACAGTAGGGCTGGGGTGTACGTCTCAGTGTTCATATTCAGCCCATGCCCTCGAAAACGAGTCTTATATGTCAGATCTGAAAGTCAAACCCCTAGCGGTACTACCGCCAGGGGGTAGCGGTACTACCGCTATGACCCCAGCGGTACTACCGCCAGGGCTAGCGGTACTACCGCCAGGACCCAGCGATACTACCGCCAGGGGTGGCGGTACTACCGCCGTGAGCGTTCACTATGTACTTTTTCTGCTAGTTTTTGCTTAGCAATGCGTGTTTACTTGTTTTGCGTTCTCAAGTTTCATTGCCTTGACTTCTCTTGTCGCCTCTTTTTTTGCCATGTGGTCTGTGTCACAGGTAGCTCTGCTCGCCGTTCGAACCCCCCACGGGACACGGCGTCCAAACAGTTTCGCAACACAGAGGCGCCCGAGGGGTCTGCCACGTCTGGTCTGCCTCCCAAGAAGAAGTCCTCCAAGAAGGTCGCTCACAAGGACAAGAGGGTCAATATCCGTACAATGTCCCCCAAGGACTTTCTGCAATTTCGCACCAAGAACCTCTATCTCAAGGAGAGGGAAGTGATCGATGGTGTTGAAAATGTCTGGGCAAGGGACCAGTGCAGGATCTATCGGGATGTTGTTGCTCACTTCAAGAAGAACTATGTCTCTGTCCAGTGGATTGATCTGGCACATCTTCAGCGGAACATGGACTAATTTGGTGATGCCCTCTCTCTGGTTGACAAACTGGGCATCAAAGACATCATCACCTTCAAGACGGACTTTGATCCCACTGCAGTTGCTCAGTTTTATGTCACAGTCCATTTCTCTCCTGATGCACAGCGTTCCATGATATGGATGACTGGGTCACAAAAGATGACCGGTTCCTGGACTGAGTTCATGCAGTTCCTTCACATTAACTTTCAGGGTGCTGACACTCCTCTTGGGCTGCGTCCCCATGCTGCAGCCCCCACCGATAGGGTCCCCGCAAAGGACAGACTGCAGTCACTGTATCTGAGGAAGGGGGTGCTTCCCAAGCACCTGGACATCATGCATCGGATCTTTCGCAACACCCTCTTCCCTCGGAGTGGTAACTTCGATGAGGTCCATGGCTACTTGGCTGAGATGCTGTTACTTTGTGAGGACGCTATGTCTCAGGAGTCTGCTCAGCTGGATATTTCAGATGTGATGTTCACAGAGCTTTGGAACTGCATCATCAATCGTAAGGTTCCTATCTACGGGCCTTACCTGTTCGCATACATCAGCCATAAGTGGCAATAGGCTTTTCCGGATGAGCTGCTCTACGCACAGTCTGATTACATTGTGCATGACCCAATCAGGCTTCGCGTCAAGGACAAGTGGCCAACCCATCTACATCCTCTCAGCACATGGATACTGATACAGAGACCGCTGCTGACAGAGGAACTGCCTCTCAGTCCCGCTCGTCTGCCATGCCATCTTGGGCTATCAAACTGCAGGACAAGATGAAGACACTTTTCTGTATGCAGGCCAAGGGTCAGTACCAGACACACGTGGCTCAGAAGCAGAGCTGCCAGAGGCATAAGCGTGTTCTCAGGACCTTGGATGTGGACATCTCCAACGGCTCAGAGGACGACATCACTCCTGAGGCCACTTGGATGCAGGCTCAGGGGTACCAGTGGTCTGGCGATGAGGCAGAAGAGGAGGAGCAGACCGACCAGGAGGGGACAGACGAGTCTGGTGATCCCGAAGACGAGGAGTAGTTACCTGTGGCATTAGGTGTGCCCCCTTTTTGGCGTCTTGTGCCAAAGGGGGAGAGAGTCTCAGATTTGCTTTCATTTCAAACTTTGCATTGCTTTGCTTTATCTTGTATGGTTTGCTTCGAACTTTTGCTTCGAACTTTTGCTTCGAACTTGGTTTGATTCTCGTTTGCTATCTTTTGTGAGACATGATCTTATGTGAGATTTATTTCCATCATATGCTGTGAGTCATATGTCCCGTATTGTCATATATCTCTATCTTTTTGTTCTCATATTATTCTCTGTGCAAATCCGGTATTGTCATCAATCCACCAAAAAGGGGGAGATTGTTGGGGCATAGTTTATGCCTAAGTAATTTTGGTGATTGATGACAGTACCGTACAGGACTAACCGTGTGTGTCAAGGTTTCAGGTAACACACGTCAACGGCACAAGACGACTCATCTCCTCTCTCCGGGAACGGAAGCACGGCGCTCTCTACGATTCTCTTTATTTGAGTCATAGGAAAGCCATACTATTAAGAGGGGATCCGTAGTGGAAAGGTTTGGGTGGAATCTATCTTTGCACACGCACACTTCACATTCTCCCCTTCCTCATGTTTGGAGCGGCCCTCGCCTATTTCGTCTTGAGTATTTCTGCAAAATGGTCCCCAGCGGTAGTACCGCTGGTTCTAGCGGTAGTACCGCTAGACTGCTAGTGGTGGTACCGCTGCAGCCAGCGGTAGTACCGCCCCTGGTCAGCGGAAGTACCGCTCCAGGTGCTTTGTTCCACCTACCTAGCGGTAGTTCGTGGACGGACCCTTTTGCGAAGACTTTCCCGGCGGTAGTAGTGCTTGTGCACTACCAAGGGGCCAGCGGTAGTACCGCTGGTGTCAGCGGTAGTACCGCTGCAGCCAGCGGTAGTACCGCCAGGCAGCGGTAGTACCGCTCCGGCTCAGCGGTAGTACCGCTGGATTTCGGGCAGAGAGTGGGAAAACGGTCTGATTCCCCCCCACTATATAAAGGGTTCTTCTAGCTGAGGAACCCTATCTCTTACCTCTCTAAGCTCCATTGTTGCTCCACAAGCTCAAAAGTGCCCGATCTCTCTCCCTAGCCAATCAAACTTGTTGATTCTTTAGGGATTGGTTGAGAAGGCCTAGATCCACACTTCCACCAAGAAAAAAGTTGATTCCCCCACCAATCCCTTGCGGATCTTGTTACTCTTGGGTGTTTGAGCATCCTAGACGGTTGAGGTCACCTCAAAGCCATATTCCATTGTGGTGAAGCTTCGTGGTTTAGTTGGGAGCCTCCAAGCTTTGTGTGGAGTTGCCCCAACCTTGTTTGTAAAGGTTCGGTTGCCGCCTTCAAGGGCACCTATAGTGGAATCACGGTACCCTGCATCGTGCGAGGGCGTGAGGAGAATACGGTGGCCTTAGTGGCTTTTTGGGGAGCATTGTGCCTCCACACCGCTCCAACGGAGACGTACTTCCTGTCAAAGGGAAGGAACTTCGGTAACACATCCTCGTCTCCATCAGTTCCGCTTGTGGTTATCTCTACCCTTTACTTTGTATTTGCTTATGCGTGTGACTATATCTTACTTGTCTTAATAGCTCTCGTTGTTAGCTTCTATAGGGTTCACCTCATTGTCATATTATTTGTGAACCCGTATAGTGTTTACCTTAACTTGTTAAGATTAATTAAAAAGTGGTCGTTGTCTATTCAGCCCCCCCTCTAGCCAACCATATCGATCCTTTCAGCAGTGTTTGAGGAAATGAAACGGATGGATTCTTGAGGAAAAACAGATTTCACATCTCACAGGTAAAATAGTAGATCAAACTTGCTGTGAAAATAGGGTTTTTATTTACCCTAGATGGCACGCACGAAGAATAGAGAAGTAGGAGCAGTAGATGCTCTTTCGGTGTGTGTCCAATGCGCCCTAACTCGGCAGCAGAGGACGGCTACGCGGCGGCGGACGAAGATGATCCTGCTCTGGCGTGGTTTCGGCGATGGAGGAGTCGAGGCAGTCAAGCTCTTCTTCGCCGGTGTCGAGACTTCTAGCGGTGGCGCTAGGGCTTGGAGCTTTGCTGTAGAAGGAGGGCGATGGAACGAAGAAGATTTTACCGAGGGAGATGTGGACATATTTATAGCCAGGCGGTAACTGTTGGCGCGAGGAAATCGGACCAAATAGCCCCTGTCTCTACGTCTCCGCAGGACACGTGTAGCTCATGAGAGAAGCGGTGGAGATCGTGGTTATCCGAACGAGGAAAGTGGGGTTCAGTTACTGTGCATTAAAAAAAATATTTTTGAAGATTGGAGGATTTTGTTACAAAATCATCAGCTGACAAGGACGCAGTGAGGATTTCGAACAAAGTTTCAAGTAGAACGCATATGAAGAATTTGAATAGACTGGGTGAGAATAGCATAGAGGGAAAGTAGGGTCCGATCACATTCACTTAGATGAAATACCAAATTTAAGAAATAGCTATAAGTGAGTGATGTTGAGGACTTGAAATCACAGTCTATCTAGGTAAACGAAAATCATCAAGTGTTTTTGAAGATTTGAATGACTTGAGGATTTTGTGATAAAGCGTCATGATGATGAATTTCAGTTTTGAAGAAAAACGATGTTGAAGAGCAACTGTTTTGAAGAAAATCAAATTTTGAAGAAATGAAACTTTGAAGAAATTCAACTTGAGGAATTTCACGTTGGGCGGTGGCGTGACCCACCATATAAGAATGTTGATTACAGACGCCGCGTACAATTGTCGTAGGGCCCTGAGAATCAATTTCTTTGTTGATTTCTTCACACTAAGAGTGATATTCTTCATTGGTTGAAGAAAATCAATTCATCGTGTGGTGCACATCTAAGTCATCAATTTTGCATAAGTGTTAGGATGTGTGCATGTTTTTACAAAAACATTTGAGGATTCTAAGATATTTAGCTCACACCGCAACTTGCAAAAACTTTTCTCATCCAAGGGCTTAGTGAAGATATCTGCTAGTTGATCGTCGGTCTTCACATGGTCGATGAGGATATTGCCCTTGAGGACATAGTCCTGAAGAAAATGATGACGAATTTGGATGTGCTTAGTCTTCGAGTGCTGTATTGGGTTGTATGCAATCTTGATTGCACTCTCATTGTCACAGTAGAGAGGCACATTCTTCATGTTGATGCCGTAGTCCTTGAGGGTTTGCTTCATCCATCGCAATTGAGCACAACATGAACCAGCAGCAATGTACTCAGCTTCGACAGTGGAGAGTGATACGAAGTTCTGCTTCTTTGAGGACCAGCAGACTAGTGATCTTTCGAGGAAATGGCATGTTCCATATGTTGACTTGCGATCCACACGGTCACCAGCGTAGTCAGAATCAGAATACCCTGCCAGATGAAGATTTGAGCCCTTGGGGTACCATAATCCTAGTGTTGGTGTGTGAGCTAAGTATCGAATAATATGCTTCACAGCCTTATGGTGTGATTCCTTCGGTTTTGCTTGAAAACATGCACACATGCAAACACTAAGCATTATATCTGGCCTATATGCACATAAATACAATAAAGAGCAAATCATAGAGCGATATACCTGCTGATCGAATTCTTTACCATTTTCGTTTGTGCAGAGGTGGCCGCTGTTAGGCATTGGAGTTTTGGCACCTTTGCATTCATGCATGTCGAATTTCCTCAGAACATCCTTGAGGTATTTCTCCTGTGATATGAAGATTCCATTGAATTGTTGACAAATTTGAAGACCTAAGAAGAATTTCAGCTCCCCCATCATAGACATATGATATTATTCACTCATCATGTAAGCAAATTCATCACTGTAACGTTTGTCAGTACAACCAAATATAATGTCATCGACATATATCTGGCACACAGATAGATCATTATCATAGGATTTGGTGAAAAGAGTTGGATTGAGTGAACCAGGTTTGAAGCCTTTCTTCATGAGGAATTCCTTCAATGTATCATACCATGCCCGAGGGGCTTGCGTGAGACCATAGAGCGCCTTTTTGAGTCTGAAGACTTTGTATGGATTCTTTGGATCCTCAAAACCTAGGGGCTGAGCAACATATACTTCTTCCTCAAGCTTACCATTGAGGAATGCACTTTTCACATCCATTTGATATAAGATGATGTTATGATGATTAGCATAAGCAAGTAGTATTCGAATAGCTTCAAGTCTAGCAACATGTGCAAAAGTTTCATCGAAATATATTCCTTCAACCTGGGTGTAGCCTTGGGCTACAAGTCATGCCTTATTCCTCACCACTTGACCATCCTCATCTTGCTTGTTTCGGAAAATCCACTTGGTTCCGATGATATTGTGCTTGCGAGGATCTGGTCGTTTGACGAGCTCCCATACGTCATTCAGCTTGAATTGAAGAAGTTCGTCTTGCATAGCTTGGATCCACTCCGGTTCCAGGAAAGCCTCAACAACTTTTGAAGGTTCTGTGATAGATACAAAGGAGAAATGCCCACAAAAGTTAACTAAGTGTGAATCTTTTGAGTGAGAGGACCTGGCGCGTTGATGTCATTGAGGATTTTCTCAAGTTCCACTTCATTTGCAATCCTCGGATGAGGTGGTTGAGGATTTCGTCTGGGCTGAGGAATTGGTTCTGGAGCAATTTCCTCAGGAGAACCTTCTTGATTTTCATCAGTGATGGGGATGATTTCTTCATCAATTTCCTCAATGGGAACAATGTCTTCAGTAGGTTTGAGCTTTATTGCTTCCTCAGGAGACAACTTATCTGGATCAGAAGGCAATTGCTCTCTTTGCGAGCCATTAGTTTCATCGAACCGCACATCTACAGTCTCAACAACTTTGTTGTGATAGTTGTTGAAGACTCTCTAGGTGTGCGAGTCCTTTCCATAACCGAGCATAAAACCCTCATGTGCCTTCGATGCAAATTTTGAGCTATGGTGAGGATCTCTAATCCAGCATTTTGCACCGAAGACTTTGAAATAACTTACATTGGGTTTCTTGTCAGCGAGGAGTTCATATGAGGTTTTCTTGAGGAATTTGTGAAGATATACCCTGTTGATGATATGGCATGCAGTGTTGATTGCTTCAGGCCAAAAACGACGAGGAGTCTGATATTCCTCAAGCATGGTTCTTGCCATCTCTACCAGAGTCTTGTTCTTCCTTTCAACGACACCATTCTATTGAGGAGTATAAGGAGCAGATAATTCATGAGTAATACCAAGTTCATCAAGATAATTATCAAGACTAGTGTTTCTGAACTCGGTTCCATTATCACTCCTGATATGTTTGATCTTGATGCCGAAGTTCGTCGAGGCCCTTGAAGAAAATCGTTTGAAGATTTCCTGCACTTCAGTTTTATATAAGATGATGTGCACCCATGTATATCTGGAATAATCATCAACTATGACGAAGCCATATAAAGATGCTGCATTTGTTAGTGTGGCATAATGAGTAGGTCCAAATAGATCCATGTGAAGCAATTCAAATGGACGAGTAGTGGTCATGATAGTCTTCGAGGGATGCTTGGATCTGGTCATTTTCCCAGATTCACATGCACCGCAGAGATGATCCTTGAGGAATTTGACTGATTCGATGCCGATGACATGCTTCTTCTTTGCGAGCGTGTGAAAATTCCTCATGTCTGCATGACCGAGTCTTCGATGCCACAGCCACCCTTCTGAGGTTTTTGCTAGTAAGCAAGTGGCTGGTTGAGGACCTGTAGAGAAATAAACAATGTACAAATCCCCTCTTCTGACACCTTTGAAGACTTTGGATCTGTCAGATTCCATGATAACAACACATCTATATCTACCAAAGATAACAATCATATCAAGATCACAAAGCATCGAGACTGACATGAGGTTAAACCCAAGGGATTCAACAAGCATCACTTTGTCCATGTGCCTATCCTTGGAAATAGCCACTTTGCCAAGTCCCAATACCTTGCTTTTACCTTTGTCAGCATATGTGATTTGCTTCAGAGGTGATGGAGTTAGTGGCATATTCATCAACAAACTTTTATCACCAGTCATGTGATGTGTGCAGCCACTATCAAGAACCCACTCAGTACTCTTGGGTTTGTCATCCTGCAGATGAATTAGTACAGCTTACCATCTCATATGCTTCAGACTTGAAGAATATGATATCAATTTCATCAGGTAGGAATTTCATTATAACAGAATTATGAGGACATGTGAAATATTTCTATTTCATCAATATTAGCTTGCGTCCTATCAAGCATTTTCCTCAGGTCTCCAGCAAATTCTTCAGATGATGATTTTCATCTGGAGACCTGACGTGCAGAAGTGATTAGTTAAATTTCTTCACCACCCACATCTAAAGGGGTGGTAAAGTGTTGATCATCCTGCGAGATCCATATGAGAAAAGGGGCATTGAAGCTAATGCACTTCTCTTAACAGTAGGGGGTTAAAGTACTCATATGAATATGCAGAGAACTGATTTGAGGATTTATGAACATAATTATTTGAAGAATAACGCTCATATTCATATTCCTTGTAGTTTCCTTGCATGTTAGAAGCATTAGCACGGGTACGAGCATGGTTTTGACCAGTTGAGGATTTTGATCCTCTTGAAGACTTTGGTCCTCCTGAGGAATTTGATCTGGGGTTCAGATTCTTCATCGGTGGTGTCATGAGGACATTCACCTGAAGATTTTCAAGACAACTTTTGGGAACCCAGATTTTCCTCACGGGAGGGCCATTCCTGCAGTTAGTTCCAACAGATCGAGCAAATACTTCACGAGCTTGATTTTTGAACAGTTTATATATGGAGTCAAATGACTCATCTGAGGAATAGGATAATTCACATGAAAAGCCAGTTAGATTGGATGGATCAAAAGGAGGCCCAGTAGCAGCAACCCATGAGGTTTTGGGATACTGCTCAGGTTTCCAATAAGATCCATCAGCATTCAATTTCCTCTCAAAGGCAATTCCTTCTTTCCTCGGGTTCCTGTTCAAGATCTGCTTTTTGAGCACATCACAAAGGGTTTGATGTCCTTTGAGACTTTTGTATATGCCTGTCACATACAATTCCTTCAGCGCTGCATTTTCATTAGTGATATTTGTGTTTTCCTCAAGTGAGGAATTTGACACTACAGGAGCAGTTGAAGAATTTGTAGCAATTGAAGCATTTGATGATTCTGGTGAAGAATTAGCAGTTTCACGTTCAATGCATTTAAGACATGGAGGAATGAATTCAGCTTGAGCAGCGCTGATCTGTTGAGCTAGTAATGAATCATTTTCCATACGAAGTTCATCATGAGAAATCCTCAACTTCTCTAGATCAAGCTTCCTTTGAATAAATTCATAGGAAAGTTTCTCATGATCAGCGAGGAGTGTATCATGACAATATTGAAGATTATAAAATCTAGACTGAAGACTTTTCACATCTTCAGTGAGGATTTGGGTAAGACTCGCGAAGTCATCAGCATAGTCATCAGTGTGGACGGTGTTATCATTTTCTTCAAGGTTGAAGATTGACTTGCTGACGAATGTGGTCGCAAGTGCAAGACTAGCCTGTCCAGATTCTGAGTCTTCATCAGAACCCTCCTCTTCATCACATTCCTCGGATTCTGCCTCGGAATCCATTTCCTTGCCAATAAGTGCCCGAGCCTTTCTGAAACTAGTCTTCTTGTGCGATGAGGACTTTGAAGATGAGGATTTTGAAGATTTATTCTTTTTCTTCGAGTCATCAGAACTGTCATCCTTGTATTTCTTCTTCTTTGACTCCTTTCCCCAACGAGGACAATCAGCAATGTAGTGACCTGATTTCTTGCATTTGTGACAGGTTCTTTTCTAGTAGTCCTCAGATGAAGATTCTGATTTCCTCATATCTCTTCTTGATGATTTACCGAACTGGCCACGTCGTGTAAACCACTGGAATTTTTTCACGAGCATTGCAAGCTCCTGTCGAAATTCTTCAGGATCACCAATGCTATCATCCGAGTCTTCTTCTTCAGATGAGGAAATTGCTCTAGCCTTCAGTGCACGTGGTCTAGAATAGCTTGGTCCATATAGATCTCTCTTTTCTTCTTGTTGGAATTCATGAGTATTGAGTCTTTCGATTATATCAGCTGGATCAAGCATCTTGTAGTCTGGTCTTTCTTGAATCATCAGAACTAAAGTATCAAATGAAGAATCCAAAGATCTTAGCAGTTTCTTCACAACTTCGTGATCAGTAATGTCTCGAGCTCCCAGTGCTTGCAGTTCATTTGATATGTCAGTGAGGCGATCAAAGGTATCTTGGCAGCTTTCATTGTCAAACCTCTTGAAGCGATTGAAAATATTGCGAAGAACATCAACACGAGAATCACGCTGGGTTGATACTCCTTCATTAACTTTGGACATTCTTTGCCAGATAAGTTTCGCTGAGCCCAAAGCACTTACTCTGCCATACTGGCCTTTGCTCAGATGGCCACAGATGATATTCTTCACTTGAGAATCGTGTTGCTTTAATTTGTTCACATCAGCAGCAGAGATACTAGCAGAGATGATGGGGACGCCATGTTCCAAAATATACCAGAGATCATTGTCAATAGCTTGTAGATGCATCTGCATCTTGGTCTTCCAGAAGGGAAAGTCCTTTCCTTCGAAAGTAGGACATGTAGTAGTAACCTTAATCATGCCTGCAGTCGACATAACTAAAACTCTAGGTGGTTAAACCAAAATCACAAAAAACAAGGGAGTACCTTGCTCTGATACCAATTGAAAGTGCGTTATATCGACTAGAGGGGGGTGAATAGGAGATTTTTAGAATTTCATCACTAAGGAAATTCCTTTTGAGGAAATTCCTCACTGATGACTAACTTAAAACATCAAAAGATGACAAGATAACAGCATGAAACCATCAAAAATTATAGATACATTTGAGACGTATCAATCGCTGATCTTGTGGCGGTAAAACGTGTACTCAGCACGGGTCGTCGGTCCAATCGCGATCTTCACGATGACTGAAAGTAGTCGTGAAAATCCTGTTGGCTCGTTGGCGAACACCTGCGACGGGCAACCGTTGCCAGCCATCTACAAAACAAAAAAATTCATATAGTCAAAACATAAATATATGTTGACTAACAGAAAATTGCTATAACAAGCAGGAATTAAAACGACTTATCCGGTCAGCGATCATACCTAGGCGTTTCCTACAGTTAGCCTCGTTGTGGTACCAAGTTTGTCATGACCGGTTTCCAAATAAATGAATTAATTGGAAATCAGCCATGTGCGTCCTTAGTGAAGAAAATATTTCCCACTGACAGACTGAGCTTGATACAGAAAACCAGTAGTACTTAATATTATACGAGTAGAGCAAGGGTCGCTCTACAAATTATTACAACATATCCAAGTCTTAGGATAGATGGAAATGTTACAGTGGTCTTAGGGTGACTCTACTGCTCGCGAAAATAAAGGGGCACGTCACATCAGAGTAATGAGACATGACAAGCACTACGACGCGTTAAGCCTCAGAGTGAAGCTCAACGATTTACTCGGGGTGGCAGAAGCGGTTAAATCAAAGAGCGGCGGACTCCAGGATCGCAAGACTGACTGGGACTCCTCTAGACATCGGACTCGCTATCGAACTCTTCATCCATGAGGTCTCCTTCATCCATATCTGGCCACAACAACAAGCCAGTGAGTACTCCGAGAAGTACCCGCAAACAGTTTGCACAAAAGATGAGATGCATGCAGTTGATTTTAATATGCATGGTTAGAATCAAGTTATATCCAAAATATATGCACTGAGAATAAATGAGTTACTGGATAAATCAGGCGGTAGTCCTCCCGAGATATCCGTAACGGGAAAAAAACACCGTCGACCGTCTGAGCGACACCACATACATGGCATAACATAAATGAAATAAATAACAAGCCTCGAATGGGCGTCTTCGCGACACCACACTAAGGGCAAGGATAAAATAAATAACATGCCACAGTCGGGCGTCTAAGCGACACCACATAAAGGGCTTATAAGAAACAATAAACATGCCACAGTCGGGCGTCTGAGTGACACCACATAAAGGGCTTATATGAAACAATAAACATGCCACAGTCGGGCGTCTGAGCGACACCACATAAAGGGATTAAATGAAACAATAAACATGCCACAGTCGGGCGTGTCAGCGACACCACATAAAGGGCTTATATGAAACAATAAACATGCCACAGTCGGGCGTCTCAGCGACACCGCATAAAGGGCTTATAAGAAACAAGCAAACAAATGTTGAATATTGAAAGTGCGTTATATTGACTTGAGGGGGGTGAATAGGATATTTTTAGAATTTCATCACTGAGGAAATTCCTTTTGAGGAAATTCCTCACTGATGACTAACTTACAGCGGAAACAGTAAAGGATCAGGAGTGCAAAGTTTCACTACATCAGTTTTTCAGGATGAAGAATATGAAAACAGTTTGCACAGTATGCAGGCACGCAGAAAACAGATGAGGATTAACTTGCGTGAAGAATTTGGGGTAGAGGAATTTCAGAGAAAGTCTTCAGCAAATTCTTCAAACAGTGAGAGTGAAAATCATCAACACATAATTTGAGGAATATAAAGAGTTGAGGAATTAGAACCCGTTTCATAGCGAAGACAGTAGTTGATGACCCAGTTCCAACTTCTGTGACAGTTGTACATCTGGTTTGGAGCGGCTTGGCATTGAAACCAAAAGACACACAGTCCTGGGACACACAGTCCCTACCGTATTCTCCTTGGGCTAAGAACACACAGTCCTCGCCCAACACTCATGGTAAGTCTTCAGGGCAGACTTCCAAACCCTCACAAAGTTGGTTACCAGGCGATCCACAATTGACTGCTGGATTGCTCTAGACCATGACACCTAACCGTCTGGAGGATGCACAGTCCTCAAAGGTAAAAGGCTTCAGTCCCACACATGAACAACTTCTTCAGTGATGCTCAATCACTTGGTTCTCGATTTGTGGTTTTGGTGTTTGGGGTATTTCCTCACTGATGAATTACTCTCGAAAACTCCGAGGAATTTGGGTTGCTCTTATGACAAGTGTCAGTTTATAACAGAGCAACCAACCAGCTAATGGTTGTGGGGGTGGCTATTTATAGCCTGGGAGCATCCCAACATGATTTGACATTAATGCCCTTAAATAATATGACCCTTGGTGTGGATAAGACCAATGATATGTCGTGGTTATCGAAATGGTCGAGACCCTCAACTGTGAGAGTCCTCATGTCACTCATATTCCTCACTTGAGGCTTTTGGTAGGATTAGGCTTGGGTTGAGCATCATGAGGAAATTCATTCCAGTGTGTTACCTCGACCCCCTTTAACAGTACGGTGTTCCTATTACTCAAGTGTGAAGAAAACAAAACAGAAAGAGTAAATCTTCATGCTTCAAAGTCTTCAGAATGATTTTCTTCAGGACACACTGAATTCCTCAATTTCAATATCTTCATGAGGAATATCAATTTCATTGCAAATTCTTCGCGATTCAAAGCTTCAGCTTCAGACCAATTTCTTCAACCGAAGATATACATTTTTAGGGGTCGATATTCATCGAATATTTCAAACTCCTCAGCGACTTATAGATCCTGTGTACACTCAAGAACACATTAGATACTTGACCTATAAGTCTTCAAACCACCAAAATCACTAAGGGGTACTAGATGCACTTACAAATTTCCAGGAGGTAGAACCGTCTCAGGGATATCCAAGAACATAATCATAAGGGTTAGTCCAGAGTAAAAATCATAATATAATAATGTCCCACATCATCATATGGTTCACCACATCCATTATTTTTAATACCACTTATACTCCAAAGACCAACTCTAGGACCGACACTTGACTCGTCAAGCAACGTCCTTGACCGGGGACACGGATACTCGAATAGTTTTAACTCTGCAGAGGGTGTACTCTTTACCCACAACTCACGGTTTCTGATAGTCGACAAGACTAATCCCGCGTACGGCATTTTAGAAGCGGACACTCAGAACCAGCACACACCCACTTTACCTCCGCGAAGCCTGGATTAACCCGGACTACGCTGCCAAGGTAAAACCATAAGACGGGGAGG
The DNA here is from genome assembly GCF_904849725.1 of Hordeum vulgare subsp. vulgare. Lineage (NCBI taxonomy): Eukaryota > Viridiplantae > Streptophyta > Magnoliopsida > Poales > Poaceae > Hordeum > Hordeum vulgare. Next base: position 212,226,005 of record NC_058524.1, on the reverse strand, counting down.
CTCCGACCTCGACTAGCATGGGATCAAAAATATTTCTACCGCACGCTCACGGGGAGTGCCCTCCCTTCCGGTCCCACACCGGAAACACCCATGCCCCATGACCGGATGACTGGATTTAGTCCATGGCCATGGATACCTTCATACCGCCCCTCTAATGGTGTGTGACTCATAATAGGTCTACAACTGACTATACCGAATCCATTATTCAGGAAACTGTGGTAGCACGATAAGAAGTATGACACTGACAATACTCGATCTAGGTCGATACTGGAGTTTACCAATTTTTTACTAGCACCATTGTGCTCATGCCATGACAAGGCCATAACCTATCACGTTCCGCGTGACTAGGCTATTCCACAACCTTTCATAACTACCACTTGCCATCGTCATATTTTTATCATGGTTGAAATATATATAGCATGTATGAAAAATGCAAGGTGATGAGTATAAAATATGAGCTAAGTTAGCAAACAACACACCAAGAGTAACAAACATGCTTGCCTGGTTCCACGTAGTCGGGTTCAAGCTCGGTGCAGTTGACGTTGGGAATCTCGGTGTCGGAATATATGGTATACATCAAACAAGGGCATAAGTGTCACTGTCTAGCTACTGGCCTTAAAATATTTTTAGAAAAATCTGAAAATAAACCAGGCATTACCAGGAACAATTTGCAAAAATAATCACTCAAAAATATGTCAGGGATCAAAAGTTATAGCCAAAACAGTTTCACGGACTATTGTGCAATAAGTTTTAATAGAAACACGGGCTAGACTGAGATTTGTCAAAGCGCCCGAGGGGAAAGGCGTTTCCCCTAAAGGAAAACGGCTACTGGCCGAATACGTTTCCATCGAAACGCTTCGGAGGGGGAGAGAGACACTGACAGAGGGGGTCCCCCTGTCAGGTTCGAAAACTTCACCGGCGCTAGAAGCTTCCGGTGATCGCCGACGATGCTAGGAGGGAGAGGAGAGCCAGATGGGGGTGCAGGCGCACTCACCGTTGACTCGCCTGACAAATGGAGGAGGATTTGGCTGCGGGGGAAGCCTCACGTCGACAGCAACAGGTCTCTGGCGACAGCAACTCCGGTGACGCGAGGAGATCGACGACAGAGAGCTTCTGCAATGGAATTGAGCACGGGGTAAGAAGGGGAGGAGCTCGTGGATGCAAACGAAGGCCTTATGGGGTCCTACCTCTACTTACACTACACGGGAATGGTCGGATCCCGAAGCGGATCGGGGCGGCCGGAGCTGGGAAAGAAGGCTCCTCGAGGACCCCTTCCTGGATCAGCTGGTGCTGTGGGGGTGGAGATGGAGTGTGGTGAGGTGCGGAGTGAGGTTTGAAGCTCTGGAGGAGTGCTCTATTTATAGGCGTCGCGGGACGAGCTACGACAATAACTCCGGCGAGCGATTCCGGTGATACAGGGGCTTGGGCAGGAGGTTAGGTGGCTAGGATCGAACCTAATCACTACTGGGCTTCCATTTTTGACCAGAGGGAGGATGGTCATCAACCGTGGCAACGCGGCGATGATGCGGCCATTGTTGCGCACGACGGCTGCACAACCCATGCTCTGAGCTGCTCGGTGCATGGCGACGGACTTCACGGAGCACACTGTTGAGGAGGGACACGCGGAGGCAGCAGGAGCAAAGGGCGATGTTGGGCGGCGCGGGATCGCAGCAGGGGCTGCTGCGGCTGTTGCAGAGCCGCTTCCAGAGCTTTGGCCGGCTCTTTCGGCAAGCCACTGACGAGGAGATGAGTCCAAGCTGCGTGCGGCGCCGCGGATAGGCTTGGAGCACATGATTGACGGCCAACGCGCTGCTACTGGCAAGATTGGCGACGGGGGAGGAGTTGTGCTGTGTCTGAAGGTTGGTTTGAAATAAATTCAGATAGTTTCACACAGGGTGCAGCTGAGGTGCTCGACAGAAACAAAAATGGCAGCCAGGAAAAGAATTAGAAGCTGAATTTTTGAGGAGAGCACTCTCATTGGAAGAAAAGACACTGCAAAAAAATTTAGAATTTTTGGTGGGGTCTAAGGCACGTTTGAATAAAAAAAATGAGTTTCTGGGGTCAAACAAAATTTGAATTTTTCAAACTTGAGAACCGAAAGTTTTTGATGGAATAGAATGAGGATACTAAAGACTACAAACTGCAACAGTTTGGGGTCAAGAATCCAAAGGAAAAGGAAGGTTCCTTTGAAAAATTTCAGGAGCTCAAACTGATTACAGAAATTCCCATTTTAACAAATAAAAATAATTAAGGGTGATCCATCCCTTCTAAACTTTTGGAAATCATTCAAAATGCAACTTTAGGGCTAGGAGAGGAGTAAAAATATTTAAAGAAAAGGTGATGATTAATTCCTTTTGAAGAATTAACAAAAAGGCTTATGGCAAAATTCAAATTTTGAAAAAGAAGAAATATTCTTTCAACCAATTCATTTTGAGAAAGGGACAAGAGAATATTTTAAAAAATGGTTTGGTGGAAAAGAAGCTCCAAAAGGTTTCTCTCATGAAGATCAGCAAGAAAGCTTCAAGGTTTTTATCAAGTCAAAATTAAAAATTCCACGGAAATCAAGGAAATAAAAGTTGAAAAATCTTGGGTGTTACAACAACTCTCTCCGCCACTAGCGCTTCCTTTATTGATCCTCTCCCACCTATGCTAGAGAGGTTATATAGTTTCGTACTGAGGTATTCCTCTGTAGTTGAGTTCCCTCTTTCATGTGCCCCAGCCTCACCCTTCTTCCTTCTCGACGATGTGCTATCATCCGACTATGATCCTCTACCCCTTGAATGCATGTCGTGTTGGAGTTGTTGCCTGACAAGAAGTCGGGGCCCTTAAACCACACCGTACTGCTATTGTCTGCATGGGCAGTGAACACCAAAGACCACCTAGGCTCGAGAATATACAAACTTTAGTCGTACGCCCCATATCCATCCCAAACGCCCGGTTGGCCTACCAGGACAGAAAAAACTACTGAGCCATCTGGCCCAAATGCAACGCAAAAGCTCGGGCTCACCAGCAATCCACGTATGCGGCTCATGCTCATATATACGTGGCATGGATATGGGGACGCCCGGATCCATCTGCCATGGACGGTCTAGCCCACCATGACCCACACCAGACCCATATATTTATTCATCCATATCATTACTATGGATCAAGCCCGAGCTACTCCACTCCCCTTCTTTCCCAAGCTATAATGTGGCGAATTTTTGCCTTCTTCGGCATGGTTGGCAGCAGATCCAACTTCGAGATATATGGATCCGTCGAGTGGGACCTCGTCCCATGCACGGACGAGGAGGAGATGACCATCTGCATGATTCTGTGCCACTCCTGGAGGAGTGTGCCCAACCATGGGTGGAATTGATCCGATGGGAATCTATTGTGCCCGTTCAGATGGCGCTTGGATCTACCAAGGTTGGTGGCTCTACGCGCGTGCCCATGGTTCCGTTGGAAGCGGTGACCGCCGCATGGTGGCACAACCCCTTAGGTGGCGCCTCGTCCCCACATCAGGCTCCAAAACGGGGGTCAACACCATCATAGTTTAGGGCCAAACCGGACAAGAGATGTGGCATGCCTGTCGTGCAGGGTCAACGGAGTCGCACACCGACTTCAACATCAACGAGGAATCCCTTTGTGCCTGCATCACTGAGAAGCGGGAAAGGAGGGCTACGCTCGCCCTCCCAAAGGGAGCAAGTTCACGCAGTTGGGCCATGGTCGGACTGCCGCCCAAAGAGGAGAAGGAGGAGGACAATGACATATCAAATAGCTCTGTTAGTGAGCAGAACCGTCTTGACCCATTTTGTGTCTTCGACTACTATTTCCACAAGGAAGACGGCAAATGAAAGGGCAAGGGCAAGGAAAGGGTGGTCGTGAATAAACTTATTTTATTGTTGTTTCATTTGTAATTAGGGCATCTTCAACGCGAACCCTGAAACCATGCGCATATATCTGAACCACGTGGTTCATATCGCGGAAGCCTCATGACCCACAAGTATAGGGGATCAACCCTAGTCCTTTAAATACGTAAGAGTGTTGAACCCAACAAGGAGCAGAAGGAAATGATAAGTATTTTTCAACAAGGATTTCTTTGCAAGTGTGGTAAGTAACCGTGATAAATAGTTTTGTACCAAGATAATTCATAACAAGTGACAAGTAACAATAGTATCATAGGTGCAACAAGGTAGCCCAATCCTTTTTATATCAAACGACAGGCCTGGAATTTCTCTTACATGAAGCAAGCGCTCCCAAGGACACATGGGAATTTCTGTCTAGTCATGTTCATCATATTAAGTTGATTCACGTTTGCTACTTTGATTATTTGATATGTGGGTGGACCTGTGTTATGCTCCCAACTTAATTGTACGCTAATCATATACACAAATGCGTACGACCAAGATCAGGGACTCACGGGAAGATATCACAACACAACTACAGACACAAATTAAAGTCAAACAAGCTTCATATTACAAGCCACGTGCCTCGAGGGCGCGAATACATAAGCTCAAATACATACGAGTCAGCAAAAGCAAAAAATATTTGAGTACAGAAATAAGTCAAAAAGGTTTGCCTTAAGAAGGCTAGCACAAACAAAAAAAAGGATAAAAAAGGCAAGGCCTCCTGTCTGGGAGCCTCCTAACTACCAAACAACCTCCATTTAGTAGTACGCTCCGTCGGGGTAGTAGTCGTTGGCGGGACTAGTCATCTCCTTGCCTCTGTCATCTCGTCGCGTCAAACGTATCAATAGGAAAAGCGGGAGCAAAGCAACGGTGAGTACTTGATACGTCTCAAACGTATCTACAATTTTTGATGGTTTCACGCTGTTATCTTGTCAACTTTTGGATGTTTTGTTTACCTTTTATAACTTTTTTGGGACTAACTTATTAACTCAGTGCCAACTGCCAGTTCTGATTTTTTCTGTATTTTTGACTCTTTTCAAATCTGATTTTGGAACGGAGTCCAAACGGAATAAAATCCCCAAAATGATTTTTTCTAGAACGGAAGATGATCGGGAGGCTTGAGGGCCAAGCAAGTGGGCCCACAGGGAGCCCACAAGCCCTGTTGCCGCGGCCAGGGGGAGGCCGCGGCAACCAAGCTTGTGGCCCCCCTGGCACTCCCCTGCCCTAGGTCTTTGGCCTATAAATTCCCTAAAAATCCAGAAAAAATCAGGGCGTCCACGAAAACACTTTTCCGCCGCCGCAAGCTTCCGTTTCCGCGAGATCTCATTTGGAGACCCTTCCCGGTGCCCTGCCGGAGGGGATTTTGGAGTTGGAGGGCTTCTTCATCAACGTCATCGCCCCTCCAATGACTCGTGAGTAGTTCACTTCAGACCTATGGGTCCGTAGTTAGTAGCTAGATGGCTTCTTCTCTCTCTTGGATCTTCAATACAAAGTTCTCCATGATCTTCATGGAGATCTATCCGATGTAATCCTCTTTGGCGGTGTGTTTGTTGAGATCCGATGAATTGTGGATTTGTGATCAGATTATCTATGATATATATTTGAGTCTTTGCTGATTTCTTATATGCATGATTTGATATCCTTGTAAGTCTCTCCGAGTCTTGGGTTTTGTTTGGCCAACTAGATCTATGATTCTTGCAATGGGAGAAGTGCTTGGTTTTGGGTTCATACCGTGTGGTGACCTTTCCCAGTGATAGAAAGGGCAGCAAGGCACACATCGTGTATTTGCCATCAAGGGTAACAAGATGGGCTTTGTCGTAGATATGAGATTTTCCATCTACATCATGTCATCTTGCTTAAGGCGTTACTCTGTTCTCATGAACTTAATACACTAGATGCATGTTGGAAGGTCTTTTGTTGCAGTAGCAGAAGTATTTCTGGTGCCGTTGCCGGGGAAGGAGAGATCTATCCAAGTAGGTCTCACAAACTCATCTCTTGCATTTACTTTTTTGCCAGTTGCCTCTCGTTTTCCTATCCCCCACTTCACATTTGCCGTTTTCATTTGCCTTTCTCCTTTGCCTTTTTCTTTTGCCTTTTTCGTTTGCCTTTTTCTTTCGCTTGCTTTCTGTTCGCTTGTGTGCCATGTGCCTTCAATATGCTTGCATCTTCGCTTGCTGAAAATCTAGTGATATGGATCCTCATCCACTTGCTAATCTCTTTAAGAGATCCACTTATGTGGAACCAATTGCTAGTGAATTGAGTGCACTTGACTATCTTTATGGAGTTTTGCTTGAGATGTGTGAATCTGAAATCGTGATGAAGAAATTCATGAAGTGATTCACGAGGGCTCCTTGGATGAAAAGCATGATTGCAATGGTTTCACTATAAATTCTATTAGCGACAATCATGCTAAAAATATGCAAAACCCTAAGCTTGGGGATGCTAGTTTTGCTTTGTCCACTACTTGTTGCAATAATCATGATTGGGGTGATGATCTTTCTTATGATCTTGAATTTTTTTTCAAACCTCATGATGATTATGATATTTGCAACAATATTGGAAGTGGGATTGGAGAAGTCGTGACTTTGGTTGATGACAATCCCACTATTTTTGAAGAGCGTCAACTTTGCATGCATGTGGATCATGAAAAGAATATGCTTTGTGATAGTTACATTGTTGAATTTGATTATGATCCCACATGTAATTGCTATGAGAGAAGAAAATATTGTGGTAGAAACTCTCATGTTACCAAATTACCTCTCGTTATGTGGAGATTGCTATTGTCTCTTTCTTCTTCCTGGCATATGGTAACCATTGGTTGTCTTGACAATCTGTTTTCCTATAAAATGCCTATGCATAGGAAGTATGTTAGACTTAGATTCTATCGCTTCTATGCCTAGCTAAGGGCGTTAAACAATAGCGCTTGTTGGGAGGCAACCCAATGAATTTATCTTTTTCTTTCTGTTTTGTTGCGTCCACACTTTCATAATTCTGTTATGATTGTGTTTTTTGTGTTTCTTTTGCGTTTGTGCCAAGTAAAACCGTTATGATTAGTCTTGGGGATGATCGTTTGGTCATGCTGGAAAAGACAGAAACTTTCTGCTCACGAAAAGAATTTTCCTTTTTTTCTGCAAGAGCTTTTGAGTTGATTCTTTTTTGCTGCTGATTGCTACGCAAATTCTTTAGACCGTCGTAGTTTGTCAGAATTTTTGATGTACCAGAAGTATATGAAGTATACAGACTGCTACAGACTGGTCTGCTGTTAACAAATTCTGTTTTTTGTTGTGTTGGTTGCTTATTTTGATGAAACTATGGATAGTATCGGGGGTATTAGGCATGGAAGATTGAAAATAGAGTAACCCAACATCAACATAACTAGAATTTAAGTTTGCAACAGTACCTAAGGAAGTGGTGGTTTGCTTTATTATACTAATGTTATCACGAGTTTCTGTTTAAGTTTCGCGTTGTGAAGTTTTCATGTTTTGGGTGAAGTTCTTATGGACAAAAAAAAGAAAGAGTGGCAAGAGCTAAATCTTGGGGACGCCCAAGGCACCCCAAGATGATTCAAGGATGCCGTAAAAGCCTAAGCTTGGGGAAGCCCCGGGAAGGCATCCCCACTTTCGTCTTCAATCCATCGGTAACGTTACTTGGGGCTATATTTTTATTCACCACATGTTATGTGTTTTGCTTGGAGCGTCTTGTATCGTAGGAGTATTTTATTTTTGTTGTGTCACAATCATCCTTGCTGCACACCTAGAGAGAGACACACACACACTCACCGTGATTTTGTCGAGCTTCACTTATATCCTTTGGTAGACAATTCAGCTCACATGTGCTCCACTTATATCTTTTGAGCTAGTTGATTTTGCTCTATGTGCTTCACTTATATCTTTTAGAGCACGGCGGTGCGTGGCTTGGTCGTTGATCTATGCTATGAAAGTAGTCTCAAAAGGGGTAGTTATTCAAAGGGATACGAAAACTGCCACCTTCATGTGCATTGAATAGTTAGAGAAGTTTGATTCATCTCAACTAGTTTTGAGTTGTGGTTATGGTAATATTGAAGTTATATTAGTAAGGTGTTGTGGATCTATAAATACCTGTGTTAAAGTTAGTGATTCCCGTAGCATGCACGTATGGTGAACCGCTATGTGATGAAGTCTGAGCATGATTAGTCTATTGATTGTCATCCTTTGTGTGGCGGTCGGGATCGCGCGATGGTTTATACCTACCAACCCTTCCCCTAGGAGTATGCGTTGAATGCTTTGTTTCGATTACTAATAAAACTTTTGCAACAAGTATATGAGTTCTTCATGACTAATGTTGAGTCCATGGTTTAGATGCACTTTCACCTTCCACCATCACTATCTTCTTTAGTGCCGTGCAACTTCCGCCGGTGCACAAAACCCACCATTAGCCTCCCTCAAAACAGCCACCATACCTACCTACTATGGCTTTTTCAAAGTCATTCCGAGATATATTGCCATGCCACTACCACCATGACATGTGCCACCACGTCTACATTGCCATTGCATGATCGTAAGACAGCTAGCATGATGTTTCCATTTATGTCTATGCCATGCTAGATCATTGTCACGGTATACTACCGAAGGCATTCCATATAGAGTCATGTTGCTCTAAGTTTTGAGTTGAAAGTGTGATGATCATCATTGACAGAGCATTGTCCCATGTGAGGAAATAAAAGAGGCCAAAGATGCCCACCAAAAAATAAAAATAAAATAAAAACGAGGCCAACGAGCCCATCCAAAAGAGAAAAAGAGAGAAGGGACAATGCTACCACCTTTCCACACTTGTGCATATTAAGCACCATGATCTTCATGATTGAGAGTCTCTCGTTTTGTCACCACCATATAGGTAGTGGGAAATTTTCATTATATAACTTGGCTTGTATATTCCAATGATAGGCGTCCTCAAAATTGCCTTAGGTCTTCGTGAGCAAGCAAGTTGGATGCACACCCACTAGTTTTCTTTAAGAGCTTTCACATACTCTTAGCTCTAGTGCATCATTTGTATGGCAATCCCTACTCATTCACATTGATATCTATTGATGAGCATCTCCACAGCTCATTGATACGCCTAGTTAATGTGACCATCTTCTCCTTTTTTGTCTTGCAACCTCCACCTCACTCCACACCACTTATAGTGTTAAAACCATGGCTCACGCTCATGTATTGCGTGAGAGTTGAAAAAGTTTGAGAAAGTAAAGGTGTGAAAACAATTACTTGGCCAATACCAGGGTTGTGCATGATTTAAATTCGTTGTGCAATGATGATAGAGCATAGCCAGACTATATGATTTTGTAGGGATAACTTTCTTCTGGCCTTTTTATTTTGAAAGTTCATGATTACTTTGCTAGTTTGCTTGAAGTATTATTGTTTCCACGTCAATAGCAAACTATTGTTTTGAATCTAATGGATCTGAACATTCACGTCACATAAGAGGAGTTACAAAGGACATCTATGCTAGGTAGCATGAAAGCATCAAAAATTCATTCTTTATCACTTCCCTACTCGAGGACGAGCACGAGTTAAGCTTGGGGATGCTTGATACGTCTCAAACGTATCTATAATTTTTGATGGTTTCACGCTGTTATCTTGTCAACTTTGGATGTTTTGTTTACCTTTTATATCTTTTTTGGGACTAACTTATTAACTCAGTGCCAAGTGCCAGTTCCTGTTTTTCTGTGTTTTTGACTCTTTTGAGATCTGATTTTGGAACGTGGTCCAAACGGAATAAAATCCCAAAATGACTTTTTCCATAACGCATGAGGCTTGATGGCCAAGCAAGTGGGCCCACACAGAGCCCACAAGCCCTATTGCCGCGGCCAGGGGGGAGGCCGCGGCAACCAAGCTTGTGCCCCCTGATCGCGCAATCTCTGGCGTTAACTAGACGAATGGTTATAACAACAAACCTTCGCGTGCAACGGCACCAGAAGAATGCTGATAGCACTCCCCGATAATGAAACTGGAAGAATGTTGTTGATGGCCCACCAACACATGGGTTCACAACAGTTTTCGACGGTAGAGTATTCGACCCAAATTTGTAGGTCGCCAGTGAGGAGGTGAGAGTATACTCTCAAGTATTCGCAGCTGAATTTGTCAGATTCAACCACACCTGAAAGATTAGTATCTGAAAGCACAATAGTAACAGCAAAGTAACGAGTAACGGCAGTGTAACGAGCAATAGCAGCGACAAGGAACAACAATAGTGACAACAGTAGCAAGTAGCAACAGTAGCAAGCGACAGTAGTAGCAGCAGCAGTAGAGCAAAACAAGTGACAACAGTAGCAACAGTAGTGGCAGCAGTAGAGCAAGGCAAGTAACATCAGTAGCAACAGTAGTCGCAGCAGTAGAGCAAGACAAGTAACAGCAGTAGTAGGACAAACTCGTAGGCAATGGGTCGGTGATTTGTTTGGATGATATTCATCATGCAACAACTATAACACGGAGAGATAAGTGGCTAGCTCCTGTTCATCAATGTGATGTAGGCATGCATTCCGTGTGTCGTCATACGTGCTTAGGGAGAAGAATTTGCATGACATCTGTTGTCCATCCCTCCCGTGGCAGCCGGGTCCAAAAGGAAACTACGGGATATTAAGGTTCTCCTTTTAATAAAGAACCGGACCAACGCATTAGCACTTGGTGAACACATGAACTCCTCAAACTATGGTCATCACCGGGAGTGGTTCCGGTTATTCTCACTCCGGGGTTGCCGGATCATAACACATAGTAGGTAACTACAACTTGCAAGATTGGATCTAAAACACACATATATTGGTGACAACATAATAATTTCAGATCTCAAATCATGGCACTCGGGCCCTAGTGACAAGCATTAAGCATGGCAAAGTAGTAGCAACATCAAATCTCAGAACAAGTGGATACTAGGGATCAATCCCCATCAAAACTAACTCGATTACATGATAGATCTCATCCTACTCATCACCGCCCAGCGAGCCTACGAATAGACTACTCACGAACGACGAAGAGCTTCATGGAATTGGAGAGGGAAGAAGGTTGATGATGACGATGGCGACGATTTCCCCTCTCCGGAGCCGAAGACGGACTCCAGATCTGCCCTCCAGATGAAGAACAGGTGGTGGCGGCGCCTCCGTATCGAAAATGCGACGAAAACTTCTCTTTTTATGTTTTCTGGGCGAAAGGCAACTTATAGAGCTGGAGTTGGGGGCGGCAAGTGCCTGTGGGCCCCACAAGCCTGCCCACCGCCACCAGCGGGGTGGTGGCGGAGCAGGGGCTTGTGGCCCACTGGCCCACCGCCTGAGGTGGAACTTGGCGCATATATTTTTGATATTTTCCAAAACTGCTGCCCGTAAATTTTCAGGACGTTTGGAGAACTTTGATTTCTGCACAAAAATAACACCAAGGCAATTGTGCTGAAAACTGCGTCAGTCCAGGTTAGTTCCATTCAAATCATGCAAATTATGGTCCAAAACAAGGGCAAAAGAGTTTGGAAAAGTAGATACGTTGGAGACGTATCAACTCCCCCAAGCTTAAAACCTTGCTTGTCCTCAAGCAACTCAGTTGACAAACTGAGAGAGAAAGAAAAACTTTGACAAACTCTGTTTGATCTTGTTGTTGCAACTATGTCTAACTCATAACTAGAATTTCAGCAAGATCACAAGTTAACCACATAAGAAAATGACACAAAGGTCTCACGGTAAACTAATATCAATGGCATAATCAGCTAACGAGCAAATAATAATGAGTTTCAAATACCAACACTTCAATCAAAACAAGCATGAAGCAATATGAATAGGTGGTATCTCGCTAGCTCTTTCTGAGACCGCAAAACATAAATGCAGAGCACTTTCAAAGATCAAGGGCTGACTAAACATTGTAATTCATAACAACGAAGATCCAGTCATAGTCATACTCAATATCAATCAAAAGCAAAGCATAAAAATGACAGAGGTGCTCTCTAATTGGTGCTTATATAAGAGGAGGATGACTCGACAGGAAAATAAATAGACATGCCCTTCGCAGAGGGAAGCATTGATTTGCAGAGGTGCTAGAGCTCAAGCTTTGAAAACAGAGAAATCAAAGTAAAGTTTAACTCCCCCACCACCAATCAATAGTTCTCAATATCTTCCATGCTACTCATGCTATAGGCGGTCCCCAAACAGAAAAGTAAAGTTTAACTCCCCCACCACCAATCAATCACACTCCACAGCTAGCCGAATCCTCGGGTACCGTCCATACTAACATCAATCCGGGGGGAGTCTTGTTTTACAGTTATGTTTTCGATTTAAGCATGGAATTGGGCATACCAAATACCAGCCCCTTTCTCGTGAGTGACTGTGGATAAACACATGGCGAGGATAACACTCCTAGCATGGAAGATACCAATAGCCCTCTGTCACCACATGAGCGGTTCGGGTATGCAAAACAGATTTATTTCTTGAAGGTTTAGAGAGTGGCACATGCAAATTTACTCTGAACGACAGGTAGATACCGCAAATAGGTAGGTATGATGGAATCTCATGGAAAAACTTTTGGGTTTATGGGAGTGGATGCACAAGCAGTATTCCCGCTTAGTACAAGTGAAGGCTAGCAAAAGACTGGGAAGCGACCAACTAGAGAGCGACAACGGTCATCAAGATGCAATGATTTTGACTAACATTGAATGCAAGCATGAACAGGATATAAATCACCATGAACACGAACATCATAGAGGCTATGTTGATTTTGTTTCAACTACATGCATGAACATGCGCCAAGTCAAGCCACTTGAAACATTCAAAGGAGAATACCATCCTATCATACTACATCACAGTCATCTGAAAATCTATGTTGGCATTCAAGACAAACCATTATAAGCTCTCAGCTAAATAGTCATGGCATCAGAAACTATGATCTCTAAGTTGTCATTGCAAACATGGTTCTCTCACAACAAAGCTAAATCTGGGTCGACAAGCTAGTCATATTTACAAAAACAAAATAGATAGAGTTCATACCAGCTTTCCAGTCTCAGTCACTTCATCATATATCATCATTGTTGCCTTTCATTTGCACGATCGAATGATGAAAATGATAATAAGCGCATTGGACTAAGCTGAATCTGCACGCAAACACAAAGGAGAAGACAAAGTAATATGGCTCTTTGAAAGCTGAACAGGTAAGCAAGCAAGAACCAGTAAACATTGTAACCAATATCTTCTACCTTGACACAAAGAAAAAGAAAACTATTTACACGGGAAAGCTCCCAACAAGCAAAAGAAGAAAGAAAAATCTTTTTGGGTTTTCTCAAAAGGACACAAAACAGGAAAAGAAGAAAACGAAAAGAAACTAGCATGGATAATACAGTGGCAAAGTGTAAACACTGGCTAACAGAGTGAAAGCGTAAGCATGAATATAAAGTCGGTGAGAACACGTACTCCCCCAAGCTTAGGCTCTTGGCCTAGCTTGATCTACTCCCATGGATGATCCCGGCGAAACCCAAAGTCATAATGGGTGTTATACGGGAGTGCTGCAGCCACTGCCTGAATAGCTGCCTCACGAAGTCGAGCAGCAGTCGCCTCCCTCTCATACTCCTCTGCCTCTCCTATGGTTATGTAGTATCTTCGTTTAACCTGAAAGTCAAAGAAAGCAGGAGCAGGAAGGGTAATATGGAAAACACGCTGCCGGTTAAATATCAAGCGGTATAGGAGGGATCCATGATCTCTCTCAAGGAACTGGTAGCATGTTAGAGCGACACGATCAAGGTAGGCTGTACGGAGAGGAGGGTCTTCTGGACGGATGGATACTCCAAGAAAATTTGCTAAGCGTGTAGCATAAACTCCACCAAAGAAATCCCCCTCACTGGCATTTTTATTCAGCCTCCTTGCTATAATAGCTCCCAAACTGAAGCTCCTGTCACCTGTTACTGCGCTCTTAAGGATACTAAGGTCAGAAGCGCATAGGTGACAATGTGCACCCTTGCCGTTAACGCACCTACCTATGAAGAGGGCAAGGTAGTGCAAGGCAGGGAAATGGATGCTTCCTATGGTGGCTTGCATGATATCTCTGGTTTCTCCAACAGTTATACTGGAGACAAAGTTTCGGACCGAAGACTTAGGAGGATCATTAACACTACCTCCATCGGGTATCTTGCAAATCCTATTGAAATCCTCCAGACCCACGGTATAGGATTTATCGTACAGATCAAACAGTATGGATGATTCACGGCCAACTCAAAATTTAAATCTACGCACGAAAGAGGCAGTGAGCATAGCATACTGTTCACATTTATCTGAGAGGAATTCTTCTAACACGGCATTGCGGAAAAGTGCATCAAACCCATCCTTGAAGCCTGCTTCGATCATGAACTCATCGGAAGGCCATTCACATGGTTGCACCGGTGCGTCCCTTAGTTGAAAAGGTTCGGGCTCCCGAAAGGAGAGACGAGGACCCTTCTTACTTGAGGAACCACCATGAAACTTCCTCCTGAACATAATTTCCTTTTGCTGAAAATTTTGAAGTTCAAGAGAAAAGTGAACGAGGACCAACCATACCTTGTTGCAACTACTCCTACTAGTGCCTAGAGACTGTATCACGCGCTAAAACTACTTGGGACCAGCTAAAATCAACATTTATAACTCAAGAACAAGGTCACCAAGGTAGCAAGAATTCGCAAAGGATAAAACACTAGAGCAAAAACTAATTGGACCAATGGAGGAGTCACTTACCAAGGAGCAATTTCCCCAAAACGGTTCGGAGATTGGTGCTTTGAGCAAGGGAATCGAAAATCACAGCCAAATGAGCAAGAACCCGGGTTTGAGCTGCGAAACAATTTTTTCTGGAGGTGGAAGAAGAGGCTGGGAGCTGGAATGAGTGTAGGGGGTGCCTGTGGGCTCCACAAGCTTGCACCCCGCCACCAGGGGGGTAGGTGGCGGTGGGGGGGCTTGTGGCCCACTAGTCAGGCCCCCAGGCCAGCTCTGAGGCCCAGAAATTTTCAAAAATTCCAGAAAAAATCATACTAAATTTTCAGGACCATCGGAGAACTTTTATTTTCGAGGTATTTTTCTCCGGGATGCTAAAACAGAAAACAGGAAAAACTAAACTAATTCCATTATTTTTCTTCTAAGCAACAGAAAAGGAAAGCTCAAAACAGAGGTATGTGACTCTTTGATTCATCTGTTTCATGGTCATCGAAAGAAATCCGTCAGTGGGGTTGATCAAATCCTTATAACAAAACCTTCTCGAATCGCAAGAGAGAACGGAGAATTTTCGAATAGCCACTAAGTCACCTCAATGGGGATATGTATCTCCCCAACAAGCAAATCATACTTCATCTTGACACGAGGAATAGGGCATTCAAAGCTCCCAATGAGAATCGATGAAGTCTTTTTGATAGCATTGATGCAATGTACTCGATATTGTTTCTTCGGAAAGTGCACTGTGTGGTCATTACCGTTGACATGGAAAGTGACATTGCCTTTATTGCAATCTATAATAGCCCATGCAGTGTTTAAAAAGGGTCTTCCGAGGATGATAGCCATGGCATCGTCCTCGGGAATATCCAAGATAACAAAGTTTGTTAAGATAGTGGTATTAGCAACCACAACAGGGACATCCTCGCAAACGCCGATAGGGAAAGCAGTTGATTTTTCGGCCATTTGCATAGAAATTTTAGTGGGTGTCAACTTATCCAACTCAAGTCTATGATAAAGAGAAAGCGGCATAACACTAACACCGGCTCCAAGGTCACATAAGGCAGGTCTTACATAGTTTCCTTTAATGGAGCAAGGTATAGTGGGCACTCCGGGATCACCAAGTTTCTTAGGAGTTCCACCTTTGAAAGTATAATTGGCAAGCATGGTGGAGATCTCAAGATCTGGTATCTTCCGTTTATTAGTCACGATATCTTTCATGTACTTGGCATACGGAGACACCTTGAGCATATCAGTTAACCGCATCTGCAGAAAGACGGGTCTTATCATCTCAACGAAGCGCTCAAAATCCTCATCATCCTTTTTCTTGGATGGCTTAGGAGGAAAGGGCATAGGTCTCTGAACCCATGGCTCTCTTTCTTTACCATGCTTCCTAGCAGTGAAGTCATTCTTGTCGTATCTCTTAGGTTGTGGATTATCAGGATTAACCGTAGGTTCAATCTCCACATCCTCCTCATTGCTAGGTTGAGCATTATTATGAACATCACTGTCCATATTGTCACCAGGTTCATGTTCATCACCAGATTGTGTTTCCGCATCAGACGCAGAAATATCATTAGTTACTTCAGGTGTGACAATATTTGGTGAACTGGCGTGTAGGCTTCTATCATCCTTCTTCTTCTCCTTAGGATGACTAGGTGTATCAGCATTGATTCCTTGAGAATCTTGATCAATTCTCTTAGGATGACCTTCAGGGTACAAAGGTTCCTGAGTCATTCTGCCTCCTCTAGTAATGACTCTGATAGAGTTGTCATTTAATTCATTGAGCAGGTCATTCTGAGCTTTAAGTACTTGTTCTACCTGAGTAGTAATCATAGATGCATGTTTACTCAGCAGCTTCAAATCGTTGACATTTCTGTCTACGCAAGCACTTAAATGGCTATGCATACGAGCACTTTGTTCCAAATGTGTGCTAACATAATCATTGAAACTTTGTTGTTTGGCAACAAAGTTGTCAAATTCATCAAAGCATAGGCTAGCAGGTTTATCAAAAGGAATATCACTCTCATCAAACCTATGCAGATAATTCACTTCTACTACCTGTACCGGGTTATCGAGACCATGGATCTCTTCGATAGGTGGTAGATTTTTGACATCTTAAGATCTAATGCCTTTCTCTTGCATAGATTTCTTGGCTTCTTGCATATCTTCGGGACTGAGGAATAGAATACCTCTTTTCTTAGGAGTTGGCTTAGGAGGTGGTTCGGGAATACTCCAAGAATTATCGTTGATCAAGAGGTTATTTAGTAGGGTCTCAGCTTGTTCTACAGTTTGTTCCCTAAAAACACAACCGACACAACTATCTAGGTAGTCTCTAGAGGCATCGGTAAGTCCGTTATAGAGGATATCAAGTATCTTGTTCTTCTTAAGAGGGTGATCAGGCAAAGCATTCTGTAGCTGGACGAGCCTGCCCCAAGCTTGTGGAAGACTCTCTTCTTGGAGTTGAGCAAAGTTGTATATTTCCTGCAAGGCAGCTTGCTTCTTATGGGCAGGGAAATATTTCTCACAGAAGTAATAGACCATCTCCTGGGGACTACGCACACATCCAGGAGCAAGGGAGGTGAACCAGGGTTTAGCATCATCCTTTAGAGAGAAAGGAAACAACTTAAGGATATAGTAGTGGCGGATCTTCTCCTCATTAGTGAAGAGGTTGGCTATTTTGGATAGTTTGGCAAGATGGGCTATGACCGTCTCAAACTCATAACCGTGAAAAGGATCAGATTCGACTAGAGAGATTATCTCAGGGTTGACAGAGAATTCATAATCCTTATCGGTGACAAAGATAGGCGAAGTGGCAAACTTCGGGTCATTTTTCATCCTAGCTTCACGAGATTTTTCCTTCCAATTGAGAATTAATTTCTCAGCGTCATAGGCATCCTTACACGCAAGAAAATCCTCAGCTATCTCTCCCTCCATAATGTAACCCTCAGGTATAACAGGCAATTCATATCTAGGAGAGCTAGATGTAGCAGGAGCAAAAGCAGGTTCTATCTCAAAAGTATCGGCAGTATCAGAAGCATCACGAGCATTGGCAGTAACTCTAGCAATATGAGCATCAAGGAACACTCCTAGTGGAACATTAGGCAAAGGAGTATTTCTAGCAGTATCAAGCATAGCATCATCAGGCAAAATAGCATCTCTAGCATCATCAGGCAAAGCAGTATCAGGCATAGCATCTCTAGGAGTATCAGGAATAGTATCAAGCATAGTATCAAGCATAGCATCATCAGGTATAGTATCAAGCATAGCATCATCACGCATAGTATCAAGCATAGCATCTCTAGCAGTAGTATCATAAGCATCATCAAGCACATGCGACATATCAAGATTTCTAGCAGGAGGTGATGTCGCAAACTTACTCATAACTCAAGGTGAATCAAGTGCAGAGCTAGATGGCAATTCCTTACCTCCCCTCGTAGTTGAGGGCAAGACTTTGGTCTTCGGATCCTTCAGATTCTTCATAGTGATCAACAGATATAAAACCCAAGTGACTCAGAGAATATAGCAATACCTCCCCGACAACAGCGCCAGAAAAATGCTGATCGCGCAATCTCAGGCGTTAACTAGACGAATGCTTATAACAACAAACCTTCTCCTGCAACGGCACCAGAAGAATGCTGATAGCACTCCCCGGCAATGAAACTGGAAGAATGTTGTTGATGGCCCACCAACGCATGGGTTCGCAGCAGTTTTCGAGGGCAGACTATTCGACCCATATTTGTAAATCGCCAGTCGGGAGGTGAGAGTATATGCTCAAGTATTAGCAGCTGAATTTGTCAGATTCAACCACACCTGAAAGATTAGTATCTGCAAGCACAATAGTAACAACAAAGTAACGAGTAACGATAGTGTAACGAGCAATAGCAGTGGCAAGGAACAACAGTAGTGATAGCAGTAGCAAGTAGCAACAGTAGCAAGCGACATTAGTAGTAGCAGCAGCAGAGCAAAACAAGTGACATCAGTAGAAATAGTAGTGGCAGCAGTAGGGCAAGACAAGTAACAGCAGTAGCAACAGTAGTAGTAGCAGCAGAGCAAGACAAGTAACATCAGTAGTAGGACAAACTCGTAGGCAATGGGTCGGTGATTTGTTTGGATGATATTCATCATGCAACAACTATAACACGGAGAGATAAGTGGCTAGCTCCCGTTCGTCAATGTGATGTAGGCATGCATTCCGTGTGTCGTCATACGTGCTTAGGGAAAAGAACTTGCATGATATCTATTGTCCATCCCTCCCGTGGCAGCGGGGTCCAAAAGGAAACTACGGGATATTAAGGTTCTCCTTTTAATAAAGAACCGGACCAACGCATTAGCACTTGGTGAACACATGAACTCCTCAAACTATGGTCATCACCGGGAGTGGTTCCGGTTATTGTCACTCCGGGGTTGCCGGATCATAACACATAGTAGGTAACTACAACTTGCAAGATCGGATCTAAAACACACATATATTGGTGACAACATAATAATTTCAGATCTGAAATCATGGCACTCGGGCCCTAGTGACAAGCATTAAGCATGGCAAAGTAGTAGCAACATCAAATCTCAGAACATGGTGGATACTAGGGATCAATCCCCATCAAAACTAACTCGATTACATGATAGATCTCATCCTACTCATCACCGCCCAGCGAGCCTACGAATAGATTACTCACGAACAACAAAGAGCTTCATGGAATTGGATAGGGAAGAAGGTTGATGATGACGATGGCGATGATTTCCCCTCTCCGGAGCCGAAGACGGACTCCAGATCTGCCCTCCAGATGAAGAACAGGTGGTGGCGGCGCCTCCGTATCGAAAACGCGACGAAAACTTCTCTTTTTATTTTTTCTGGGACGAAAGGCAACTTATAGAGGTGGAGTTGGGGGCGGCAGGTGCCTGTGGGCCCCACAAGCCTGCCCACCGCCACCAGGGGTGGTGGTGGCGGAGCAGGGGCTTGTAGCCCACTGGCCCACCCCTTGAGGTGGAACTTGGCGCAGATAT
This sequence comes from Hordeum vulgare subsp. vulgare, assembly GCF_904849725.1. NCBI lineage: Eukaryota > Viridiplantae > Streptophyta > Magnoliopsida > Poales > Poaceae > Hordeum > Hordeum vulgare. Next base: position 212,206,445 of record NC_058524.1, on the reverse strand, counting down.
TTTTGATATTTCCAAAACTGCTCCCCGTAAATTGTCAGGACGTTTGGAGAACTTTGATTTCTGCACAAAAATAACACCAAGGCAATTGTGCTAAAAACAGCGTCAGTCCAGGTTAGTTCCATTCAAATCATGCAAATTATAGTCCAAAACAAGGGCAAGTAGTTTGGAAAAGTAGATATGTTGGAGACGTATCAACTCCCCCAAACTTAAAACCTTGCTTGTCCTCAAGCAACTCAGTTGACAAACTGAGAGAGAAAGAAAAACTTTGACAAACTCTGTTTGATCTTGTTGTTGCAACTATGTCTAACTCATAACCAGAATTTCAGCAAGATCACAAGTTAACCACATAAGCAAATGACACAAAGGTCTCATGGTAAACTAATATCAATGGCATAATCAGCTAACGAGCAAATAATAATGAGTTTCAAATACCAACACTTCAATCAAAACAAGCATGAAGCAATATGAATAGGTGGTATCTCGCTAGCTCTTTCTGAGACCGCAAAACATAAATGCAGAGCAATTTCAAAGCTTTTTGTGTTTGTGCACGCACTTGTGATACTCCTTCACTGGATCCATACCTTGGTTCTCAAACTAAGGGAAATACTTACCACCGCTGCGCTACATCACCCTTTCCGCTTCGAGGGAACACCAACGCAAGGCTCCAAGGCCACGGGGGAAATCCTTTGCATATTTGCCTAGGAAGTCCCTTAAGGCGTAGCCGTAGCAGAAGGATTCCTGGTGCCGTTGCTGAGGAGTATCAAGACAAGAATTGTCTCCCGTGAGCACGTGTTTCTGGCGCCGTTGGAAGGTCTTTTGTTGCATCAGCAGTACTCATCCAAAGTACGCGCAAGACTGACATCAGAACTATGCTAAGTATGCACCAGTATCAAATGAATGGGGCTATATCTTTGGACTAACTGCACAAATGCCAGAATAGAGAGAAGGTCTTGTCCTATCAAAGACTAGCATCTTTAGTGACTTGCAACATTAGAAGAGTGTAGATCAGTAATATATGTAATAATTATGTTGCAGTAAATTTATTAAGTACGCCCAGAGATCCTTTCTCGACTCCCTGCGATAAAGCAATCCCGGAGTCAACATTTCAGTTCAAGTCACAATTCTAGTTGTATTAGATAGGGATACAACTCCAAGTCGTCCTGTTACAGTGAACACGACTATTCTAATAGTTCAATCATCCCTGCAGGGGTGCACCACATTTCCCAACACGCTCGATCAACTCTGACCGGGCACACTTTCGTGGGTCATGCGTGACCTCGGGAGATCAACATGTTGTAGCCCTACCTAGGCTCAACAGAGAAGCCAGCCCACCGGTCAAAATCCTAAGCGCACAGGGGTGTTGGGCCCATCGCCCTTTGCACTCGTGTGCGTTGTGTAGGCGGCCGAGATTAGTCATGACACCTCTTATACAACATCAATGCTTACGCGGACCACTCAGGCGAGCGCCACTCCAATGTTGACGTCTGAAGAGCTTAGGCTCATACAACGATGTTGAGTGCCCACAACTGTTCCCGCGTGAAGGTTAGTGCGTATAGGTCAATCGACCAACTAAGAACAAATACCCAATCCCATTAATGTTTTGTTAACTACGGTGACGATCTATGATCCATGATATGTGGTCCGGTCGCCCCCCCCTCGAGGATGGGTGGCAAGGGCCAAGAATGCCTACCCACACCTCGTCTTCACGCGGGTATCCACCCGCTCCACACATCTCATCATGTTCTAGTAGTAAAGTGAAAGTAACTATGTGTCTATAACATCACAAGAATCTAAGGTATCACCCTCGATGCATTGCAATCAATGTAACCATAAAGATGACAAGGGAAGAATCACCCTCGATGGTTCATGCTTGAGGGGTTGCACGACAGAGTCGTTATCGAAAGTGGTGGAGGAATCACCCTCCGTAATCCACCTCCGGTTAACTACACTACAAATATAACATCAGGAGTACATTTCAAGGTATCACCCTCGGTACTCAATAGTAGCACTGAAGAGTCGTACAAATAAGGGCGTGAGGTGATGAGATGGGTCATGGCTTATCCATCAGATAATCGAGTCTTCGAGTCTCTGAGTCTTCAAGTCGTCTAGTCGTCTATGATGAATCAGGGGCAACTCGGGCTAAGTGGGGTCACTAGGATCACTAATCAACCTATACTAAGAAGGAAAGGGGTAACAAAAATTTACGAGATGATGATGCAAGATTCTCGGGACATGAACTAGGGAAGCAAGTCTTGATTCATGAGTTGGATTATAGGACACATGAACACAATGTCAAGACATTCATACCCACATGGAATTCTTACAACGAAAAGCAACCGAGTTCGGGTTGGGAACCATCATCGAGGATATCAAGGTCCTTGTGTAATTCTAGATTAGCTCTTATGAAGGAACTTCTTTTCCTTGATCAAACTAGTTAGTGGTTTGGGGTACAAAAAAGTTATATGAAGTGGAGACAACAAATCTTCAAGACATATAACACTTCCCACATGCGTGAATGATTTGGGATGATCCGAGAGGAAGCGAAACAAAACTTTCTCATTTTCACGGCGACAACAATGCACCTGAAATTTTGTAAAACACTTCTTTTATCAATCATATTCTTCATGATCTAGGCACAAAGATGATGCTTTCAAAAGCTTCGTCATGAAACATAGAGAATTTGAGGGTGTGGCTAATGGGCTCAGCAACAATCCCTCAAGTTATCGATAGGGACGAATCTCCAAAATTATAAGAACAAGGAGATAACATTTGTGAGATCAAATGATATAATGATGTATGCTTGAGGAAACATCAACATTAAACATTAATTGAAGGGTGCACTCAAAAATACAGACTGGGTAGCACGACCGTTGTTAAAATGGTGAGTTGATGACCCACAAGTATAGGGTATAAATCGTAGTCCTTTCAATAAGTAAGAGTGTCGAACCCAACGAGGAGCAGAAGGATCTGACAAGTGGTTTTCACCAAGGAAATATCCGCAAGCACTGAAATTGTTGGTAACAAGTGATTGTGTGGTGAGATGATTCGTAGCAAGCAACAAGTAACAAAAGTAGCAACGGTGCAGCAAAGTGGCCCAATCCCTTTTGTAGCAAGGGACAAGCCTGGACAAAGTCTTATAGGAGGAAAAACGCTCCCGAGGACACACGGGAATTTCTGTCATGCTAGTTTCATCATGTTCATATGATCCACGTTTGTTACTTTGATAGTTTGATATGTGGGTGGACCGACGCTTGGGTACTGCCCTTACTTGGACAAGCATCCCACTTATGATTAACCCCTCTCGCAAGCATCCGCAACTACGAAATAAGAATTAACACAAAGTCTAACCATAGCATTAAACTAGTGGATCCAAATCAGCCCCTTACGAAGTAACGCTTAAACTAGGGTTTAAGCTTCTGTCACTCTCGCAACCCATCATCTACTTACTACTTCCCAATGCCTTCCTCTAGGACCAAATAATGGTGAAGTGTTATGTAGTCGACGTTCACATAACACCACTAGAGGAAAAACAACATACAACATATCAAAATACCAAACGAATACCAAATTCAGATGACTACTATTAGCATGACTTATCCCATGTCCTCAGGAACAAAAGTAACTACTCACAAAGCATAATCATATTCATGATCAGAGAGGTAATGAGTAGCATCAAGGATCTGACCATAAACTCTTCGACCAAATAATCCAACTAGCATCAACTACAAAGAGTAATCAACACTACTAGCAACCTTACAAGTACCAATCGAAGTCGGGAGACGGAGATTGGTTACAAGAGATGAAATAGGGTTTGGAGATGAGATGGTGCTGATGAAGATGTTGATGGTGACGAGTCCCCTCCATGAGAGGAGTGTTGGTGATGACGATTTCCCCCTCCGGGAGGGAAGTTTCCCCGGCAGAATCGTCCTGCCGGAGCTCTAGATTGGTTCTGCTCAAGTTCCGCCTCATGGCGGCGGCGAAACCATGAAAAAGCTCTTCCTTGAATTTTTTTCTGGACGAAACCCTCTATATAGCAAAAGAGGGGAGCAAGTGGGCTAGTGGGCTGCCCACAAGCCCCCATGGCGGGGCCTGGGGGGGTGGCCGCGCCGTGCAGGCTTGTGGGCACCCCCTGGTGCCCCTCTGGCACTTCTTCGGCCCAGTATTTTTGATAAATTGGGAAAAAAATCCCATTGATTTTCACGGCGTTTGGAGTCACGCAGAATAGGTATCTCAACTTTGCTCCACTTTCAGGCCAGAATTCCAGTTGCCGGTATTCTCCCTCTTCATGTAAACCTTGCAAAATAAGAGAGAAAAGGCATAAGAATTGTACCGTGAAGTGAAATAACAGCCAAAGAAGCGATAAATATCAACATGAAAACATGATGCAAAATGGACGTATCATGAGGCAACAACGAACACACTAAGAATGAAACTATCAGTCATTAACTTAAAGCAGAAGGGTTGTCAAAGTATTGGAATCACACATCAGAGTTCACTTGTCGGTATTCCGGTTAGAAACAACACGGGGACCAAGTAATGAATGGTGATGGCGAGAAGCATCACAATATCAAGAATGCTTAAGAGGTGCAACAATTCTCACAACATTCTTGACATAAAATATGGTAATACTCCAAGGTAGAACATAACATAAGCTGCATAGCAAGGAACTCAAGGGACAACACAAAACATGAACAAGTTTGTGTTGAAGGGAAGGCAATAAGGTTGTCAATGATAACACATATCATCGAGGGGCAAGGATGGTATTTCTCATCATGAATTAGATTGATATCCTGGAAGATAAGAGAATACTGATGACGATCACGACAAATTTGCCAAGAAATTTACTGAAGATGTAATCATTCAGCAACGACATCAAGCAAAGGAATGGTGAAGCGAAAGTCGTCGTTGTCACAGATAAGATTGCTAGCTCAGATTCGAAATTGCCTTTCAAGACAACCAACCTGATGTTGAAAGCTCGATGTAATATTAGCGCACAACTCAAAATGTGTTCCGGGGATGAAGGTCGTAGATAGCATGGTCAAGCTTTATCATGACGATGATGATGTGCCAATCAACTAGGAATGACATGATCGAGTACAAACTCGTAAGCAAAGGAGATTACTAAGAGTTGTTGAATTGCAATGCATAGTCGCTTTAGTTATCCGTGTCCTTGTCCAACAACTCATGACCCAAGAAAAATTGATTGGCGAAATATCATAATTGATGAGGACCTCATAAGAAGTTATAGCTCTGTGATATTCTTGAGATACCAGGGATAATACTCGGAGGAAGATCACAATAGAGCTTAGCTAATGTATTGATCTGTGGAAGACAAGCACTTTAACTTGTTCGAGAATGAAATCAAAGTAGAATAACATGGTCAGAACCACGATTGCAATGGTAAAGACCACAAAAACCAGATCAAATTATACCAAGGGAATTTTTTTGTTATGAGAAGCTTCCATGATAAGACATACATCGGGTCCATGGGCGTGAATGGAAAGTTCAAGGTCAACTCCCACTTCATCAATGCATCACCTGCCATTTAATCCTAGCCTTTGATGAAGTTGTATCTTCATACGTCTCCATCGTATCTATAATTTTTGGTTGTTCCATGCCAATATTATACAAATTCCACATATTTCTGGCAACATTTTATATGATTTATTGGACTAACATATTGATCTAGTACCAAGTGCAAGTTCCTCTTTTGTTGCATGTTTTTTGTTTCACTGAATATCCATATCAAATGAAGTCCAAACGCGATCAAAATTTACGAAGAATTATTTTGGTATATATATGATTTTTGGGAGGTGAATCAACGTAAACGGAGGCTCACGGTCTCCACTAGACAACAGGGTGCGCTTGGGACCCCTGGCGTGGGTGGTGTCTAGTGGGACCACTTAAGTCAGTTGGGGCTCTACTTCAGGGCAAGAAAGATAATTTATGGATATAAACTGCCTCAAAATTTCAGCCTGATCAGAGTTATGAATCTCCAGGAATTTAAGAAACGACAAAGGGCCAGAAAACAGGAACGCAAAACAGAAGATACTAGAGAGGGAGATCTAATCTCGGAGGGGCTCGTGCCCCGCCATAGAGGCCATGAACCGGAGGGGGAACTCTCCTCTCATCTAGGGGGAGCCCAAGGAAGAAGAAGAAGGAGGGGGCTCTCTCCCCCTCTCTACCGGTGGCGCCGGAGTGCCGCCGGGGCAAGGAGCGTGACGGTGATCTACATCAACAATCTTGGTGTCGTCAACACCAACTCTCCCCCCTCTATGCAGCAGTGTAACACCTCTTCTCTCGCTGTAACTCTCTACTTAAACATGGTGCTCAACACTACATATTGTTTCCCAATGATATGTGGCTATCCGATGATGTTTGAGTAGATCCGTCTTGTCCTACGGGTATATTGTGATATGATGTTATTGATATGAGTTGTGTGTTGATATGGTGTTGTCCTAAGGTGCCTTCCGTGATGCGCACACGTGAAGGATAAACGCTGGAGGGTTTGCAATATGTTCATGATTTGCTTATAGCGGGTGGCGAGAGTGACAAAAACTTACACCCGAGTAAGGGAGTTGTGCGCGTATGGGAGTAAAGAGGACTTGATCTTTAATGCTATGGTTGGGTTTACCTTAATGATTTCTAGTAGTTGTGGATGCTTGCTATAGGTCCAATGATAACTTCATATGATCCAAGTATGTAAAGTGTGTTAGCGTATGCCTCTTCCTCATTGCACACGACAAGTATCTATCATGTTATATTCAATTGCCTATGGACAATCTTTCTCTTACGTTAGACAAAAAGCTTTCTACTAAACAACCCCTAAATTTGATTTACTTGCTCTTTATTTTCTTGCAAAGTATTTCTAGTTTTATTCTTGTTTTAGGTAAAGCAAACATTAAGTGTGCGTAGAGTTGAATCGGTGGTCGATAGAACTTGAGGGAATATTTATACCTTGATCTCCTCTTTGGGTTCGACACACTTACTTATCAAAAAAGGCTACAAATGATCCCCTACACTAGTGGGTTATCAAGATAGCTTCGAAAGAATATGTGGAAAAACACTAGAAGAGTAAGACTCGTGAAAACTCTCGTGTTCGCATGGATTAGTGAAGGCATAGGTTCAATGATACGTCCATTTTGCATCATGTTTTCATGTTGATATTTATCGCTTCTTTGGCTGTTATTTCACTTCACAGTACTATTCTTATGCCTTTTCTCTCTTATTTTGCAAGGTTTACATGAAGAGGGAGAATACCGGCAACTGGAATTCTGGCCTGAAAGTGGAGCAAAGTTGAGATACCTATTATGCGCGACTCCAAATGCCGTATAAATCAACGATGAAGTTTTTCCCGATTTATCAAAAATACTGGGCCGAAGAAGTGCCACAGGGGCACCAGGGGGTGCCCACAAGCCTGCACGGCGAGACCACCCCCCAGGCCGCGCCATGGGGGCTTGTGGGCAGCCCACTGGCCCACTTGCTCCCCTCTTTTGCTATATGGAGGGTTTCGTCCAGGAAAAAAATCGAAGAGGAGCTTTTTCGTGGATTCGCCGCCGCCACGAGGCGGAACTTGAGCAGAACCAATCTAGAGCTCCGGCAGGACGATCCTGCCGGGGAAACTTCCCTCCCGGAGGGGGAAATCGTCGCCATCGTCATCACCAACACTCCTCTCATCGAAGGGGACTCGTCACCATCAACATCTTCATCAGCACAATCTCATCTCCAAACCCTAGTTCATCACTTGTAACCAATCTCCGTCTCAGGACTCCGATTGGTACTTGTAAGGTTGCTAGTAGTGTTGATTACTCCTTGTAGTTGATGCTAGTTGGATTACTTGGTGGAAGAGTTTATGTTCAGGTCCTTGATGCTAATCATTACCTCTCTGATCATGAATATGATTATGCTTTGTGAGTAGTTACTTTTGTTCCTGAGGACATGGGATAAGTCATGCTAATAGTAGTCATGTGAATTTGGTATTCGTTCGGTAATTTGATATGTTGTATGTTGTTTTTCCTCTAGTGGTGTTATGTGAACATCGACTACATAACACTTCACCATTATTTGGGCCTAGAGGAAGGCATTGGGAAGTAGTAAGTAGATGATGGGTTGCTAGAGTGACAGAAGCTTAAACCCTAGTTTATGTGTTACTTCGTAAGGGGCTGATTTGGATCCACTAGTTTAATGCTATGGTTAGACTTTGTCTTAATTCTTTTTTCGTGGTTGCGGATGCTTGCGAGATGGGTTAATCATAAGTGGGATGCTTGCCCAAGTAAGGGAAGTACCCAAGCGCGGTCCACCCACATATCAAACTATCAAAGTAACGAACGCGAATCATATGAACATGATGAAACTAGCATGACAGAAATTCCCGTGTGTCCTCCGGAGCGTTTTTCCTCCTAGAAGACTTTGTCCAGGCTTGTCCCTTGCTACAAAAGGGATTGGGCCACTTTGCTGCACCGTTTCTACTTTTGTTACTTGTTGCTCGCTACGAATCATCTCACCACACAATCACTTGTTACCGACAATTTCAGTGCTTGCAGATATTTCCTTGCTGAAAACCACTTGTCAGATTCTTCTGCTCCTCGTTGGGTTCGACACTCTTACTTATCGAAAGGACTACGATTGATCCCCTATACTTGTGGGTCATCAAGACTCTTTTCTGGCGCTGTTGCCGGGGAGTGAAGCGCCTTTGGTAAGTGGAACTTGGTAAGGAAACATTCATATAGTGTGCTGAAATTTATTGTCACTTGTCACTATGGATACTAATCCTTTGAGGGGCTTGTTCGGGGTATATTAACCTCTAACGGAAGCACGAATGGTTGCTCCTCAACCTGCTGCACCTACTGAAAATATTTACTTTGAATTTCCTTCGGGTATGCTTGAGAAACTGCTGGCTAATCCTTTTACAGGAGATGGAACATCACATCTAGACTTGCATCTAATCTATGTAGATGAAGGTTGTGGTTTATTTAAGCTTGCAGGTGTGCCCGAGGATGAGGTCAAGAAGAAGGTCTTTCCTTTATCTTTGAAGGATAAGGCGTTGACATGGTATAGGCTATGTGATGATACTGGATCATGGGACTACAATCGGTTGAAATTGGAATTTCATCAAAAGTTTTATCCTATGCATTTAGTACATCGTGATTGGAATTATATTTATAATTTTTGGCCTCGTGACAGAGAAAGCATCGCTCAAGCTTGGGGGAGGCTTAAATCAATGCTATATTCATGCCCCAATCATGAGCTCTCGAGAGAAATTATCATTCAGAACTTCTATGCTCGGCTTTCTCATAATGATCGCACCATGCTTGACACTTCTTGTACCGGTTCTTGTATGAAGAGAGATATTGACTTCAAATGGAATTTATTGGAGAGAATTAAACGCAACTCTGAAGATTGGGAGCTTGAAGAAGGTAAGGAGTCAGGTATGAATTTCACGTTTGATTGCGTTAAATCCTTTGTTGAGACAAATACCTTTAGTGATTTTAGCGCTAAGTATGGACTTGACTCTGAGATAGTAGCTTCATTGTGTGAATCCTTTGCTGCTCATATTGATCTCCCCAAAGAGAAGTGGTTTAAATATCATCCTCCTTTAGAAGTCAATGTAGTTAAACCCACTCCAGTTGAAGAGAAAGTCATTGCCTATAGTGATCCTATTGTTCCGAGTGCTTACATTAAGAAACCACCTTTCCCTGTTAGGATAAAGGATCATTCTAAAGCTTCAATTGTGATACGTAGAGGCTATATTAGAACACCTACACCCCCTGAGCAAATTAGAGTTGAACCTAGCATTGCTATTATCAAAGATCTTCTGTCTGAAGAAGTTGAGGGACATAATATTCACTTCTGTGAAGATGCTGCTAGAATTGCTAAACCTCACGCTAGAGACAAACATAGGCCTGTTGTTGGCATGCGTGTGGTCTCTGTTAAGATAGGAGATCATTGTTATCATGGCTTATGTGACGTGGGTGCTAGTGTTAGTGCAATACCTCAATCCTTATATGATGAAATCAAAGATGAGATTGCACCTGTTGAGATAGAACCTATTGGTGTCACTATTCAGCTTGCCAATAGAGATACTATCTGCCCTGTGGGAATTGTTAGGGATGTTGAAGTCTTGTGTGGTAAAACAAAGTATCCTGCTGATTTCCTCATTCTTGCTACCGCACAAGACAGATTTTGTCCCATCATATTTGGTAGACCTTTTCTCAATACTGTCAATTCTCTTGGTTTTGAAGGTGTGTCACATGAGTTCAATTTCTCTAAGTTTGGTAGACAACCTCATGAAAAGGAGTTGCCTAGTAGGGATGAAACTATTGCCTTAGCCTCTATTGTCGTGCCTCCTACTGATCCCTTAGAGCAATACTTGCTTGAGCATGAAAATGATATGCATATGGATGAAAGGGATGAGATAGAAAGAGTTGTCTTAGAACAATATCCTATTCTTAAGAATAACTTGTCTGTTGAACTGCTTGGAGATCCACCCCCACCAAAGGGCGATCCTGTGTTCGAGCTTAAACAGTTGCCTGATACTCTTAAGTATGCCTATCTTGATGAAAAGGAGATATATCCTGTCATAATTAGTGCTAGCCTCTCGGAGCCTGAAGAAAAGAAGTTATTAAAAACTCTGAGGAAGCACCGTGCTGCTATTGGATATACTCTTGATGATCTTAAGGGCATCAATCCTACTCTATGTCAGCACAAGATTAAAATTGATCCTGATTTCAATCCAGTTGCTGATCATCAAAGGAGATTAAATCCTAAGATGAAAGAAGTAGTAAGAAAAGAAATACTAAAGCTCCTGGAAGCAGGTATCATCTATCCTGTTGCTCATAGCGATTGGGTGAGTCTGGTGCATTGCGTCCCTAAGAAGGGAGGCATTACCGTTATCCCTAATGATAAGGATGAATTGATCCCACAGAGGATTATCACTGGCTATAGGATGGTGATGGATTTTAGGAAATTGAATAAAGCCACTAGGAAGGATCATTATCCTTTGCCTTTTATCGACCAAATGCTAGAAAGACTATCTAAACACACACACTTCTGCTTTCTAGACGGTTATTCTGGTTTCTCCCAAATACCAGTTGCACAATCTGATCAGGAGAAAACCACTTTCACCTGCCCTTTCGGTACCTTTGCTTATAGACGTATGCCTTTTGGCTTATGTAATGCACCTGCCACCGTTCAAAGATGTATGATGGCTATATTATGTGACTTTTGTGAAAAGATTGTTGAGGTTTTCATGGATGACTTCTCCGTTTACGAGTCTTCCTTTGATGATTGCCTCAACAACCTTGATCGAGTATTACAGAGATGTAAAGACACAAATCTTGTCTTGAATTGGGAGAAGTGCCACTTTATGGTTAATGAAGGCATCATCTTAGGACATAAAATTTCTGAAAGAGGTATTGAAGTCGATAAGTCTAAGGTTGGTGCAATCGAGAAAATGCCATACACCACAGATATCAAAGGTATAAGAAGTTTCCTTGGTCATGCTGGTTTCCATAGAAGGTTCATCAAAGACTTCTCTAAGATTTCTAGGCCTCTTACCAATCTCTTGCAGAAGGATATTCCTTTTTTCTTTGATGATGATTGTGAGGAAGCCTTCGAAATACTTAAGAGGGCTTTGAAAACTGCACCTATTGTTCAACCACCTGGTTGGAACTTACCTTTTGAGATCATGTGTGATGCTAGCGATTATGCTGTTGGTGCTGTTCTAGGGCAAAGAGTTGACAAGAAGTTGAATGTTATTCACTATGCTAGTAAAACTCTAGACAGTGCCCAGAGAAACTATGCCACCACAGAGAAGGAATTTTTAGCAGTCGTGTTTGCATGTGAAAAGTTCAAGTCTTACATAGTTGATTCCAAAGTCACTATTCACACTGATCATGCTGCTATTAAGTACCTCATGGAGAAGAAAGAAGCTAAACCTAGACTTATCAAATGGGTTCTCTTGCTACAAGAATTTTATTTGCACGTTGTCGACAGAAAGGGTGCTGATAACCCACCAGCTGATAACTTGTCTAGGTTGGAGAACGTTCTTGATGACCCACAACCTATTGATGATAGCTTTCCTGATGAGCAATTGAATGTAATAATTGCTTCATGTAGTGCACCGTGGTATGCTGATTATGCAAACTATATCGTTGCCAAATATATACCACCTAGTTTCACATACCAGCAAAAGAAGAAATTCTTCTTTGACTTGAGACATTACTTTTGGGATGATCCTCACCTATATAAGGAAGGAGTAGATGGTGTTATTAGACGTTGTGTACCTGAACATGAACATGGACAGATCCTACAGAAGTGTCACTCCGAGGCCTACGGAGGACACCATCCGGGAGATAGAACTGCACACAAGGTATTGCAATCAGGTTTCTATTGGCCCACTCTCTTCAAGGATGCGCGTAAGTTTGTCTTGTCTTGTGACGAATGTCGAAGAATAGGTAATATTAGCAAACGTCAGGAAATGCCTATGAATTATTCACTTGTCATTGAACCATTTGATGTTTGGGGCTTTGATTATATGGGACCTTTTCCAAAATCCAACGGGTATACGCATATCTTAGTTGTTGTTGATTACGTCACCAACTGCGTAGAAGCTATCCCCACTAGTAGTGCTGATCACAACACCTCTATCAAGATGCTGAAAGAAGTTATCTTCCCTAGATTTGGAGTCCCTAGATATCTAATGACCGACGATGGTTCACACTTCATTCATGGTGCTTTCCGTAAAACGCTTGCTAAGTACGATGTCAACCATAGAATTGCGTCTCCCTATCACCCTCGGTCCAGTGGTCAAGTAGAGCTAAGCAATAGGGAGATTAAACTAATTCTGCAAAAGACTGTCAACATGTCTAGAAAGAATTGGTCTAAGAAGCTCGATGGTGCACTCTGGGCTTATAGAACTGCCTATAAGAATCCCATGGGCATGTCTCCATACAAAATGGTGTATGGGAAAGCATGTCATTTACCTCTTGAGCTAGAGCATAAAGCTTATTGGGCAATCAAAGAGCTCAACTTTGATTTCAAACTTGCCGGTGAGAAGAGGTTATTTGATATTAGCTCGCTTGATGAGTGGAGAACTCACGCATCTGAGAATGCCAAGCTGTTCAAAGAGAAGGTTAAGAGGTGGCATGATAAGAGGATACAAAAGCGTGAGTTCAATGTAGGTGATTATGTCTTGCTATATAACTCTCGTTTAAGATTCTTTGCACGCAAGCTTCTCTCTAAATGGGAAGGTCCCTATGTTGTTGAGGAAGTATATCGTTCCGGTGCTATCAAGATCAACAACACGAAAGGTAATTGTCCGAGAGTGGTAAATGGGCAGAGAATCAAGCATTATATCTCAAGTACTCCCATAAATGTTGAAAGCAAGATTATCAATACCATAACTCCAGAAGAATACCTAAGGGATATTTATCAGCCTGTTTGAGACTCCGAAAACGAAGAGGTATGTGATTCGGTAAGAAAACAGAGCCCAAAACTTTTCCAGTAGGAAATTTTCTCCGTTTTGGAATATTTGAAAAAATACAAAAATTGGAAGTAGCCCGGAAAGTGCGCGAGGAGGCGACAAGCCTGCACGGCGCGGGCCCACCCCCTGGCCGCGCCGTGAGGGCTTGTGGCCATCTCGTGCGCCTCCCGGACTCCGTCTTCGTTCAGGGTACTCCTTCTAGTATGGAAAAAATCATTATATATACTCCCATTTGGTCTGACCCCTACATCACACAGATTTCCTCTATTTTTCGTTTCGAGCCTGTTTTCTGCCGCAGATCTAGGTCAAGATGTCTTCTCAGGATTCAGAGGGAGAGAGCTATGTGGCTGATTACCTTGCTAATCCCAAGGTCTATGGGGACTTAGATCCTTATGGCTGGACCACTGATGAGGAAGAAGATTATGATCCGAAGGGGAAGAAACAAACAAGTTCCGATGAAGAGGAGGCTCCTCTACCTCAACCTAGACACACTCATGTGGAGTTCAAGAAGTCGAGCCTCCCTGACTCAAGGAAGAAGCCTAAGACCTTGTTTATCCCTTCTCGTTTCTTGCAGGAGAGTAAGCAGAAATTGTGCCAAAGGGTGTTGAAGCTTGAAAGGAAAATGACGATCCGAGGGAGCAAAATTTTATGCTCAAGTGGAAATTAAACAAGCTCAAGACCTCTTCAACAACTCCACCACTTTCACCACCAAAGGAAGACAACTGAGCATTGGTATGGGCAATCCCCTTGGCTTTTGCCAAGCTTGGAGGAGTTGCCCCGGTATCGTATCACCATCACATCTTTTGCCTTTACCTTTGTTTTAGTTTTCCTTTTTCAGTTTTTCTTTTTCTCTAGTAGTTTAAAAAGTCTTAGTGTTTTAGTTTTGAGTTTTGCTTTGTGTCACCCCCGATGTATTCTTGCTCGTGAGCCATATAATAAAGAGTGGCTTAGTTGAAGGGCTTTGCCTCTTGCCATGATCAAAAGAGAGAGAATAGAACAAAAGCATGAAAGATCATGTAATGATCTTATGGGAAGTGATGGCTTCACATATAAAAAGAATGAGAATTGAAACTTGTTGAGGGTAGGCAAACGTAGACCTTGGTCATTGTTGCAATTAATAGGAAGTGATAAAGAAGGAGAGGTTCACATATAAATTTATCATCTCTGACACCATCTATGATTGTGAACACTCACTAAACTATTACATGCCTAGAAGTAGATGTTGGACAAGGAAGACAACATAATGAATTGTGTTTGCTTGTCTCCGAACAATGTTATATGATTAGAGATCCCTTAGCATGTGACGATTTCTTCCACCTCATATTAGCCAAAACTCCGGCACCAAGTAGAGATACTACTTGTGCATCCATAAAACTTCAAACCAGTTTTGCCATGAGTGTCCACCATACCTACCTATGGATTGAATAAGACCCCTCAAGTAAGTTGTCATCGGTGCAAGCAATAAAAATTGCTCTCTATTAGTGTGTGGAAAATAAGCTTTATACGAACCTGTGATGAGGAAGACATAAAAGCGACAGACTGCATAATAAAGTTCTTTATCACAGGAGGCAATATAAAGTGACGTTCCTCCGCACTAAGAGGACACGCATCCAAACCTCAAAAGCACATGACAACCTCTGCTTCCCTCTGCGAAGGGCCTATCTTGTACCTTTAGTTTTTGCCCTTGAAAGAGTCATGGTGATCTTCACCAATTCCTTATTTCGCCTTTATCTTGGCTAACGTCATATGCTTGGGGAAGATCTATATTCATATGTCAACTTGGAGGTGAGTATTCATGAATTATTATTGTTGACATTACCCTTGAGGTAAGCAGTTGGGAGGCAAAACTGTAAGCCCCTATCTTTCTCTGTGTCTAGCTAAAACTTTGATCTCACGAGTACCAGTTGTAGCAATTGTAGGGAACGAAAGAATGATTGAGTATGTGGATTTGCTTTACAAGCTCTTATTTAACTCTTTCTGATGTTGTGATAAATTGCAATTGCTTCAGTGACTAAAGGCTATCGGTTGTTACTTCTCGGTAAGGTTCTTGATCCATGCTTTACTTTGTGAAGGAATTATCACTTTAGCATGAGAGATTATATGTTGGTATTGCTGTTCTGATCTTGATCATGATGCATACATGTTCGTATCTTGTTTTGTCGACCCCTCTCTCCCTAAACATGTGGACATATTTATTGAGCTAGGCTTTCGCTTGAGGACAAGCGAGGTCTAAGCTTGGGGGAGTTGATACGTCCATTTTGCATCATGTTTTCATGTTGATATTTATCGCTTCTTTGGCTGTTATTCCACTTCACGGTACTATTCTTATGCCCTTTCTCTCTTATTTTGCAAGGTTTACATGAAGAGGGATAATACCGGCAACTGGAATTCTGGCCTGAAAGTGGAGCAAAGTTGAGATACCTATTCTGCGCAACTCCAAACGCCGTAAAAATGAACGAGGATTTTTTTCCCGATTTATCAAAAATACTGGGCCGAAGAAGTGCCAGAGGGGCACCAGGGGGTGCCCACAAGCCTGCACGGCGCGACCACCCGCCAGGCTGCGCCATGGGAGCTTGTGGGCAGCCCAATGGCCCACTTGCTCGCCTCTTTTGCTATATGGAGGGTTTCGTCTAGGAAAAAATCGAGGCGGAGCTTTTTCGTGGATTCGCCGCTGCCACGAGGCGGAACTTGAGAATAACCAATCTAGAGCTCCGGCAGGACGATCCTGTCGGGAAACTTCCCTCCCGGAGGGGGATATCGGCGCCATCGTCATCACCAACAATCCTCTCATCGGAGGGGACTCATCACCATCAACATCTTCATCAGCACCATCTCATCTCCAAACCCTAGTTCATCACTTGTAACCAATCTCCGTCTCACGACTCCGATTGGTACTTGTAAGGTTGCTAGTAGTGTTGATTACTCTTTGTAGTTAATGCTAGTTGGATTACTTGGTGGAAGAGTTTATGTTCAGATCCTTGATGCTACTCATTACCTCTCTGATCATGAATATGATTATGCTTTGTGAGTAGTTACTTTTGTTCCTCAGGACATGGGATAAGTCATGCTAATAGTAGTCATGTGAATTTGGTATTCGTTCGATAATTTGATATGTTGTATGTTGTTTTTCCTCTAGTGGTGTTATGTGAACGTCGACTACATAACACTTCACCATTATTTGGGCCTAGAGGGAGGCATTGGGAAGTAGTAAGTAGATGATGGGTTGCTAGAGTGATAGAAGCTTAAACCCTAGTTTATGCGTTACTTCGTAAGGGGCTGATTTGGATCCACTAGTTTAATGCTATGGTTAGACTTTGTCGTAATTCTTCTTTCGTAGTTGCGGATGCTTGCGAGAGGGGTTAATCATAAGTGGGATGCCTGTCCAAGTAAGGGCAGTACCCAAGCGCCGGTCCACCCACATATCAAACTATCAAAGTAACGAACGCGAATCATATGAACATGATGAAACTAGCATGACAGAAATTCCCGTGTGTCCTCGGGAGCGTTTTTCCTCCTATAAGACTTTGTCCAGGCTTGTCCCTTGCTACAAAAGGGATTGGGCCACTTTGCTTAACCGTTGCTACTTTTGTTACTTGTTGCTCGCTACGAATCATCTCACCACACAATCACTTCGTACCGACAATTTCAGTGCTTGCAGATATTTCCTTGCTGAAAACCACTTGTCAGATCCTTCTGCTGCTCATTGGGTTCGACACTCTTACTTATCGAAAGGACTATGATTGATCCCCTATACTTGTGGGTCATCATTCAACCCATCGGGGCATCTTAGGAAGATATACCAGAAAGTTCAAGAGTAATTAACACAAGCTTGAAGAGCATGGCTGACAAAAGCATAGGATACAACTTATCAGAGGGAGAAGACACAATTTACCAATGGCATCATGTATTAGGGAAAAAATATCACGATATTTTTGAATGTGGAGGGTGTTGTCGGATAATAACCCAACAATGGGTCTCGCGGTCCACAAAGGACTTGAAGTGAGTAGCAGTACCCAATCAGAGAAAGAACGAATGTAAGGTATCGAATTATAGAACATCATAGTAACATCGATACTTAAATACCAAAGGAATTATGATTCCCAAGTTGGTCAAGGAGAATTAGATGCTCCGATCAAGTACAAGTAAGATTAGTGTACTTAGGTGGTCAATCAATCAAGGTAGATTTGCCGAGAAGCAGCTCCTGTTTGGGAAGACGTGTGAGCCAGGCAGATAATTTAAGAGGATCAGCGGATGATTATGTGCATTCACACATGGGTAGAATCAATAAGATCAAAAGACAATCACAAAGGATTATAATGAATGTTGCTAGACATATGGAATTAACCATAATGCAAGCACGTGAGAAAGGTCAGGAGCAACAGGTATTGAGAATTTCAGAAGATTGAATAGCAATTCGAAGGACTTGCGAAACCCATGACAACTGAGGACGAAAGAATCCCTGGTAATATAATTTGATGTACCTTGTAAAAACAAGAGCAACTTAAAAAAAGTATGAAAGACAATTGTATGTAGTTGTCCATAGGGGTTGACAATGGAAGGGAATCGCAAAAGCGATGAGCATGAGTTCTCAAGAGAACATGAGAGAGTACCTTCGGAGTCTTCGGATGAATCAAGCCATCGTATGGAACGAGGGGCTCTATGGGAGGAAGTATTTACGAGAACATAATGTTAGAGTTAGCAAAATATTTAACCCAAAAGGGAAGAGAGATGAGAACCCAGAGTATAGAAGAGGAGTAAAAGATCCTAATACCGCCTGATTGAGATGTGGGCCCGTAAGCCACACAACAATGTTTGTAAAAGTTTTTCAAGTACTAGACTCAACTTCTGCCAAAGAGTTCGAAAGGGGCCTACTTACACGTAGTCGGCTCTGATACCAACTTGTTACACCCACAACTTAATCATACGATAATCATACACGCAAATGCGTATGATCACGATTAGGGACTCATGGAAAGATATCACAAACAACTCTAGACACAAACTGAAGTCATACAAGCTTCATATTACAAGCGAGGGGCCTTGAGGGCTCGAATACATAAGCTCGAATCCACGCGAGTCATGCGAAAGCAAAAATTATCTGAGTACAGACATAAGTCAACAAGTTTTTCCTTAAGAGGGCTAGCACAAAGAAAACAACGGATCGAAAATGCAAGGCCTCCCTCCTGGGATCCTCCTAACTACTTAGCAACCTGCATGTAGTAGTACGCTCCATCGAGGTAGTAGTCGTCGGCGGGATGAGACATCTCCTCGGCTCTGTCATCTCGTCGCGGCAAACGTATGAAGTGGAAAAGGGGGAGCAAATCAACAGTTAGTACTCATCCAAAGCACTCACAAGACCGAGATCAGAACTATGCTAAGTATGCACTAGTATCAAAGGAATGGGGCTATATCTTTGGACTCATTGCAGAAATGCCAGAATAGAGAGAAGGTCTAGTACCATCAAATACTAGCATCTTCAGTGTCTTGCAACATTAGAAGAGTGTAGATCAGTAACACATATGTAATAATTATGTTGCAGCAAATTTATTAAGTACGCCCAGAGATCCTTTCTCGACTCCCTGCGAGATAGTGTATTTATATGTGAGTCTCCTCTCCTCTATCATAATCTTGCTAGATTACAACAATGACCAATACCATGTTTGTTTACTATCAACAACTTTTATCACTTATACCCTTTTTGTGTGAAGTCATTACTTCTCATGAGATGAGCATATGATCTTTATCTTTCCTTTTATTGTCATGCTATGATGATGGGTGACCACAGGTAAACCACAAATACTCAAGTAATCTTTATTATATAGCTCCGATACTATATTACAAGGATAGGTGGAACTCAAAGCAAAAAATTCTAAGCAAAGCAAATCTGAAATTTATTCTCTAAATCACGAAACAACTAAGGATCAAACTAAGATAGATAGTAATGATGGAAGTGATGATGATATGATACTGAGGCACGTCCCCCAAGCTTGGAACAAGCCAAGGGTGGTGTCCATACCCATTTACGGAAGCATCCTCTTTAGGTGATGGTGGTGGTGATTGTCATTGTCAAAACCGTATGATCTCGAGTAGGGGGTCCGAACTATGGATCTAGGGTCGATGGGTAACAAGAGACAAAGAAGATGGTGTTTTACCCAGGTTCGGGCCCTCTTGATGGAGGTAAAATCCTACATCCTGCTCTTGTTGTTATTGATGGAGTAGTACTGAGTACATACTTGATCTACCGCAAGATGAGATGTGGTGGTCTAAAGCCTAATCGTAATGAGCTTAATGTGTCCTACGAACTATGGCCCCCGGTTTATATAGATACTAGGGGTGCTAGGGTTACACAAGGTCGGTTACAATAGAGAAGGAATATGTAAATTACTACATTGTCTTGGATCATACGAGAAGTCTTCGTAAGAGTCCATCCTAATCCGGATACTTCCAATGATGACCGAACAAGCCTAGGAGTTCGGGCAATGAGAATAGGGAGATGGCCCAAGGAGCCATTAGTCCCAGACTCCCTCGGTAGCCACTGAACTAGACTCCAACACCACGGTTTAAGCTCACCATCTTCTCGTTTCTTCGGTCTTCGGCTTGTGAGGTGAGTTCCACCTTATATTTGGCAGATCCTTTTTCCAGATTGTTCCTTCACGTGTGATTGATGAAAAATCGCACGACCCACATAAAATGAATATTTTCCTTTTGCAAAGTTAACCACCTCCTCGATTCCTATGTGCCAATGAAAAATAAGCGGTTCCTTTCCAAATAAAAGAAGTTGCACATCATATAACCTACACGTGCCCCCAACAATGCCCCCATCCTTTACAATGCGTCGAGAAGAACACCAGATAGACGAAAATATGGCGACTGCCCCAAGCTCATCCTCGCACCCTCATGGCTCTCTCTTAGGACATTGGGCCAGTTGCTCAGTCTCGCTCCTCCGTTTGTGCGAGCTTGAGGTGCAAGGGTTGTTGGAAATATCTCCTAGAGGCAATAATAAAATGGTTATTATCATATTTCCTTGTTCATGATAATCGTCTATTGTTCATGCAATAATTGTATTAAGAGGAAACAGTAATACATGTGTGAATAAATAGATCACAATGTGTCCCTAGCAAGCCTCTAGTTGGCTAGCTCGTTGATCAATAGATGATCATGGTTTCCTGATCATGGACATTGGATGTCATTGATAACGGTATCACATCATTAGGAGAATGATGTGATGGACAAGACCCAATCTTAAGCATAGCACTAGATCGTGTTGTTCGTATGCTAAAGCTTTTCTAATGTCAAGTGTCTTTTCCTTCGACCGTGAGATTGTGCAACTCCCGGACACCGTAGGAGTGCTTTGGGTGTATCAAACGTCACAATGTAATTGGGTGACTATAAAGGTGCACTACGGGTATCTCCGAAAGTAAATGTTGGGTTGGCACGAATCGAGATCGGGATTTGTCACTCCGTGTGACGGAGAGGTATCTCCGGGCCCACTCGGTAGAACATCATGATAATGAGCTCAATGTGACTAAGGAGTTAGTCACGGTATGATGTGCTACGGAACGAGTAAAGAGACTTACCGGTAATGAGATTGAACAAGGTATAGGTATATCGACGATCGAATCTCGCGCAAGTTCTATACCGACAGACAAAGGGAATTGTATACGGGATTGATTGAATCCTTGACATCGTGGTTGATCTGATGAGATCATCGTGGAACATGTGGGAGCCACCATGGGTATCCAGACCCCGCTGATGGTTATTGTCCGGAGAGGTGTCTCGGTCATGTCTGCATGCCTTCCGAACCCGTAGGGTCTACACACTTAAGGTTCGATGACGCTTGGGTTATAGGGAATTGTTATACGAGGTTACCGAAGGTTGTTCGGAGTCCAGGATGAGATCCCGTATGTCACGAGGAGATCGGAAATGATCCGGAGGTAAAGATTGATATATAGGATGGATGGGTTTGGACGCCGGAAATGTTTCGGGCACCACCGACAACGTGTCGGGACCACCGGAAGGGTTCTGGAGGCCCACCGGGAGGGGCCACCAGCCCCGGAAGGCTACATGGGCCAAGTGTGAGAGGGAACCAGCCCCTGGGTGGGCTGGTGCGCCCCCACACTCAGCCCAAGGCGCCAAGAGAGGAAGGGGGGAAACCCTAAGTCAGGTGGGCCTTAGGCCCACCAGGGGGTGCGCCACCCCCTCCTCCCCTCCTGGCCGCCGCCCTAGCTTCGCATCTAGGGCTGCCGCACCCCTTAGGGGTGGGAACCCTAAGGGGGTGCCACCCTCCCCTTCCCCCTATATATAGTGGGGGTTTTGGCCATTGGAGACACGCAATTTCATCTCTCTCTCGGCGCATCCCTGCTTCTCTTGTTCCTCGTCTCCCACGGTGCTTGGCGAAGCCCTGCCGGGAGACCTCGTCGCTCCATCGCCACCATGCCGTCATGCTGCCGGAGCTCTTCCCCAACCTCTCCCTCCTCCTTGCTGGATCAAGGTGCGGGAGACGTCACCGGGCTGCACGTGTGTTGAACGCGGAGGTGCCGTGGTTCGGCACTAGATCGGAATCACACCGCGACCTGAATCGCAGCGAGTACGACTCCATCAACCGCGTTCTAGCAACGCTTCCGCTTAGCGATCTTCAAAAGTATGAAGATTCTCTCACCCCTCTCTTGTTGCTGGTCTCTCCATAGGAAGATCTGAATATGGAGTAGGAAGATTTTGAATTTTTGCTACGTTTCCCAACAGTGGCAGCCGAGCCAGGTTTTCTATGCGTAGTTTCTTTGCACGAGTAGAACACAAAAAGTTTGTGGGCGCTGATTTTGTCAATTGCTTGCCGCTACTGGTCTTATTATTTTCCGGCGGTATTGTGGGATGAAGGGGCCCGGACCGACCTTACACGTACGCTTACGTGAGACAGGTTCCACCGGCTAACATGCACTAGGTGCATAAGGTGGCTAGCGGGTGTCTGTCTCTCCCACTCTAGTCTGACTGGATTTGATGAAAAGGGTCCTTATGAAGGGTAAATAGCTTTGGCATATCATCGTTGTGGCTGTCACGTAGGTAAGAAGGCGTTCTTTCTAGAAACCCAAATCAACCACGTAAAACTTGCAACAACAATTGAGGACGTCTAACTTGTTTTTGCAGGGTTTGACATGTGATGTGATATGGCCAAAGGATGTGATGTTACATGTGTGATCATGTTCTTGTAATAGGATTCACGACTTGCATGTCGATGATTATGACAACCGGCAGGATCCATAGGAGTTGTCTTAATTTATTGTATGATATGCAACGCCACGTGTTTACTACTTTTACTTCATTGCTAACGGTTAGCTATAGTAGTAGTAGTAGTAGTAGTAGTAGTATTTGGCGTGACGACTTCACGGAGACACGATGATGGAGATCATGGACTCACGCCGGTGACGATGATGATCATGCGATGCCGGAAGATGGAGATCGAAGGAGCAAAGATGATAATGGCCATATCATGTCACTATATGATTGCATGTGATGTTTATCATGTTTTTCATCTTATTACTTAGAACGACGATAGCATAATAAGATGATCCCTCATAAAATTTTGAGAACGTATTCCCCTAAGTGTGCCCCGTTGCGAAGGATCGTTGTCTCGAAGCACCACGTGATGATCGGGTGTGATAGATTCTAATGTTCGCATACAACGGGTGTAAGCCAGATTTACACACGCGAAACACTTAGGTTGACTCGACAAGCTTAGCATGTACAGACATGGCCTCGAATACGAGAGACCGAAAGGTCGAACATGAGTCATATGGTTGAATACGATCAGCATGAAGTTGCTCACCATCGATGACTAGTCCGTCTCACGTGATGATCGGACACGAGTTAGTCGACATGGATCATGTATCACTTAGATGACTAGAGGGATGTCGATTTAAGTGGGAGTTCATACTTAATTTGATTTGATGAACTTAATTATCATGAACTTATTCTAAAATTTGTATTTACAAATATTGTAGATCCAATGGCCAACGCACCTGTCAACCTCAATTTCAATGCGTTCCTAGAGAAAAACAAGCTGAAAGATGATGGTAGCAACTATCCGTATTGGGTCCGCAACTTGAAGCTCATCCTCATTGCATCCAAGAATGCTTATGTCCTAGATGCGCCGCTAGGTGACCCCCTGTTCCCGTGGCATCCCAAGATGTTCAGAACATCTGGCAAGCGCAGAGTGATGACTACTCTCTAGTTAGGTGTGGCATGCTATACAGTTTAGAACCGGGGCTCCAAAGACGTTTTGAGCAACACGGAGCATATGAGATGTTCCAGAAGCTGAAGCTAGTTTTTCAAGCTCATGCCTGGGTCGAGAGATATGAAGTCTCTGATAAGTTCTTTAGCTGCAAGATGGAGGAGAACAGGTCTGTTAGTGAGCATATTCTCAGAATGTCTGGGTTGCACGGTTGTCTGACTCAGCTTGGAATCGAACTTCCGAATGACGCTGTAATTGACAGAACCCTCCAGTCTCTCCCAGCAAGCTACAAGGGTTTTGTGCTGAACTACAACATGCAAGGGATGGAGAAGACCATTCCCAAGTTGTACTCGATGCTGAAATCTGCAGAAGTAGAAGTCAAGAAAGAGCATCAAGTGTTGATGGTCAATAAGACCACCAGTTTCAAGAAAGGCAAGGGTAAGAAGAACTTCAAGAAAGACGGCAAAGCCGTTGCCGCGCCCGGTAAGCCAGATGTCGGGAAGAAGAAAAAGAATGGACCCAAGCCTGAGACTGGGTGCTTCTATTGCGAGGGAAAAGGTCACTCGAAGCGGAACTGCCCCAAGTACTTAGAGGATAAGTAGGGCAGCAACGTTAAAGGTATATATGATATAAATGTTATTGATGTGTACCTTACCAGCGCTCGTAGTAGCTCCTGGGTATTTGATACCGGTGTTGTTGCTCACATTTGCAACTCAAAGCAGGAACTGCGGAATAAATGGAGGTTGGCCAAGGACGAGGTGACGATGCGCGTCGAGAATGGATCCAAGGTCGATGTGATCGCCGTCGGCACGCTGCCTCTATGTCTACCTTTGGGATTAGTTTTAAACCTTAATAATTGTTATTTAGTTCCAGCTTTGAGCATGAACATTGTATCAGGGTCTTGCTTAATGCGAGACAACTACTCATTTAAGTCAGAGAATAATGGTTGTTCTATTTATATGAGTGATATGTTTTATGGTCATGCTCCGCTGGTGAATGGTTTATTCTTGATGAATATCGATCGTGATGTTACACATATTCATAGTGTGAATACCAAAAGATGTAAAGTTGATAATGATAGTCCCACATACCTGTGGTACTGCCGCCTTGGTCATATCGGTGTTAAGCGCATGAAGAAGCTCCATACTGATGGACTGTTAGAGTCTCTTGACTTTGAATCATTTGACACATGCGAGCCGTGCCTCATGGGCAAGATGACTAAGACTCCATTCTCAGGAATAATGGAGAGAGCAACCGACTTATTGGAAATAATACATACTTATGTGTGTGGTCCAATGAACGTTGAAGCTCGTGGTGGCTATCGTTATGTTCTCACTCTCACCGATGATTTTAGTAGGTATGGGTATATCTACTTGATGAAGCACAAATCTATAACGTTTGAAAAGTTCAACGAATTTCAGAGTGAGGTTGAGAATCAATGTGACAGAAAAATAAAGTGTCTACGATCTGATCATGGAGGATAATATTTGAGTCACGAGTTTGGCACACACCTAAGGAAATGTGGAATTGTTTCACAACTCACGCCGCCTGGCACACCGCAACGTAACGGAGTGTCTGAACATCGTAATCGCACTTTATTAGATATGGTACGATCTATGATGTCTCTTACTGACTTACCGCTATCATTTTGGGGATACGCATTGGAAACTACAGTATTCACTTTAAATAGGGCATCGTCTAAATCCGTTGAGACGAGACCATATGAATTATGGTTTGGCAAGAAACCTAAGCTGTCGTTTCTAAAAGTTTGGGGCTGCGATGCTTATGTGAAGAAACTTCAACGAGAGAAGCTCGAACCCAAAGCGGAAAAATGTGTATTCATAGGATACCCTATAGAAACTATTGGGTATACCTTTTATCTTCGATCCGAAGGTAAAATCTTTGTTGCCAAGAACGGGTCCTTTCTAGAGAAAGAGTTTCTCTCAAAAGAAGTGGGAGGAAAGTAGAACTTGATGAGGTAATTGTACCCCCTCTCGAACCGAAGAGTAGCGCAACACGGGAAAATGTTCATGTGGCGCCTACACCAACTGAAGAAGAAGTTAATGATAATGATCATGAAGCTTCAGATCAAGTTGCTACTGAACCACGAAGGTCCACAAGGGTACGTTCCACACCAGAGTGGTACGGCAACCCTGTGATGGAAATCATGTAGTTAGACAACGGTGAACCTTCAAACTATGAAGAAGCAATGGTGGGCCCATATTCCAACAAATGGCTTGAGGCCATGAAATCCGAGATAGGATCCATGTATGAGAACAAAGTATGGACTTTGGTGGACTTGCCCGATGATCGGCGAGCCATAGAAAATAAATGGATCTTAGAGAAGAAGACTGACGCAAACGGTAATGTGACCGTTTATAAAGCTCGACTTGTCGCAAAGGGTTTTTTGACAAATTCAAGGAGTTGACTACGATGAGACTTTCTCTCCCGTAGCGAAGCTGAAGTTAGTCCGAATCATGTTAGCAATTGCCGCTTTTCATGATTATGGAATTTGGCAAATGGACGTTAAAACAACGTTCCTTAACGAGTATCTTAAGGAAGAGTTGTATATGATGCAACCAAAAGGTTTTGTCGATCCTAAGAGTGCTAACAAGGTATGCAAGCTCCAACGCTCCATCTATGGGCTGGTGCAAGCATCTCGGAGTTGGAACATTCGCTTTAATGAGATGATTAAAGCGTTTGGGTTCACACAGGTTTATGGAGAAGCCTGTCTATACAAGAAAGTGAGTGGGAGCTCTGTAGCTTGTCTCATACTATATGTGGATGGCATATTATTGATGGGAAATAATATAGAGTTATTGGAGAGCATAAAGGCCTACTTGAACAAGAGTTTTTCAATGAAGGACCTTGGAGAAGCTGCATATATATTAGGCATCAAGATCTATAGAGATAGATCGAGACACCTCATAGGTCTTTCACAAAGTACATACCTTGACAAGATATTGAAGAAGTTCAATATGGAAAACTCGAAGAAGGGGTTCTTGCCAGTTTTGCAAGGTAAGAATTGAGTAAGACTCAGTTACCGACCACAACAGCAGATAGAGAGAAGATGAGTACTATCCCCTACGCTTCAGTTGTGGGCTCTCTAATGTATGCCATGCTGTGTACCACACCTGATATGAACCTTGCCATAAGTTTGGTAGGGAGGTACCAAAGTGATCCCGGTATGGAACACTGGATAGCGGTCAAGAATATCCTTAAGTATCTGAAAAGGACTAAGGAGATGTTTATCGTTTATGGAGGTGACAAAGAGCTCGTCGTAAAGGGTTACGCCGATGCTAGCTTCGGCACAGCTCCGGATGATTCTAAGTCACAAACCGGATACGTGTATGTTTTGAATGGCGGGGCAGTGAGCTAGTGCAGCAGCAAGCAAGACGTCGTGGTAGCATCTACATGTGAAGCGGAGTACATAGCTGCTTCGGAAGTGGCTCATGAAGGGGTCTGGATGAAGGAGTTCATCACCGACCTTGGAGTGGTTCCAAGCGCCTCTGATCTGATGACACTCCTCTGTGATAACACTGGAGCCATTGCCATAGCCAAGGAGCCCAGATTTCACCGGAAGACCAAGCACATCCAACGCTGCTACAATTCCATCCAGGACCAGGTCAGAGAGGAGTCATAGATATTTGTATAGTACACATGGATCTGAATATTGCAGACCCGTTGACTAAACCTCTTCCACGAGCAAAACATGATCAACACCACAATGCTATGGGTGTTCGATTCATCACAATGTAACTAGATTATTGACTCTAGTGCAAGTGGGAGATTGTTGGAAATATGCCCTAGAGGCAATAATAAAATGGTTATTATCATATTTCCTTTTTCATGATAATCGTCTATTGTTCATGCTATAATTGTATTAACAGGAAACAGTAATACATGTGCGAATAAATAGATCACAATGTGTCCCTAGCAAGCCTCTAGTTGGCTAGCTCGTTGATCAATAGATGATCATGGATATTGGATGTCATTGATAACGGGATCACATCATTAGGAGAATGGTGTGATGGACAAGACCCAATCCTAAGCATAGCACTAGATCGTGTTGTTCGTATGCTAAAGCTTTTCTAATGTCAAGTGTGTTTTCCTTCGACCGTGAGATTGTGCAACTCCCGGACACCGTAGGAGTGATTTGGGTGTATCAAACATCACAACGTAACTCGGTGACTATAAAGGTGCACTACGGGTATCTCCAAAAGTAACTATTGGGTTGGCACAAATCGAGATCGGGATTTGTCACTCTGTGTGACGGAGAGGTATCTCTGGGCCCACTCGGTAGAATATCATCATAATGAGCTCAATGTGACTAAGGAGTTAGTCACAGGATGACGTGCTACGGAACGAGCAAAGAGACTTACTGGTAACGAGATTGAACAAGGTATATGTATACCGATGATCGAATCTCGGGCAAGTTCTATACCGACAGACAAAGGGAATTGTATACGGGATTGATTGAATCCTTGACATCGTGGTTCATCCGATGAGATCATCGTGGAACATGTGGGAGCCACCATGGGTATCCAGATCCCGCTAATGGTTATTGGCCGGAGAGTGTCTCGGTCACGTCTGCATGCCTCCCGAACCCGTAGGGTCTACACACTTAAGGTTCGATGACGCTAGGGTTATAGGGAATTGTTATACGAGGTTAGCGAAGGTTGTTCTGGGTCCCGTATGAGATCCCAGACGTCACGAGGAGCTCTGGAATGGTCGGGAGGTAAATATTGATATATAGGATGTATGGGTTTGGATGCCAGAAATGTTTCGCGCGACACCGGCAACGTGTCGGGACCACCGGAAGGGTTCTGGAGGCCCACCAGGAGGGGCCACCAGCCCCAGAAGGGTACATGGGCCAAGTGTGAGAGGGAACCAGCCCCTGGGTGGGCTGGTGCGCCCCCCACACCCAGCCCAAGGCGCCAAGAGAGGGAAGGGGGACCCTAAGTCAGGTGGGCCTGAGGCCAACCAGGGGGTGCGCCACCCCCTCCTCCCCTCCTGGCCGCTGCCCTGGCCTCCCATCTAGGTCTGCCGCACCCCTTAGGGGTGGGAACCCTAAGGGGGGCGCCACCCTCCCCTTACCCCTATATATAGTGGGGGTTTTGGCCATTGGAGACACACAATTTCATCTCTCTCTCGGCGTAGCCCTGCTTCTCTTCTTCCTCGTCTCCCACGGTGCTTGGCAAAGCCCTGGCGGGAGACCTCGTTGCTCCATCGCCACCACGCCGTCGTGCTGTCGGAGCTCTTCCCCAACCTCTCCCTCCTCCTTGCTGGATCAAGGTGCGGGAGACGTCACCGGGCTGCACGTGTGTTGAACGCGGAGGTGTCGTGGTTCGGCACTAGATTGGAATCACACCGCGATCTGAATCGCAGCGAGTACGGCTCCATCAACCGTGTTCCACCAACGCTTTCTCTTAGCGATCTTTAAAGGTTTGAAGATTCTCCCACCCCTCTCTCGTTGCTGGTCTCTCCATAGGAATATCTGAATATGGCGTAGGAAAATTTTGAATTTTTGCTACGTTACCCAACAAGGGTATCTTCCTAACTCAAATCTAGCACCGTCTCGCCCCGGGCTAACCTTTGCAAATGGCTAGGCCTTCAGAGAGAGATTCCTTACGCCCAACAAGTTGGAGAGGGTATGATTCATTTCATTCCTCTTACGAGGCCTCGGCTTTCCCATTCATCCCTTTTTATGAGGCATGTGTTCGGGAACGTCGCATGGGAAACCAAAGTTTTCCTACGCACACGCAATACCTATCCATGGTGATGATAATCTGCGAGAGGGGAGAGTGAATCTACATACCCTTGTAGATCGTTAAGCGGAAGCGTATATAACGCGGTTAATGTAGTGGAACATCTTCGCGATCCAAATCGCAGCCCGTCCTGCGATCCCATCACGACCCGTCCCGCGATCCCATCACGATCCATCTCGATCTAGTGCCAAACGGACGGCACCTCCGCCTTTTCCACCTTTGGGTTTTTTTGCCTCTCAAACCTCATGGGCCTTAGTGGGAGCTTATGTCAGCCCACTAGGGGTTGGTTTGTATCATCCCACAGCCCATAAGGCCTCTCGGGGCATGACACCCCTCCCGATGGTCCCCGGTACCCTCCTGGCACTCCCGGTACACTATCGATGAGCCTGAAACTTTTCCGGTGACCGAAACATGTATATATCAATCTTTACCTTCGGACCATTCCGGAGCTCCTTGTGACGTCCAGGATCTCATCCGACACTCTAAACAACCTTCGGTCACCAACACCTATAACTCAACTATACTGAAACGTCACTCAACCTGAAGTGTGCAGACCCTGCGGGTTCGAGAACTATGCACACATGACCTGAGACACTCCCTGGTCAATAACCAATTGCGGGACTTGGATGTCCATATTGTCTCCTACATTGTGATAGCCTGGCATATTAGGGATGATAGACTACTCATATCAATAAGGAATTTTTTTTTCCGGGAGCCCATTCAAACAGAACTTCCAAGTTAAGCGTGCTCGGCTTGGAGTAGTTCTAGGATGGGTGACCGACCGGAAAGTTGATCCGGGTGCACATGAGTGAGGACAAAGTGCGCCGAAAAGACTAGTATTGATATGTGGGGTCAGTCTAGATCCCGCCAGAAGTAACGACCGCCGGCGGGTGTGTCTAGGGCGTTACAAGTTTGGTATCAGAGCCGACCCTCGCGGTTACACGGATGTTTAAGGACAGGTGCGCAGTCGTGTTGTTCATGGCGTTTGTGACCCGTCGTGGCACACAGCATGGTACATGTACTGTATTGGATGCACAGACGTTTGTGCCAAGAGGGAACGCTCCTCTGGCCCGACGAGGACGTCGGTTCCTCTGAGTGGTGGTGTATGTGATAGCCTGGCATATTAGGGATGATAGACTACTCATATCAATAAGGAATTCCTTCTTTTCCGGGATCCCATTCGAACAGAATCGGCTTGGAGTAGTTCTAGGATGGGTGACCGTTCGGGAAGTTGATCCCGGGTGCGCATGAGTGAGGACAAAGTGCGGAGAAAAGACTAGTATTGATATGTGGGGCCAGTCTAGGTCCCGCCAAGAGTAACGATCGCCGGTGGGTGTGTCCGGGGCGTTACATACATATTCTATGAAGATCTCTATCCGTTGAACCACTATGTCAAGGATTCAGTTAATCCCGTATGTTGTTCCCTTTGTCCTTCGGTATGTTACTTGCCCGAGATTCGATCGTCGGATTGAAGAGGTCAATACTTTAGCTAGTGATGCACCAAATATTTCAGATTGCAAAAACTTTAATTTTGATAGTTGCTCTTTGATGGAGTGTATTTCTATGTTGCAATCTATGATAAATTCACCCAATGCCTATGAACAAAATAAAGCTTTTACTAAACATTTTCCGAATGCGGTAATAAAAGCTTTGGAAGAAAAGTTAGAATTAGAGATTTCAATTCCTAGAAAATTATGTGATTAATGGAAAATCACCATTAAGATCTAGATTAAGAATTTTTAGTGTTATGCTTTATGTGATTTGGGTTGTGCATGATTTAAATTCCGAAATGATTTGGGTTATGCACAATTCCGAAATCTCTTTGTGATGTGCTTGGTCTTACTAATATTGAAGAATGTTCTCTCAATTTGCACTTGGCGGATTTTACTATTTCAAAGCCTATGGGGAGAATTAATGATGTTCTTATTCTTGCAAATAGAAATTATGTGCCCATATATTTTATTGTTCTTGATATTGATTGCAATCCGTCTTGTCCAATAATTCTTGGCAGACCATTCTTGCATACTATAGGGGTTGTGATTGATATGAAAGAAGGGAATATTAAATTTCAGTTTCCACTAAGGAAAGGGATGGAACATTTCCCTAGAACTAATATTAAATTACCATATGAATGAATCATGAGGGAAACCTATAGATCAATCACTAAGGATGACATCACTTAAATCTGTGTTATATGCCTAGCTAGGGGCATAAAAGGATAGCCCTTGTTGGGAGGCAACCCGATGAATAAAATTTATTTTTCACTTTTGTTTATGTTGTTGAGTGTTTGCACAATTATACTACTCTTATAATTCTGCTTTTTGTGTTTTATTTAGTTTTTGTGCCATGTAAAGCCTTTGGGATCATGTGGGGTGTTAGTTGCTTTAATCCTGTTGAAAAACACAAACTTTTGCGTCGAGCTGAAAAAATCCTAAAAAACAAAGAAGCGTCAAAAGTGTTTGAATAATTTACACAAGAATGATATACAAATTCCACACGTTTTACTAATTTTTCAGAATTTTTGGAATTACGGAAGGATGAGTAAAATTTGAGTCTTTTTAGACTATTCTGTTTTTGACAGATTCTCTTTTCTTTGCGTTATGTGCTTGTTTTGATGATTCTATGGTATGTATCGGGGAGTATAAGGCATGGCAAAGTTAGAATACAGTAGGTATAATGCAAAAACAAAATTGGAATATGTTTTTAACAGTACCTAAAGTAAAGTTTGGTTTTCTTATACTAACGAATCTCACGGAAATTTTGCTGAGTTTTGTGTGATTGAAGTTTTCAAGTTTTGAGTGAGATCACGATGGATGAAGGAATAAGGAGTGATAAAAGCCTAAGCTTGGGGATGACCCATGGCACCCCAAGGTAATATCCAAGGAGTACCAAGCAACTAAGCTTGGGGATGCCTCGGAAGGCATCCCCTCTTTTTTCTAACAACCATCTGTAATTTTAATTGGAGCTATATTTTTATTCGTCACATATCACGAGTTTTGCTTGGAGCGTCTTGTATCATTTGTGTCTTTGGTTTATTTGCTAGTTAGTTTGTCATAATAAACCTTGCTGTACACACCCATTTGAGAGAACCAAATTATGCTATGATCT
Source organism: Hordeum vulgare subsp. vulgare (assembly GCF_904849725.1). Classification (NCBI taxonomy): domain Eukaryota; kingdom Viridiplantae; phylum Streptophyta; class Magnoliopsida; order Poales; family Poaceae; genus Hordeum; species Hordeum vulgare. The sequence goes on along the minus strand of NC_058524.1, from coordinate 212,173,861 downwards.
GTTAGAATTCCTCTTTATGCTTCACTTCAATTTTTTGAGCCATGGAATTGCTCAAGTGCTTCACTTATATCTTTTTGAGCACGATGGTGTTGTAATTTGGAAGAAATCCTCTCTTGCTTCACATATATTATTTTGAGAGTTGAAATTTTTAAAGAAACTTGTGCTCTCATTCTTCACTTATATTTTTTGAGAGCTTGTTATTTGCAATGGCAATTTGCTTTAAATGAAATTAGTTCCAAAGTGATGGATGTCTAGGAAAGATATAATGAAAACTTTCACGAAGATCATTGGATGTTAAACCTGATTCTTTGCAATAGTTTTGCGATATGAAGATAATGATATGTGAGTTATGTTGATGAGTAATTATCCTTTAGTAACAACATTGGTGTTAAAGTTTGTGATTCCATATGCATGCACATGAATCAATAATTATGCTATGAAATTACATCCTACTTGTGTTGCATTATTCGGTGCTAGTTATGTTTAATGTTCACTTATCATGATTTTCATTCCTTAGTTGGGCGCTTCTCAATCTATTTGCTAGCCTTCGCTTATACTAAGCGGGAATACTGCTTGTGCATCCAAATCATAAACCCAAAGTTGTGCCAAATGAGTCCACCATGCCTACCTATATGCGATATTTCAATGTCGTTCCAAGTAAGTTTGCAAGTACCAACTCTAATGTTCAAAATAAATTTTTGTTTTGTGTGCCCGTACCACTCATGAAGCGGCGAGGGGTGGCCGGTATCTTCCATGTGAAATAAGTTATCCTCAAGATAAGTGTTTATTCACTTGTCATTGCACGAGATTTTGATGCTAATAGGGATGCCTAGTCCCAAAAGGCAAAAAAATGTCAAATAATAAGTTCCTTGGAAGTGTTCGTATGGACGGTACCCGTGGATATGGCTAGCCAAGGAATGTGAAATAATGGTGAAAAAGGAATAAACTTTATTTTTAGTTTGGGAACTACCTATGATTTGTTTAGCATGGGAGATATTGTAAAATCCTAGTCATTTTCATTGACAGGAAAAGCATGCCACCCAAAATATTTTATCTCTAAATTGAGCTCTAGCACCTCTACAAATCCTTGCTTCCCTCTGCGAAGGGCCTATCTGTTTACTTTATGCAATTTTTGTGTTGAATTTGAGTCTTCATCTTCTCTTATAAAGCCCCGGCTAAGGAACACCATTATCATACTTGAGCATTGGATGTAGTTAATATTTGGGTGTGTTGCATGAATGGATCAATGATGGGCTAGGGATAGCATTCTTTAGCATTGATATTTTGAAAGACCTGGTTGCTTGTTGATATGCTTGAGTATTGAAATTTTCGTGTCAAACTATAGACTATTGTTTTGAATCATCTACATGTCCATATGTCCATGCTAAAAATAAAAATAATATGATGAACATGTGAGGCAACATTCCACATCAAAAATTTTGTTTTATCATTTACCTACTCAAGGAGGAGCAGGAATTAAGCTTGGGGATGCTGATACGTCTCCAATGTATCTATAATTTTTTATTGTTCCATGTCGTTATATTATCATTCTTGTATGTTTTATAATCATTTTATAGCAACTTCATATCATTTATTGGGACTAACCTATTGACGTAATGCCTAGTGACAGTTGTTATTTTTTGTTGTTTCTTTCCTTCGTAGAAAATCAATATCACATGAAGTACAAATGCCACAAAACTTTATAGAGAATTTTTTGGACCAGAAGGAAACTTGAGAGGCAAGGATGATCACGTGACGAGGTCGAGGCAGCCCACTAGGCACCATGGAGCACCTAGGGCCTCTCACATGACCTGGTGTCTAGTGGGGGCCTCGGACAGCTCCTCCAGCGCCGTTGAGCTCTATAAATACCCCAATATTCCAGAAACCCTAGAGGAGTTGACGAAAAATCGTTTCATCTCCCGCAAATTCCAAAAACCACAAAAACCAATCGAGAGCCTGTTCTGGAGAGGAACACGATCACGGAGGGGTTCATCATCCTCATTGGTGCTCCTTTAATGATGCGTGAGTAGTTCATATCAGACCTACGAGTCTGTAGGCAGCAGCTAGCTGGATTTCTCTCACATTTTGCTTCTCTATATAATGGTCTCTTGGAGATCCATATGATGTAACTCATTCTTCTGCGGTGTGTTTGTTGGGATCCGATGAATTGTGAGTTTATGATCAGATCTATGAAATCATATTGATGCTTGATTATTATAGCCTCGTATTTCTTCTTTGATATTTGGTTTTTGTCTGGCCAACTTGATCTTTGATCTTGCAATGGGAAGAGGTGCTTTGTGATGGGTTCGATCTTGTGGTGCTCAATCTCAGTGACAGAAAGAGACATGACACACATGTATCGTTGCTATCAAGGATAAAACGATGGGGTCTATTCCTACATGAATAGATCTTGTCAATGTCATGTCATCGTTCTTAAGGCATTTGTCCGTTTCTCCATGAACTCAATACACTAGATGCATCCTGTATAGCGGTCGATGTGTGGAGTAATAGAAGTGGCTACATGCGGTCTACTTGTCTTGGACGTGATGCCTATATACATGCTCATTGTCTTGAATATAATCATAATTATTTTCTCTTCTATCAATTGTGCAAGAGTAATTGGTCTACCCACCGTTTGCTATTTTTTCGAGAGAAGCCACTAGTGAAACCTACGACCACTGGTCTATTCCGCATCATCTATTTGAAATCTCTACTTTGTTATTCGTGTTTCTATTTTATTTGCTCTTTTATTTTCATATCTATATTATCATAAACCTGAAAATACCTTGGTGCGTTTTATTTGCTATCACTTTATTTGCATCTATCCATCTATCTTTTATTTTACCCATGAGGGATTATCAACGCCTACACAAGTTGGGTTGCGAGGATTTGTTATTTGTGTGCAGGTGCCGCTTACATAGTCTTGTGGATCTTCCTACTGGATTGATACCTTCGTTTCATAACCGAGGTAAATACTTGCCAGCGTTGTGATACATCACCCTTTAAGCTTGGAGGGAAACCAAGGCAAATCGGCGGGGAGTTAGTTGCGAGGGATGTTGACATCCTGACCCGGGGTCCTTGCAACAACTCATTTGGAGCTCCAGCTCGAAGAACCTCTTGTGAATAAATTCATTTTGCTATGAACAAATTTCTGAAATTTTTGGACTGCAAAATTATGTGAGTAAAACTTGGCCAAACTGATGGCAGCTACTCATATGGATGCCTAGAGGACATATCAAGCATTCCCAGTACTTGGAACTCAAAGAATTATACATGCAAGCTCATTTTCAGTAGCACCAAGTCCAGCAAATATGCAAAATATAAACCACTAAAGCAAAAAACTAATTGGAGGAACGGGAGAGTCACATACCAATGAGGAATTCCTCAAAACAGTTTCATAAACGGAATTTCGAGCAAAGAGATCAAAAAATTTAGTTTCTAGAGGACGACTACGAGAGAGAGAGACGGAGAGAGACACACAGAGAGAGAAAGAGAGATTTTTCTCGAGGTAAGTGATGAACTGAGCTGAAGGCATGAGGCAGGGGGGCTGTGGGCCCCACAAGCCATGAGGGCGCGGGTGCACCTCCATGCTATAATTTTTGCACCAAAAATTCTTAAATAATCAATCATGTTAAAATTTTGTGGCAATCTTAGACTTTTTAGTTTTTGGGTCATTTTTCTATTGCACGAAAAAATCAAGAAATAGGATAATCATGGCATTTTTTTCTTTAACTTAGAATAACACAGAATAAACTTGTGATACAAAGAGTTGTGAATACTCAATCCATCAATCACATTTATTTCCAAAAGGATCCATTAATAAGGTTGATAAAGTCTTATTAACAACAGTTTTCGATTGACATGGAACCGAAGAATTTTCGTATAACACTAGGTTACCTCAATGGGGATTTGCATCTCCCCAACAATAAGAGTATAATATCTTCTCTTGGCAATCGGTAGAGGGGTTTTAAAATCTCCAATGGTAACCGTGGAACAAGGCTCAATGACATTAACATTATGAACCAACGTTTGCTTCTTCGGAAAATGCAGGTACGTTGCTTGCCACTGACATGAAAAGTAACCTTGCTTTTATTGCAATCAATGACAGCCCCTGCAGTATATAGAAAGGATCTACCAAGAATAATCGACATATTGTCGTCCTCGGGCATATAAAGATTAACAAAGTCTGTTAAGATAGTAACATTTGCAGACACAACAGGAACATCCTCGCAAATTCCAATAGGTAAAGCATTGGATTTATGAGCCATTTGCAAAGATATATGAGTGGGTGTAAGCTTATTCATATACAATCTTTTATAAAGAGAGAAAGACATAACACTAACACGTGCTCCTAAATCACATAAAGCAGTTTTTAACATAATTTCTTTTAATAGAGCAAGCTATAGTTGGTATGCGAGGATCTCCCAACTTCTTAAGTACTCCACTATCAAAAGAACAATTAGCAAGCATAGTAGCAATTTCAGTTTGAGGTATTTTTCTTTTGTTGGTAATAATATCCTTCACATACTTAGCATATAGAGGCATTTTCAATATATAAGTCAAGTGAGTGTGCAAAAAGACAGGTCTAATCATTTCAACAAAGTGTTCAAATTATTCCTTGTCCTTACTTTTAGAAGGCTTACAAGGGAAATGCATGGGTTTCTGAACCCATGTCTCTCTTTCTTTTCCATGCTTTCTAGCAACAAAGTCTGTTTTATCAAAGCGTTTATTCTTAGGAGGTGGGTTATCAAGATTTTTAGGAGGTTCTATTTCCACATCATTATTAAGTTCATTACTACTATCTGGTGGAGCTTCTACATGAACATCATTATCACTACTAGAGAAAAGTCTAGCGGTAGCGCGTTTTGTAGGGCTATCACTAGCACGGGGTACCGCTCTACTGATACGGCGCTACGACTAACGTTTATTAGTAGCGCGCTTTGGCCCGCGCTACTTGAAAGGATCAATATGGTTGACTAGAGGGGGGTGAATAGGAAACTACCAATTTTTAGCTTTTCTAAATAAATACGGAGTAGCAATCATAAAGGTTTACTAACATGGCACTGGGAGGACAACCTATATGATGCTACTTAGCAACGAGTAAGGAAGCACGTAGGAGATACTCTACAACACCAACACATACAAAGTAAAGGTACGAGATAACCACAAGTGGAACCGATGAAGACGAGGATGTGTTACCGAACTTCCTTCCCTTTGACAGGAAGTACGTCTCCGTTGGAGCGGTGTGGAGGCACAATGCTCCCCAATAAGCCACTAGGGCCACCGTATTCTCCTCACGCCCTCGCACAATGCAAGGTACCATGATTCCACTATAGGTGCTCTTGAAGGCGGCGACCGAACCTTTACAAACAAGGTTGGGGAAATCTCCACACAAAGCTTGGAGGCTCCCAACAAGACCACGGAGCTTCACCACAATGGAATGTGGCTCCGAGGTGACCTCAACCGTCTAGGGTGCTCAAACACCCAAGAGTAAAAAGATCCGCAAGGGATTAGTAGGGGGAATCAAATATCCTTTGGTGGAAGTGTAGATCAAGGCCTTCTCAAGCAATCCCTAGAAAATCAACAAGGTTGATTGGCTAGGGAGAGAGATCGGGCTAAAACGAGATTGTGGAGCAACAATGGAGCTTAGAGAGGTTAAAGGTAGGCTCAAGGAAGAAGGAGATGCCTTTATATAGTAGGTGGGGCAGATCCAACCGTTACCCACCTACCACATAAATGCACGAGCGGTACTACCGCTCCTCGAGTGGTACTACCACTTCCCAGAGTGGTACTACCGCTCCTCGGAGCAGTACTACCGCTCAGCTCCTCACCAACCACGGTAGTACCGGGGGGGTACTACCGTGCCACCCCCTCCGTGGGAAAGTATGCGAGAAAAGGCCCGTCGGTGCGGTAGTAAAATAATACTACCGCACTGAGGGCGGTAGTACCGCCCTTGGAGCGGTAGTAGAAAACTACTACCGTTCTTCAGGCGGTAGTACCGCTCCTGGAGCGGTAGTAAAAGTTTACTACCGCACCTGGGACGGTAGTACTGCTCCTGGAGCGGTAGTAAAAATTTACTATCGCTCTAAGAGCGGTACTACCGCTGTGCCAGCGGTACTACCGCTGGTACAGCGGTACTACCGCTTACCCTTTTTCACATAGGCAAGGAAAACACAATGGTGCTCCATTGAAGCTAAAATATGGGTGGGTGCATGAGGTGTGTGCGTGAGGATTCCACCCAAACCTTTCCGACGCGGACCCCCTCTTGGTAAGAAGTCTTTCCTATGACTCAAACTAGGAAGAGAAATGTAGAAGAAAATCCGTCTTCGAGATCCTCCGAGGGGCGTCGAGTCATCTTGTGCCTAGAGGAGAATATTCTGAAATGCTCAGGACACAATATTAGTCCGCACAACAATTGTCATCAATCACTAAAACTACTTAGGAGAAATATGCCCTAACAATCTCCCCCTTTTTGGTGGATTGATGACAATGTTGTATTTGCACACAAAAATAGAGATAGACATATGCAAACTTCAAAGATATCACAAGGGGGCTAGTTTCCTCTAGGTATGTGCATACCAACGACTAACCACAGAGAGAACACTCCCCCTAGATTATATAGACTAAGCCATCCTTACTACATACGTACGAGGGATGAAGAATATTGAAGCATGGCAAAGCATCTGAGGAAAGGAATACTGGCACAAGATACTATGTCTCACAGGTTAATAATAAAATGATAAAACTGATAATACTCAGACAGAAGATAAGCAAGATAAAACATATATCTCACATTAAGATAGGATCTGACGACTCAGTCTCAACCATAAAGCAAAAGTACCGAACGAAAGCAACAAAGTTTTATCAAACCAATAGACCAGAAAAACTAGAGAACGAGCAAATCCTACACTCTCTCCCCCTTTGGCATCAAAACACCAAAAAGGCACAGAGGAGCCCTAACACCCAGGTGGTAGAAACATCAGTCGGTGTCCTCCTCATCACGATACTCCTCATCTGAGCCATGTCGGTGTCCTCCTCCTCCTCAGATGCAGCCCACTAAAGTCGATGCTTCTCCATCCATTCCGCCTCGGGGGTGATCTCACTCTCAGAACCGCTGGAGAAGGGTATGTCAAGCTTCCTCATGATCAACTTGTCGCGCTGGCGACTCTCCTTCTGAGCAACATGTGTGCTGTACTGGCCCTTGGCCTGCATACGGAACAGGGTCTTCATCCTGTCAGTGAGCCGTGTGGCCCAAGACAGTTCCACAGATGTGTGGGAACCCTCACCCTGTCGAGGAGCCTCTGGAGGGGCCTCATCCTCAGTGCATGGCAGATCATCATCAGAATCCCTTGGTGCAGCCTGACGAGAGGAGGTGTTGGCCCATGTGTCTTTCTGACGCAGCTTGATGGGCTCATGGCGGACCCAATCAGGAGCAACAAACTCAGCCCCGGGGAAGGTCTTGGTCCAAGTGGCCTTGATAAAGTAGAACAGGTAGGGACCATAGATTGGGACCTTACGGTTAATGACTGCAGAGTAGAGTTCAGTCCACATGACATGAGAAACATCAAGGGGCTCACACTGACGATTCTTCGCTTTCTGACACAAGAGAAGCATGTCTACCAGGTAAGAGTGCACCTGGTCCTTGTTGCCAACCCTGGGAAACAGTGTGTTGCGAAAAATCCGGTGCATCACATCCAAGAAGGGGTTCATGACATAGGATACCTCGCCAGTGGGGGTGTTCTTCACACAGAGGTACGGGAGCAGCTTCTCCTTTGGAGCGGCTTGAGCCTTGGAATGGGGGCGCAAGCCAACAACAGTAGTGAGGCCCTCATCCCTGACCTGAAGAAGATCCATGAAGTCTTTCCAGGTAGCAGTCAGCTGCATTCCATTTGTCATCCAAGTCATAGTACGAGCGTCATCATGGTGAAAGTGCACTGTAGCAAAGAAGTGAGCTACAATGGAAATATCAAAATCCTGGTGAAACGAGATGAGATCCGCAATCTGAAGTTGCTCCACCATAGCAATGGCCTCCCCAAAATAAGACATGTCCTTCCTCGAATGTTCAAGATCTATCCACTGAACCAGGACATAGAGGTTCTTCTTTGATCTGAGAACGTCTTCATAGATTAAGAATTGATCGCGAGTCCAAAACTGTTCACCGCTAGGGAAATCCTCCCTATTGTTGGCATATGGGTTGAGCTTGCGACGGTGTTGGAACTCGGCAAGCGGCATAGTGTTCCAGTTGACTCAGGGATTCTTTGGAGCAGGCTTCTTGAACGAGCGCTTGGGGGCATTGGAGCCTTCAGACGGATCAGAGGAAGGTCGCTTGGAGCTGGCAGTGCGAGATGGGTTGGAACGACGGGAACCACCACCTGGGACACGCAAACAACACACAAAACACGAAATAAGGGAGAAACAAGTCAAGGCAATGAACAAGAAAGACCAAAAAACCCATAAAACACAATAGATCAGTGTGTGTGCACAAAGGGGAGCGGTAGTAAAATTTTACTACCGCTCTGGGAGTGGTAGTAAAATTTTACTACCGCTCTACAAGCGGTAGTACCGCTCCTCGAGCGGTAGTACCGCGCCACGAGGGGCGGTAGTACCGCACGGGACGGCCTAATCACAGATCTAAGCAAATTTGGCAGGGAAAAACTTGTGGAGTAGATTGAAAACCGTAGATCTGGATCCTATGCAGGCCTAGGCACACACACCACCTATGCAAGGAATCATATTACCCAAAAAGCTGCCACTAAATCCCAATCACGATGCCATGAGACCATATGACCTAACCCTAGATTGAATCAACGAACAAAGCATAAGATTGCAGATGAGGGGCAGTACCGGTGTCCATGGCGCGTGGGGAAGAGTCCCACTGGTCGGAATCGGAGGACTATGGCCGGATAGGGAGATCCGGCGATGCCTTAGGGCAGTTTTTGAGGAGAGGAGAGAGAGACAGGGAAGATCTCGGGGCAGAGGGGAAAAGAGAAAGGCCTCCGGGCCCTTTAAATAGTCCCCTGGGCGAGGCGGCACGGTAGTACCGCAGTCATCGCGGTAGTACCGCTCTACATGCGGTAGTACCGCGCCCACAGCGGTAGTAAAAAATTAGTACCATGCTGGGGGGCGGTAGTACCGCATGGTGAGCGGTAGTACCGCTCCCCTAGCGGTAGTAAAATTTTACTACCTTGCTGGGGGTGGTAGTACCGTGCTTGAAGTCACAAAATGGCCACAAAAAGAGATCTCTACTCCTTAGGTGGTGGAAAAACTTGATCAAGCCAAGAGAAAACAAAACACGGAAGCAAGAAAGACACACCGAAAGAAAGAGAAACAACACAGAGACTCCAGGGAGAGGGCGGTGGCCTAGGCCACCTATGTTTGAGACAAATGGTATGACACCGCGAATAATTATCCTTGGGTTCATGACCATATCTCGTCTTCGAAGCACAAGCGCCATTTGGTGATGGCCAAAGTGAAAGACTTGATCGATTTATGCATAATGGGGGGAGGGAAAGTTCATTGAGAGAACAACACTCCCCCTATGTCCATGCCTACATCTAAAGCAAGATGTAATATAGAGTGAGGTGCAAAGTGCCTAGTTTCAATCCACATTACTTGAATCAATGATATTTAGCTCATGCCTTAATTCCTGGAACCTTGCTTCATCTAGGGGCTTAGTGAAAGTATCTGCAAGTTGCTCTTCAGTGTTGATGAAGTGAATCTTAATATCACCTAGCTTGATATGTTCACGAATGAAGTGATGGCGAATATCAATGTGCTTGGTCTTGCTGTGTTGAACCGGATTGAGAGAAATCTTGATAGCACTTTGATTGTCACATAGGAGAGGCACTTTTTCACAAGTGACACCGTAGTCCTTTAAAGTTTGCCTCGTCCATAGCAACTGGGCACAACAACTTGCAGCTGCTACATACTCAGCTTCGGTGGAGGATAGTGATACACAATTCTACTTCTTTGAAGACCAACTTACCAGTGAACGACCAAGGAATTGGCATCCTCCAGAGGTTGACTTCCTCTCCACACAGTCTCCTGCCCAATCTGAGTCAGAATAGCCCACTAGGTTAAAGTTTGCTCCTTTGGGATACCATAGACCAAAGTTTGGGGTATGAGCCAAATATCGAAAGATTCGTTTGACAGCCATGTAATGACTTTCCTTTGGTGCGGATTGAAACCGTGCACAAATCCCTACACTCAACATGATATCTGGTCTAGATGCACATATATAAAGGAGGGATCCAATCATGGAGCGATATACCTTTTGATCCACTGCTTTACCATTGGTATCACTGTCAAGCTTGCATCGTGTTGGCATGGGAAACTTGACCGGCTTGACATCCTCTAGCTCAAACCTCTTGAGCATGTCTTGAGTGTACTTGGCTTGTTTAATGAAAGTCCCTTCTAAGCCTAGTTTGATCTCGAACCCGAGGAAGAACTTCAACTCACCCATCATAGACATCTCAAATTTCTCAGTCATCAATGCAGCAAATTCTTCATTGAAAGATTCGTTAGGAGAACCAAAAATGATGTCATCAACATATAGTTGGCATATGAACAAATCCCCCTTGACCCTCTTAGTAAAAAGAGTGGGATCAATCTTCCCAATTTCAAACCCACGATCTTCAACTCAGTAAGATACTCATACCACGCACGTGGGGCTTGTTTAAGGCCATAGAGTGCCTTATTAAGTTTGTACAATGATTGGGGAGATTGGGATGTTTGAACCCCGGGGGTTGTTTGACATATACCAACTCATTTAAAGGACCATTAAGAAAGGCACTTTTCACATCCATTTGTTGTAATTTGAAATTATGATGAGAAGCAAATGCAAGCATCAAGCGAATAGATTCTAAACGAGCAACAGGGGCAAAGGTTTCACCATAGTTGATACCCTCGACTTGGGAGTAGCCTTGAGCCACCAATCTTGCCTTGTTTCGAATCACAATCCCATTGGCATCTTGCTTGTTTTTGAAGATCCATTTGGTCCAGATGACATTATGTTCCTCCTTTGGCCTTGGCACTAAATCCCAGACTTGATTGCGCTCGAAATTGTTGAGTTCTTCATGCATGGCCATAAGCCAATCCTCATCATCGAGCGCTTCCTGTACCTCTTGAGGTTCACAATACGAAACAAACGCGTGATGCTCACAATAATTCCAAATTTGTTGACGAGTGGATACTCCCTTTTTGAAACTACCAAGTACATTCTTCATAAGATGTGACTTGACTCTCAGCTTGTTCGCAATCTTGGCTGCGCGACGCTCCAAGAGTTCTTCATTGGATAACTGGGGAACATCGACTTGATTGCTTTGTGTGCCCTTGCGTTTTGATCCTCCCTTGGCACCAGTACCCCTTTTAGACGCCGCATAAGGGAATTGAGAGACAGCATCCTGATCAACTTGATCTTCGACTTGAGCAGGTTCACTAGTTTGTCCTTGTTCTTGTGGTTGCTCTTGATCTTGATCTTGATCTTGTGCTTCTATTTGGTCTGGATCATGTGGTTGCACTTGATCTTGATCTTGATCCGGTTTGGAACCTTGGGTGAGTGCTTGTACTTCATGGGGCACGACACCATCTTTAGGCACTTGGTCTTGATCTTGAGTTTGTTCAACTTGTTGAGGGTCTTCTCTTTGTTCATCGGAAGCGTGTGGGACTTGTGAGGATGATGGCTCCACTTGAGTAGAGCATTGTCCTTCTCCTTCGGCCACAAGGGGTTCCTCAATGGGGAGTATTTGACCAATCCCCATTCTTCTTATGGCTTGGGGAGGAATTTCATCACCTACATCACAAACACCACTTTGCTCCACTTGGGAGCCATTATTTTCATCAAACTCCATGTTATACGTCTCCTCAATGAGTCCAGTGGACTTGTTGAGGACACGGTAAGCATGAGAGTTTGTAGCATAACCAACAAATATGCCCTCATGTGCTCTAGAATCAAATTTAGCTAAACGTGCACCTTTCTTGAGAATGAAACACTTACACCCGAATACCCGGAAGTACTTGAGATTGGGTTTGTTTCCGGTGAGAATCTCATATGGGGTCTTGTTCAAGCCTTTGCGGATATAGAGCCGATTGGACGCATGACATGCTGTGTTGATGCCTTCGGCCCAAAAGTTATATGGAGATTTGAATTCCGCCATCATTGTTCTTGCAGCGTCCATCAGTGTCCAGTTCTTCCTTTCCGCCACACCATTTTGTTGAGGGGTATATGGTGCCGAATATTGATGGTTTATTCGCTCATCACCTAGAAACTCATCCAAGGTGTAGTTCTTGAACTCGGTGCCGTTGTCACTTCTGATCATCAAAATCTTTGCTTCATGTTGACGTTGAGCTTCATTAGCAAAGTTGATAACAGTCTGTTGAGTCTCACTCTTCCTCTTGAAGAAATATACCCAAGTGTATCTTGAGTAATCAACAATCACCAAGCAGTAATTTCTGCCCCCAAGACTATCAAATGATGGGGGACCGAAGAGATCCATATGAAGGAGCTCCAACGGTCTCTTAGTGTAAATGAGAGTCGTTGGACGATGAGCGGTTTCATGGATTTTTCCTTCAATGCAGGCACTGCAAGCACGATCTCTGGCATAACTCACATTTGTTAGTCCACGAATATGGTCCTCTTTAAGGAGACTTTGCAAAGATCTCATATTGACATGAGCTAGTCGGCGATGCCAAAGCCAGCCCACATCAACTTTAGCCATTAGACATGTCGCAGTCTTAGTGGGTCGCTTTGAAAAGTTCACCACATAGAGACCATTTTTGACATGTCCAAAATAGGCTACTTTAAGAGTTTTGCTCCACAAAAGGACCACAGTATCAAGATTAAAGAATGTGGAGAAGCCCATAATTGCAAGTTGACGAACCGAAAGTAAATTATAAGCAAGGGACTCAACAAGCATGACCTTCTCAATAGATAACTCTTGAGAGATGACCACCTTACCAAATCCCAATACCTTTGACGATGATGCATTGGCGAATTGGACATGGGTGAGCATAGATGGGGAAGGATGCACATCCACCACTAAGTCCTTGCTTCCGGTCATATGATTTGTTGCTCCACTATCGAGCAACCATGACACCCCTCCGGAAGCAAACTCCTGCAATAGATCAAGGCTTGGTTTTAGGTACCCATTTTTTAATGGGTCCTTTAATGTTAGAGACAAGGGTCTTAGGAACCCAAATAGCACATTCAATGTACTCATAGTAAGAACCAATAAATCTGGCATAAACATGCCCATCACCAACACGACATAAAACATAGGAAGGATTTAGTTTGCCGGCCGTGTTGGTAGGAATGGTTTTGCCCTTCTTGATGCTCCCATTTTCCACCTTGTTCCTGTTCACCTCCTGAGTCCCTTCGCCCTCTTTGACAAAGATGTCCATGAGGGTGGGGGATCTGTTGTTCCTGTTCTTTCTTTTTCTTTTAGACTTAGATGTAAGTCCGAGCCCCTCCTTTCCTACCACACCCTTTTGATTGCTCAAAAGGTCATTCAGGCTCTTCTTGCCTTGGATGCATGACACAAGGCCCTTCTCAAGTTTATCCTTCAACTTGGCATTTTCCTCCACAAGATGTACATGCTCACAACAAGGGTTAGTTGTACAAGCATTATCAATTAAAACAAAAGGAGGACAAGTAGAGATTTCCTTGGTAAGCTTTGCTTGAAGTTGATCATGAGACTCTTTCAGGGAGAAATGACTACCTTTCAAGACCTTGTGAGCCTTGTCAAGTGTGTCAAACTCCATTTTGAGTCTGTCATGGTCAACCCCAAGAGCATCCTTTTCAGACTTAAGCATACGAGTAAGAACAGTAGCATGATCTAGTTTCTTTTGCAATTTAGCGCAGTCATCGTTGTATGACTCCTCAGGAGCCAAACGAAGAGTGCGCTCTGTTTCTAGAGCAATAGAAAGTTCAGCAATCTCATCGGCATAGTCACGACTATGACCTTGCATCTCGGAGATGGTCTCCTCATGAGACTCAATGAGGTCATTAGCCTCACCCAATTATTCCAAAAGGGCAACAAAGTGCCTCTTGGTTTCTCCTTTGATAGTACACAGAAATTTGTCAAGATCATGCTCATTAAGTTCCACAACATCACTATCATCAACACAATTCAACAATGAGGGAGTACTAGTGATGTTGGTCTTAATGCTGGGTGTTACCTGAGTGATACCTTTAGCCATGAGGCACTTGGTGATGTTTTTATCGTTGGGGGCATTGAAGAGGGACACCTTCTTGGAAGAAGGAGTGGCAATGGCGACAGTCGCAGTTGCCACCATATCATCATCATCATCATCATTGGAGGGGTACTCTTCAAGTGCCACCATACCCTTTGGATGGGGTTTCTTGACAAAGTTGTTCTTGCTTGGGAATGACTTTGTTTTGTCCTTGCGAATGAACTTGCCTCCGTTGTCTTCCCTCTTCTCATAAGTACATCCCGCCACGAAATGGCTCACATTACCACAGTTATAGCATGTCCTCACTCATTGCTTGGGTTTGAACCCACTTGAGTTGTTCTTGGTGAAGTTGAGTCTTGAGTTCCTCTTGTTGCCCCAGAATTGCCTCGACGCAAGAGCCATGTGCTCGTGATAAGCATACTTAGTGTCTTCAGGGCAGCTCTCCTCTTCTTCATCCTCCTTTTCTTCTTCAGAAGCAGCCTTTGCCTTCAAAGCAAGGTTAGGTGAAGCTGTCTTTGACCGAACTCGAGCAAGTGCATTGTCAACGGTCTCGTTCATGATTGACATTGCAATGAATTCATCCAACACCTCACTCGAAGACAACGAGTGGAAATCTGGTCGTTGGCGAATGACTGATGACATGGCTTTGTTGAAAGGCATGATGGCCTTAAGAAACTTGCGCTTGACCCATGTGTCATCCACATTCTTGCTCCCATGATCCTTGAGAGCAACAGCAATAGCAGTCACCCTCTGATAGAGATCACGAGGGTCCTCATCTTCCTTCATTACAAACTCATCAGCCTTATCAAGTACCACTTCATAGTTTGACCGTTGAATGCTAGAGCTTCCCTTGTATAGCACCATAATGTGCTCCCAACAATCCTTGGCCAGAGAGAAGGGGCGCAAGTGAGGAAGATCTTCAGGCGGTACTGCGGATTGTAGAATAAACAATGCGGAGTGATTATATTGATTGTCCGCTTCTTCTCTTGGAGTGAGGTTGCTTGGGTCATGAGGATAGTAGCCTTGCTCGATGATTCTCCATAAGTTTGGGGGTAGGTAGGGAGTGATGGGCGGGGCGGCGACACAGGGTGGAAAGGTAGAGAGGGAGGGAGTGAGGGGCGGGGGGGGGGGGCGGCGCAGAGTGGAGAGGGAGGGAGTGAGGGGCGGCGGAGGCGCAGAGTGTGGAGAGAGAGAAAGTGAGAGAGAGGGGCGTGCGGGGGCGACGAAGACGATAAGTGCACGCCCCACTTCGCAGTAGCGCGGGTCAGAAAAACGCACTATTACTATTGTGTTAGAAGTAGCGCCGGTATGTGGGGCGCGCTACTACTAAATCTAGCCTATCGGAAATGGTGGTGCAATATTAGTAGTACGTGATTCTTAAAACAGCGCTACTGCTAAGTATTTAGCAGTAGCGACTCTAGTAGACGCGCTCTACTGATATGTAGCAGTAGCGTCCTCTTTTATCCAACGCTACTGCTAATGTTCTATGTATAAGGTTTTCCCTAGTAGTGTATTATCATTATCATTATCACTAAGTTCATGTTCACTACAATATTGTATGTGAGCATGAGAAACAGAAACATCATTATGGTTCTCAACATGTTTTTCTGTAACGCATACAAAGTCCCATCATTTTTCTTTTTCCTTTTCTTCTTAGAAGGGCTAGGTGTATGATCATTAATTTACCGAGAATCATGTTTTATTCTTTTAGGATGACCTTCAGGATAAAGGGGTTCCTGGGTCATGCGACCTCCTCTAGTCATTATTGTAACAACACCTCATTCATATTGTTATTTATTTTAGCAAGCAAATCAGTTTGTGACTTAGCAACTTGGTCTAGTTGGATGTGAACCATAGAAGCATGTTTACTAGACCTTTCATATAATTAGAAATTCTAAACATCAAGTCACTTAAGCGGTCTAACATCATGGCATTACGCTTAATTGATCCATCACATAGTTATTGAAGTGCTTTTTCTCAACAATGCAATTATAAAATTCATCCATGCATTGGCTAGGAGTCTTAGTATATGGTATATCACTTTCATTAAAGGAATGGAGAGAATTTACCTCTACTACGTGTATCGGGGTGTCAAGTCCATGTATTTCTTCGATGGGTGGTAATTTCTT
Source organism: Hordeum vulgare subsp. vulgare (assembly GCF_904849725.1). Taxonomy (NCBI): domain Eukaryota; kingdom Viridiplantae; phylum Streptophyta; class Magnoliopsida; order Poales; family Poaceae; genus Hordeum; species Hordeum vulgare. The sequence goes on along the minus strand of NC_058524.1, from coordinate 212,157,542 downwards.
AACATCTTCAATTTTAATACCTTTCTCTTCCATAGATCTTTTTTTCTTCTTGCATATCTTCAGGGTTGAGGAATAGAATACCTATCTTATTTTGAATAGGTTCCGGAGGTGGTTGAGGGAGTGTCCAACCATCGACATTTTGCAATAAGTCATTCAATAATTCTTCAGTTTGTCCAATAGTTCTTTCCATGAGAACACAACCAACACAACTATCTAGGAAGTCCCTAGAAGCATCGATTAGTCCATTATAAAAGATATCAAGAATTTCATTTTTCTTAAGAGGATTATCAGTCAAAGCTCTAAGTAACTCGAGAAGCCTCCCCCGAGCGTGAGGGAGATTCTCTTCTTCAATTTACACAAAGTTAAATATTTCTTGTAAGGCAGCTTGTTTCTTATGAGCAGGAAAATATTTTTCAGAAATTTAATAAAGCATATCCTGGGGACTACGCATACAACCAGGAGCGAGAGAAAGGAACCATTACTTGGCCTCGCCTTTTAGCGAGAAAAGAAAGGCTTAAGGATATAATAGTAGCATATCTTTTTCATCATTAGTAAACAAAGCAGCAATATCATTCAGCTTCATGAGGTATTCGACAACCGTTTCATTTTCATACTCATGGAAAGGATGATACTCTACTATAGGAATAAATTCATGGTCTATAGAGAATTCATAGTCCTTATGAGTGACAAATATAGGAGAAGTGGCAAATTTAGGATCATGTTTCATTTTCTCCATCATAGATTTTTCTTTTAGTTTGCATAGTAGTTTCGTCAAATCATCTCTATCTTCACAAGCAAGAAAGTACCTGGCTACTTACCCATCCATAATATAACCTTCAGGTACATAAGGCAATTCATATCTATTAGGATAGTGAGGTGTAACAAGCGATTCAAAATCTTCACCAGTTTCAGTCTTTTGAAGTTCTCTAGCTTTAGCAATATGAGAATCAAGTAATTCATTCAGTGGCACAATTTCAGTTTCATCAAATATAGGAGTAGTATCATCACTAATTTCAGAAGTAGCATGATCAAGTTCATGTGACATATTGGAACGATCAACATGCAGTGGTGTAACAAGCCGATTCAAAATAGCAGGTGAATCAAAAGCAGAGCTAGTTGGCAATTCCTTACCTCCTCTTGTGCGAGAGGGGATGATCTTAGTTCGAGTATCTTTCAGATTCTTCATAGTATCAATTAGATATCCTCAAGTTGACACAATAAATATAGCTATGCTCCCCGACAACAACGCTAGAAAAAGGTCTTGATAACCCACAAGTATAGGGGATTGCGACAGTCTTCATGGGTTGTATTTCACCCTAATTTATTCATTCGACACAAGGGGAGCCAAACAATATTTATAGGCCTTGACAATTGAGTTGCAAATTCAACCACGCATGGGATATCTCTGTGCAGCAAAGGTTTAGTAGCACAACAAAAGGTAGTAGTAGCAATAATAGTGATAACAACAATTTTGGTAAGAACAGTAACATTAGTAATTGAGTAGCAGGTGTGACAGTAATGACAACAGTAGTAACTTAGCAAGATTCAATATATGTAAAGCGTAGGCACATGGATCAGTGATCAAAAGATATGAATGTCATCAATCATGTAACGGTTACACACTAGAGCGACACACAACTAGCTCCAATTCATCAATATAATGTAGGCATGTATTCCGTATATAGTCTCCCGTGGCAGTGGGGTCCTATTGGAAACTTAAGGATATTAAGGCCTCCTTTTAATAGAGAACTAGAACAAAGCATTAACACACAGTGCATACATGAACTCCTCAAACTACGACAATCACCAGAAAGAATCCCAATTGTTGTCACCTTAGGGTATGCGGATCAAGACACGTAATAGGCGCATACAACTTGCAAGATAAGATCTAAACACTTTTCATATTCAGAAGAACATAATAAGTTTAGGTCTGAAATCATGGCACTCGGACCCTAGTGACAAGCATTAAGCATAGCAAAACCATAGCAAAATCAATCTCAGAACATAGTGGATACTAGGGATAAAGGCATCAAGCCCTATCAAACTTAAATCGATTACATGGTCAATCTCATCCAAACCTCATCACCATCCAACGAGTTTACATATGAATTACTCACTCCCGACGGTGAGCATCATGAAATTGTTGATGGAAAAGGGTAGATGATGACAACAACGACGAATCAGCCCTCCCGAGGAAGAACTGGAGGTGGTGACGGTTCCATCTCGTAAAACGCGATGAAATCTTCTCTTTGTTTTTTTCCTCCGAAGATGTGAATTTAAAGGACTCAAATTAGGGTCGGAGAAGCCACGTCGGCCCCACAAGCCATCACGGCGCGCCCTGTTTGCTTGTGGCCCACACATAGCCCCCCTCCGATGGATCTTTGCTCCAAAATTCATTATATATTTCAGAAATAATTCACAAAAAGTTTCGTCTAATTTTGGGAACTTTTATTTATGCACAAAAATAACACCAAGGTGGTTTTGCTGAAAACAATGTGAGTCCACGTTAGTTCCATTCAAATCGGGCAAATTAGAGTCCAAACCACAGAAAAAATGTTTGGAAAAATAGATACCTTGGAGACATATCAGGGTGTTGGGAGCCCGGACAGCAACCACGTTGGACCCAGGCCCACTAAATCGGCCCTCCCGGCCCCATTTTCTTCCGCTCCCCCACTTCCCCCCCCCCTTGCTTTGCGTTTGCACCCTCCACCTCTCTTTTATCTACTAGCCCACCTCACAAGTATTGTCGGATGTTCACAACCAGCACCGATGCACCTGCCCATCTTTTACAACAGCATTGTCCACCCTCGGTCCGTTTGTATCCAGGTACACTTCCCCACCCTGTTGACGACCTCCATGATGACCATCATGCCCGACATGTGTTCAATCAAATGCCGTTGAGATTATTTTTGGATGCCATATCGTTTTCTCACAGTAAGAAGGATGGCGGGATACTAGACCATGAAGGATGAGATATTGTGGGATGTATGGTTGATCGTATCCGTGGATTTCGTAGGCAGGAGCAGAAAGGGACCTTCTGTCAGCAAGTACATGAATCATTTCACAAACGAAAACACATTTGCGTCCTACGACATGCACATCATCCATGTTCGCAATGTGAGGTTGTTATCGTATGAGTGGTACGCCATCCACATCATCGTCACCAAGTTTTGTCACCTAATTGCTCAGCTAGAGTCAAGGTGGCCATTGCACGCGATAGAGTAGGTCGTAATTTTTGCTTATTCTTCCTCAACTTGATGACTGAATCATTCATTCATTCAATGTTATTATTCATAGTGTGTAGCACGCACACGTTGTCGGGATGTACCACGGGACAAAAGAATGGCCATTTACGTACACACATCATTGGATGAAGTTTAAGGGACAATATTTGTGAGACAACATCATCCGTTGAAAAACTTGGACATCAAATTTGGGACATTGTTATACGTGCATACTATGTATGGATGATTTGTATAAATTTGTTGAACTTTGATGAATACCAGCCGGTTTGTATGAATTTCGTCCGTTAAATCGAAACCCGGCTTGAAATGATTGCGGGTAGCGTTGGATGGCCCATTAGTCCGCAAACGAATATTGAAGCAAATTTACGGATTAATGTTGAAGATGTTCTTAATAAGACATGTTAATTTTTGATTTTTTTAATAAAGGACGTTTTATTACTTAAAAGATGTTAATTTTTTGTAGTCCGATGACACATGTATTTAACTAGCTTATGTAATTTCATTATGTTGCATGAGACTAATATATGAATTCAAAGATTAGTTCGAAGGAGTAGATTGCGGGGACGGACTTTTGACGTGGTTAGCGTCCGCGCGGCTGCCAACTTCCAGTTGTACATACTCTTAGATATAGTAGTAGTACCATATTTGCACAAACATCCACCTGACGTAGCGAATCCATCCCATCTGATCTGACTACGCAGCATTTGACATGACATGCATCCGCAGCAGCACATTCTTTTTCATTTAGAAAAGCGACAGCAGCAGCGCTGAAGAAGGTTCGTGTATGGTCTGTGCTGTTCGCGGGTGGTGCGAGCATCTGGCCAATCGGCGAGGCCCAGAGCCACCCTCGCCACCGGCCGGCCCCGTCCGTTGGAGCGTGCAGAGGCCGCATTTCCATGTTCAGTCTCATGCATGACTTTCTTCTTACCAGCTCCCTCAAGGACTGCCCAGCTGCTAGCCTGCTAGCGTCTCTCAATAAAGTTCACTCGTTTTCTTTTTTCTTTTGAGGGTAAGTTCACTCGTTTTCAGAAAAGCATATTTGTACGATGCGCTGTCCATACGGTCCTAGCCTACAATATAAGATTACAAAGGAATAAACCTGATAGCTAGGTATTTTTAATATGACCAAGTGTGTATTTTTTTTAAACATAGTTAACTAGGTAAGCAAGTACAACATATAATTCTGATAATTTGATTGGCATGCTATTTGTAGGTGTCCGCTTGCCCGTATGTTGTGGGAAAAGAAGGCCGCCTCATTTAGCATGTCGCGACTTGAGAGTATCGCAAATACTAGTTCTGAATGGGCTTTGCTTCTTCTGAACGAGTGCTTGGAAGAGGAGCGGCTGACAATTCTCATGACCTTCTAGCGTACTTGGCACATTCGCAACGAGATCACCCATAACAAGCCGGCGCCAACTATTGAAGCTTCTTGCAGATTTTTATGCAGTTACATTGACAGTCTCATGTGCATTGAGCAACATCCGCAAGGCGATCTGGCTAAAGGGAAAATGGTGGTAACTCGAGGACAGCGCCGACGCCAATCCAGGGCGAGAACAACGTCGGCCTCTTGTACACGACCGTCGGAGCAATGGACTAAGCCTCCTACGGGATGGACTAAACTGAATGTTGACGGATCCTGGAGGAAGGCGGACAATATTGATGATGCTCGAATGATCCTTCGCGATAATAATGGGGCAATTGTCTATTCATCATGCAGGTTCATTACTTCCTGCGCTAGCCCACTTGAGGCGGAGGTAGAAGCATGTAGGGAGGGAATCGCCCTAGCCCTGGAGTGACGCAACAACGAACCATTGATACTGGAAACTGATAGCATCATTGGAGCCAAAATGATCATGGAGCCAGACCAGCAAAACCGATCACCTGTAGCAGCTCTAGTTGGTGAGATAAAGAGGCTTCTTTCTGTAGGCCCGGAGCATGTAACATCACATGTCAGCATGAGTAGAAATAAAGTTAGTCATATGTTAGCTCAGATGGGACTCTTGATCCCTCGTACCGTTGTTTGGCTACGGAATGGATCTGATGAGATTGGCATTTCGTGTCAGCAGGATTGTAATGAGCTACCTTGATTAATACAATTCTTTCCGTTCGCAAAAAAAATAACAAGTACTAGCATGTAATGTTTTTTCTGACAAGCTACATGAATTAAAGATGGCAACTCGACACAATTAAACACTGAACAACTAAGATGTAAAAATAGCTGGCAACTAAGTTATTTTTAGTCTGGCCACTAAGTGGTTCATATTCTGAAAACTAATTCCGGTAATTTCGTGTAATTTTTTGGCAAGCTATATGAATAAAATGAAAACTCGACACAATAAAAATTACAAATAGTGTGTATTTTTTTTGGCAAGCTACATCCAATAAAAATGGTAACTCGACACAACTAAAATGTAAAAATAGATGGCAACTAGGTTATTTTTAATCTGGGCACTACGTTATCATATACTCATAACTAAGTGATAGTAATCTGGCAATTACCGTCAGGAAAAAAAGTTGAGGAAACATATTAACATGGGATGTAGATTTGAAGATCCGAGGAAGCTAATTGTGAAAACGGATCATTAATTAAATTAATGTTTGAGGAGTTTTTTTTTTGAAAACTCAAAATTAGAGGAATCTTTGCTTACATCATGTTGATGTATTGGTTTGCATGTTAGGTGTGTCCTGGGACAAGCGGTGTGCACACGTAGGAACAGAATGAAACGGACATGTGGCATTCATTTATTCTTTGGAAATTGATTAGGGCAATGCATCTGTGCGGCTCCGCCGCTACATAGTACAATCCTAAAATGAAATCTTCTCGTCGTCTAGAGCATCTCTATCGCATCTTTCCAAATTTAATCTAGTTTAACCTTTGACATCCAAAAAAATGACCAGGGTAGCGGCCCAAAATGATTAGCGATCCTTATTAGGGAACATATCGAAATTAGGTGCGATTCATAGCTAATTTGACGATCGAAAAGGCTCAAAAGTGACGATCCGGAAACGCTGATGGTCTGAGAAGGTTGGAAAAGTGCTCAGTTTTAATGTTTCTAAATTCCAGTGGCAGAGCGATAAAATTTGTTTAGCCTGGGGAAACTTGAGGCTAAGGGTCTAATCTGAAAATCGCAATTGGGTGTTCGAATACACAACATAGAAAATAGCCTCAAACTTTCAAACCACAAATCTATGTTAACATTGAAGTGAAAATACAAATGTAATTTCCAAGTGAAGAAATATGTGAGGTCCTTACTTTCATCTAAATATATATTTAAAAAATAATCCTCACCTTCATTCAAAAAAAGTTAAAATTTTCTTTTAAAGATTTCTCACCGCGACCAACCAGCTTGCGCCACCTGACGTAGCTGGTTGGCCGCACTTTATGGGACTCTTAATGGGTTTAATAATGTTCGTCTCACTCGATTTTGGTATCACGATAGCAAAAAGGGCCCGTGCATCGACGGAATAATAAAACCATGATTTAAGAAACAACTTTAAAATATTCGCACATCATGTATATGCACGTATTTATATATTTATGCATCAATCGACGTGCATGCAGATGTAAGGTCCGTGGTTGGATCGAGGTTGGAGTTGATGCTTGATCCGTGTATTTTCTAAATACATCCATGATGCATGTATCAGAAGGAGAAAAATCAGTCTGACGATGGATACAAAATTGGAGGGGCGTATGACGTACGAATTATTTAGAGGAACAATCGTTTTTTCACTTTCTCAAACGACATGGTTGGTAATTTAGTTCAATTTTAGTGACAGTTTTGATTACATACGCAAAATTCAATGAAACAATTAATGAAGAGTTTTTTTTTCCATTTACATATGGTGGGTTGGGTATTTTTTTCAACTTAGGGACAATTTTGATGATAGACAAAAAAAAGAGAGAAGCAATTACAAATGTATTTTTTACTCGGTAGGGTGGGTAATTTACAGAAATTTAGGGGCAGTATTCATGACACATACAAATCAAAGAAACAATTAACGGAGAGGTTTTTTTAACATGGATGATAGGATGGGTAATTTACTTCAACTTTACGATAATTTTGGGTAGGGGGAAAGATAATACATGTTTGTCCCGTGAGATCTTGATAATGGTGGGGTTGGTTTGCTTGGCGGCAACCACCTAACTCTTTTTTTTTTCCTCTAGGTCCACCCACATCTCAGCATTGTGACTGCCTCCTCATTTGGTGGCTACCGGTGACCGTCGGGGCACGGTTGCTTCGACCACCTCTCTCATACAATGGCGTAAGCGGATGTATTACTAACTATAGCGCATAAATTCCATTTCATTAGCATAATTAGTGTATTACCACGCATGAATGCCCCTTCTTTATCAGGGTTTATCTCCGCAAACCCATTGGCAGGTACCACTAACTGTAGCACATAAATATTGTTTCATTAGCATAATCAACGCATAACCAGGCATAAATGTCCCTTCTTCATCAGGGTTTATCTTGGGCAATGACTTATTTGTAAGGCACCATAAAAAATAGGCACGTAGAAGAGTCAAACTCACGACCTCAAAGACCACTACGTGTTGCTAGCCATTTGAAGAAACGCCTCCTGCTAATCCATGGTCAACGAGAGTATTTAAGAACATACTACATGATAAGAATCAAAATATTTTTTATTCATTCTTTTAGAAAATTTCTAAATAATAATAATAACTATGATTTTTTTTGGAAATGTGAAAAATTATTGAAATCCTGATTTTTTAAATGTGAACAATTTTTTGACAAATTCGTATTATTTTGGAAAGGCATGAACCAAACTCCAAATGAGAATATTTTTTGAAATTAACAAACATTTCTTGAAAACATGAAAGTTTTATAAAAACACGAGCAATTTGGAATTTGTGAACAACATTTAAAAATAGGAACATGTTTTGAACAACAATTTTAGAAAATATTTTTTAAATGAGACCATTTTTAGTTTTATATTTTTACTAAACTAATTTTGTTTACGAATTTAAAAAATAAATGCGTTTTTGAAAACTCTAAATTTTATTGTAAAATACTTCTGTTTTTCACTTTTGAAGAAAATTATGAACGAGACAAAAAATTAATTTTTCTAATACTTTTCAAAACAGGAACAAAACTTTGGAATATCAAATATTTTTTGAAAAGTTGAAAAATAATTAAATTCAGTTTTTTTGGAATATTAAATTCTAAAATAACTTGTAAGAAAAAAGAAGAAACAGAAAAAGGAACAAAAATTGTTAAAATAACACAGAGAAAACGAAGACGGGCTGGCGCAGTTTTGAGCGCCCATGTGAAGCTCTGACAATTTGCCGTATCATGCGGCAAATAGGGTAATCCCAGCTGCGTGGGCGTAAATGGACTGGCTATGCTGGGCAAGAACATGCGGCCTACACACAAAATTCCGGGCAAATAATTTTCCTTCTGTAATAGGCGGACACACAAAATTTAGGGTGAATCCTATTTAGTGTTACAGGTGTCCGTTACAGAACAATTTTGTAAACGAGCGTCTGTTTTTCTTTTTTTTCAGATGCTCTAACCACTAGGTCATCGTCTTTCTAGTCTGCTAACTAATTTCGTTTTCGTCTTTTATTTGTCTTTTGTTTTGCGAAAGCTCCGTCTGGGAATCTTCCGAAGGTACCCAAACCGGCTTTTCCCGGTTCGTGGTTCCGTTTACAGATGTTTTTTTTTCTTTTTTTGTTCTTTTTAGCTGCATGATTTTTTAAAATAATTCCATGTTTTTTTCATTTGGTGAACCTTTTTCAGATTTGATGAATGATTTTTGAAGTTCATCAATTTTTTTATAAAATTGATGAACTGTTTTTTACATCACATGAATTTTTAAATTTCAATTAATTTTTTGTAATTCAATAAAAAAATTCAAAACCGAAGAACATTTTAATAAAAATGGTGATCTTTTTAAAAAATAGATGATTTATTTCAAAATTTATTAACTTTTACCGAATTTTATGAATTGTCAAATTCGATGAATTAATTTCTAAATTGATGCACTTTTTTTAAAAGTTGATGAACTTTTTTTATTTTGATGAATTATCAAATTCGGTGAATTTATTTATAAATCGATGCACTTTTTTTAATAGTTGATGAACTTTTTAAATTTGATGAACTTTTTTATTCTATGAATGTTTTAAAATTTAATCAACTTTTTTGAAAGTGATTGGTTTTAATAATTGAACTTTTTTTAAATTAGTTGAACTATTTTTAAAGTTGTGAACATTTTACAATTTACATACGTATTTTGAATTGACGGATGTTATGCTTTTTTTTGTTTTTTATTAGGAAGTCAACAGTGAACCGGTCAAAAGTTGACTCGTCAATCGGCCAGTCAACATTGCGTCCACATGACCGGTCAACACCTACGAAGCACATGCGTGTTGGGTCAGGCCCCAATAGCGCGCATACGTGAGCGTCAGCACCCCTGGTTGATGGTGAAGGCATTGACTAGGAGCTCCCAAAATTTAGTATTACTTCAGATTTTTCTTCTTCTTTTTAATGGTGAATGGACCAAAAATTCGTACAAACTCACCTCTCTATAATATTAGCATATATTATATACACACACACACATATTAATAATAATAATTTCATTATTAGTAATTATAATAATATAGGCATAGTTGATGCTTGTCAATTTGGTCCCTCCTGAATCGCTCAATCTAATTTGGATTAAACTCACCGGCAACGTTAGGTGGTTGTTATGGATGCATGTTTTTTATTGCACACCATGCATATTTTCATTGCTTGAACTTTTTACCAAAATCCTCCTCATTTCTAAAATTTAACGACTCAAATTTTGAAGTTAACATTGAACTATCAAGAACGAAACATCTAAATCAAGTCTATGCTCACAAGGTCATAATTATTCCGAGTTGATTATTTTCCATGTAGAGACATCATCATATAAGCCCTATGTCTATGCTCCCGATGTCCATATCTACTCGCAATTTACCTAATCACGGAGAAAAGGATGAGTAATAGAGGATGCAAGCCATTCCTGCGTGGATCCAGTCACTCCCCCGTCGCCGACAACACGCTTAGCCGCCCACGCCAGTCGTCGTTCCTTTCCTCCTGGTGGTCTTCACAATACAAAGTCATGGGATGAACAACCGAACAGTGTGGGAGGTGGATAAATAGCTATCGAGTAATAGAGCAACTTTTTTGAAAAGAAAGTAAAAGAGAAATCGTTAGTGCATCTTCAACACACACCCTCAGACTCTTTGTATTCGTCTGGACCGTAATTTTGCCATTCAACGCGGTTGTGCCAATCCGCGTGCGGGTAGGGCTTTCCTTTTCCCAGAAATCGGAAGCAAACTAGGGAGCTTTGCTGGAGTCCAAACTGTTGCGATGCAAGTGCCCGACAAATCTAGCGCACCCAAAACCCATTCCCCTCCTCCTACGTCCTTACCAGCCAGAGCATCAATGTCGTGTTCATGTCGGTACCGATGAAAGCACAATTGCTCCCTAAGGTGGTTTTGGTAATTAATCATAACATATGCATCATTGGACTAATCAATTTATCCAAGTACATTTCAGAAAAGTTCAAACATGCTCTGACGATAGGATTGTGTGGAGATGCCCCTTTGATGCAAGGAAGGAATAGGATTGGCTAAAGCTTCAAGCAAGATGACTCTTCATTTTACACTTTGTGAGAAATCACTTTGAGTCCATAGGAAAGCCAATACTATTAAAAGCGGATGAGGTATTATGATGAATTGGTTGCTCAAGTGTTTAGAGATAGCCACCAAAAATACACAGCCACTTTCCCACAAAATATATTTGTCCCAAGCCAAATATGCAAAATCGGTGCCACCATCATTTCCCACTCGGCTATACCGATTTTACACTTAGACAGATCCTATGCCAAACCCACCATCTCGGTACAACCACCTCTTCTATCGGTGCCACCGAGATTGGGTGACCAACATTCTGTTGAGCTAATTTCAAGTGTTAGAATTTCCGGGTTTTGAAGTCGGTCTCACCGAGTTTGGGAACCAGTCTAGGTCATTGTATCGGTACCATCGAGATTCATATATCGGTCTCATCGAGAATTCAAAGTTGTCGCATTTAGTGCAACTCGGTACCACCGAGATTAACATTTCGGTGTTACCGAGTTGGGCAATAATGTTGTAATGGTTGGATTTGGAAGATGCCTATATATACCCCTCCACCTACCTCACACTCGCAGAGGAAGCACTCAGAACACACTTACACTTGCCAGATTATTTTTTTCTAAGAGAGAGCCACCTACTCATGTGTTGAGATCAAGAGATTCCATTCCAACCATTTGAACCTTGATTTCTAACCTCCCCAAGTTGCTTTCCACAAGATCAATCTCTCTACCCCTGCCAAATCTAAGAGAGAGTGATTGAGTGTTGGGGAGACTATCTTTAGAAGCACAAGAGCAAGGAGTTCATTGTTCTACCACATCTATTACCTTCTGGAGGGTGGTGCCTCCTAGATTGGTTAGGTGTCGCTTGGGAGCCTCCTACTTCATGTTGTGTAGTTGAACCAAGATGTTTGTAAGGTCAAGGAGATCGCCTATTTCGTGAAGATCTATCGTGAGTGAGGCTAGTCGTTTGTGGACGGAAGCCGTGGTGGAATAGACAAGGCCGCTTCTTCATGGACCCTTTGTGGGTGGAGCCCTCCGTGGACTCTCGTAGCCGTTATCCTCCGTGGGTTGAAGTCTCCACTAACATGAACGTATGATAGTGCCACCTATCGGAAGCATGCCAAAAATCACCATGTCAACCTTTGCATTTCATCTCCCTACCATACCCTATATTTACACTTGCATGTTTCACTTTCCCCTGGAATACTCTTAGATATGCATGTCTATGGTGTACTTGACTAACCATAGTTGCCAAAACTGGCCCACACTAAAGATTGGGAAAAGGCTAACTTTTTATCTTGTCAAGTAGTCTAATCAACCCCCTCTAGACATACTTTGTATCCTACAAGTGGTATCAGAGCTTTGATCTTCATTGCATTGGTTTCACAACCTATGAGAGTATGGCGTCTAGTGAGGGAAATTATCACCGTAGAGGTCCATATTTCGATGGCAGTAATTTTGCTAGTTGGAAGCATAAAATGAAAATGCATATTCTTGGTCATAATCCTGTCGTTTGGGTTGTTATTCGTGTTGATGTGCAAGGTGATTTCATTGGAGAAGGAAAATAACCGGATCATGATGCCATAGCGGAAGAATTGAAGATGCTGCAATTCAATGCTCAAGCCCGGGACATCCTGTTCAACTGCTTGTGTCCCGAAGAATTCAACAAAATCAGTCGCCTTGAGAATGCAAAGGAAATTTGGGATACTTTGGTTGATATGCATGAAGGTACCGATTCTGTCAGAGAATCTAAGTTGGATGTGCTTCAATGTCAGCTGGACAAGTTCAAGACAAAGGATGTTGAAGGAGTCGCTGAGATGTACTCTAGGCTAGCTCTCATCACAAATGAGATTGCGGGCTGAGGAAGCGAATTGATGACTAGCAAATTCATCATCAATAAGATACTTAGAGCTTTGGATGGAAGATACGACACCGTGTGCACATTAATCCAAATGATGCCCAACTACAAAGATCTCAAGCCTACTGAAGTCATTGGAAGGATTGTTTCTCATGAAATGTCTCCCAAAGACAAAGATGAGTTGCAAAAGCTTCAGTCGATGCTCCCGCTACTTCAAGTGACAACCTTGCTACCAATGAAGAGATTAGCCTCATGGTCAGAAAGTTCTACAATTTCTACAAGAGTGGAGGCAAAGAGAGAAGCTCAAGCTCAAGATATGATGAGAAGCATTCGTCTAGTCGTGACTGAAACTGCTACAAGTGTGGAAAGCTCGAACACTTTTTCAATGAGTGATCGGCTCCCCACAAATGAAGAGAAGAGTCACCTAGAAGACGAAGCTCAAGATATGAGTCACCTCGTAGAGAGAGAAGGAGCAGACAAGATCATTATGAATGAAGACATTCCCGGAGAGGCAGAGAATCAGAGAAGAAGGACAAGTACACCAACAACAATTCAAGAAGAAGATATCAATCTCATGTTGGTGAATGGGTCTCTGGATCCGAGTCTCACAACCACTCCGAGAGAAGTTATCACTCCAACTCTGGCTACAGTCAAGATGAAGGTGTTGCTAGCATTGCACTTGTTTCCTCCAAATCCTATGACTTATTTGATTCACCAAATGAAGGGATTGGAAACTTCTTCATGGCAAAATGCCCCAAGGTATCACACCCCGGGTATTTTGACTTTGATAGTGATGAGGATGAATTGTTAGGAGAAGATGACTTGCTCTTTGATAAGGCTAGTGGTAATCTTGAAAATAAACTTGCTAATTATCATGCTAGTCAAGAGAAATCAAATGATGATGATAAGAAAGAGATTGAACGACTAACTACAGAATTAAACACTCTTAAGTTAGCTCATGAAACTACTCTAGAAGATCATAGAGAGCTTGTAAGAACTCGTGAGAAGCTACACTTCGAGAAGCTAAATTTACAGCAAGAGCATGAGTTCCTAAAAGCAATCAATGATGATCTTCTAAAGAAGAGTTCCTCTTATCTAGCCAAACGACTACTCTTGTCTACTTTTGTTCCACAAGTTAAACCTAAGAATACTAGTAACAAAGGCAAGAAAGTTTCTTCATCTAGTAGCAACAATGCTAAAGCTAAATCAAAAGATATTGTTGCTAGTAGCTCTCTTGATTCCACTAATGATTCTCTTAGCCAAGTTACACTTGAGCAAGAAAATGATTTATTGAAAGGGATTATAGAGAGAGGTGTCTTCAAGAGTCTTTCCGGAAGTAAGCAATTTGAGGATATTGTGTGCAAGCAAGGAGGACATTGATACGTCCATTTTGCATCATGCTTTCATGTTGATATCTATTGCTTTATGGGTTGTTATATTACTTTGTGGTACCATATTTCTGCCTTTTCTCTCTTATTTTGCACGGTTTATTTGAAGAGGGAGAATTCAGGCAGCTGGAATTCTGGACTGGAAAAGGAGGAAATCCTAGTCCACTATTCTACACATCTCCAAATGCCCTGAAAATTTACGTGGAATTTTTTGGGATTATATAAAAAATACTGGGCTAAAGAAGTACCAGAGGGGGGCTACCAGAGCGCCACAAGCCCTGCCACCGCCACCTCCCCCTGGTGGCGGCTAGCAAGCTTGTGGGCTCCCTGACGGCCCACTTGCCCCCTCTTTTTCTATATGAAGGGTTTCGTTCCAGAAAAAATCAATCGGGAGCTTTTTTGTGGTTTCTCCGCCGCCACGAGGCCGAACTTGAGCAGATCCAATCTAGAGCTCCGGTAGGACGATCCTGCCGGGGAAACTTCCCTCCCGGAGGGGGAAATCGTCGCCATCGTCATCACCAACACTCCTCTCGTCGGAGGGGAGGCATCTTCATCAACATCTTCAACAGCACCATCTCCTCTCCAATCCCTAGTTCATCTCTTGTAACCAATCTCCGTCTCACGAATCCGATTGGTACTTGTAAGGTTACTAGTAGTGTTGATTACTCTTTGTAGTTGATGCTAGTTGGATTACTTGGTGGAAGAGTTTATGTTCAGATCCTTGATGCTATTCATTACACCTCTGATCATGATTATGATTATGCTTTGTGAGTAGTTACTTTTGTTCCTGAGGACATGGGATAAGTCATGCTGATAATAGTCATGTGAATTTGATATTCGTTCGGTATTTTGATATGTTGTATGTTGTCTTTTCCTCTAGTGGTGTTATGTGAACGTCGACTACATAACACTTCACCATATTTGGTCCTAGAGGAAGGCATTGGGGAGTAGTAAGTAGATGACGGGTTGCTGGAGTGACAGAAGCTTAAACCCCAGTCTATGCGTTGCTTCGTAAGGGGCTGATTTGGATCCACTAGTTTAATGCTATGGTTAGACGTTGTCTTAATTCTTCTTTTGTAGTTGTGGATGCTTGAGAGAGGGGTTAATCATAAGTGGGATGCTTGTCCAAGTAAGGGCAGTACCCAAGCGCCGGTCCACCCACATATCAAACTATCAAAGTAACGAACGCGAATCATATGAACATGATGAAACTAGCATGACAGAAATTCCTGTGTGTCCTCTGGAGCGTTTTTCCTCCTATAAGACTGTGTTCAGGCTTGTCCCTTGCTACAAAAGGGATTGGGACACTTGCTGCACCATTTCTACTACTTGTTACTTGTTACTTTTCGCTTGCTACGTTTCACCTCACTACACCATCACTTGTTACCGCTACTTTCAGTGCTTGCAGTTATTACCTTGCTGAAAACCGTTTATCACAGCCTTCTGCTCCTAGTTGGGTTTGACGCTCTTACTTATCGAAAGGACTACGATTGATCCCCTATACTTGTGGGTCATCATGACTCTTTTCTGGCGCCGTTGCCGGGGAGTGAAGTGCCTTTGGTAAGGGAACATTTATATACTGTGCTGAAATTTATTGTCACTTGTCACTATGGAAACTGTTTCTTTGAGGAGTTTGTTCGGGGTATCTTCACCACGAACGGAAGAATGAGGAGTTGTTCCTCAACCTAAGGTACCTACTGAAAATATCTTTTATGAAATTCCTTCGGGCATGCTTGAGAAACTGCTGGCTAATCCTTTTACAGGAGATGGATCTTCACATCCAGACTTGCATCTGATCTATGTAGATGAAGTTTGTGGTTTATTTAAGCTTGCAGGTTTGCCCGAGGATGAGGTCAAGAAGGAAGTATTTCCTTTATCTTTGAAGGATAAGGCGTTGACATGGTATAGGATATGTGATGATACTGGATCATGGGACTACAATCGGTTGAAATTGGAATTTCATCAAAAGTTTTATCCTATGCATTTAGTACATCGTGATCGGAACTTTATTTATAACTTTTGGCCTCGTGACAGGGAAAGCATAGCTCAAGCTTGGGGGAGGCTTAAATCAATGCTATATTCATGCCCCAATCATGAGCTCTCGAGAGAAATCATCACTCAAAACTTTTATTCTCAGCTTTCTCATGAAGATCGTACCATGCTTGACACTTCTTGTACCGGTTCTTTTATGAAGAAGGATATTGACCACAAGTGGAATTTATTGGAAAGAATCATACGTAACTCTGAAGATTGGGAGCTGGAGGAAGGTAAGGAGTCAGATATGAATTTCCAGTTTGATTGCGTTAAATGTTTTGTTGAGACAAACACTTCTAGAGACTTTAGCGCTAAGTATGGACTTGACTCTGAGATAGTAGCTTCTCTATGTGAATCTTTTGCTGCTCATGTTGATCTTCCCAAAGAGAAGTGGTTTAAGTATCATCCTCCTGTAGAAAGCAACATAGTCAAAACCAATCTAGTTGAGGATAAAGTCATTGCTTTTAGTGATCCTGTTGTTCCTTGTGCCTACGCTGAGAAACCACCATACCCTGCTAGGATAAAGGATTATTCTAAAGCTCCAACTGTGATACGTAGGGGGTACATTAGACCACTTGCACCCCTGAGGAGATTAGAGTTGAACCTAGTGTCTCTATTATCAAAGATCTCTTAACCGAAGACGTAGACGGGCATGTTATCAAATTCTGTGAGGACTCTGCTAGAATTGCTAAACCTCACGCGAAAGACAAACACAGACCTGTAGTTGGCCTGCCCGTTGTTTCTGTCAAGATAGGAGATCACTGTTACCATGGTTTATGTGATATGGGAGCTAGTGTTAGTGCAATACCCCGTTCCTTATATGATGAAATCAAAGATGAGATTGCACCTGCTGAGCTAGAACCCATTGATGTCACTATTACACTAGCTAATAGAGACACTATCTGCCCTCTGGGAATTGTGAGAGACATAGAAGTCCTGTGTGGTAAGACGAAGTATCCTACTGATTTCCTCGTCCTTGGTACTGCACAAGATAGATTTTGTCCCATCATATTTGGTAGACCCTTTCTCAACACTGTCAATGCTCACATTGATTGCATTAAGCATACCGTCACTGTTAGTTTCGAGGGTGTGTCTCATGAATTTAACTTCTCCAAGTTTGGAAGACAACCCCATGAAAAAGAGTCGTCTGGTAGGGATGAAATCATTTCCCTTGCCTCTATTTTCCGTACCTCCTATGGATCCTTTAGAGCAATATCTGCTTGAGCATGAAAATGATATGCATATGGAGGAAAGAGATGAGATAGATAAAATTGTCTTAGAACAATATCCTATTCTCAAGAATAATCTGCCTGTTGAACTGCTTGGGGATCCTCCCCCACCAAAGGGTGATCCTGTGTTCGAGCTTAAACAGTTCCCTGATACTCTTAAGTATGCCTATCTTGATGAGAAGGAGATATATCCTATTATTATTAGTGCTCTCCTCTCAGAGCACGAAGAGAAGAAGTTACTAAAAACTCTGAGGAAGAACCGTGCTGCTATTGGATACTCTTGATGATCTTAAGGGTATTAGTCCCACTCTATATCAGCACAAGATTAAAACCGATCCTGATTCTAAACCAGTTGCTGATCATCAAAGGAGATTAAATCCTAAGATGAAAGAGGTCGTTAGAAAAGAAATATTAAAGCTTCTGGAAGCAGGAATCATTTATCCTGTTGCTCATAGTGATTGGGTAAGTCCAGTACATTACGTTCCTAAGAAGGGAGGTATCACTGTCGTTCCTAATGATAAGGATGAACTAATCCCACAAAGGATTATTACTGGCTATAGGATGGCGATAGACTTCCGGAAACTGAACAAGGCAACCAGGAAAGACCATTACCCTTTGTCGTTTATCAACCAAATGCTAGAAAGGCTATCAAAATACACACACTTCTACTTTCTAGACGGTTATTCAGGTTTCTCGCAAATACCTGTTGCACAATCTGATCAGGAGAAAACCACTTTCACCTGCCCCTTCGGTACCTTTGCTTATAGACGTATGCCTTTTGGCTTATGCAATGCACCTGCCACCTTTCAAAGATGTATGATGGCTATATTCTCTGACTTTTGTGAAAAGATTGTCGAGGTTTTCATGGATGACTTCTCCATTTATGGGTCTTCCTTTGATGATTGCCTCAGCAAACTTGATCGAGTCTTATAGAGATGCGAAGATACCAACCTCGTCTTGAACTGGGAGAAGTGCCACTTTATGGTTAATGAAGGCATCGTCTTAGGACACAAAATCTCTGAAAGAGGCATTGAAGTTGATAAGGCTATGGTTGATGCAATTGAGAAAATGCCTTGCCCCACAGATATCAGAGGTATACGAAGTTTCCTAGGTCATGCCGGTTTCTATAGAAGGTTCATTAAAGACTTTTACAAGATTTCTAGGCCTCTTACCAACCTCTTGCATAAGGATGTTCCTTTTGTTTTTGATGAGGATTGTGAGGAAGCCTTCGAAATACTTAAGAAGGCTTTGATAACCGCACCTATTGTTCAACCACCTGACTGGAACTTGCCCTCTGAAATCATGTGCGACGCTAGTGATTATGCTGTTGGTGTTGTTCTAGGACAAAGAGTTGACAAGAAGTTGAATGTCATTCACTACGCTAGTAAAACTCTAGACAGTGCCCAAAGAAACTATGCCACTACGGAAAAGGAGTTTTTAGCAGTCGTGTTTGCATGTGAAAAGTTCAGATCTTATATAGTTGACTCCAAAGTCACTATTCACTCTGATCATGCTGCTATTAAGTACCTTATGGAGAAGAAGGACGCTAAGCCTAGGCTGATCAGATGGGTTCTCCTGCTACAGGAATTTGATTTGCACGTCGTTGACCGAAAGGGTGCTGATAACCCTGTAGCAGATAACTTGTCTAGGCTAGAGAATGTCCTTGATGACCCACGACCTATTGATGACAGCTTTCCTGATGAGCAATTAAATATCATCCGCACTTCACATAGTGCACCGTGGTATGCTGATACGCAAGTTATATCGTAGCCAAATACATACCACCCAGTTTCACCTATCAGCAAAAGAAGAAATTCTTCTTTGATTTGAGACACTACTTTTGGGATGATCTTCACCTCTATAAGGAAGGAGTAGATGGTGTTATTAGACGTTGTGTGCGTGAACATGAACAGGGACAGATCTTGCAGAAGTGTCATTCCAATGCCTACGGAGGACACCATGCTGGAGATAGAACTGCTCATAAGGTATTGCAATCAGGTTTCTATTGGCCCACTCTCTTCAAGGTTGCCTGTAAGTTTGTCTTGTCTTGTGATGAATGCCAAAGAATAGGGAACATCAGTAAGCTCAGGAAATGCCTATGAACTATTCACTTGTCATTGAACCATTTGATGTCTGGGGCTTTGATTATATGGGACCCTTCCCGAGTTCCAATGGGTACACTCACATCTTAGTTGCTGTGGATTACGTCACTAAGTGGGTAGAAGCTATCCCCACTAAAAATGCTGGCTCACCACACCTCTATTAAGATGCTTAAAGAAGTCATTTTCCCAAGATTTGGAGTCCCTAGATATTTGATGACTGATGGTGGTTCACAGTTCATTCATGGTGTTTTCCACAAGATGCTCGCTAAGTATGATGTCAACCATAGAGTTGAATCTCCTTATCATCCTCAGTCTAGTGGTCAAGTGGAGTTGAGTAATAGGGAGATCAAATTGATCCTACAAAAGACTGTCAATAGATCTCGAAAGAATTGGTCTAGCAAACTTGACGATGCACTATGGGCTTATAGGACTGCCTATAAGAATCCCATGGGCATGTCGCTGTATAAAATGGTTTACGGTAAGGCCTGTCATTTACCTCTTGAGCTAGAACACAAAGCTTACTGGGCAATCAAAGAGCTCAGCTTCGATTTCAAACTTGCCGGTGAGAAGCGGTTGTTTGATATCAGCTCGTTAGATGAATGGAGGGCCCATGAATATGAGAATGCCTAGTTGTTCAAGGAAAAGGTTAAGAGATGGCACGATAAACGAATACAGAAACGAGAGTTCAATGTAGGTGATTATGTCCTGCTATACAATTCTCGTTTAAGATTCTTCGCAGGCAAGCTTCTCTCTAAATGGGAAGGTCCTTATGTTATCGAGGAAGTATATCGTTCCGGTGCCATCAAAATCAATAACACGGAAGGAAATTTTCCTAGAGTGGTAAATGGGCAAAGAATCAAGCACTAGATCTCTGGTACTCCCATAAATGTTGAGACCAATGTCGTCAATGTCATAACTCTAGAGGAGTACATAAGGGATGTTTATCAGCCTGTTTCAGACCCTGAAAACGAAGAGGTATCTGTTTCGGAATCTGTTGGGGAGAATGATCTTCACCAAGTTCATGAAGAAGTAGATGCTGATCTGAAAAGAGTAGAAGTCACGGAAGCCAGGGACCAAGCTAAGGAGAAAACCCAATCTAGGGAGGAAGTTCAACCTATGTTCAACATTGAAGACGTTGAAGGAGTATATTTTCTCCAACCCTTCCTCCACGTGTTGTCTCCATCCTTGATTGAACTCTTGAGGTTTTGTGAAACAACTCGTGCTCGCAATATTTCCCTTTCTCATGAAGTTGTTTTGCTGGAAAACCATGTCGCAGATCTCAAAGGTATAAATCAAAGATTGATAGGTCTCTTGGAATCAAAGGCAACAACTCCACCACCTTCACCACCAAAGGAAGACAACTAAGCATTGGTATGGGCAATCCCCTTGGCTTCTGCCAAGCTTGGGGGAGTTGCCCTGGTATCGTATCACCTTTATATCTTTTGCTTTTACCTTTGTTTTAGTTCTTTCCTTTTCAAATTTTATTTCTTCTCTTAGAGGAATAAGTCTTTAGTGTTTAGTTTGAGTCTTTTGCCTTGTGTCTCCCCCGATGTATTCGAGCTTACGAGCTATATAATAAAGAGTATCTTAGTCAAGGGCTTTGCTTTGTGCCATGATCAAAAGAATGAAAAGAACGATAGCATGAAAGATCATGAGACGATCTTATGGAAAGTGATAACTTCACATATGACACGTATGATGATTGAAACTTGTTGAGAATAAATCAACATGGACCTCAGTCATTGTTGCAATTAATAAGAAGTAATAAGGAAGGAGAGGTTCACATATAAATATATCATCTTAGACACTTTTTACAATTGTGAGCACTCACCAAACTATTACATGCTTAGGAGTAGATGTTGGACAAGGAAGACAACATAATGAATTGTGTTTGCTTGGTTCCAAACAATGTTATATGATCAGAGATCCCTTAGCATGTGACGATTGCTTCCACCTCATATTAGCCAAAATTCCCGCACCAAGTAAAGATACTAATTGTGCATCCATAAACCTTCAACCCAGTTTTGCCATGAGAGTCCACCATACCTGCCTATGGATTGAATAAGATCCTTCAAGTAAGTTGTCATCGGTGCAAGCAAAAAAAATTGCTCTCTAATATGTATGATCTATTAGTGTGTGGAAAATAAGCTTTGTACGAATCTGTGATGAGGAAGACATAAAAGCGATAGACCGCATAATAAAGTTCTTTATCATAGGAGGCAATATAAAGTGACGTTCCTCCACACTAAGAGGACACGCATTCAAACCTCAAAAGCGCATGACAACCTCTACTTCCCTCTGCGAAGGGCCTATCTTGTACCTTTACTTTTTGCCCTTGTAAGAGTCATGGTGATCTTCACCAATTCCCTATTTTTGCCTTTGTCTTGGCTACCGTCACATGCTTGGGAAAGATCTATATTCATATATCAACTTGGAGTTGAGTACTTATGCTTTATTGTTGTTGACTTTACCCTTGAGGTAAATAGTTAGGAGGCAAAACTATAAGCCCCTATCTTCCTCTGTGTCCAGCTGAAACATTGACACCATGAGTACCACGTGAGTTGTAACAATTGTGGAAAACAAAAGAGATGATTGAGTATGTGGGTTTTCCTTACAAGCTCTTATTTGACTCTTTCTGATGTTATGATAAGTTGCAATTGCTTCAATGACTTTGGACTGTTGTTGGTTACTTCTCGGTACGGTTTTTTTGCTTCATACTTTGCTTTGTGAAGGAATTGTTACTTTCCCATAAGAATCTTTATGATGTATTTCTATTCTATGTGTGATCATGATGCCCTCATGTCCGTATTATGTTTTATCGACACCTTCGTCCCTCAACATGTGGACATGTTTATGGAACTTGGTTTTCGCTTGAGGACAAGCGAGGTCTAAGCTTGGGGGAGTTGATACGTCCATTTTGCATCATGCTTTCATGTTGATATTTATTGCTTTATGGGTTGTTATATTACTTTGTGGTACCATATTTATGCCTTTTCTCTCTTATTTTGCAAGGTTTATTTGAAGAGGGAGAATTCAGACAGCTGGAATTCTGGACTAGAAAAGGAGGAAATCTTAGTCCACTATTCTACACATCTCCAAATGCCCTGAAAATTTACGTGGAATTTTTTGGGATTATATAAAAATACTGGGCTAAAGAAGTACCAGAGGGGGGCTACCAGGGCGCCACAAGCCCTACCACCGCCACCTCCCCCTGGCGGCGGCTAGCAAGCTTGTGGGCTCCCTGACGACCCACTAGCCCCCCTCTTTTGCTATATGAAGGGTTTCATTCCAGAAAAAATCAATCGGGAGCTTTTTCGTGGTTTCGCCGCCGCCACGAGGCGGAACTTGAGCAGATCCAATCTAGAGCTCCGGCAGGACGATCCTGTCGGGGAAACTTCCCTCCCGGAGGGGGAAATCGTCGCCATCGTCATCAACAACACTCCCCTCGTCGAAGGGGAGGCATCTTCATCGACATCTTCAACAACACCATCTCCTCTCCAATCCCTAGTTCATCTCTTGTAACCAATCTCCATCTCACGACTCCGATTGGTACTTGTAAGGTTACTAGTAGTGTTGATTACTCTTTGTAGTTGATGCTAGTTGGATTACTTGGTGGAAGAGTTTATGTTCAGATCCTTGATGCTATTCATAACACCTCTGATCATGATTATGATTATGCTTTGTGAGTAGTTACTTTTGTTCCTGAGGACATGGGATAAGTCATGCTGATAATAGTCATGTGAATTTGATATTCATTCGGTATTTTGATATGTTGTATGTTGTCTTTCCCTCTAGTGGTATTATGTGAACGTCGACTACATAACACTTCACCATATTTGGGCCTAGAGGAAGGCATTGGGGAGTAGTAAGTACATGATGGGTTGCTGGAGTGACAGAAGCTTAAACCCCAGTCTATGCGTTGCTTCGTAAGGGGCTGATTTGGATCCACTAGTTTAATGCTATGGTTAGACGTTGTCTTAATTCTTCTTTCGTAGTTGCGGATGCTTGCGAGAGGGGTTAATCGTAAGTGGGATGCTTGTCCAAGTAAGGGCAGTACCCAAGGGCCGGTCCACCCACATATCAAACTATCAAAGTAACGAACGCGAATCATATGAACATGATGAAACTAGCATGACAGAAATTCCCGAGTGTCCTCGGGAGCATTTTTCCTCCTATAACACTTTGTTCAGGCTTGTCCCTTGCTACAAAAGGGATTGGGCCACTTGCTGCACCATTGCTACTACTTGTTACTTGTTACTTTTCGCTTGCTACGTTTCACCTCACTACACCATCACTTGTTACCGCTACTTTCAGTGCTTGCAGTTATTACCTTGCTGAAAACCATTTATCAGAGCCTTCTACTCCTCGTTGGGTTCGACACTCTTACTTATGGAAAGAACTATGATTGATCCCCTATACTTGTGGTTCATCAAGACTCCGTGACAACAGACCTTCCCCTGCAACGGCACCAGAAGAATGCTGCTAGCACTCTCCGGCAATCGAAACTAGAAGAATGTTGTTGACGGCCCACGAGCGCGTGGGATCGTAGCAGTTTTCGAGGGTAGAGTATTCGACCAAAATTTGTTGATACGCCTATAGGAGGTGAGAGGATACTCTCAAGTATTAGCAGCTGAATGTATCAGATTCAACCACACCTGAAAGATTAGTATCTGCAAGCAAGATATCAGTAGCAAATAGTATGATAACAACGGTGTCAGAAACGATCTGTTGACACGGCAGACTATTCCTAACGATTGTATCAATGGCGCCAGAAGTTGCCCGTTGACGGAAATTGTCAGTTCCCGTCAACGACCAGCATACCAAAATTGTAGCAGGTAACAGTAGTGTAACGAGTAATAGCAGCGGCAAGGAACAACAGTAGTGACAGCAGTAGCAAGTAGCAATAGTAGCAAGCGACAGTAGTAGCAATAGTAGCAGCAGAGGAAGACAAGTAACAGCAGCAGAGCAAGACAAGTAATAGCAGCAGAGCAAGACAAGTAACAACAGCAGAGCAAGACAAGTAACGGCAGCAGTAGGACAAACTCGTAGGCAATGGGTCGGTGATTTGTTTGGATGATATTCATCATGCAACAGTTATAACACGGAGAGATATGTGGCTAGCTCCCGTTCGTCAATGTGATGTAGATATGCATTTCGTGTGTCGTCATACGTGCTTAGGGAAAAGAACTTGCATGACATCTATTGTCCATCCCTCCCGTGGCAGCGGGGTCCAAAAGGAAACTACGGGATATTAAGGTTCTCCTTTTAATAAAGAACCGGACCAACGCATTAGCACTTGGTGAACACATGAACTCCTCAAACTATGGTCATCACCGGGAGTGGTTCCGGTTATTGTCAGTCCGGGGTTGTCGGATCATAACACATAGTAGGTAACTACAACTTGCAAGATCGGATCTAAAACACACATAAATTGGTGACAACATAATAATTTCAGATCTGAAATCATGGCACTCGGTCCCTAGTGACAAGCATTAAGCATGGCAAAGTAGTAGCAACATCAATCTCACAACATAGTGGATACTAGGGATCAATCCCCATCAAAACTAACTCGATTACATGATAGATCTGATCCTACTCATCACTGCCCAGCGAGACTACGAATAGATTACTCACGAACGACGAAGAGCTCCATGGAATTGGAGAGGTGAGAAGATTTCGTCGCGTTTGCGATACGGAGGCGCCGCCACAACCTGTTCTTCATCTGGAGGGAAGATCAGGAGTCCGTTTTGGGCTCCGGGGAGGGGAAATCGTTACGTCTCAAACGTATCTATAATTTTTGATGGTTTCATGCTGTTATCTTGTCATCTTTGGATGTTTTATGTACCTTTTATATCTTTTTTGGGACTAACTTATTAATTCAGTGCCAAGTGCCAGTTCCTGTTTTTTTCTGTGTTTTTGGCTCTTTTCAGATCTGATTTAGGAATGGAGTCCAAACGGAATAAACTCCCCGAATTAAATTTTTCCCGAACGGAAGAAGATCAGGGGGCTTGTGGGCCAAGCCAGGAGGGCTACAGGGAGCCCACAAGCCCCCCATCCGCCACCAGGGGGCGGCCAGCAGGCTTGTGGCCTCCCTGGCGCCCCCCTGACCTAACTCCTTCGCCTATATATTCCCAAAAGTACAACAAAAAACAGGGGATCCACGAAAATACTTTTCCGCCGCCGCAAGCTTCCGTTTCCGCGAGATCTCATCTGGAGACCCTTCCCGGTGCCCTGCCGGAGGGGACTTTGGAGTTGGAGGGCTTCTACATCAACATAATCGACCCTCCAATGACTCGTGACTAGTTCACTTCAGACCTACGGGTCCGTAGTTAGTAGCTAGATGGCTTCTTCTCTCTCTTGGGTCTTCAATACAAAGTTCTCCATGATATTCATGGAGATCTATCCGATGTAATCCTCTTTGGCGGTGTGTTTGTCGAGATCCGATGAATTGTGGATTTGTGATCAGATTATCTATGATATTTATTTGAGTGTTTCCTGATTTCTTATATGCAAGATTTGATATCCTTGTAAGTCTCTCCGAGTCTTGGGTTTTGTTTGGCCAACTAGATCTATGATTCTTGCAATGGGAGAAGTGCTTGGTTTTGGGTTCTTACCGTGTGGTGACCTTTCCCAGTGACAGTAGGGGCAGCAAGGCACACATCGTGTAGTTGCCATCAAGGGTAACGAGGTGGACTCTGTTGTAGATATGAGATTGTCCATCTACATCATGTCATCTTGCTTAAGGCGTTACTCTGTTCTTTCGGACTTAATACACTAGATGCATGCTGGATAGCGGTCGACGTGTGGAGTAATAGTAGTAGATGCAGAAAGTATCGGTCTACTTGTTTTGGACGTGATGCCTATAAATATAATCATTGCCATAGATGACGTCACGACTTTGCGCGGTTCTATCAATTGCTCGACAGTAATTTGTTCACCCACCGTCTACTTGCTTTCATGAGAGAATCCACTAGTAAACACTACGGCCTCCGGGTCTATTCACACCTATCGTTTCCACTTTCGCTTTTACGTTGCTTTGTTACTTTGTTGCTTTCAGTTCTCACTTGGCGAACAATCTATAAGGGATTGACAACCCCTTCATAGCGTTGGGAGCAAGCTTTTTGTGTTTGTGCAGGCACTTGTGATACTCCTTCACTGGATCGATACCTTGGTTCTCAAACTAAGGGAAATACTTACCACCGCTGCGCTACATCACCCTTTCCGCTTCGAGGGAACACCAACGCAAGGCTCCAAGGCCACGGGGGAAATCCTTTGCATATTTGCCTAGGAAGTCCCTTAAGGCGTAGCCGTAGCAGAAGGATTCCTGGTGCCGTCAACACGCCTATTTCTGGCGCCATTAGAAGGTCTTTTGTTGCAGTAGCAGAAGTATTTCTGGCGCCGTTGCCGGGGAAGGAGAGATCTATCCAAGTAGGTCTCACAAACTCATCTCGTGCATTTACTTTTTTGCTAGTTGCCTCTCGTTTTCCTCTCCCCCACTTCACATTTGCTGTTTTCATTTGCCTTTCTCCTTTGCCTTTTTCGTTTGCCTTTTTCGTTCGCCTTTTTGTTCGCCCTTTTTCCTCGCTTGCTTTCTGTTCGCTTGTGGGCCATGTGCCTTCAATATGCTTGCATCTTTGCTTGCTGAAAATCTAGTGATATGGATCCTCATCCACTTGCTAATCTCTTTAGGAGATCCAATTATGTTGATCCAATTGCTAGTAAGTTGAGGGCACTTGACTATCTTTATGGAGTTTTGCTTGAGATGCGTGAATCTCAAAATTGTGAGGAAGAAATTTATGAAGTGATTCATGAGGTCTCCTTGGATGAAAAGCATGATTGCAATGGTTTCACTATAAATTCTGTTAGTGATAATCATGCTAAAATTATGCAAAACCCTAAGCTTGGGGATGCTAGTTTTGCTTTGTCCACTACTTGTTGCAATAATCATGATTGGGGTGATGATCTTTCTTATGATCTTGAAAATTTGTTCAAACCTCATGATGAATATGATATTTGCAACAATACTGAAAGTGGGATTGGAGAAGTCATGACTTTATTTGATGATAATCCCACTATTTTTGAAGAGCATCAACTTTGCATGCATGTGGATCATGAAAAGAATATCCTATGGGATAGCTATATTGTTGAATTTGAATATGATCCCACATGTAATTGCTATGAGAGAGGAAAACATTTTGGTAGAAACTTTCATGTTACCAAATCACCTCTCGTGATGTTGAGATTTCTCTTGTCTCTTTCTTCTTCCTTGCATATGCCAGCTATTGGTTGTCTTGACAATTTGTTTTCCTATAAAATGCCTATGCATAGGAAGTATGTTAGACTTACATGTGATTTTCACATGCTTTAGGATGCTCTCGTTGTGCTTCAATTCTTGTCTTTTGTGTGAGCATCATTGATGCCTAGCTAAGGGCGTTAAAACAAAAGCGCTTGTTGGGAGGCAACCCAACGAATCTATCCTTTTTCTTTCTGTTTTCTGTTTTCCACACTTTCATAATTCTGTTATGATTGTGTTTTTTGTGTTTCTTTTTTTGTTGCAATCTATAACAGCCCCTGCAGTGTTTAAAAAGGGTCTTCTGAGGATGACAGCCATGGCATCGTCCTTGGGAATATCCAAGATAGCAAAGTCTGTTAAGATAGTGGTGTTAGCAACCACAACAAGCACATCCTCGCAAATGCCGATAGGGAAAGCAGTTGATTTGTCGGCCATTTGCAGAGAAATTTCAGTGGGTGTCAACTTATCCAATTCAAGTCTATGATAAAGAGAGAGAGTCATAACACTAACACCGGCTCCAAGGTCACATAAGGCAGTTCTTACGTAGTTTCCTTTAATGGAGCAAGGTATAGTGGGCACTCCGGGATCAGCAAGTTTCTTAGGAGTTCCACCTTTGAAAGTGTAATTGGCAAGCATGGTGGAGATCTCAAGATCTGGTATCTTCCGTTTATTAGTCACGATATCTTTCATGTACTTGGCATACGGAGACATCTTGAGCATATCAGTTAACCACATCTGCAGAAAGATGGGTCTTATCATCTCAACGAAGCGCTCAAAATCCTCATCATCCTTTTTCTTGGATGGCTTAGGAGGAAAGGGCATAGATCTCTGAACCCATGGCTCCCTTTCTTTACCATGCTTCCTAGCAGTGAAGTCATTCTTATCATATCTCTTAGGTTGTGGGTTATCAGGATTAACCGTAGGTTCAATCTCCACATCCTCATCATTGCTAGGTTGAGCATTATTATGAACATCACTTTCCATATTGTGACCAGGTTCATGTTCATCACCAGATTGTGTTTCTGCATGAGACGCAAAAATATCATTAGGTTCTTCAGGTGTGACAGTATTTGGTGAACTGGTATGTAGGTTTCTATCATCCTTCTTCTTCTCCTTAGGATGACTGGGTGTGTCAGCATTGATTCCTTCAGAATCTTGATCAGTTCTCTTAGGATGACCTTCAGGATACAAAGGTTCCTGAGTCATTTTGCCTCCTCTAGTAATGACTCTGACAGAGTTGTCATTTAATTCATTAAGCAAGTCATTTTGAGCTTTAAGTACTTGTTCTACCTGAGTAGTAATCATAGAGGCATGTTTACTCAGAAGCTTCAGATCATTGACATTTCTGTCTACACAAGCACTTAAATGGCTAAGCATACGAGTACTTTGTTCCAAATGTCTGCTAACATGATCATTGAAACTCTGTTGTTTGGCAACAAAGTTTTCAAATTAATCAAAGCGTAGGCTAGCAGCTTTATCAAAAATAATATCACTCTCATCAAACCTACGCAGAGAATTCACTTCTACTACTTGTATCAGGTTATCGAGACCATGGATCTCTTCGATAGGTGGTAGATTTTTGACATCTTCAGATCTAATGCCTTTCTCTTGCATAGATTTCTTGGCTTCTTGCATATCTTCAGGACTGAGGAATAGAATACCTCTTTTCTTCGGAGTTGGCTTAGGAGGTGGTTCGGGAATAGTCCAAGCATCATCGTTGATCAAGATGTTATTCAGTAGGGTCTCAACTTGTTCTACAGTTCGTTCCCTAAAAACACAACCGACACAACTATCTAGGTGGTCTCTAGAGGCATCTGTTGGAAATATGCCCTAGAGGCAATAATAAATTAGTTATTATTATATTTCTTTGTTCATGATAATCGTTTATTATCCATGCTATAATTGTATTGATTGGAAACACAATACTTGTGTGGATACATAGACAAAACACTGTCCCTAGTAAGCCTCTAGTTGACTAGGTCGTTGATCAAAGATGGTCAAGGTTTCCTGGCCATAGGCAAGTGTTGTTACTTGATAACGGGATCACATCATTAGGAGAATCATGTGATGGACTAGACCCAAACTAATAGACATAGCATGTTGATCGTGTCATTTTGTTGCTACTGTTTTCTGCGTGTCAAGTATTTGTTCCTATGACCATGAGATCATATAACTCACTGACACCGGAGGAATGCTTTGTGTGTATCAAACATCGCAACGTAACTGGGTGACTATAAACATGCTCTACAGGTATCTCCGAAGGTGTTAGTTGAGTTAGTATGGATCGAGACTGGGATTTGTCACTCCGTGTGACGGAGAGGTATCTCGGGGCCCACTTGATAATACAACATCACACACAAGCCTTGCAAGCAATGTGACTTAGTGTAAGTTGCGGGATCTTGTATTACGGAACGAGTAAAGAGACTTGCCGGTAAACGAGATTGAAATAGGTATGCGGATACTGACGATCGAATCTCGGGCAAGTAACATACCGAAGGACAAAGGGAATGACATACGGGATTATATGAATCCTTGGCACTAAGGTTCAAACGATAATATCTTCATAGAATATGTAGGATCCAATATGGGCATCCAGGACCCGCTATTGGATATTGACCGAGGAGTCACTCGGGTCATGTCTACATAGTTCTCGAACCCGCAGGGTCTGCACACTTAAGGTTCGACGTTGTTTTATGCGTATTTGAGTTATATGGTTGGTTACTGAATGTTGTTCGGAGTCCCGGATGAGATCACGGACGTCACGAGGGTTTCCGGAATGGTCCGGAAACGAAGATTGATATGTAGGATGACCTCATTTGATTACCGGAAGGTTTTCGGAGTTACCGGGAATGTACCGGGAATGACGAATGGGTTCCGGGTGTTCACCGGGGGGGGCAACCCACCTCGGGGAAGCCCATGGGCCTTGGGGGTGGCGCACCAGCCCTTAGTGGGCTGGTGGGACAGCCCAAGAAGGCCCTATGCGCCATAGGAAGAAAATCAAAGAGAAAAAAAGGGAGGAGGTGGGAAAGGGAAGAAGGACTCCACCTTCCAAACCAAGTTGGATTCGGTTTGGAAGGGGACACCTTCCCCCCTTGGCTCGGCCGACCCCCTTGGGGCCTCTTGAGCCCCTAGGCAAGGCTCCCCCTCTTCCCCCTATATATACGGAGGTTTTAGGGCTGATTTGAGACAACTTTGCCACGGCAGCCCGACCACATATCTCCACGGTTTTACCTCTAGATCGCGTTTCTGCGGAGCTCGGGCGGAGCTCTGCTGAGATTAGATCACCACCAACCTCCGAAGCGCCGTCACGCTATCGGAGAACTCATCTACCTCTCCGTCTCTCTTGCTGGATCAAGAAGGCCGAGATCATCGTCGATCTGTACGTGTGTTGAACGCGGAGGTGCCGTCCGTTCGGCACTAGATCGTGGGACTGATCGCGGGACGGTTCGCGGGGCGGATCGAGGGACGTGAGGACGTTCCACTACATCAACCGTGTTCACTAACGCTTCTGCTGTGCGGTCTACAATGGTACGTAGATTGAATACCCCCTCTCGTAGATGGACATCACCATGATAGGTCTTCGTGCGCGTAGGAAATTTTTTGTTTCCCATGCGACGTTCCCCAACAGTGGCATCATGAGCTAGGTTCATGCGTAGATGTCTTCTCGAGTAGAACACAAAAGTTTTTGTGGGCGGTGATGTGCGTTTTTCTGCCCTCCTTAGTCTTTTCTTGATTCCGCGGTATTGTTGGATTGAAGCGGCTTGGACCGACATTACTCGTACGCTTACGAGAGACTGGTTTCATCGCTACGAGTAACCCCGTTGCTCAAAGATGACTAGCAAGTGTCAGTTTCTCCAACTTTAGTTGAATCGGATTTGACCGAGGAGGTCCTTGGATGAGGTTAAATAGCAATTCATATATCTCTGTTGTGGTGTTTGCGTAAGTAAGATGCGATCCTACTAGATACCCATGGTCACCACGTAAAACATGCAACAACAAAATTAGAGGATGTCTAACTTGTTTTTGCAGGGTATGCTTGTGATGTGATATGGCCAATGATGTGATGTGATATATTGGATGTATGAGATGATCATGTTGTAATAGATAATATCGACTTGCACGTCGATGGTACGGCAACCGGCAGGAGCCATAGGGTTGTCTTTATACTAACGTTTGTGCTTGCAGATGCGTTTACTATTTTGCTAGGATGTAGCTTTAGTAGTAATAGCATGAGTAGCACGACAACCCCGATGGCGACACGTTGATGGATATCATGATGATGGAGATCATGGTGTGACGCCGGTGACAAGAAGATCGTGCCGGTGCTTTGGTGATGGAGATCAAGAAGCGCATGATGATGGCCATATCATGTCACTTATGAATTGCATGTGATGTTAATCCTTTATGCACCTTATCTTGCTTAGAACGACGGTAGCATTATGAGGTGATCTCTCACTAAAATTTCAAGACGAAATTGTGTTCTCCCCGACTGTGCACCGTTGCGACAGTTCTTCGTTTCGAGACACCACATGATGATCGGGTGTGATAGACTCAACGTTCACATACAACGGGTGCAAAACAGTTGCACACACGGAACACTTGGGTTAAGCTTGACGAGCCTAGCATGTGCAGACATGGCCTTGGAACACATGAGACCGAAAGGTCGAGCATGAATTGTATAGTTGATATGATTAGCATAGAGATGCTTACCACTGAAACTATTCTCGACTCACGTGATGATCGGACTTGAGATAGTGGATTTGGATCATGTACCACTCAAATGACTAGAGAGATGTACTTTTTGAGTGGGAGTTCTTAAGTAATATGATTAATTGAACTAATTGTCATGAACATAGTCTAATGGTCTTCACGAATTACGATGTAGCTTGCGCTATAGCTCTATTGTTTTTATATGTTCCTAGAGAAAATTTAGTTGAAAGTTGATAGTAGCAAACTTTGAAGAGGATTGTCCTCGTTGCTGCGCAGAAGTCTTATGTCCTTAATGCACCACTCAGTGTGCTGCACCTCGAGCGTCGTCTGTGGATGCTGTGAACATCCGACATACACGTTTCTGATGACTACACGATAGTTCAGTGCAAAATACTTAATGGCTTAGAAGCAAGGCGCCGAAGACGTTTTGAAACGTCACGGAACATAAGTGATGTTCTAAAGAGATGAAATTGTGATTTCATGCTCGTGCCCTTGTTAAGAGGTACGAGACCTCCGACAAGATTCTTTGTCCATAAAGTAAAGGAGAAAAGCTCAATCGTTGAGCGTGTGCTCAGATTGTCTGAGTACGACAATCGCTTGAATCAAGTGGAGGTTAATCTTCCAGATGAGATAGTGATAGTTCTCCAAAGTCACTGCCACCAAGCTGTGAGAGCTTCGTGATGAAGTATAACATATCAAGGATAGATACAATTATCTTTGAGTGATTCGCGATGTTTGACACTGCGAAAGTAGAAATCAAGAAGGAGCGTCAATAGTTGATGGTTAGTAAAACCACTAAGTTTCGAGAAAGGCAAGGGCTAGAAGGGATACTTCGTGAAACGGCAAAACAGTTGTTGTACTAATGAAGAGACCCAAGATTAAACCCAAACCTGAGACTAAGTGCTTTTGTAATGAGGGGAACATTCACTGAGGCGGAGCAACTCTAGATACTTGGTAGATAAGTAGGCTGGCAAAAGTCGAAAGAAGTATATTTGATATACATGATGTGTACTTATATTAGTACTCCTAGTAGCATGAGGGTATTGGATACCGGTTCGGTTGCTAAGTGATTAGTAACATGAAATGATAGCTACGGCATAAACGGAGACTAGCTAAAGGCGAGGTGACGATACGTGTTGGAAGTGTTTCCAAGATTGATATGATCAAAACGTCGCACGCTCCCTCTACCATCGGGATTGGTGTTAAACCTAAATAATTGTTATTTGGTGCTTGCGTTAAGCATGAACATGATTGGATCGTGTTTATTGCAATACGATTATTCATTTAAAGATAATAATGGTTACTCTATTTGCTTGAATAATCACCTTCAATGGTTTATTGAATCTCGATCGTAGTGTTACACATGTTCATGATATTGGTGCCAAAAGACACGAGGTAATGATGATAGTACCACTTACTTGTGGCACTGCCGCTTGAGTCATGTTGGTATAAATTGCATGAAGAGGCTCCATGCTGATGGATCTTTATACTCACTTGATTTTGAATCACTAGTGACATGCAAATCATACCACATGACCAAGGCCTTGTTTTTCATTGAGATGAAACAAGATAGTAACTTGTTGGAAGTGATACATTTTGATGTATGCAGTCCAATGGGTGCTGAGGCACGCAGTGGATATCATTATGTTCTTACTTCAATGAAGATTTGAGCAGATACAAGAGTATTTGCTTAATGAATCACAAGTCTGAAATATTGAAAAGTTCAATTCTGTTTCAGAGTGAAGTTCGTCGTAACAAAAGGATAAACTGTCTACGATATGATCATAGAAATGAATATCTGAGTTACGAGTTTTGGTACGCAGTTAAGACAATGTGGAAATTGTTTCGCAGTTCATGCCACCTGGAACATCATAGTGCGATGATGTGTCTGAACGTCATAGCCACGCACTATTTGGTATGGTGCATACTATGATGTCTCTTATCGAATTACCACTATCGTTTATGGGTTATGCATTAGAGACAACCGCATTCACTTTAAATAGGGCACCACGTATTTCCGTTGAGATGACACAGTATAGACTGAGGTTTAGAGAAATCTAAACTATCGTTTCTTGAATGTTTGGGGCTTCGACACTTATGTGAAAAAGTTTCAGTCTGATAAGCTCGAACCCAAAGCGGATAAATGCATCTTCATAGGATATCCAAAACAGTTGGGTACATCTCCTATCTCAGATCCGAAAGCAAAGTGTTTGTTTCTAGAAACGGATCCTTTCTCGAGGAAAGGTTTCTCTCGAAAGAATTGAGTGGGAGGGTGGTAGAACTTGATGAGGTTATTGAACCATCACTTCAACCAGTGTGTAGCAGGGCGTAGGAAGTTGTTCCTGTGGCGCCTACACCAATTGAAGTGAAAGCTGATGATGGTGATCATCGAGCATCGGATCAAGTTACTACAAACCTCGTAGGTTGACAAGGTCGCGAACTACTGCAGAGTGGTACGGTAACCCTGTCTTGGAGGTCATGTTGTTGAGCAACAATGAACCTACGAGTTATGGACAAAGCAATGGTGGGCCCAGATTCCGACAAATGGCTGGATGCCATGAAATCCGAGAGAGGATCCATGTTTGAAAACAAAGTGTAGACTTTGGAAGAACTACTTGATGGTCATAGGACTATTGAGTAACGATGGATCTTTAAAAGGAAGACAAACGATGATGGTGATAAGTCACTATTAAAAAAAGCTCGACTTGTCGCAAAGATGTTTCCGACAAGATCAAACAGTTGACTATGATGAGACTTTCTCACTCCTAGCGATGCTAAAAGTCTGTTAGAATTATGTTAGTAGTTGCTGCATCATTTGTGAAATATTGCACATAGGATGTCAAAACATTGTTTCCTCGATGGTTTCCTTGAGCAAACATTGTATGTGATACAACCAGGAGGTTTTGTCGATCCTAAAGATACTAGCAAGTATGCAAGCTCCAGCGATCCTTCAATGGACTGGTGCAAGCATCTCGGAGTTGGAATATACACTTTGATGAGATGATCAAAGATTTTGGGTTTGTACAAGGTTTATGAGAAACTTGTATTTCCAGAGAAGTGAGTAGGAGCACTATAGAATTTCTGATAAGTATATGTGGTTGACATATTGTGGATCAGAAGTAATATAGAATTTCTGTAAAGCATACAAGGTTGTTTGAAAGGAGTTTTCAAAGGAGTACCTGGATTGCGCTACTTGAACGTTGAGCATCAAAGATCTATGGAGATAGATCGAAAGCGCTTAATGGAAGTTTCAACAAGATGCATGCCTTGACAAGTTTTTGAAGGATTTCAAAATAGATCAGCAAAGAAGGAGTTCTTGGTTGTGTTGTAAGGTGTGGATTTGAGTAAGACTCAAAACCCGACCCCGGCAAAATAAAGAGAATAGACGAAGGTCGTCTTCTATGCCTTAGCCGTAGACTCTAAAGTATGCCATGCTGAGTACCGCACCTGATGTGTGCCTTGCAGCAAGTCTGTTAAGAGGTACACAGAGTGATCCAGGATTGAATCACCCATCAGCGGTCAAAGTTATCCTTATTAACTAAATAGACTAAGGAATTTTTCTCGATTATGGAGGTGGTTAAAGAGTTCGTCGTAAAGGGTTATGTCGATGCAAGCTTTGACACTAATCCGAATAACTATGAGTAGTGAAACGGATTCGTATAGTAGAGTAGATATTTGGAGCATTTTCGAATAGCACGTAGTAGCAGCATCTATAAGATGACATAAAGATTTGTAAAGAACGCACGGATCTGAAAGTTTCAGAACCGTTGACTAAAACCTCTCTCACGAGCAAGACGTGATCAGACCCCAGAACTATATGGGTGTTGGATTCGTTGAAATCACATGGTGATGTGAACTAGATTATTGACTCTAGTGCAAGTGGGAGACTGTTGGAAATATGCCCTAGAGGCAATAATAAATTAGTTATTATTATATTTCTTTGTTCATGATAATCGTTTATTATCCATGTTATAATTGTATTGATTGGAAACACAATACTTGTGTGGATACATAGACAAAACACTGTCCCTAGTAAGCCTCTAGTTGACTAGCTCGTTGATCAAAGATGGTCAAGGTTTCCTGGCCATAGGAAAGTGTTGTTACTTGATAACGGGATCACATCATTAGGAGAATCATGTGATGGACTAGACCCAAACTAATAGACATAGCATGTTGATCGTGTCATTTTGTTGCTACTGTTTTCTACGTGTCAAGTATTTGTTCCTATGACCATGAGATCATATAACTCACTGACACCGGAGGAATGCTTTGTGTGTATCAAACGTCGCAACGTAACTGGGTGACTATAAAGATGCTCTACAGGTATCTCCGAAGGTGTTAGTTGAGTTAGTATGGATCGAGACTGGGATTTGTCACTCCGTGTGACAGAGAGGTATCTCGGGGCCCACTCGGTAATACAACATCACACACAAGCCTTGCAAGCAATGTGACTTAGTGTAAGTTGCGGGATCTTGTATTACGGAACGAGTAAAGAGACTTGCCGGTAAACGAGATTGAAATAGGTATGCGGATACTGACGATCGAATCTCGGGCAAGTAACATACCGAAGGACAAAGGGAATGACATACGGGATTATATGAATCCTTGGCACTAAGGTTCAAACGATAAGATCTTCATAGAATATGTAGGATCCAATATGGGCATCCAGGTCCCGCTATTGGATATTGACCGAGGAGTCAGTCGGGTCATGTCTACATAGTTCTCGAACCCGCAGGGTCTGCACACTTAAGGTTCGACGTTGTTTTATGCGTATTTGAGTTACATGGTTGGTTACTGAATGTTGTTCGGAGTCCCGGATGAGATCACGGACGTCACGAGGGTTTCCGGAATGGTCCGAAAACGAAGATTGATATATAGGATGACCTCATTTGATTACCGGAAGGTTTCCAGAGTTACCGGGAATGTACCGGGAATGACGAATGGGTTCCGGGTGTTCACCGGGGGGGGGGGCAACCCACCTCGGGGAAGCCCATAGGCCTTGGGGGTGGCGCACCAGCCCTTAGTGGGCTGGTGGGACAGCCCAAGAAGGCCCTATGCACCATAGGAAGAAAATCAAAGAGAAAAGAAAAAAAGGGAGGAGGTGGGAAAGGGAAGAAGGACTCCACCTTCCAAACCAAGTTGGATTCGGTTTGGAAGGGGATACCTTCCCCCCTTGGCTCGGCCGACCCCCTTGGGGCCTCTTGAGCCCCAAGGCAAGGCTCCCCCTCTTCCTCCTATATATACGGAGGTTTTAGGGCTAATTTGAGACAACTTTGCCACGGCAGCCCGACCACATATCTCCACGGTTTTACCGGAGCTCTGCTGAGATTAGATCACCACCAACCTCCGGAGCGCCGTCTTGCTGCCGGAGAACTCATCTACCTCTCCGTCTCTCTTGCTGGATCAAGAAGGCCGAGATCATCGTCGAGCTGTACGTGTGCTGAACGCGGAGGTGCCGTCCGTTCGGCACTAGATCGTGGGACTGATCGCGGGACGGTTCGCGAGGCGGATCGAGGGAGGCGAGGACGTTCACTACATCAACCGCGTTCACTAACGCTTCTGCTATGCGATCTACAAGGGTACGTAGATCGAATACCCCCTCTCGTAGATGGACATCACCATGATAGGTCTTCGTGCGCGTAGGAAATTTTTTGTTTCCCATGCGACGTTCCCCAACAGCATCGGTAAGTCCGTTATAGAGGATATCAAGTATCTCGTTCTTCTTAAGAGGGTGATCAGGCAAAGCATTTTGTAGCTGGACGAGCCTCCCCCAAGCTTGTGGGAGACTCTCTTCTTGGAGTTGAGCAAAGTTGTATATTTCCTACAAGGCAGCTTGCTTCTTATGGGCAGGGAAATATTTCTCACACAAGTAATAGACCATATCCTGGGGACTACTCACACATCAGGAGCAAGAGAGGTGAACCAGGCTTTAGCGTCATCCTTTAGAGAGAAAGGAAACAACTTAAGGATATAGTAGTGGCGGATCTTCTCCTCATTAGTGAAAAGGGTGGCTATATCGTGTAGTTTGGCAAGATGGGCTACGACCGTCTCAGACTCATAACCGTGAAAAGGATCAGATTCGACTAGAGAGATTATCTCAGGATCGACAGAGAATTCATAATCCTTATCGGTGATAAAGATAGGTGAAGTGGCAAACTTCGGGTCGTATTTCATCCTAGCTTTCAGAGATTTTTCCTTCCACTTGAGAAGTAATTTCTCAGCGTCATAGGCATCCTTACACGCAATAAAATCCTCAGCTATCTCTCCCTCCATAACGTAACCCTCAGGTATATCAGGCAATTCATATCTAGGAGAGCTAGATCTAGCAGGAGCAAAAGCAGGTTCTATCTCAATAGTATCGGCAGTTTCAGAAGCATCACGAGCATTGGCAGTAACTCTAGCAATATGAGCATCAAGGAATACCCCTAGTGGCATATCAGGCAAAGTGGCATCTCTAGCATCATCAGGCAAAGCAGTATCAGGCATAGTATCTCTAGCAGTATCAAGCATAGCATCTCTAGCAATATCAGGCATAGTATCTCTAGCAGTATCAAGCATAGCATCATCAGGCATAGTATCAAGCATAGCATCTCTAGCAGTAGCATCATAAGCATCATCAAGCACATGCGACATATCAAGATTTCTAGCAGGAGGTGATGTCGCAAACTTACTCATAACTGAAGGTGAATCAAGTGCAGAGCTAGATGGCAGTTCCTTACCTCCCCTCGTAGTTGAGGGCAAGACTTTGGTTTTTGGATCCTTCAGATTCTTCATAGTGATCAGGAGATATAAATCCCAAGTTACTCAGAGAATATAGCAATACCTCCCCGGCAACGGCGCCAGAAAAATGCTGACTCCGTGACAGCAGACCTTCCCCTGCAACGGCACCAGAAGAATGTTGCTAGCACTCTCCGGCAATCGAAACTAGAAGAATGTTGTTGACGGCCCACCAGTGCGTGGGATCGTAGCAGTTTTCGAGGGTACAGTATTCGACCCAAATTTTTTGATACGCCTATAGGAGGTGAGAGGATACTCTCAAGTATTAGCAGCTGAATGTGTCAGATTCAACCACACCTGAAAGATTAGTGTCTGCAAGCAAGGTATCAGCAGCAAAGTAGTATGATAGCAACGGTGTCAGAAACGATCTGTTGACACGGCAGACTATTCCTAACGATTGTATCAATGGCGCCAGAAGTTGCCCGTTGACGGAAATTGTCAGTTCCCCTCAACGACCAGCGTACCAAAATTGTAGCAGGTAACAGCAGTGTAACGAGTAATAGCAGCAGCAAGGAACAGCAGTTGTGACAGCAGTAGCAAGTAGCAATAATGGCAAGCGACAGTAGTAGCAACAGTAGCAGGAGAGCAAGACAAGTAACAGCAGCAGAGCAAGAAAAGTAACAGCAGCAGAGCAACAGTAGGACGAACTCGTAGGCAATGGGTCGGTGATTTGTTTGGATGATATTCATCATGCAACAGTTATAACATGGAGAGATATGTGGCTAGCTCTCGTTCGTCAATGTGATGTAGGCATGCATTCCGTGTGTCGTCATACGTGCTTAGGGAAAAGAACTTGCATGACATCTATTGTCCATCCCTCCCGTGGCAGCGGGGTCTAAAAGGAAACTACGGGATATTAAGGTTCTCCTTTTAATAAAGAACCGAACCAACGCATTAGCACTTGGTGAACACATGAACTCCTCAAACTATGGTCATCACCGGGAGTGATTCCGGTTATTGTCACTCCGGGGTTGCCGGATCATAACACATAGTAGGTAACTACAACTTGCTAGATCGGATCTAAAACACACATATATTGGTGACAACATAATAATTTCAGATCTGAAATCATGGCACTCGGTCCCTAGTGACAAGCATTAAGCATGGCAAAGTAGTAGCAACATCAATCTCAAAACATAGTGGATACTAGGGATCAATCCCCGTCAAAACTAACTCGATTACATGATAGATCTCATCCTACTCATCACCGTCCAATGAGCCTACGAATAGATTACTCACGAACGACGAAGAGCTTCATGGAATTGGAGAGGGAAGAAGGTTGATGATGACGATGGCGACGATTTCCCCTCTCCGGAGTCTAAAACGGACTCCAGATCTGCCCTCCAGATGAAGAACAGGTTGTGGCGGCACCTCCGTATCGCAAACGCGACGAAATTTTCTCTCTTAATTTTTTCTGGGACGAAAGTGAACTTATAGAGCTGAGATTGGGGGCGGTAGAGCCACGTGGGCCCCACAAGCTTGCCATCCGCCACCAGGGGGTGGCAGTGGCAGGGCTTGTGGCCCACTGGCCCACCCCCTCAGGTGGATCTTTGCGCAGGTATTTTTCATATTTTCCAAAGATAATCTCCGTAAATTTTCAGGATGTTTGGAGAACTTTGATTTCTACACAAAAATAACACCAAGGCAATTCTGCTGAAAACAGCGTCAGTCCAGGTTAGTTCCATTCAAATCATGCAAATTAGAGTCCAAAACAAGGGCAAAAGAGTTTGGAAAAGTAGATACGATGGATACGTATCAGACATCAGAAGAAGCAAGGTGTTGGCTACTTCAACGTCAACGAAAATGTTTGGAAAGAAGGTCCATATCCCATTCCCAAGTTTGTTCCTCAAGAAGAGAAGTATGATCGTACTCCTCCCAAGGGAACAAGCTCACAAGATGGCCTTCTACCACAAGACCACAAGAGCAAGGGAAAGTTTCAAGAGGACATTGACTCATTTGAAGAAGAAACCCAAGACAAGCTTGCTACAACTCGGTTACACACGCTGGTGACTGACACGTGCATTGTTGGGTTATGTATGCATCTCCTTGTATTGTTTGTGCCACTTGGGCCTATAACTAGTCATGTCAACCGGGCTCTATGACATATGGATGCTAGCGACATAATCGTATATGTGAGCCAAAAGGCACAAACAGTCGCGACCAAGGTAAGGTGGCAGTCATTTGTGTAGTGTGTGTGAGGTCGCAAAGCTATATGATGTGTTACATGCTAGATTTATGTGTCTTAGGATCGGGGTCCCAACATTGTGAGTACATTCAAAGTATTCACTTGGCTTATCGTGCCAGATGGAGGAGAGCCTATAGAAGAGTTTCCTAAAAAAATCGAGTACCGGGACTAGATGGTGTCCCAGCAGTGTTCCTTTGGATTGGATTCCTGCCAATGCCACACCGTCCGCTATGTCGTTATCATTTCTTCTTCCTTCAACTACTTCGTTAAGTCGGTCGTATAATAAAGTCATGAGACTTCATACACTTGAAAGCGTCATCTTGCTTTGCAAGAGTATTGTACTACTAAGACGTTGTGCTATCCAAAGTACCTGTTTATCATGGTTTATCTCTGCCAAGCTATAGTCGTATTCCAGAAGACATATATCTCTAGGATGAGACACGAGGTTTTTGGTTCTCTGAATCGAAGTGCCACAATAATGCAAGATGATGTGATTTCACTAGTGGTTCCCTTGAAGGCGGTGACCGAACCTTCATAAACAAGGTTGGGGCTCTCTCCACAACTTAATTACGGCTCCCAACACCACCACGAAGCTTCACCCTAATGGAATGTGGCTTCAAGGTGACCTCTTCCGTCTTGAGTGCCCAGCGGTTTTTGCGGGTACCCTTGGTGTAGAGCAAACCGTGGTACAACCGTCGGTGACAGCGATAGTACCACTGAGATGAACTCAGCCGAGACTATTGGTACACCAC
This sequence comes from Hordeum vulgare subsp. vulgare, assembly GCF_904849725.1. NCBI lineage: Eukaryota > Viridiplantae > Streptophyta > Magnoliopsida > Poales > Poaceae > Hordeum > Hordeum vulgare. The sequence continues at coordinate 212,115,343 of NC_058524.1, read as the reverse complement.
CACCAAGTACCACACTAGTACCGAAATGGTGGCAACCCACCAGCGGTACTTGGTCCGGTACAACCATCGGTTGCAGACCTCGTTGGTGGCTAAGTTTCGGGCGGTACACCCAGTGCGTTGTAGCCATCTGGGAAATCAGGCCACCACCGCCAAGTACTCCACTGGTACCCGAATGGTGGCAACCCACCACCGGTACTAGGATGGTACTTGAGCCGGTACAACCGCCCTGTAGTGCCCGTGGTGGTGGGTAAAACCCGGGTGGTACAACCGCGTGGGGGCTTGGCGGTACAATCGTCCCGCAACCATGTGGAGCACTACAACCAAAGGGAATCACCCATCTAGGGGTAGTTGCAGCGGAAGTACCACACTTATTGGTACTACTGGTCGTGCAAGCGGTACAAGACTTGCTTGATTAACATTTTCTAAATACAAGATCAACTTTTTTGAATACACCATCAATAAGTTTTCTACACACATTTAGCATATTTCAAATACTTGATTAAAAAATTTAAATACAAGTTTAAAATTTAATACATGGTCAACATTTTTGTATACACGTTAACATTTTTCAAATGCTTGATTAATATTTTTGGAATATTTCTTTAACATTTTTTGAAATGTTTGGATTCACTTTTCTAAATACATTTTCAACTTTACACACACATTATATATTTTTGCATAGCTTTTTCATATACATGAGAACTATTTTTTCTATATTCTTCTCAAAGAATTGGATAACATTCTTTTCAAAAAATGTAAAATGTATATATATATATATATATATATATATATATATATATATATATATATTTGCAAGCATAAACGAAAATAGAAAAAAAAAACTTGAAAAAAATGAGGTTGTGCCCCCGCCCCCCGAACTCGCATTTGGAACGCCCCATCTAGCACTTGTCAAAACGCCAGGCAAGCCTATAGATTTAACATTTATGTAACTTTTTTTGTATCTTTTAGTGATTTTTTTCTAATCCAAGAATGGTTGGACCGGCCTAATAGGGGTCCGTCGCCTAGTTGGGCCAAGGCCTGATATTTTTTGCTCATCTTTTTCTTTTTTCGTTCTTCTTCTATTTTTCTATTAATTTATTTTTCTACTTTTTCAATTTTATCATTCTTTTTAAACCTGTTAAAAAATTAAATATTTGTTAAAATACCGAAAATGTTCCTGTTTTCAGATATTGTTTACAGTTTCTTTTTAAAAATCTAGAATCTCAAAAAAGTCCCGTTTTTTATTTTTGTTTTCATTCACAAATTTATGAAATGTTTGTTTTTTAATAAAAGTTTATCTATACCTAGTAATAAAGTAAGGTAATATTTTTGTTTTTGTCTCACATCAATGTTTTTTCCTTTTTGAGATGGTACTAATCTTTGAGTTGGTTCATCGCTATAACTTTTTTAATATCCAAATCCGAAGTGGTATTAAATATTTTCGGTGTACTGTGCTTGCTCATATCAAGAGAAAGAAATATACATGCTCATTTCTTTCTTTTTTCGTTCTTCTTCTATTTTTCTATTAATTTATTTTTCTACTTTTTCAATTTTATCATTCTTTTTAAACCTGTTAAAAAATTAAATATTTGTTAAAATACCGAAAATGTTCCTCTTTTCAGATATTGTTTACAGTTTCTTTTTAAAAATCTAGAATCTCAAAAAAGTCCCGTTTTTTATTTTTGTTTTCATTCACAAATTTATGAAATGTTTGTTTTTTAATAAAAGTTTATCTATACCTAGTAATAAAGTAAGGTAATATTTTTGTTTTTGTCTCACATCAATGTTTTTTCCTTTTTGAGATGGTACTAATCTTTGAATTGGTTCATCGCTATAACTTTTTTAATATCCAAATCCGAAGTGGTATTAAATATTTTCGGTGTAGTGTGCTTGCTCATATCAAGAGAAAGAAATATACATGCTCATTTCTTTTCTTTTTTCGTTCTTCTTTTATTTTTCTATTAATTTATTTTTGTACTTTTTCAAGTTTATCATTATTTTTAAACCTGTTAAAAAATTATTATTTTTTTAAAATACCGAAAATGTTCCTGTTTTCTGATATTGTTTACATTTCTTTAAAAAAATCTAGAATCTCAAAAAAGTCCATTTTTTGAAGAAAAAAAATTCATTCACAAATTTATGAAATGTTTGTTTTTTAATAAAAGTTTATCTATACCTAGTAATAAAGTAAGGTAATATTTTTGTTTTTGTCTTGCATCAATGTTTTTTCCTTTTTTAGATGGTACTAGTCTTTGAATTGGTTCACCGCTACAACTTTTTTAATATCCAAATCCGAAGTGGTATTAAATATTTTCGGTGTACTGTGCTTGCTCATATCAAGAGAAAAAAATATATTAAATGCTCATTTTTTTTTATTTTTTTCGTTCTTCCTTTATTTTTCTATTAATTTATTTTTCAACTTTTTCAACTTTATCATTCTTTTTAAACCTGTTAAAAAATTAAATATTTTTGAAAATACGGAAAATGTTCCTGTTTTAAGATATTGTTTACAGTTTCTTTAAAAAAATCTAGAATCTCAAAAAACTTTTTTAATATCCAAATCCGAAGTGGTATTAAATATTTTTTATGTACTGTGCTTGCTCATATCAAGAGAAAAAAATTATGCATGACCGTAGACTCGAACTCAAGATCTCAAACACTACAACTGCCCTGCTAACCAACCCGACCAGCCAGCAGTTTCCACTATTTTTAATTTAATACGTAAAAATGCAAACCCTATCCTATAAGCACCTTTAAAAAAAATTAAACCGAAATATCATCTTCAAATTAAATAAGTCATCAAATGATCACTGTGTGCATTTAAAAACCGATCTGGAAAACCGCAAACCCTATCCTATAAGCACATTTAAGAAATTGAGCCGAAATATCATCTTCAAATTTAGGAAGTCATCAAAGGATCACTGTGTGCATTTTAAAACCAAACTGAAAAACCATGTTAGAAACAAACCAAATCAAATTTATGTATTTTATGGTTTTTGGTTTTCAGTATGGTTTGGACTTTCCATAACGTCTGAAACTTTGGTATTTATAGAATATAACTGAAAAATGAACGATTAACCAAATTCAAAAACTTATATTTTCCGAGGCAAACAACCATACAAGCCTTTTTTTTCCTTATAACATAGTCATTTTTCTCTTAAAAATGTTAAGAATGTCCATAACCATCAAGGCATGAATCCATGCCTGCATGTATTCTGTTTGTATAAAAAAATGAATTTTGTGATTCTTGTCCGTCCATGTGAACGTTAAGCTAGAAAAGGCAGGGATGTTTAATCCCGTTGCAACGCACGGGCATATGTTCTAGTAAATTTTAAAAACATTACGTGGTTTCCAATTTGTGTTCAAAATTTTCAGCTATTTGAAATTTGTTAACAGTTTTGGAAAAAATGTTCAAGTTTGTAGAACTTGCGTACAAAATTTGAAAATTTAAAATTATTAGAAACTTTCAAGATATAGTTAGAACATGAGAAAATGTCCTTGTTGATTGATAATGAAAGAAATTGCAAATAACTTCAATAAATAAATCAAGAAAATCTACATGCTCAAGGATGCACCTCGCTGGCCTAGTGTGGCACACTCCTCTCAAGTGGATAAATGACCCCAACCTTTTGTAAGGTGGGCATGCTCCTGGTAGGCATCCATGCCCGATTTGAAATAATTTCAACACGTTTGCACATTCCGACACTCCGGCCATTTGTTGGCCTTTTTTCACGGGGAAAACTCCAAAAAAGCTAAAAACTTATCGAAAACACAAACAAATTTGCATGGCATCTTGAATTTTCATACAACGCCGTGGAAAAAAATTGCTTCACTTCTAGGATGTCGAGAAACAAAATGCTCTCAAATGATGTCTTCTGGCCTACTCGAAGACCCTCCAACATTGTCTATTTTTGTACGTCCTTAAAATGACTCCAACTTTTGCAAACAGGTGGGCATACCCATGGTAGAAATCCATGTCAGGTTTGAATAATTTTTGACATAATAAGGAAGTTGTGACACGAGTGGCCATGTGTCGGGCTTTTTCAATCAAGAAAAGTCGAGAAACTGCAAAAATTGTCAAAAAAAAACAACAACAACTTCGTACGCTGCCTGGAATTAGTCATAAAAGACCATGAGAAAAAATAATGGTATTTCAACCCCGTATGCAAGTTGCTCTTATGTGAAGGCTTCTAACCTATCTAAACACCCACCGTTGAACATGGTGTTTCATGGACACGCCTGAAACTATCCCAACTTTTGCGATCAGGTGGACATGCCCATGATAGACATCCATACCAGGTTTGGACAACTTCCAACCCCGTAGGCAAGTTGCAACATGTTTGACCATTTATTGACAAGAAAAATCGAAAAAATTGTCAAAAATCCATATGATAGAACATGGCGCTTTCGATTGATCATACAACACCATGAAAAAGAGGATCACTTCAAAAATGTTGAGAAACAATGTGCTCTCACACAGAGCCTTCTTGCCTACCTAGAGACCCTGCGTTGAACATGGTATCTTTTTGGACATTTTTGAAAAGGCCTCAACTTTTGCAAGAAGGTGGGCATATGCCCATGGTAGGCACCCATGCTAGGTTTGAACGATTTTTGACACCGGACGCAAGTTGCGACACATCTGGCCATTTATCGGCCTTTTTGGACCGAGAATCTCCATAAATAACAAAAATTATCGAAAACCAAAACAATTTGACATAGTGCCTTGAATTGGTCATATAAGCATATGAAAAAATAGGATCATTTGACGCATGTCGAGAAACAACATGCTCTCAAACGAAACCTTATGGCCTACCCGGGCACCATACATTTAACATGATGTTTTTTTTACCTTCTTGAAATGATCCCAACTTTGGTGAATAGGTGGATATGCCCACCATAGACATCCATGTGAGTTTTGAGAAAAGGTATTTAACATCGTAATTTAAACATGTATTTAAAACAGGTAGGTTTAGTTTTTGACATAACTAACAAATACAGAGGGATAAAATTGAAAACACTAAATGCTTTTTCTTAAAGCATTTTTTTTACATATTTTCATGAAAAATATAAATGACAAAGTAGGACAGTTACTTAAAACTTTCATTTTGGTATTCCAAAAAATAGTCTGATTTGTTGAACAAATTAAAAAAATAAAAATAAAGTTCAAGAAGGAGAAAAAATTAGTTAATAAAATATAAGAAAGGAAACAAAAAATAGAAAGAAACAAAGCTTAGGCCTTTGCCCAATTAGGCAACGACATCGCTCTGGCCGGGCGCCCGTTGGGCCGTGACAACTGCTCACGGATTTGAAAAAACTTCAAGTATTCAAAAAATGTCCTTGTTTGCAAAATTCATTCACAAATTCAAAACGTGTTCTTGTTTGTCAAAGTTGTTAAGTAACTCAAAAAAATGTCTGTAGAGTTAAAAAATGTTTGAGGAGTTTAAAAAATGGTTCATAATTTTAAAAAAATCTACAAATTCTCAAAAACATAGTATCAGATTTTCGTTCTTACTTTCCTTTTTAATTGAAAATTACTAATATTTTCCAAAAATTGTTTCAAAATTTTAAATATGTTGTGTTAAAAAATCTGTTCGCTCTTTTTAAAAATATTCGTTTTTTGACGTACTGGGAATTTAGAAAGACATAAATATATTTTAAATTTTTGTACAATTTTCTAAAATGCGAATATTTGCAAATTTTTATTTTATTTTAAAGAGTGATTTTTTTGGAATGGTTGAACAAATCCCTATGCGTGGCACTATGCGTGGCACCGTTTGTTTGACTAACTCCTACTTCCTTCGTTTCTAAATATAAATCTTTTAAAAGATTTCACTAGGGGACTACATACTGAGTAAAATGAATGAATCTACACTTTAAAGTAAATTTATATACATGCGTATATAATTTTTTAGTAAAACCTCTAAAAAGACTTACATTTAGAAACGGGTGGAGTAGTAAGCGATCTAAGCTCTGGTTATGAAACTGGTGGTCGTGGTGCATGCCAGTGGGCCACGGCCCAATATGGTGCAAGCTCGGTCGCCCGCTTACCAGCTTCACATGCTCGCTCGCCCGTTCGCCATAGTTTCACATGCTCGCTCGCTCGCCCACTCACCAGCTTCCCAGGCTCGCTAGCTTCGCCCGCTAGCTTTGAAAAATGTTTGTGAATTTAAAATTTCTAAAATACAGTTCACGATTTGAAAATTTCATGAGTTAGAGTTTAAAATTTCTGCAGCAACACGCAAGGTGTCATCTACTAGTATATTGTAAATCCTCTCCCATTAGTTAGGACTGATGAGCGAACTGGTTTGATGCATATGAACTTGCAACAAAGAGGTTCCAGGTTCAAAATCCAACCATCTCCATTCAGACTTTTGGTGAACTGTCATTGCAGAAGAATATACGTACGTTTGCATGCATTCAGTAGCACATCACATAGGTAGGTAATCGGGCAGCTGGATACATCAATCGCGAGTTCAAAATGGGGTGACTGTGTGGACCAAAGCTTAAATGCCTGGAAGCGCAGGTGGTTCCTAAATGTAGACATATGCTTATGCAGAATGAATTATTTGTGTATGCCTGTTTGATCGCTGGACCCGCGCCGGACAGGCCCTTAAATCCATTGGGTAGCTGATTCATTGCGCGACATCATCATCTATCTTGGATCAGCTATTATTGGTGGGGGTGTTCAATACTAGTCAACATGCACTCTCCAGAAAGCACGACTAATCTTCATGAAACAGCAGTATCGAGCACGAGCAAATCACAGGTAGAAAAATACAGGGCTGGAATCTGCTTCTCTCGTTCTGTATGCAACCTTCCATACTTGCAAGTTGAATCCGGAATCAGCTTTTCTGTTAACGCTCCGTTAATAAGAAAATAACAAATCGAAATCAGCTTTAGTGCGCCAAGGAGATTCCTGTCCAAAGATAGGTTATCCAGGTCGTACTGGATTAGGAAAATAGTTCCATCCATGATCGATGCCCTTGTTAATATCGCCAGTTGGCCGGCTGGTAGTAGTATCAAGCTAACCATAGCAATGGCGTAGATCGGCATGAGCTGTACCGAAAGCAAATCGCGCCGGCCCACGTACGGCGGATGCTAACGAATCAGTCGGCGAATCTGACAAAAACTAAGTGTCAAATCAGGCGCGATCTGGAGGCTGATGAGACAGTACACGCGCGGACGTGACAAGAGTTTTACATTTAGAAGCCTGTCTGCACTGCCTCTGCCTGGTGTGCAGTGCACTGCCGTGGCTATGTGGCCCAAGAAGTTACACCCATGCATGCATAGGCACAGAGACCGCAAATTAAAGCATCTATTATCAGACGCGTCAAACTATCCTTAAGGTGACCGGTCAATGACCGAATTGAAGCGAGAAGAAAAAATAATAATTTAATTGGACACTTTATATCATCTTTATACATTTGGATTATCCGCAAACTCTCGTATCCATCTCAAATACAAAAAGAATATGAGGGCATACGGACGCGTCCGAACGCATCAGAATAAAGTATGACTGCGTGGACGGATAAATAAAATACATGTCCGGCTATTGATTCGGACGTGTCCGCGGACGTTTACGGATTATATTTGCTATACCGACTGTAGATGCTCTTACTGCTCTCATATTCAATTACCATGAAAGCAACCGCTGAGAACATAGAGACAGTGAGAGAGAAAGGGAGGATGAAGGTTGAGTGGGAGACTGAAACACCTCCTGCCTCAATGCTGGGATCTACTCCTGGCTTGGCTAGCTCCAAGAGTCAAGGCCACACAGTATGCTAGCAACAGCTCGTGGTGACTACAGGCATTCTGCTAGAGCTAGCAATAGTAACTTACAAAAAGGAGAAGAAGTGGATTAGCTAGGACATGTGCTATGCAACGCATCCACGACTACACCAAGACTAAAATAACCAGCTATGCATAGCCAGCACCTTTGCGATTCGTGCGTGCGTGACTGTCATGATACTGCTGAGTTACTGACAGCCTGACGCATACACAGGGATTAATTAAACTGTGCAGCAACTGCTTAACACACATGGAGAAGGGGCTGCAACGCCATCACACCCCCACTGGACCCCTGCCGGCCGGCCCCAAGGAATTTAAGGCGACGTGGACGCCGACGCCGGCCGGCCTAACGTCGTGGTCGCCGCGGTCGTCAAGTGGCATGCAGCTAGCTACTTAGCTTACTGGCTCGGCTAGCCGTAACCATCCAGTTACCGGTCGCGCGAGCGCTAACATTTCGCTGCACTGTCTGTGTGGGTCGATCCAGAGCGCCGGGAGATCGGGATCTCCGTCGCCGTCGAGCGAGATGTTGTCTCAAGAGTGAAGAGTATACATCTCAGGGTGATGTCTACCGTCTACGTACGTACGTACGTACATACATACGTGCTCCTAGCGAGTATTGATCATCAGCAGTACTGTAGCTTGTCGCGTACGAGCAGTGTTATGCTACTACAGGGGTACGCACGCGGGTACGCACGTACGCACGAGCTAGAATTCAGAGATCTCAATTCTCAAGCAACGTACAGCTAGCACACAGAGTCGTGAGAACAGTATCGCAGTTAGCGTGCTCTTCTGTCACATCTGCAGCTAGCGATGTGGACTATGAGACCGGTCGATGGATGCAAGCTACTACTACAAAGTTTGAGGATTCTGGCAACCGGGGAGCAACGCAACCATGTGTGTATGCATGAGCACGACTAGCCGAAAGAAGAACAGTCTTCAGAGAGCGATGGGTAGTAGTAGAAAATTAAACCTGAATATTGGTTCTGGGGAATATCTATGGATCCTGAAAAGAAGTGGTAGTATGTCTACTGGTTACTGTGCATATATAACAGCTGCGTGTGCATGAATGATTGGTTAATCCATCCATATAAAGAAAAGGAATTGCATAAAAGGAGAGATATATAGAAAGGGGGCCGGTCTGTCGTGTTGATCGGGTTTTTAGTGCCCGGCCTGTGGTCGCTGTTTCGTGATGTGATCCACGGGGCTTTATTATTCAAAGCCAAATCTAGAGTGGATTCGCTTGGGTAGGACAGTGCCTGTCGCTGGGCCCACCCGCGCACACCCTCTCGGATGAACCAATCACCCAGCTCGACCTCTTCCACAAACCACTCCACCCTATCAGCTTGCCACCCTTATCCGACTCTGTCTCTTTCTTTTTTCAGTCAGGGTAATTTTTATTCCTTACGACATTTCCGAAGGAGACCCTCTGGTATATGCATGGATTATGATGTTCCGATCATTTGTGTCAATTTTGTTATCTTCCTATTCCCTTCGTCTAAAAATATTTATCATTGAAATATATGTATCTAATATATTTTATTTATGAAAACATTCATTTTTATTCATTTATGCTATAAGTAATTTCAGATAAAAGAAGTAATTGGAAACCGTATGTCCGTAAAGTGGTCTGGGCATCTGTTTTTCGATTAATCTAAGACAAGAAAGGTTTACGGGAGCTCACACATGCATTTGAGCAACACGAACCATTCACATGGTCTCCTCTCTTCTCTCTTAACATCTATGGGCCCCACCTATTTTCGTTATCTTCAACCAGATTAGAGCATCTACAGCCGAACCCATCAAACCTTCCTCAAATGCCCAAGAAGGTCGTCCGATAAAAAAAATCGACCCACACGGGCCTCTCAAACCGGTCTCAAATGCCCGGGATCACCGGCAGTCCGACACCACCCTTTTCAGCCCAAATATGAGGCGGATATGGGCGAATCCGGGCACGCCCATCACGTCGGACTGACGGCTTGGCCCCACGCAGACTCGTCGGGAAACCCGAAAGTCCGACGGGTGCCTCGACCATCGACGCGGTGTGAACGCCGCATGGCGCCGCTCCGGCTCCCCACCCGAGGCCGGGGTCGACTATTTAAGCCGTCCCCCGACCCTAGCACATCCGCCTCCTCCTTCTCTCCGCCGCCACCCAAGCCCATCCGCCTCATCTCGTAGTTTCCTCTCCATCAAGATGGTCCGGCGGCTCATCACCACCTGTGTGCAGCTCACTCCGGAGCAATGCCTTCAAATCGAGGTGGAGATCCAGGCTCGTCGTGTCGCCCGCATCGCTGCGGGTCTCCCTATGGACTCGCCGGAGACGGGAGAGGAGCAGGACGACGAGCAGCATCAGTAGCGGGAGGAGGAGCAGTCGGAGGCCATGGATGAGGAGGCTCCCGGCTTGATCATGGCGGAGGTGGAGGCGGAGTTAACCGTCGCCCAATCGGAGGACATGGCGGAGCAACATGCCATCCTAGATTCCATCCGGGATGAGGCCGAGGTGGAGGCCAACCGCCAGCTCATCCGACAGAGGCAGGAGGAGGCCGACGCCCTCTTTGACAAGTTGGACACGGGGATTGAGGCGGAGGAGGCCGCAGCGGAGCAACCGAAGGCATCGGAGGGGGCGGAGGGCCGGAGCTGCGTCTGGCAGCATTTATCCGCCGGAGGGCACGGAGATCGTCAACATCTCCGACAATGAGTAGATAGGTTGTATGTAGTGTTGGAAATATGCCCTAGAGGCAATAATAAATTGGTTATTATTATATTTCCTTGTTCATGATAATCGTTTATTATCCATGCTAGAATTGTATTGATTGGAAACTCAAATACATGTGTGGATACATAGACAACACACTGTCCCTAGTGAGCCTCTAGTTGACTAGCTCGTTGATCAAAGATGGTCAAGGTTTCCTGGCCATAGACAAGAGTTGTTGCTTGATAACTGGATCAGATCATTAGCGTGATGGACAAGACCCAAATTATAAACGTAGCATATGATCGTGTCAGTTTATTGCTACTGTTTTCTGCATGTCAATGTATCTGTTCCTATGACCATGAAATCATGCAACTCCCGGACACCGGAGGAATACCATGTGTGTATCAAACGTCGCAACGTAACTGGGTGACTATAAAGGTTCTCGACATGTATCTCCAAAGGTGTGTGTTGAGTTGGCATGGATCAAGACTGAGATTTGTCACTCCGTGTGACAGAGAGGTATCTCGGGGCCCAATCAGTAATACAACATCACAACAAGCCTTGCAAGCAATGCGACTAAGGAGTTAGTTACGGGATCTTGTATTACGGAACGAGTAAAGAGACTTGCCGGTAACGAGATTGAACTAGGTATAGAGATACCGACGAGTTATGTCTTTTTGAGACACAATTTTCCCAGATACCGACTTATCAGGGTCTTCACACTTAAGGTTCGGTGACGTTTCAGTATGGTTGAGTTATATGTGTTGGTGACCGAAGTTTTGTTCGGAGTCCCAGATGAGATCCCGGACGTCACGAGGAGTTTCGGAATGGTCCGGAAATGAAGATTGATATATAGGAAGTTGGTATTTGGATTCCGGAAGGTTTTTGGGCATTGCCGACAGTGTACCGGGAGTGACGAATGGGTTCCGAGGGCCCATTGGGTGGGCCCACCACGCCCCAAGGGGTCCACATGAGTTTATTGGATGCGTAATGAGGCTTATTAGGCTTACAATTCATTCAAGGAAAGCCCATGAGAAAAAGGTGGAAAATCCAAAAGAGGTGGGAAATTAAGGAAGGAGTCCTAATCCAAGTGGGATTGAAGGAGGACTCCTCCCTCCTCCACTTCGGCCGAGGCAAGGAGACTCTCCTTGAGACTCAAGCCTAGTCCCTCCCTCCTCCTATATATACTATAGGGTTTATGTCTTTTTGAGACACAATTTTCCCACGTGCAATCCTAAACCTCTACTTCGTAGTTCTTCCTCTAGATCGGATTTCTGCGGAGCTCGGACGGAGCCCTGCACGAATAGATCACCACCACCACCGGAGCGCCGTCATGCTGCCCGGGGACTCATCTACATCTCTGTATCTCTTGCTGGATCAAGAAGGCGAATATCGTCATCGAGCTGTACGTGTGCGGAACGCGGAGGTGCCGTCCGTTCGGCACTTGATCGGGACAGATCGTTGGACAGACCGTGAAGATGTACCACTACATCAACCGCGTTTATTAACGCTTTCACTTAGGGATCTACAAGGGTATGTGGATCCGATCTTCCTCTCGTAGATGATCATCACCATGATAGGTCTTCGTGTGCATAGGAATTTTTTTGTTTCCCATGCGACGTTCCCCAACAGTGGCATCATGAGCTAGGTTCATGCGTAGATGATATCTCGAGTAGAACACAAAAGAGTTTCTGGGCGTTGATGTTCTTTTTGCTGCCCTCCTTAGTCTTTTCTCGATTCGGCGGTATTGTTGGATTGAAGCGGCCCGAACCAACCTTACTCGTACGCTTACGAGAGACCGGTTTCATCGACTAACATGCAACTTGTTGCTTAAAGATGACTGACGGGTGTCTGTTTCTTCAACTTTAGTTGAATCGGATTTGACCGAGGCGGTCCTTGGAGAAGGTTAAATAGCAAATTTCATATCACTGTTGTGACTTTGCGTATGTAAGATGCGATCATACTAGATACCCATAGCAGCCACATAAAACATGCAACAACAAATTAGAGGATGTCTAACTTGTTTTTGCAGAGTATGCATGTGATGTGATATGACCAAAGACATGATATGATATATTGGATGTATGAGATGGTCATGTTGTAATAGTTAAATATCGACTTGCACGTCGATGCTACGGCAACTGGCAGGAGCCATAGGATTATCTTTAAACTAACGTTTGTGCTTGCAGATGCGTTTACTATATTGCTAGGTAGTGGCTTTAGTAGTAATAGCATAGATAGCACGATGATACGTCTCAAATGTATCTATATTTTTTGATGGTTTCACGCTGTTATCTTGTCATCTTTGGATGTTTTGTTTACCTTTTTAATCTTTTTTGGGACTAACTTATTAATTCAGTGCCAAGCGCCAGTTCCTATTTTTTCTGTGTTTTTGACTCTTTTCAGATCTAATTTTGGAACGGAGTCCAAACGGAATAAAATCCCCAAAATAAATTTTTCCAGAACGGAAGAAGACCGGGAGGCTTGAGGGCCAAGGCAGTGGGCTCACAGGGAGCCCACAAGCCCTGTTGCCGCGACCAGGGGGGAGGCCGCGGCAACCAAGCTTGTGGCCTCCCTGGCGCTCCCCTGCCCTAGGTCTTTGGCCTATAAATTTCCTAAAAATCCAGAAAAAATCAAGGCATCCACGAAAACACTTTTCCGCCGCCGCAAGCTTCCGTTTTCGCGAGATCTCATCTGGAGACCCTTCCCGGTGCCCTGCCGGAGGGGACTTTGGAGTTGGAGGGCTTCTACATCAACATCATCGCCTCTCCAATGACTCGTGAGTAGTCCACTTCAGACCTACGGGTCCGTAGTTAGTAGCTAGATGGCTTCTTCTCTCTCTTGGATCTTCAATACAAGGTTCTGCATGATCTTCATGGAGATCTATCCGATGTAATCCTCTTTGGTGGTGTGTTTGTCAAGATCCAATGAATTGTGGATTTGTGATAAGATTATCTATGAATTATATTTGAGTCTTTGCTGATTTCTTATATGCATGATTTGATATCCTTGTAAGTCTCTCCGAGTCTTGGGTTTTGTTTGGCCAACTAGATCTATGATTCTTGCAATGGGAGAAGTGCTTTGTTTTGGGTTCATACCGTGTGGTGACCTTTCCAAGTGACAGAAGGGGCAGCAAGGCTCGCATCGTGTTGTTGCCATCAAGGGTAACAAGATGGGCTTTTATCGTAGATATGAGATTGTCCATCTACAACATGTCATCTTGCTTAAGGCGTTACTCTGTTCTTTTGGACTTAATACACTAGATGCATGCTGGATAGCGGTCGACGTGTGGAGTAATACTAGTAGATGGAGAAAGTAACGGTCTACTTGTTTTGGACGTGATGCCTATAGATATAATCATTGCCTTAGATAACGTCACGACTTTGCGCGGTTCTATCAATTGCTCGACAGTAATTTGTTCACCCACCGTCTACTTGCTTTCATGAGAGAAGCCACTAGTGAACACTACGGCCCCCGGGTCCATTCACAACTATCGTTTTCACTTTCACTTTTACTTTGGTTGTTTACTTTGTTGCTTTCAGTTCTCACTTTACAAACAATCTATAAGGGATTGACAACCCCTTCATAGCGTTGGGTGCAAGCTCTTTGTGTTTGTGCAGGTACTTGTGACTTGACGAGACCTTCCACTGGTTCGATACCTTGGTTCTCAAAACTGAGGGAAATACTTACCGCCGCTGTGCTACATCACCCTTTCCTCTTCAAGGGAACACCAACGCAAGGCTCTAAGGCCGCGGGGAAATCCTTTGCATATTTGCCAATGAAGTCCCTAAAGGCGTAGCCGTAGCAGCAGGATTCCTGGCGCCGTACCAGGGAAGGTCTGTTGTCGCAGTAGCAGAAGGATTTCTGGCGCCGTTGCCAGGGAGGATCAAGTCAAGAATAGTCTCTCGTCAACGTGCTGATTTGTGGCGCGGGGAGGAGAAATCAAGTCATCTATCCAAGTAGGTGTCATAAACTCATCTCTTGCATTTACCTTTTTTGCCAGTTGCCTCTCGTTTTCCTCTCCCCCACTTCACATTTGCCTTTTTCGTTTGCCTTTTTTTCCGTTTGCCTTTTTCGTTCGCCCTTTTCTCTCGTTTGCCTTTCCGTTGCTTGTGTGCTATGTGCCTTCAATATGCTTGCATCTTCGCTTGCTGAAAATCTAGTGATATGGATCCTCATCAACTTGCTAATCTCTTTAAGAGATCCACTTATGTGGAACCAATTGATAGTGAATTGAGTGCACTTGACTATCTTTATGGAGTTTTTCTTGAGATGCGTGGATCTGAAAATCGTGATGAAGAAACTTATGAAGTGATTCACGAGGGTTCCTTGAATGAAAAACATGAGTGCAATGGTTTCACTATAAATCCTATTAGTGACAATCATGCCAAAAATATGCAAAACCCTAAGCTTGGGGATGCTAGTTTTGCTTTGTCCCCTACTTGTTGCAATAATCATGATTGGGGTGATAATCTTTCTTATGATCTTGAAAATTTGTTTAAGCCTCATGATGAGTACGATATTTGCAACAATATGGAAAGTGGGATTGGAGAAGTCATGACTTTATTTGATGATAATCCCACTATTTTTGAAGAGCGTCAACTTTGCATGCATGTGGATCATGAAAAGAATATCCTATGTGATAGTTACATTGTTGAATTCGAATATGATCCCACATGTAATTGCTATGAGAGAGGAAAATATTGTGGTAGAAACTTTCATGTTACCAATTCACCTCTCGTTATGTGGAGATTGCTATTGTCTCTTTCTTCTTCCTTGCATATGGCAACTATTGGCTGTCTTGAAAATCTGTTTTCCTATAAAATGCCTATGCATAGGAAGTATGTTAGACTTAGATGTGATTTTCACTTGCATGCCTAGCTAAGGGCGTTAAACAATAGCGCTTGTTGGGAGGCAACCGAATGAATTTATCCTTTTTCTTTCTGTTTTGTGTTTTCCACACTTTCATAATTCTGTAATGATTGTGTTTTTTGTGTTTCTTTTTGCGTTTGTGCCAAGCAAAACCGTTATGATTAGTCTTGGGGATGATCGTTTGGTCATGCTGGAAAAGACAGAAACTTTCTGCTCACGAAAAGAATTTTCATTTTTTTTCTGTAAGAGCTTTTGAGTTGATTCTTTTTTTCTCTGATTTCTACGCAAATTATTTAGACTGTCTTAATTGTTCACAATTTTTTAAGTAACATCAGTATACGGAGTATACAGATTGCTACAGACTGGTCTGCTGTTAACAGATTATGTTTTTGTTGAGTTGGTTGCTTATTTTGATGAAACTATGGATAGTATCGGGGGTATTAGCCATGGAAGATTGAAAATACAGTAACCCAACATCAACATAAGCAGAATTTAAGTTTGCTACAGTACCTAAGGAAGTGGTGGTTTGCTTTCTTATACTAATGTTATCACGAGTTTCTGTTTAAGTTTCGTGTTGTGAAGTTTTCAAGTTTTGGGTGAAGTTCTTATGGACAAAAAGATAAAGAGTGGCAAGAGATCAAGCTTGGGGATGCCCAAGGCACCCCAAGTTGATTCAAGGATGTCTGAAAAGCCTAATCTTGGGGATGCCCCGGGAAGGCATCCCGCTAAGCTTGGGGATGCCCCGGGAAGGCATCCCCTCTTTCGTCTTCAATCCATCGGTAACGTTACTTGGGGCTATATTTTTATTCACCACATGTTATGTGTTTTGCTTGGAGCGTCCTGTATCGTAGGAGTCTTTTATTTTTGTTGTGTCACAATCATCCTTGCTGCACACCTAGAGAGAGAGACATGCACTCACCGTGATTTTGTCGAGCTTCACTTATATCCTTTGGTTAGACAATTCAGCTCACATGTGCTTCACTTATATCTTTTGAGCTAGTTGATTTTGCTCTATATGCTTCACTTATATCTTTTAGAGCACGGCGGTGCATGGCTTGGTAGTTGATCTATGCTATGAAAGTAGTCTCAAAAGGGGTAGTTATCCAAAGGGATATGAAAACTTCCACCTTCATGTGCATTGAATAGTTAGAGAAGTTTGATTCATCTTAATTAGTTTTGAGTTTTGGTTATGGTAATATTGAAGTTATATTAGTAAGGTGTTGTGGATCTAGAAATACTAGTGTTGAAGTTAGTGATTCCCGTAGGATGCACGTATGGTGAACCGCTATGTGATGAAGTCTGAGCATGATTAGTCTATTGATTGTCATCCTTTGTGTGGCAGTCGGGATCGCGCGATGGTTTATACCTACCAACCCTTCCCCTAGGAGTATGCGTTGAATGCTTTGTTTCGATTACTACTAAAACTTTTGCAACAAGTATATGAGTTCTTCATGACTAATGTTGAGTCCATGGTTTATATGCACTTTCACTTTCCACCATCACTATCTTCTTTAGTGTCGTGCAATTTTCACCGATGCACAAAACCACCCATATAGCCTCCCTCAAAACAGCCACCATACCTACCTACTATGGCTTTTTCAAAGCTATTCCGAGATATATTGCCATGCAACTACCACCATGACATGTGCCACCACTTCTACATTGCCATTGCATGATAGTAAGATAGCTAGCATGATGTTCCCATTGATGTCTATGCCATGCTAGATCATTGTCACGGTACACTACCGAAGGCATTCCATATAGAGTCATCATTGCTCTAAGTTTTGAGTTGTAAGTGTGATGATCATCATTGATGGAGCATTGTCCCATGTGAGGAAATAAAAGAGGCCAGCGAAGCCCATATACAAAAATAGGCCAAAGATGCCCACAAAAAAAAGGCCAAATAGCCCCCCAAAAAAATGAGAGAAAAAGAGAGAAGGGACAATGCTACTACCTTCCACACTTGTGCATATTAAGCACTATGATCTTCATGATTGAGAGTCTCTCGTTTTGTCACCACCATATAGCTAGTGGGAATTTTTCATTATATAACTTGGCTTGTATATTCCAATGATAGGCTTCCTCAAATTTGCCTTAGGTCTTCGTGAGCAAGTTGGATGCACACCCACTAGTTTTCTATAAGAGCTTTCACATACTCTTAGCTCTAGTGCATCACTTGTATGGCAATCCCTACTCATTCACGTTGATATCTATTGATGAGCATCTCCATAGCTCATTGATATGCCTAGTCAATGTGACCATCTTCTCCTTGTTTGTCTTGCAACCTCCACCACACTCCACACCACTTATAGTGCTAGAACCATGGCTCACGCTCATGTATTGCGTGAGAGTTGAAAAGGTTTGAGAAAGTAAAGGTGTGAAAACAATTACTTGGCCAATACCGGGGTTGTGCATGATTTAAATTCGTTGTGCAAGGATGATAGAGCATAGCCAGACTATATGATTTTGTAGGGATAACTTTCTTTTGGCTTTGTTATTTTGAAAGTTCATGTTTACCTTGCTAGTTTGCTTGAATTATTATTGTCTCCACGTCAATAGCAAACTATTGTTTTGAATCTAATGGATATGAACATTCATGTCACATAAGAGGAGTTACAAAGGACATCTATGCTAGGTAGCATGAAAGCATCAAAAATTCATTCTTTATCACTTCCCTACTCGAGGACGAGCAGGAGTTAAGCTTGGGGATGCTTGATACGTCTCAAACGTATCTATAATTTTTGATGGTTTCACGCTGTTATCTTGTCATCTTTGGATGTTTTGTTTACCTTTTTTATCTTTTTGGGACTAACTTATTAATTCAGTGCCAAGCGCCAGTTCCTGTTTTTTCTGTGTTTTTGACTCTTTTCAGATCTGATTTTGGAACGGAGTCCAAATGGAATAAAATCCCTGAAATAAATTCTTCCACAACGGAAGAAGATCGGGAGGCTTGAGGGCCAAGGAAGTGGGCTCACACGGAGCCCACAAGCCCTGTTGCCGCGGCCACGGGGGAGGCCGCGGCAACCAAGCTTCTGGCCCCCTCGCGCTCCCCTGCTCTAGGTCTTTGGCCTATAAATTTCCTAAAAATCCAGAAAAAATCAGGGCATCCACGAAAACACTTTTTCACCGCCGCAAGCTTCCATCTTCGCGAGATCTCATCTGGAGACCCTTCCCGGTGCCCTGCCAGAGGGGACTTTGGAGTTCGAGGGCTTATACATCAACATCATCGCCTCTCCAATGACTCATGAGTAGTCCACTTCAGACCTACGGGTCCGTAGTTAGTAGCTAGATGGCTTCTTCTCTCTCTTGGATCTTCAATACAAAGTTCTCCATGATCTTCATGGAGATCTCTCCGATGTAATCCTCTTTGGCGGTGTGTTTGTCGAGATCCGATGAATTGTGGATTTGTGATCAGATTATCTAAGAATTATATTTGAGTCTTTGTTGATTTCTTATATGCATGATTTGATATCCTTGTAAGTCTCTCCGAGTCTTGGGTTTTGTTTGGCCAACTAGATCTATGATTCTTGCAATGGGAGAAGTGCTTGGTTTTGGGTTCATACCGCGTGGTGACCTTTTCCAGTGATAGAAGGGGCGGCAAGGCACGCATCGTGTTGTTGCCATCAAGGGTAACAAGATGGGCTTTTATCGTAGATATGAGATTGCCCATCTACATCATGTCATCTTGCTTAAGGCGTTACTCTGTTCTTTTGGACTTAATACACTAGATGCATGCTGGATAGCGGTCGACGTGTGGAGTAATACTAGTAGATGCAGAAAGTATCGGTCTACTTGTTTTGGACGTGATGCCTATAGATATAATCATTGCCTTAGATAACGTCACGACTTTGCGCGGTTCTATCAATTGCTCGACATTAATTCGTTCACCCATTGTCTACTTGCTTTCATGAGAGAAGCCACTAGTGAACACTACGGCCCCCGGGTCTATTCCAGTTTCACTTTTACTTTGCTTGTTTACTTTGTTGCTTTCAGTTCTCACTTTGCAAACAATCTATAAGGGATTGACAACCCCTTCATAGCGTTGGGTGCAAGCTCTTTGTGTTTGTGTAGGTACATGTGACTTGACGAGATCTTCCACTGGTTCGATACCTTGGTTCTCAAGACCGACGGAAATACTTACCACCATTGTGCTACATCACCCTTTCCTCTTCAAGGGAACACCAACGCAAGGCTCCAAGGCCGCGGGGAGATCCTTTGCATATTTGCCAAGGAAGTCCCTAAAGGCGCAGCCGTAGCAGCAGGATTCCTGGCGCCGTACCAGGGAAGGTCTGTTGTCGCAGTAGCACATGACAACCTCGATGGCGGCACAATGATGGAAATCATGGTGTGGCGCCGATGGTGATGAAGATCATGCCGGTGCTTTGGTGATGGAGATCAAGAAGCACAAGATCGTGGCCATATCATGTCACTTATGATTTGCATATGATGTTAATCCTTTTATGCACCTTATTTTGCTTAGAACGACGGTAGCATTATAAGGTGACCCCTCACTAAAATTTCAAGATAAAATTATGTTCTCCCCGATTATGCACCATTGCGACAGTTCGTCGTTTCGAGACACCACATGATGATCGGGTGTGATAGACTCAACGTTCACATACAACGGGTGCAAAACATTTGCAAACGCGGAACACTCGGGTTAAACTTGACGAGCCTAGTATATATAGACATGGCCTCGGAACACTAGAGACCAAAAGGTCGAACATGAATCATATAGTTGATATGATCAACATGGAGATGTTCACCACTGAAACTATACTCAACTGACGTGATGATCGGACTTGAGTTAGTGGATTTGGATCATGCGCCACTCGAATGACTAGAGGGATGTCTATTTGAGTGGGCGTTCTTAAGTAATATGATTAACTGAACTCATTGTCATGAACATTGTCGAAAGATCTTTGCTAATCATGTTGTAGCTTGCGCTGTAGCTCTACTATTTTTAGATATGTTCCTAGAGAAAAATTTAGTTGAAATATGATAGTAGAAATTAGGCGGACTTGGTCCGTAAACTCAGGATTGTCCTCATTGCTGCACAGAAGGCTTATGTCCTTAATGCACCGCTTGGTGTGCTGAACCTCAAGCGTCGTCTGTGGATGTTGCGAACATCCGACATACACGTTTTTGATGACTACGTGATAATTCAGTGTGTAATACTTAACGGCTTAGAATTAAGGCACCGAAGACGTTTTGAACGTCACTGAACATATGAGATGTTCTAAAGAGATGAAAGTGAGATTTCATGCTTGTACCCTTGTTGAGAGGTATGAAACCTCCGACAAGATTCTTTGTCTACAAAGTAAAGGAGAGAAGCTCAATCGTTGAGCATGTGCTCAGATTGTCTCAGTGCAACATTCGCTTCAATCAAGTGGGAGTTAATCTTCCAGATGAGTTACTGATGGTTCTCCAAAGTCACTGCCACCAAGCTACTAGAGCTTCGTGATGAACTATAACATATCAAGGATAGATATGATGATCCTTGAGCTATTCGCAATGTTTGACACTGCGAAAGTAGAAATCAAGTAGGAGCATCAATTTTTGATGGTTAGTAAAACCACTAGTTTCAAGAAGTGCAAGGGCAAGAAGGGATACTTCATGAAATGACAAACCAACTGCTGCTCTAATGAAGAAACCCAAGGTTGAACCCAAACCCGACACTAAGTGCTTCTGTTATGAGGGGAACGGTCAGTGGGGCGGAAGTACCCTAGATACTTGGTAGATGAGAAGGCTGGCAAAAGTATATTTGATATACATGATATTGATGTGTACTTTACTAGTACTCCTAGTAGCACGAGGGTATTAGATACCGGTTCGGTTGCTAAGTATTAGTAACTCGAAATAAAAGCTAAGAATAAACGGAGACTAGATAAAGGCGAGGTGACGATATGTGTTGGAAGTGTTTCCAAGGTTGATGTGATCAAACATCGCACACTCCCTCTACTATCGGGATTAGTGTTAAACCTAAATAATTGTTATTTTGTGTTTGCGTTGATCATGAACATGATTAGATCATGTATATTGCAATACGATTATTCATTTAAAGAGAATAATGGTTATTCTATTTGATTGAATAAATACGTTCAGTGGTTTATTGAATCTGGATTGTAGTGATACACATGTTTATAATATTGATGCCAAAAGATACAAAGTAGTAATGATAGTACCACTTACTTGTGGCATTGCCGCTTGAGTCATGTTGGTATAAAATGCATGAAGAAGCTCCACGTAGATGGATCTTGGTGCTCACTCATTTTTGAAACGTATGAGACATGCAAACCATACCTATTGGTATAAACGCATGAAGAAACTCCATGCAGATGGATCGTTTGGACTCACTTGATTTTGAATCACTTGAGACATGCAAATCATACCACATGGGCAAGATGACTGAAGGCCTCGTTCTCCAGTGGGATGGAACTAGAAAGTAACTTATTGGAAGTTATACATTTGGATGTATTTAGTCCAATGAGTGTTGAGGCACGCAGTGGATATCATTATGTTCCTACTTCACAACACGTCTGAATTATTGAAAGGTTCAAGTAGTTTCACTGTGAATTTGAAGATCGTCGTGACAAGTGGGTAACATGTCTCTGATATAATCATAGAGATGAATATTTGAGTTGCGAGTTTGGTACACAATTAAGACAATGTGGAAATTGTTTCGCAACTCATGCCACCTAGAACACCATAGTGTGATGGTGTGTCCGAACGTCATAGCCGCACCCTATTTGATATGGTGCGTAGTATGATGTCTCTTATCGAATTACCACTATCGTTTATGGGTTATGCATTAGAGACAACCGCATTCACTTTGAATAGGGCACCACGTAATTCCTTTGAGATGACATCGTATGAACTATGGTTTGGAGAAACCTAAGCTGTCGTTTCTTAAAAGTTTGGGGCTGCGATGCTTATGTGAAAACATTTTAGCATGATAAGCTTGAACCCAAAGCGGACAAATGCATCTTCATAGGACACCCAAAACAGTTGGGTATACCTCCTATCTCAGATCCGGAAGGAAAGTGTTTGTTTCTAGAAACGGGTTCTTTCTCGAGGAAAAGTTCCTCTCGAAAGAATTGAGTGGGAGGATGGTGAAACTTCATGAGGTTATTGAACCGTCACTTCAACAAGTGTCTAGCAGGGCGCAAGAAGTTATTCTTGTGGCACCTACACCAATTGAAGTGGAAGCTGATGATAGTGATCATGGAGCTTCAGATCAAGTTATTCCAAACCTAGTAGGTCGACAAGGTCACATACCGCTCCAGAGTGGTACGGTAACCCTGTCTTGGAGGTCATGTTGTTGGACAACAATGAACCTATGAGCTATAGAGAAGCAATGGTGGGCCTGGATTCCGGCAAATGGTTGGAGGCCATGAAATCCGAGAGAGGATCCGTGTATAAAATAAAGTGTAGACTTTGAAAGAACTACTTGATGGTCGTAAGACTATTAAGTACATATGGATCTTTAAAAGAAAGACAGACGATGATGGTGAAAAGTCACCATTAAGAAAATCTTGACTTGTCGCAAAGATGTTTCTGACAAGTTCAAAGAGTTGACTATGATGAGACTATCTCCCTCATAGCGATGCTAAAAGTCTGTTGGAATTATGTTAGCAGTTGCTGCATTATTTATGAAATATTGCACATAGGATGTCAAAACATTGTTTCATCGACGGTTTCCTTGAGGAAAGGTTGTATGTGATACAACCAGAAGGTTTTGTCAATCCTAGGGATGCTAACAAGTAAGCAAGTTCCAACAATCCTTATGTGAACTGGAGCAAGCATCTCGGAGTTGGAATATACGCTTTGATGAGATGATCAAAGTTTTTGGGTTTCTACAAGGTTTTTGAGAAACTTGTATTTCCAAAGAAGTGAGTGGGAGCACTATAGAATTTCTGGTTAGAATATGTGATTGACATATTGTTGATGGAAAATAATGTAGAATTTCTGGAAAGCATAATGGGTTGTTCGAAAGTAGTTTTTCAATGGAAAACCTGGATAGAGCTACTTGAACATCAAGCATCAAGATCTATGGAGACAGATCAAAACGCTTAATAGAACTTTCCACGAAATGCATGCCTTGACAAGTTTTTGAAGGACTTCAAAATAGATCGGCAAAGAAGGAGTTCTTGGCTGTGTTGTAAGGTGTGAATTTGAGTAAGACTCAAAACCCGACCACGACAGAAGAAATATAAAGGACAAAGATTGTCCCCTATGCCTTAGCCGTAGGCTCTAAATATGCCATGCTGTGTACCGCACCTGATGTGTGCCTAGCCATGAGTCTGTCAAGGGGTACAAAGAGTGATCCAGGATTGAATCACTGAACAACGGTCAAAGTCATCCTTAGTAACTAGTGGACTAAGGAATTTTTCTCGATTATGGAGGTGATTAAAGTGTTCGTCGTAAAGGGTTACGTCGATGCAAGCTTTGACACTAATCCGAATAACTATGAGTACTAAACAGGATTCATATAGTGGATCAGTCATTTGGAATAGTTCCAAATGGTGCATGGTAGCAGCATCTATAGGATGACATAGAGATTTGTAAAAGCACACACGGATCTGAAAGGTTCAGAACCATTGACTAAAAACCTGTCTCACAAGCAAGATATGATCAAACCCCATAACTGTATGGGTGTTAGGTTCATTACAATCACATAGTGATGTGAACTAGATTATTGACTCTAGTGCAAGTGGGAGACTATTGGAAATATGCCCTAGAGGCAATAATAAATTGGTTATTATTATATTTCCATGTTCATGATAATCGTTTATTATCCATGCTAGAATTGTATTGATTGGAAACTCAAATACATGTGTGGATACATAGACAACACACTGTCCCTAGTGAGCCTCTACTTGACTAGCTCATTGATCAAAGATGGTCAAGGTTTCCTGGCCATAGACAAGAGTTTTCACTTGATAACGGGATCACATCATTAGAAGAATGATGTGATGGAAAAGACCCAAACTATAAACATAGCATATGATTGTGTCAGTTTATTGCTACTGTTTTCTGCATGTCAATGTATCTGTTCCTATGATCATGAAATCATGCAACTCCAAGACACCGGGAAAATACCTTGTGTGTATCAAACTTTGCAACGTAACTTGGTGGCTATAAAGGTGCTCTACAGGTATATCCAAAGGTGTCTGTTGAGTTGGCATGGATCAAGACTGGGATTTGTCACTCCATGTGACAAAGAGGTATCTCGGGGCCCACTCGGTAATACAACATCACAACAAGCCTTGCAAGCAATGTGACTAAGGAGTTAGTTACGGGATCTTGTATTATGGAATGAGTAAAGAGACTTTCCGGTAACGAGATTGAACTAGGTATAGAGATACCGACGATCGAATCTCGGGCAAGTAACATACCGAAGGACAAAGGGAACATCATACGGGATTAACTGAATCCTTGACATAGAGGTTCAACCGATAGAGATCCTCATAGAATATGTGGGAGCCAATATGGACATCCAGGTCTCATTATTGGTTATTGACCGGAGCGTGTCTCAGGTCATGTCTGCATAGTTCTCAAACCCGCAGGGTTTGCACACTAAAGGTTCGGTGACGTTTCGGTATGGTTGAGTTATATGTGTTGGTGACCGCAGTTTTGTCCGGAGTCCCGGATGAGATCTCGGACGTTACGAGGAGTTCCGGAATGGTCCGGAAACGAAGATTGATATATAGGAAGTTGGTATTTGGATTCCGGAAGGTTTTCGGGCATTGCCGGGAGTGTACCGGGAGTGACGAATAGGTTCCAGGGGCCCACTGGGTGGGCCCACCACGCCCCATGGGGTCCACATGGGTCTATTGGATGCGCAATGAGGCATATTGGGCTGACAAATCATCCAAGGAAATCCCATGATGAAAAAGGTGGAAAATCCAAAAGAGGTGGGAAATTAAGGAAGGAGTCATAATCCACGTGTGATTGGAGGAGGACTCCTCCCTCCTCCATTTCGGCTGAGGCAAGGAGGCTCTCCTTGAGCCTCAAGCCTAGCCCCTCCCTACTCCTATATATACTAGAGGGTTTAGGTCTTTTTGAGACACAACTTTGCCATGTGCAACCCTAAACCTCTACTTCGTAGTTCGTCCTCTAGATCAGATTTCTGCAGAGCTCGGGCTGAGCCCTGCAGGAATAGATCACCACCACCACCGGAGCGCCGTCACGCTGCCGGGGAACTCATCTACATCCCCGTCTCTCTTGCTGGATCAAGAAGGTGGAGATCGTCATCGAGCTGTACGTTGCTATCCCACAAACAACAACCCAAGAAATTGACACGTTGACAGAGGCTGGGCTTGCGTTGGTTCTTCCCTTGAAGAGGAAAGGGTGATGCAGCAGAGGAGCAGTAAGTATTTCCCTCAGTTTGAGAACCAAGGTATCGATCCAGAAGGAGGGTCTCGTCAAGTCCAGAGTACCTGCGCAAACACAAACAAGCTTGTACCCAATGCTTCAAAGGGGTTATCAATCCCTTCAAGATTGTTTGCAAAGTGAGATCTGAAGGCGGAAAGTGCAACGAAGTAAAAAGTGTAAGGCTGAAAATATGGTGTGGAGTAGACCCTGGGGCCCATAGTGTTCACTAGAGGCTTATCTCAAAATAGCAAGTATCACGGTGGGTGAACAAATTACTGTCGAGCAATTGATAGAACCGCGCAAAGTCAGGACGATATCTAAGGCAATGATCATACATATAGGCATCACGTTCGAGACAAGTAGACCGATACTTTCTGCATCTACTACTATTACTCCACACATCGACCGCTATCCAGCATGCGTCTAGTGTATTGAGTTCCTGACGAACAGAGTAACGCCTTAAGCAAGATGACATGATGTAGAGGGATAATCTCAAACCAATGATGAAAACCCCATCCTTTTACCCTTGATGGCAACAACATGATGCGTGCCTTGCTATCCCTTCTGTCACTGGGTGAGGTCACCGCACGGTATGAACCCAAAACCAAGCACTTCTCCCATTGCAAGAATCATAGATCTAGTTGGCCAGACAAAACTCACAACTCAAAGAGAATTACAAGGATATGAAATCATACATAAGAGAGATCAGAAGAAACTCAAATTATATTCATAGATAATCTGATCATAAATCCACAATTCATCGGATCTCGACAAACACACCGCAAAAGAAGATTACATCGGATAGATCTCCATGAAGATCATGGAGAACTTTGTATTGAAGATCCAAGAGAGAGAAGAAGCCATCTAGTTACTAGCTATGGACCCGTAGGTCTATGGTGAACTACTCACGCATCATCGAAGAGGTCATGGTGTTGATGGAGAAGACCTCCGTGTCCGTATCCCCCCTGTGGCAGGGCACCAGGACATGCCCCAGATGGGATCTTGCGGAGACATAAGCTTGCGGCGGCGGAAAAGTGATTGCGATGATCTCCTGATTTTTCTGGAATTTATAGGAATATATAGGCGAAAGACCTAGGGGGCCCACATGCCTGGATGGCGCGCCCCCCTAGCCGCGGGGTGAAGGCTTGTGGGGATCCCGTGCCTTGGCTCCTAAGCTCCCCGATCTTCTTCCGTTCCAAAAAAAATCTTTTCGGGGATTTTCTTCCGTATGGACTCCGTTTCAAAATCTCCTCTGAAAGGGGCCGAAAACATGGAAAAAA
The DNA here is from genome assembly GCF_904849725.1 of Hordeum vulgare subsp. vulgare. NCBI lineage: Eukaryota > Viridiplantae > Streptophyta > Magnoliopsida > Poales > Poaceae > Hordeum > Hordeum vulgare. Next base: position 212,088,334 of record NC_058524.1, on the reverse strand, counting down.
CAGGAACTGGCACTTGGCACTGAGTTAATAAGTTAGTCCCAAAAAATATATAAAAGGCATGCAAAACATCCAAAGTTTGACAAGATAATAGCATGAAACCATAAAAAATTATAGATATGTTGGAGACGTATCAAGCATCCCCAAGCTTAACTCCTGCTCGTCCTCGAGTAGGGAAGTGATAAAGAATGAATTTTTGATGTGGAATGCTACCTAGCATAGTTGTCCTTTGCAACTTCTTTCACGTGACATGAATGTTCAGATCTGTAAGATTCAAAACAATAGTTTCCTATTGACATGAAAACAGTAATACTTCAAGCAAACTAGCAAAGTAATCATGAACTTTCAAAATAACAAGGCCAAAGAAAGTTATCCCTACAAAATCACATAGTCTGGCTATGCTCCATCATCCTCATACAACTAATGTAAATCATGCACAACCCCGGAATTGGCCAAGTAATTGTTTTTGCACTCTTACTTTCTCAAACTTTTTATAACTATCATGCAATACATGAGCGTGAGCCATGGATATAGCACTATAGGTGGAATAGAGTGTGGTGGTGGTTGTGAGACAAAAAGGAGGAGATGGTCACACTGACTCGGCGTATCAATAGGCTATGGAGATGCCCATTAATAGATATAAATGTGAATGAGTAGGGATTTCCATACAAGAGATGCACTAGAGCTATAAGTATGTGAAAGCTCAAAGGGAAAACTAGTGGGTGTGCATCCAACTTGCTTGCTCACGAAGACCTAGGGCAATTTTGAGGAAGCCCATCATTGGAATATACAGGCCAAGTTATATAATGAAGATTCCCACTAGCATATGGTAGTGACAAAGCAAGAAGATCTCAATCATGAAGAACATGGTGTTATCATGAAGCACAAGTGTGGAAAAAGATAGTAGCATTGTCCCTTCTCTCTTTTTCTCTTTTTTTTTTCATTTGGGCTCTTAGGCCTCTTGTTTTCTTTTCTTTTCTTTTCTCTTTTTCTTGGGCTCTTTGGCCTCTTTTTTTTATTTCCTCACATGGGACAATGCTCTAATAATGATGATCATCACACTTTTTATTTACTCACAGCTCAAAGATCACAATGATGATGACTCCATAAGAAATGCCTCCGGCAGTGTACCGGTATGTGCAACGATCTAGCATGGCGTATGACATTGAAACATCTCGCTAGCTATCTTACGATCATGCGATGGCAATACGAGAGTGACGGCACAATTCATGAGACAGAACGGTGGGAGTTGCATGGCAATATATCTCGGAATGGCTATGAAAATGCCATAGTAGGTAGATATGGTGGCTGTTTTGAGGAAGGAATTTGGTGGGTTTGTGCACCGTCGAGAATTGCGCGGCACTAGAGAGGCTAGCAATGGTGGAAGGTGAAAGTGCATCTATACCATGGGCTCATAGTAGTCATGAAGAACTCACATACTTATTGCGAAAGTTTTTATTAGTAATCTAAACAAAGTGCTAAACGCATACTCTGAGGGGAAGGGTTGGTAGGTGTAAACCATCGCGCAATCCCGACCTCAACACAAAGGATGACAATCAATAGATCAATTATGCTTCGACTTCCTAACATAGCGGTTCACCATACGTGCATGCTACGGGAATCACTAACTTCAACACAAGTATTTCTAGATTCACAACACCCTACTAACATAACTCTCAATATTACCGAATCCACGTCTCAAAACTAATTGAGAGGAATCGAAACTTCTCTTTCTACTCAATGCACATGAAGATGGAGGTTTTTTGCATCTCTTTGGGTACCTAGAACATTTGGGACTACTTTCATAGCATAAGCCAACTACAAAATCACGCACCGTCGTGCTCTAAAGATATAAGTGAAGCACAAGAGCAAAAGTATCTAGCTCAAAAGATATTAGTGAAGCACTATGAGCATTCTAGCAAAATCACGATGAGTGCATGTATATCTCTCTAAAAAAGGTGTGCAGCAAGGATGATTATGAAACAACAAAAAGAAAAGACTCCTAAGATACAAGACGCTCCAAGCAAAACACATATCATGTGGTGAATAAATATATAGCTCCAAGTAATGTTACCGATGGATTGAAGACGAAAGAGGGGATGCCTTCTCGGGGCATCTCCAAGCTTAGGCTTTTTGGTGTCCTTGAATTTGTCTTGGGATGCCTTGGGCATACCCAAGCTTGAGCTCTTTCCACTCGCTATCTCTTTGTCCATGAGAACGTCACCCAAAACTTGAAAAGTTCACAACACAAAACTTAAACAGAAACTCGTGATAACATTAGCACAAGAAAACAAACTACCACTTCTTTTGGTACTATAGAAAACTTGAATTCCATCTATATTGGTGTTGGGCTACTGTATTCTCACTTTTCCATGGCTAGTACTGTTGGGGAACGTCGCATGGGAAACAAAAATTTTCCTACGTGCACGAAAACCGATCATGGTGATGTCCATCTACGAGAGGGGATGAGTGATCTACGTACCCTTGTAGATCGTACAGCAGAAGCGTTAGTGAACGCGGTTGATGTAGTGGAACGTCCTCACGTCCCTCGATCCTCCCCGCGAACAATCCCGCGATCAGTCCCACGATCTAGTACCGAACGGACGGCACCTCCGCGTTCAGCACACGTACAGCTCGACGATGATCTCGGCCTTCTTGATCCAGCAAGAGAGACGAAGAGGTAGAAGAGTTCTCCGGCAGCGTGACGGCGCTCCGGAGGTTGGTGATGACCTTGTCTCAGCAGGGCTCCGCCCGAGCTCCGCAGAAACGCGATCTAGAGGAAAAACCGTGGAGGTATGTGGTCGGGCTGCCGTGGAAAAGTCGTCTCAAATCAGCCCTAAAACCTCCGTATATATAGGTGGGAGGGAGGGGAGGAGGCAGCCTCAAAACCTAAAGGTTTGGCCGAAATTGGAGGTGGAGGAGTCCTACTCCAATCCTACTTGGAGTAGGATTCCACCTTCCCACTTGGAAACTCTTTCCACCTTGTGTTTTTTCCTTCTCAAACCTTATGGGCCTTAGTGGGAACTTATTCCAGCCCACTAGGGGCTGGTTTATCTCTTCCCATAGCCCATGAGACCCCTTGGGGCGTGACACCCCTCCCGATGGTCCCTGGCACCCCTCCCGGCACTCCCGGTACACTACCGATGAGCCCGAAACTTTTCCGGTAATGCACGAAAACCTTCCGGTAACCAAATGAGGTCATCCTATATATCAATCTTCGTTTCCGGACCATTCCGGAAACCCTCGTGACGTCCGTGATCTCATCCGGGACTCCGAACAACATTCGGTAACCAACCATATAACTCAAATACGCATAAAACAACGTCGAACCTTAAGTGTGCAGACCCTGCGGGTTCGAGAACTATGTAGACATGACCCGAGAGACTCCTCGGTCAGTATCCAATAGCGGGACCTGGATGCCCATATTGGATCCTACATATTCTACGAAGATCTTATCGTTTGAACCTCAGTGCCAAGGATTCATATAATCCCGTATGTCATTCCCTTTGTCCTTCGGTATGTTACTTGCCCGAGATTCGATCGTTAGTATCCGCATACCTATTTCAATCTCGTTTACCGGCAAGTATCTTTACTCGTTCCGTAATACAAGATCCCGCAACTTACATTAAGTTACATTGCTTGCAAGGCTTGTGTGTGATGTTGTATTACCGAGTGGGCCCCGAGATACCTCTCCGTCACACGGAGTGACAAATCCCAGTCTCGATCTATACTAACTCAACGAACACCTTCGGAGATACCTGTAGAGCATCTTTATAGTCACCCAGTTACGTTGCAACGTTTGATACACACAAAGCATTCCTCCCGTGTCCGTGAGTTATATGATCTCATGGTCATAGGAACAAATACTTGACACGCAGAAAACAGTAGCAACAAAATGACACGATCAACATGCTACGTCTATTAGTTTGGGTCTAGTCCATCACATGATTCTCCTAATGATGTGATCCCGTTATCAAGTGACAACACTTGCCTATGGCCAGGAAACCTTGACCATCTTTGATCAACGAGCTAGTCAACTAGAGGCTTACTAGGGACAATGTTTTGTCTATGTATCCACACAAGTATTGTGTTTCCAATCAATACAATTATAGCATGGATAATAAACGATTATCATGAACTAAGAAATATAATAATAACTAATTTATTATTGCCTCTAGGGCATATTTCCAACAGTCTCCCACTTGCACTAGAGTCAATAATCTAGTTCACATCACCATGTGATTCCAACGAATCCAACACCCATATAGTTATGGGGTCTGATCACGTCTTGCTCGTGAGAGAGGTTTTAGTCAACGGTTCTGAAACTTTCAGATCCGTGCATTCTTTACAAATATTTATGTCATCTTATAGATGCTGCTACTACGTGCTATTCGGAAATGCTCCAAATATCTACTCTACTATACGAATCCGTTTCACTACTCATAGTTATTCGGATTAGTGTCAAAGCTTGCATCGACGTAACCCTTTACGACGAACTCTTTAACCACCTCCATAATCGAGAAAAATTCCTTAGTCCATTAGTTACTAAGGATAAATTTTGACCGCTGCTAGTGATTCAATCATGAATCACTCTCTGTACCTCTCAACATACTTTGAGTCAAGGCACACATCAGGTGCGGTACACAGCATGGCATACTTTAGATTCTACGGCTAAGGCATAGAAGACGACCTTCGTATATTCTCTTTATTCTGCCGGGGTCGGGTTTTGAGTCTTACTCAAATTCACACCTTACAACGCAACCAAGAACTCCTTCTTTGCTGATCTATTTTGAACTCTTTCAAAACTTGTCAAGGCATGCATCTTATTGAAACTTTCATTAAGCGCTTTTGATCTATCTCCATAGATCTTTGATGCTCAACGTTCAAGTAGCGCAATCCAGGTATTCCTTTGAAAACTCCTTTCAAACAACCTTGTATGCTTTACAGAAATTCTACATTACTTCTGATCCAAAATATGTCAACCACATATACTTATCAGAAATTCTATAGTGCTCCCACTCACTTCTTTGGAAATACAAGTTTCTCATAAACCTTGTACAAACCCAAAATCTTTGATCATCTCATCAAAGTATATATATTCCAACTCCGAGATGCTTGCACCAGTCCATTGAAGGATCGCTGGAGCTTGCATACTTGCTAGTATCTTTAGGATCGACAAAACCTTCTGGTTGTATCACATACAATGTTTGCTCAAGGAAACCGTCGAGAAAACAATGTTTTGACATCCTACGTGCAATATTTCATAAATAATGCATCAACAACTAACATAATTCTAACAGACCTTTAGCATCGCTACGAGTGAGAAAGTCTCATCATAGTCAACTGTTTGATCTTGTCGAAAACATCTTTGCGACAAGTCGAGCTTTTCTTAATAGTGACTTGTCACCATCATTGTTTGTCTTCCTTTCAAAGATCCATCTTTACTCAATAGTCTTATGACCATCAAGTAGTTCTTCCAAAGTCTACACTTTGTTTTCATACATGGATCCTCTCTCGGATTTCATGGTTTCCAGCCATTTGTCGGAATCCGGGCCCACCATCGCTTTCTCCATAACTCGTAGGTTCACTGTTGCTCAACAACATGACCTCAAAGACAGGGTTACCGTACCACTCTGCAGTAGTACGCGACCTTGTCGACCTACGAGGCTTGTAGTAACTTGATCCGATGCTTGATGATCACCATCATCAGCTTCCACTTCAATTGGTGTAGGCGCCACAGGAACAACTTCCTGCGCCCTGCTACACACTGGTTGAAGTGATGGTTCAATAACCTCATCAAGTTCTACTACCCTCCCACTCAATTCTTTCGAGAGAAACCTTTCCTCGAGAAAGGATCCGTTTCTAGAAACAAACACTTTGCTTTCGGATCTGAGATAGGAGATGTACCCAACTGTTTTGGATATCCTATGAAGATGCATTTATCCGCTTTGGGTTCGAGCTTATCAGACTGAAACTTTTTCACATAAGTGTCGAAACCCCAAACTTTCAAGAAACGACAGTTTAGATTTCTCTAAACCTCAGTCTATACTATGTCATCTCAACGGAAATACGCGGTGCCCTATTTAAAGTGAGTGCGGTTGTCTCTAATGCATAACCCATAAACGATAGTGGTAATTCGATAAGAGACATCATAGTATGCACCATACCAAATAGTGCGTGGCTATGACGTTCAGACACATCATCACACTATGATGTTCCAGGTGGCATGAACTGCGAAACAATTTCCACATTGTCTTAACTGCGTACCAAAACTCGTAACTCAGATATTCATTTCCATGATCATATCGTAGACAGTTTATCCTCTTGTTACGACGAACTTCACTCTGAAACGGAATTGAACTTTTCAACATTTCAGACTTGTGATTCATTGAGTAAATACTCTAGTATCTACTCAAATCGTCATTGAAGTAATAACATAATGATATCTACTGCGTGCCTCAGCACCCATTGGACTGCATACATCAAAATGTATCACTTCCAACAAGTTACTATCTTATTTCATCTCAATGAAAACAAGGCCTTGCTCATGTGGTATGATTTGCATGTCACTAGTGATTCAAAATCAAGTGAGTATAAAGATCCATCAGCATGGAGCCTCTTCATGCAATTTATACCAACATGACTCAAGCGGCAGTGCCACAAGTAAGTGGTACTATCATCATTACCTCATATCTTTTGGCACCAATATCATGAACATGTGTAACACTACGATCGAGATTCAATAAACCATTGAAGGTGATTATTCAAGAAAATAGAGTAACCATTATTCTCTTTAAATGAATAATCGTATTGCAATAAACACGATCCAATCACGTTCATGCTTAACGCAAGCACGAAATAACAATTATTTAGGTTTAACACCAATCTCGATGGTAGAGGGAGCGTGCGACGTTTGATCATATCAATCTTGGAAACACTTCCAACACTTATCGTCACCTCGCCTTTAGCTAGTCTCCGTTTATGCCGTAGCTTTCATTTCGCGTCGCTAATCACTTAGCAACCGAACCGGTATCCAATACCCTCGTGCTACTAGGAGTACTAGTAAAGTACACATCAACATCATGTATATCAAATACACTTCTTTCGACTTTTGCCAGCCTTCTTATCTACCAAGTATCTTGAGTTTCTTCGCCTCAGTGATTGTTCCCCTCATTACAGAAGCACTTAGTCTCGAGTTTGGGTTTAATCTTGGGTCTCTTCATTAGTGCAGCAACTGTTTTGCCGTTTCACGAAGTATCCCTTCTAGCCCTTGCCTTTCTTGAAACTTAGTGGTTTTACAAACCATCAACTATTGATGCTCCTTCTTGATTTCTACTTTCGTAGTGTCAAACATCGCGAATCGCTCAAGGATCATTGTATGTATCCTTGATATGTTATAGTTCATCACGAAGCTCTCACAGCTTGGTGGCAGTGACTTTGGAGAACTATCACTATCTCATCTGGAAGATTAACTCCCACTTGATTCAAGTGATTGTCGTACTCAGACAATCTGAGCACATGCTCAACGATTGTGCCTTTTCTCCTGTGCTTTGTGGACAAAGAATCTTGTCGGAGGTCTCGTACCTCTTAACAAGGGCACAAACATGAAATCACAATTTCATCTCTTTAGAACATCACTTATGTTCCGTGACGTTTTACAACGTTTTAGGCGCCTTGCTTCTAAGCCATTAAGTATTTTTGTACTGAACTATCGTGTAGTCATCAGAAACGTGTATGTAGGATGTTCACAGCATCCACAGACGACGCTCGAGGTGCAGCACACCGAGTGGTGCATTAAGGACATAAGCCTTCTGTGCAGCAACGAGGACAATCCTCGGTTTTACAGACTCAGTTTGCAAAGTTTGCTACTATCAACTTTCAACTAAATTTTCTCTAGGAACATATAAAACAGTAGAGCTATAGCGCAAGCTACATCGTAATTCGCAAAGACCATTAGACTATGTTCATGACAATTAGTTCAATTAATCATATTACTTAAGAACTCCCACTCAAAAAGTACATCTCTCTAGTCATTTGAGTGGTACATGATCCAAATCCACTATCTCAAGTCCGATCATCACGTGAGTCGAGAATAGTTTCAGTGGTAAGCATCTCTCTGCTAATCATATCAACTATACGATTCATGCTCGACCTTTCGGTCTCATGTGTTCCGAGGCCATGTCTGCACATGCTAGGCTCGTCAAGCTTAACCCGAGTGTTTCGCGTGCGCAACTGTTTTGCACCCGTTGTATGTGAACGTTGAGTCTATCACACCCGATCATCACGTGGTGTCTCAAAACGACGAACTGTAGCAACGGTGCACAGTCGGGGAGAACACAATTTCGTCTTGAAATTTTAGTGAGAGATCACCTCATAATGCTACCGTCGTTCTAAGCAAAATAAGGTGCATAAAAGGATTAACATCACATGCAATTTATAAGTGACATGATATGGCCATCATCACGTGCTTCTTGATCTCCATCACCAAAGCACCGGCACGATCTTCTTGTCACCGGCGTCACACCATGATCTCCATCATCATGATCTCCATCAACGTGTCGCCATCGGGGTTGTCGTGCTAATCATGCTATTACTACTAAAGCTACGTCCTAGCAAAATAGTAAACGCATCTGCAAGCACAAATGTTAGTTATAAAGACAACCCTATGGCTCCTGCCGGTTGCCGTACCATCGACGTGCAAGTCGATATTATCTATTACAACATGATCATCTCATACACCCAATATATCACATCACATCGTTGGCCATATCACATCACAAGCATACCCTGCAAAAACAAGTTAGACGTCCTCTAATTTTGTTGTTGCATGTTTTACGTGGTGACCATGGGTATCTAGTAGGATCGCATCTTACTTACGCAAACACCACAATGGAGATATATGAGTTGCTATTTAACCTCATCCAAGGACCTCCTTGGTCAAATCCGATTCAACTAAAGTTGGAGAAACCGACACTTGCCAGTCATCTTTGAGCAACGGGGTTACTCGTGGCCATGAAACCAGTCTCTCGTAAGCGTACGAGTAATGTCGGTCCAAGCCGCTTCAATCCAACAATACCGCGGAATCAAGAAAAGACTAAGGAGGGCAGCAAAACGCACATCACCGCCCACAAAAACTTTTGTGTTCTACTCGAGAAGACATCTACGCATGAACCTAGCTCATGATGCCACTGTTGGGGAACGTCGCATGGGAAACAAAAATTTTCCTACGTGCACGAAAACCGATCATGGTGATGTCCATCTACGAGAGGGGATGAGTGATCTACGTACCCTTGTAGATCGTACAGCAGAAGCGTTAGTGAACGCGGTTGATGTAGTGGAACGTCCTCACGTCCCTCGATCCTCCCCGCGAACAATCCCGCGATCAGTCCCATGATCTAGTACCGAACGGACGGCACCTCCGCGTTCAGCACACGTACAGCTCGACGATGATCTCGGCCTTCTTGATCCAGCAAGAGAGACGGAGAGGTAGAAGAGTTCTCCGGCAGCGTGACGGCGCTCCGGAGGTTGGTGATGACCTTGTCTCAGCAGGGCTCCGCCCGAGCTCCGCAGAAACGCGATCTAGAGGAAAAACCGTGGAGGTATGTGGTCGGGCTGCCGTGGAAAAGTCGTCTCAAATCAGCCCTAAAACCTCCGTATATATAGGTGGGAGGGAGGGGAGGAGGCAGCCTCAAAACCTAAAGGTTTGGCCGAAATTGGAGGTGGAGGAGTCCTACTCCAATCCTACTTGGAGTAGGATTCCACCTTCCCACTTGGAAACTCTTTCCACCTTGTGTTTTTTCCTTCTCAAACCTTATGGGCCTTAGTGGGAACTTATTCCAGCCCACTAGGGGCTGGTTTATCTCTTCCCATAGCCCATGAGACCCCTTGGGGCGTGACACCCCTCCCGATGGTCCCTGGCACCCCTCCCGGCACTCCCGGTACACTACCGATGAGCCCGAAACTTTTCCGGTAATGCACGAAAACCTTCCGGTAACCAAATGAGGTCATCCTATATATCAATCTTCGTTTCCAGACCATTCCGGAAACCCTCGTGACGTCCGTGATCTCATCCGGGACTCCGAACAACATTCGGTAACCAACCATATAACTCAAATACGCATAAAACAACGTCGAACCTTAAGTGTGCAGACCCTGCGGGTTCGAGAACTATGTAGACATGACCCGAGAGACTCCTCGGTCAGTATCCAATAGCGGGACCTGGATGCCCATATTGGATCCTACATATTCTACGAAGATCTTATCGTTTGAACCTCAGTGCCAAGGATTCATATAATCCCGTATGTCATTCCCTTTGTCCTTCGGTATGTTACTTGCCCGAGATTCGATCGTTAGTATCCGCATACCTATTTCAATCTCGTTTACCGGCAAGTATCTTTACTCGTTCCGTAATACAAGATCCCGCAACTTACATTAAGTTACATTGCTTGCAAGGCTTGTGTGTGATGTTGTATTACCGAGTGGGCCCCGAGATACCTCTCCGTCACACGGAGTGACAAATCCCAGTCTCGATCTATACTAACTCAACGAACACCTTCGGAGATACCTGTAGAGCATCTTTATAGTCACCCAGTTACGTTGCGACGTTTGATACACACAAAGCATTCCTCCCGTGTCCGTGAGTTATATGATCTCATGGTCATAGGAACAAATACTTGACACGCAGAAAACAGTAGCAACAAAATGACACGATCAACATGCTACGTCTATTAGTTTGGGTCTAGTCCATCACATGATTCTCCTAATGATGTGATCCCGTTATCAAGTGACAACACTTGCCTATGGCCAGGAAACCTTGACCATCTTTGATCAACGAGCTAGTCAACTAGAGGCTTACTAGGGACAATGTTTTGTCTATGTATCCACACAAGTATTGTGTTTCCAATCAATACAATTATAGCATGGATAATAAACGATTATCATGAACTAAGAAATATAATAATAACTAATTTATTATTGCCTCTAGGGCATATTTCCAACAAGTACCCCCCGATACTAACCATAGTTTCATCAAAAGAAGCAACCAACTCAACAAAAACAGAATCAGTCAAAAACAGACTAGTCTGTAGCAATATGTATACTTCATATACTTCTGGTACCTCAAAAAATCCGGAAAATTAAGACGGCCTGGTAGAAAGGCATATCAACCAGCATAAAAAAGAATCAACTCAAAAGATCTTTCTGAATAAAAATGAAAAATCATCTCGTGAGCGAAAAATTTCTGTCTTTTTCCAGCAGGATCAAACAACCATTACCAAGACTAGTCATAAAGGTTTTGCTTGGCTCAAACACAAAAAGAAACACAAAAAACACAATCACAACAGAATTATGAAAGTGTGGACGCAACAAAACAGAAAGAAAAAGATAAATTCATTGGGTTGCCTCCCAATAAGCGCTATTGTTTAACGCCCTTAGCTAGGCATTGATAAATCAATGATGCTCACACAAAAGACAAGAATTGAAGCACAACGAGAGCATCATAAAGCTTGTGAAAATCGCATCTAAGTCTAACATACTTCCTATTCATAGGCATTTTACATGAAAATAGATTGTCAATACAACCAATAGTTGCCATATGCAAGGAAGAAGAAAGAGACAATAGCAATCTCAACATAACGAGAGGTAAATTGGTAACATGAAAGTTTCTACCAAAATATTTTCCTCTCTCATAGAAATTACATGTGGGATCATATTAAAATTCAACAATATAGCTATCCCATAGGATATTCTTTTCATGATCCACATGCATGCAAAGTTGACGGTCTTCAAAAATAGTGGGATTAACATCAACTAAAGTCATGACTTCTCCAAACCCACTTTCAATATTATTGCAAATATCATATTCATCATGAGGGTTGAACAAATTTTTAAGATCATAAGAAAAATCATCGCCCCACTCATGATCATTGCAACAAGTAGTGGACATAGCAAAACTAGCATCCCCAAGCTTAGGGTTTTGCATTTTTAGCATGATTGCCATCAATAGAATTTATAATGAAATCATTGCAATCATGCTTTTCATTCAAGGAGACCTCGTGAATCATTTCATAAATTTCTTCATCATGATTTTCAGATTCACGCACCTCTGCAAAACTCCATAAAGATAGTCAAGTGCACTCAACTCACTAGCAATTGGGTCAACATAATTGGATCTCTTAAAGAGATTAGCAAGTGGATGAGGATCCATATCACTAGAATTTCAGCAAGCGAAGATGCAAGCATATTGAAGGCACATAGCACACAAGCAAACAGAAAGCAAGTGAAAGAAAAGGGCGAACGAAAGGGCAAACGAAAAAGGCAAATTGGTGAAGTGGGGGAGAGGAAAACAAGAGGCAACTAGCAAAGAAAGTAAATGCAAGAGATGAGTTTGTGACACCTACTTGGATGAGTTCTTGACTTGATCTTCCTCCCCGGCAACGGCGCCAGAAATTCTTATGCTATCCCACAGACAACAGCGCCAGAAATTGACACGTTGACAGAGGCTGGGCTTGCGTTGGTTCTTCCCTTGAAGAGGAAAGGGTGATGCAGCACAGGAGCAGTAAGTATTTCCCTCAGTTTGAGAACCAAGGTATCGATCCAGAAGGAGGGTCTCGTCAAGTCCAGAGTACCTACGCAAACACAAACAAGCTTGCACCCAACGCTTCAAAGGGGTTGTCAATCCCTTCAAGATTGTTTGCAAAGTGAGATCTCAAGGCGGAAAGTGCAACGAAGTAAAAAGTGTAAGGCTAAAAATATGGTGTGGAGTAGACCCTGGGGGCCATAGTGTTCACTAGAGGCTTCTCTCCAAATAGCAAGTGTCATGGTGGGTGAACAAATTACCGTGGAGCAATTGATAGAACCGCGCAAAGTCATGACGATATCTAAGGCAATGATCATACATATAGGCATCACGTCGGAGACAAGTAGACTGATACTTTCTGCATCTACTACTATTACTCCACACATCGACCGCTATCCAGCATGCATCTAGTGTATTGAGTTCATGACGAACAGAGTAACGCCTTAAGCAAGATGACATGATGTAGAGGGATAATCTCAAACCAATGATGAAAACCCCATCCTTTTACCCTTGATGGCAACAACATGATGCGTGCCTTGCTATCCCTTCTGTCACTGGGTGAGGTCACCACTCGGTATGAACCCAAAACTAAGCACTTCTCCAATTGCAAGAATCATAGATCTAGTTGGCCAGACAAAACCCACAACTCGAAGAGAATTACAAGGATATGAAATCATGCATAAGAGAGATCAGAAGAAACTCAAATAAGATTCATAGATAATCTGATCATAAATCCACAATTCATCGGATCTCGACAAACACACCGCAAAATAAGATTACATCGGATAGATCTCCATGAAGATCATGGAGAACTTTGTATTGAAGATCCAAGAGAGAAAAGAAGCCATCTAGTTACTACTCACGCATCATCGGAGAGGTCATGGTGTTGATGGAGAAGACCTCCGTGTCCGAATCCCCCCTCCGGCAGGGCACCAGGACATGCCCCAGATGGGATCTTGCGGAGACAGAAGCTTGCGGCGGCGGAAAAGCGATTGCGATGATCTCCTGATTTTTTCTGGAATATATGGGAATATATAGGCGAAAGACCTAGGGCAAAGGCGTCCAGGGGGCCCACAAGCCTGGATGGCGCGGCCCCCCTGGCCGCGGGGTGGAGGCTTGTGGGGCCCGTGGGGCTCCCCTGCCTTGGCTGCCAAGCTCCCCGATCTTCTTCCGTTCTAAAAAAATCTTTTCGGGGATTTTCTTCCGTTTGGACTCCGTTTCAAAATATCCTCTGAAAGGGGTGAAAAACATTGAAAAGACAGGAACTGGCACTTGGCACTGAGTTAATAAGTTAGTCCCAAAAAATATATAAAAGGCATGCAAAACATCCAAAGTTTGACAAGATAATAGCACGAAACCATCAAAAATTATAGATACATTGGAGATGTATCATACATGTGCGGAACGCGGAGTTGTCGTCCCTTCGACACTTGATCGGGACGGACCGTGTGACGGATCGTGGGACGGTTCATGGGACGGATCGTGAAGACGTACCACTACATCAACCGCATTTATTAACGCTTCCGCTTAGCGATCTACAAGGGTATGTGGATCCGATCTCCCTCTTGTAGATGATCATCACCATGATAGGTCTTCTTGTGCGTAGGAATTTTTTTGTTTCCCATGCGACGTTCCCCAACATGTAGTACATAGGTGTTAGAGTATATTTTTTCGTATGTGGTTTTGGTAATTGATGACAATCCCTATGGACTAATGGTTGCATTGAGTTTATTTGAAGGATTTGTCCATAGGAACTTCTTGAAGTCCATCTGTTGGTTTCAAGGAGTTCATATGATGACCAAGGTGGTATTCAAAGTATTATCCAAAGATTGGTCATAAAGACACAAGGTTGATCAAGACTAAGCAAATAGTAAATCAAGATGATCAACACGCAAAGTGTACAAGATGTGCCAAGAGGGATCAAGTGAACCCATGGTATGGTAAGCATTGTTCATAACACTTTTGTGTACTAACCCATGGTCTTCATGAGAGTTCTATGTGGGGTTAGGTGTGTATCCATGGGTTTGTGTCAAGAGGAAGATCTCATTCAACCTATGAAGGATGACATCAAGTGGTGATCGTCATCAAGATTGCGGTGCGTCAGTTCAAGTGGAGCATCACGAATATATCATGCTTGAAGCTTGCCGTCCATTGTGGTGGCAATGGACTTGTGAAGATGTGTTGAAGAGTGGCTCACCCATAGTGAGTATGGGGGAGCAATCAACTAGTATTCATCAAACCAACACAATCAAGAAAGGTGGTCCATCTTGAGGAAGTTAAGATCACTATCATCTAGCTCAAGAGGACTAGGTGCGAGGTATAGGTTTGCCCTTGATAGGTTTTTCTATTTTAGGATATATTGTCGTACCGTCAAGGGGGCTCTCAAGTGAGTAGCTTGATCGTATCGTTCGTTGAGAGCTCAAACCATCTGCATCCTTGCATCATATTTCTTGGTTCTTGTTTGGTGTTTTCTTTGTGATTTTTAGATCTTATGGTCATCTTCATGACAAGCTCGAGTTCATAAAAAATGGAAGTTTTTGCCGGTTCTTCATTCATAGAGGTCTCACATCTCTATATCATTGGCATTTTTCCTAATTGCATGTTCTTAAGATTTTGGATAGCTCTTGTCGTCCTGAATCCAACAAGCTTGAGTTTGCTTGATTCAGAGCTCGTATGCAAAAGTTATGGCAGTTTCAGTACCAGAGGTGTTTTTCTCTAAATAGGCGGTAGTATCGCTTGGTACCATGGTAGTACCGCTTGGGCGGTACTTCCATTGTGTAAAGAGAAGACATAGTTTTTTACTACCGCCCTCAAGCGCTAGTACCGCAAAACCGTGTTCGGTACTACCTGTTGGAAATATTCCCTAGAGGCAATAATAAAATGGTTATTATCATATTTCCTTGTTCATGATAATCGTCTATTGTTCATGCTATAATTGTATTAATAGGAAAGAGTAATACATGTGTGAATAAATAGATCACAATGTGTCCCTAGCAAGCCTCTAGTTGGCTAGCTCGTTGATCAATAGATGATCATGGTTTCCTGATCATGGACATTGGATGTAATTGATAACGGGATCACATCATTGGGAGAATGATGTGATGGACAAGACCCATTCCTAAGCATAGCACTAGATCGTATTGTTCGTATGCTAAAGCTTTTCTAATGTCAAGTGTCTTTTCCTTCGACCGTGAGATTGTGCAACTCCCGGATACCGTAGGAGTGCTTTGGGTGTATCAAACATCACAACGTAACTGGGTGACTATAAAGGTGCACTACGGTATCTTTGAAAGTGTCTGTTGGGTTGGTACGAATCGAGATCGGGATTTGTCACTCCGTGTGATGGAGAGGTATCTTTGGGCCCACTCGGTAGAACATCATCATAATGAGCTCAGTGTGACTAAGGAGTTAGTAACAGGATGACGTGCTATGGAACGAGTAAAGCGACTTACCGGTAACGAGATTGAACAAGGTATGGGTATACGGACGACCGAATCTCGAGCAAGTTCTATACCGATAGAGAAAGGGAATTGTATACGGGATTGATTGAATCCTTGACATCGTGGTTCATCCGATGAGATCATCGTGGAACATGTGGGAGCCACCATGGGTATCCAGATCCCGCTAATGGTTATTGGCCGGAGAGTGTCTCGGTCACGTCTGCATGCCTCCCGAACCCGTAGGGTCTACACACTTAAGGTTTGATGACGCTAGGGTTATAGGGAATTGCTATACGAGGTTACCGAAGGTTGTTCGGAGTCCCGGATGAGATCCTGGACGTCACGAGGAGCTCTGGAATGGTCCGAAGGTAAATATTGATATATAGGATGGATGGGTTCGGACGCCGGAAATGTTTCGGGCACCACTGGCAATGTGCCGGGACCACCGAAAGGGTTCCGGAGGCCCACCGGGAGGGGCCACCAGCCCCAGAAGGCTACATGGGCCAAGTGTGAGAGGGAACCAGCCCCTGGGTGGGCTGGTGCGCCCCCACACCCAGCCCAAGGCCCCTAGAGAGGGAAAAGAGGGGAAACCCTAAGTGTGGTGGGCCTAAGGCCCACCAGGGGTGCGCCACCCCCTCTCCCCACCTGGCCGCCACCCCCTCTCCCATCTAGGGCTGCTGCCCCCCTCTAGGGTGGGAAACCCTAAAGGGGGCGCCACCCTCCCTTCCCCCTATATATAGCGGGGTTTTTTTGGCCTTTGAGAACACGATTTTCCATCTCTCTCGGCGCGACCCTGTCTCTCTTCTTCGTCCTCTCCCACGATGCTTGGTGAAGCCCTGCCGGGAGACCTCGTCTCTCCATCGACACCACTCCGTTGTGCTGCCGGAGATCTTCCCCAACCTCTCCCTCCTCCTTGCTGGATCAAGGTGCGGGAGACGTCACCGGGCTGCACGTGTGTTGAGCGCGGAGGTGCCGTGATTCGGCACTAGATCGGAATCACACCGTGATCTAAATCGCCACGAGTACGACTCCATCAACCGTGTGCTAGCAACGCTTCCGCTTAGCGATCTTCAAAGGTATGAAGATCCACTCACCCCTCTCTCGTTGCTGGTCTCTCCATAGTAAGATCTGAATATGGCGCAGGAAAATTTTGAATTTATGCTACGTTACCCACAGAGCGGGGTTTTCTATGCGTAGATTCTATGCACGAGTAGAAAACAAAAGGTTGTGGGCGCTGATACGTCTCCAACGTATCTTTCATTTTTTATGCTTCCATGCTATTATCTTGTCAAACTTTGGATGTTTTGTATGCCTTTTATATCTTTTTTGGGACTAACTTATTAACTCAGTGCCAAGTGCCAGTTCCTGTTTTTTTTTCGTTTTTTGACCCTTTTCAGAGGAGGATTTTAAACAGTGTCCAAACGGAATAAAACTTCCAAAAATATGTTTTCCGGAACAAAAGATACGCACGGGACGTGAGAACCAAGGCAGAGGCCACAAGGAGAGGCCACAAGCCCCCTAGGCGCGGCCAGGGGGGCCCGCGCATAGCAGGCTTGTGGGCCCCGTATGGCTCATCTGCCGTACCTCTTCTGCCTATAAATTCCTGAAAAATCCAAAACTGCGCGAGAGATCCACGAAAATACTTTTCCGCCATCGCAAGCTTTTGTCTCCGCAAGATCCCATCTCGGGCACGTTCTGGTGCCCTGCCGGATGGGGGATTCGCATACGGAGGGCTTCTTCATCAACACCATGGACTCTCCAATGATGCGTGAGTAGTTCACCATAGACCTTCGGGTCCATAGCTAGTAGCTAGATGGCTTCTTCTCTCTCTTGGATCTTCAATACAAAGTTCTCCATGATCTTCATGGAGATCTATCCGATGTAATCTTCTTTTGCGGTGTGTTTGTCGAGATCTGATGAATTATGGATTTATGATCAGATTATCTATGAATCTTATTTGAGTTTCTTCTGATCTCTTATATGCATGATTTCATATCCTTGTAATTCTCTTCGAGTTGTGGGTTTTGTTTGGCCAACTTGATCTATGATTCTTGCAATGGGAGAAGTGCTTGGTTTTGGGTTCATACCGTGCGGTGACCTAACCCAGTGACAGAAGGGGTAGCGAGGCACGCATCATGTTGTTGCCACCAAGGGTAAAAAGATGGGATTTACATCATTGGTTTGAGTTTATCCCTCTACATCATGTCATCTTGCTTAAGGCGTTACTCTGGTCGTCATGAACTCAATACACTAGATGCATGCTGGATAGCGGTTGATGTGTGGAGTAATAGTAGTAGATGCAGAAAGTATCGGTCTACTTGTATCGGACGTGATGCCTATATGTATGATCATTGCCTTAGATATCGTCATGACTTTGCGCGGTTCTATCAATTGCTCGACAGTAATTTGTTCACCCACCGTAATATTTGCTATTTTGAGAGAAGCCTCTAGTGAACACTATGGCCCGCAGGTCTACTTCGCACCATATTTTCAGCCTTACAGTTTTACTTCGTTGCACTTTCCGCCTTCATATCTCACTTTGCAATCAATCTTGAAGGGATTGGCAACCCCTTTATAGCGTTGGGTGCAAGCTCGTTTGTGTTTGCGCAGGTACTCTAGACACTTGGCTTGATTCTCCTACTGGATTGATACCTTGGTTCTCAAACTGAGAGAAATACTTACTGCTCGTGTGCTGCATCACCCTTTCCTCTTCAAGGGAAAAACCAACGCAAGCTCAAGAGGCAGCAGAAGGATTTCTGGCGCCGTTGCCGGGGAGGATCAAGTTCTAGTTGAAGCTCATCCAAGTAAGTGTCGCAAACTCATCTCTTGCATTTACTTTTTTGCCTCTCGTTTTCCTCTCCCCCACTTCTGAAAAAACAAAAATTTACAAAAACATTTGCCTTTTTTGTTTGCTTTTTCGTTTGCCCTTTTCTTTCGCTTGCTTTCTATTCACTTGTGTGCTTGTTTGCTTGCCGAAGTCACCATGACTGAAAACACCAAACTTTGTGACTTCTCGAATACTAGTAATAATGATTTTATTAGTACTCCGATTGCTCCCGCCACTAGTGCGGAATCATACGAAATCAATGCTGCTTTGTTGAATCTTGTTATGAAAGAGCAATTCTCCGACTTTCCTAGGGAAGATGCCGCATCCCATCTTAATACCTTCATTGAGCTTTGCAATATGCAAAATAAGAAAGATGTTGACAATGATGTGACTAAATTGAAGCTTTTTCCGTTCTCGTTGCGAGATCGAGGAAAAACTTGGTTTTCGTCTTTGCCCAAAAATAGTATTGATTCTTGGAACAAGTGCAAAGATGCTTATATAGCCAAGTATATTCCACCGGCTAAGATTATCTCTCTCCGTAATGATATCATGAATTTTAAGCAACTTGATCATGAACATGTTGCACAATCTTGGGAGAGAATGAAATTGATGATTAGAAATTGTCCCGCTCATGGCTTGAGTCTTTGGATGATTATACAAATCTTCTACGTTGGCTTGAATTTCGCTTCTAGAAATATATTGGACTCCGCCTCAGGTGGAACATTCATAGAAATCACGTTAGGAGAAGCCACAAAACTCCTAGACAATATCATGACAAACTACTCTCAGTGGCACACTGAAAGGTCACCTACTAGTAAGAATGTACACGCTATAGAAGAAATTAACTCGTTGAGTGCTAAGATGGATGAGTTATTGAAATTGGTTGCTAGTAAAGGTGCTCCTTTAGATCCTAATGATATGCCCTTGTCTTCCTTGATTGACAGTAGTAATGCGAGCTTGGACGTTAATTTTGTTGGTGAATAATTTTGGGAACAACAATGCTTTTAGAGGATACTATGTTCCTAGGCCTTTTCCTAGTAACCCCTCTAATAACTTTGGAAACTCCTACAACAATACTCATGGAAATTTCAATAAATTACCCTCTGATCTAGAGAGTAATATCAAAGAGTTTATCAACTCGCAAAAGATTTTCAATGCGTCCATAGAGGAAAAACTACTCAAAATTGATGATTTGGCTAGGAGCGTTGATAGAATGTCTAGTGATATTGATGCTTTGAAAGTTAGATGTGCTCCTCCCAAGATCAATATGGATGAAACTTTTAAATCTATGAGTGTTTCCATGAGTGAGAGCAAAGAAAGAACCGCCCAAATTCGTGCTAGACATGAATGGCTTAAAAAGGCGTGTTCTCGTGATAAGAATCACGAAGATCTTAAAGTTCTTGGTGTGACTCCCATTGAATCCTTGTTTTCTAGTGTCAAACCTAATGATTATGGGGCTGGATATGAATCCACTTTGGTTGAAAAAGGCCCCAATGATTCGGAGTCCATCTATCTTGATGCTAAAACCATTGAAAGTGGAGTAGAAGAAATCAAAACTTTGAGTAGTAATGAAACTACTACTTTTGATTTCAAGGAATTCAATTATGATAGTTGCTCCTTGATGGAATGCATTTCCTTGATGCAATCCATGCTAAACTCTCCACACGCTTATAGCCAAAACAAGGCCTTTACCGATCATATCGTCGAAGCTAAGATAAAATCTCTTGAAGAGAAACTTGAGTTGGAAGTTTCTATTCCTAGAAAGCTTCATGATGAGTGGTAGCCTACTATCAAAATCAAAATCAAAAACTATGAATGCAATGCTTTGTGTGATTTGGGAGCTAGTGTTTCCGCAATTCCAAAGTCTTTATGTGATGTTCTAGGCTTTAATGAGATTGAGGAGTGTAATTTGCATCTTGCGGATTCTACTGTCAAGAAACCCATGGGAAGGATCAATGATGTTCTTATTATTGCAAATAGGAACTATGTACCCGTGGATTTATTGTGCTTGATATTGATTGCAATCCTACATGCCTTATCATTCTTGGTACACCTTTCCTAAGGACTATTGGTGCTATCATCGATATGAAGGAAGGGAATATTAGGTTTCAATCTCCTTTAAATAAGGGCATGGAGCATTTTCCTAGAAAGAAAATAAGATTGCCTTATTAATCCATGATGAGGGCTACTTATGGTTTGAGCACCAAAGACGACGATACGTGATTCTATCGCCTTATGCCTAGCTAAGGGCGTTAAACAATAGCGCTTGTTGGGAGCCAACCCAATGAATTTACCTTTTTGTTTCTGTTTTGTTGCGTCCACACCATCGTAATTATGTTATGATTGTGTTTTTTGTGTTTCTTTTTGTGTTTGAGCCAAGCAAAACCTTTATGATTGGTTTGGTGATGGTTGTTTGATCCTGCTGGAAAAAGACAGAAACTTTTCGCTCACGAAAATATTTTTCATTTTTATTCAGAATAAGATTTTGAGTTGATTCTTTTTGCTGCTGGTTGATATGCCTTTCTCCCAGGCTGTCGTAAGTTTTCAGAATTGTTGAGGTACCACAAGTATACTAAGTATACAGATTGCTACAGACTGGTTTGTTTTTGACATATTCTGTTTTTGTTGTGTTAGTTGCTTGTTTTGATGATACCATGGATAGTATCGGGGGGGGGGGGGGGGTACTAGTCATGGAAAAGTGAGAATACAGTAATCTAACACCAATATAAATAGAAATCAAGATTGCTAAAGTACCTAAAGAGGTGGTAGTTTGTCTTCTTGTGCTAATGATATCATGAGTTTCTGTTTAAGTTTTGTGTTGTGAAGTTTTCAAGTTTTGGGTGATGTTCTCATGGAAAAAGGGATAAGGAGTGTGTAACGACCAGGATGCGGTCCTTTTCGATCTGGGGGTCGAGGCCCCCGAATAGGAAAGAAGCGCATCTAAGCGTTTCGCAAGCAAGTAACATAGCACAAATAATAATAAAAATAGACAATTCGGGATTCAACTGTCTTCTTAATAATAACTCAGAGTACAACACAGATACAAACAAGGTAGTTCCGCTACGGACTACAAAACATGGAAAATGCTATGCTACCCTGCTGCAGGCCCACGATCACGACCATGCCTCAATCCTCTGGATAGTTCACGTAGAGGCGGTCTGTCTCCTCGTCGTACTGCCACGCCAGCTGGGTGACGTCGGGATCATCTGTCTCTGGGGTACCTGTTCCTGCTGGGAGTTCCGGAGGAATACGTGAGCCACGGGGACTCAGCAATCTAAGACCTTGGTGCCAGAACTAGTCATGTTATTGGGTAAGGTAGGGGCAAAGTGTATCAGGTTGCGGCATCCTTCGCTTGATCAAGTGGCTAACTTACGCAAAGCAGAAGTAAAGGTGGTCTATACTAACGGTCGGATTTACTTGATCACTAAGTGATCCTGAACACCTACCTACGGCATTCATAACCCCACCGTGTTCCCGATCGAAGAGGGATCTTCGAAGGGACAGTCACGGTTACGCACACAGTTGGCAGTTTTATTTATTTATGTTTAAGTTCTCTAATACCGGATGTTAACAAAATATTCCAAGTTGCCACATAACCGCGGGCACGGCTTTCCGAAATATTAAACCCTGCAGGGGTGCTCCAACTAGTCCATCACAAACGAACACATGCCGCAAAGGCATCCTCTATCACGAATCTCGTGATCTCGTCGGATTCCTTAGAGGAAAACCTCAACTTTGGGGGAACCCAAAGCTTCAGTGGGATTCCTATACGCAAGATATACCGCTTAGGTAAGGCAAGGCTAGCAGGACCTCCCGACGTGTCGACGACTCCGATAAGAGCTGCGTATCTCAGTCTCAGGACATGCCGGATGGAACTAGCTACAGGTACCAAACCTCAAGTTTCCTTGTGGTTGTTGGAGAACGTCGCATGGGAAACAAAAATTTTCCTACGCGCACGAAGACCTATCATGGTGATGTCCATCTACGAGAGGGGATGAGTGATCTACGTACCCTTGTAGATCGTACAGCAGAAGCGTTAGTGAACGCGGTTGATGTAGTGGAACGTCCTCACGTTCCTCGATCCGCCCCGCGAACAATCCCGCGATCAGTCCCACGATCTAGTACCGAACGGACGGCACCTCAGCGTTCAGCACACGTACAGCTCGACGATGATCTCGGCCTTCTTGATCCAGCAAGAGAGACGGAGAGGTAGAAGAGTTCTCCGGCAGCGTGACGGCGCTCCGGAGGTTGGTGATGACCTTGTCTCAGCAGGGCTCCGCCCGAGCTCCGCAGAAACGCGATCTAGAGGAAAAACCGTGGAGGTATGTGGTCGGGCTGCCGTGGGAAAGTCGTCTCAAATCAGCCCTAAAACCTCCGTATATATAGGTGGGAGGGAGGGGACCTTGCCTTGGGGCTCAAGGAGCCCCAAGGGGGTCGGCCGAGCCAAGGGGGGAAGGCTCCCCCCCCCCAAACCGAGTTGGACTTGGTTTGGTGGGTGGGAGTCCTTCCCTTCCTTCCCACCTCCCTTTTTTTCTTTCTCTTTGATTTTTATCTCTATGGCGCATAGGGCCCTTTTGGGCTGTCCCACCAGCCCACTAAGGGCTGGTGCGCCACCCTTATGGCCTATGGGCTTCCCCGGGGTGGGTTGCCCCCCCGGTGAACTCCCGGAACCCATTCGTCATTCCCGGTACATTCCCGGTAACTCCGAAAACCTTCCGGTAATCAAATGAGGTCATCCTATATATCAATCTTCGTCTCCGGACCATTCCGGAAACCCTCGTGACGTTCGTGATCTCATCCGGGACTCCGAACAACATTCGGTAACCAACCATATAACTCAAATACGCATAAAACAACGTCGAACCTTAAGTGTGCAGACCCTGCGGGTTCGAGAACTATGTAGACATGACCCGAGAGACTCCTCGGTCAATATCCAATAGCGGGACCTGGATGCCCATATTGGATCCTACATATTCTATGAAGATCTTATCGTTTGAACCTCAGTGCCAAGGATTCATATAATCCCGTATGTCATTCCCTTTGTCCTTCGGTATGTTACTTGCCCGAGATTCGATCGTTAGTATCCGCATACCTATTTCAATCTCGTTTACCGGCAAGTCTCTTTACTCGTTCCGTAATACAAGATCCCGCAACTTACACTAAGTCACATTGCTTGCAAGGCTTGTGTGTGATGTTGTATTACCGAGTGGGCCCCGAGATACCTCTCCGTCACACGGAGTGACAAATCCCAGTCTTGATCCATACTAACTCAACTAACACCTTTGGAGATACCTGTAGAGCATCTTTATAGTCACCCAGTTACGTTGCGACGTTTGATACACACAAAGCATTCCTCCGGTGTCAGTGAGTTATATGATCTCATGGTCATAGGAATAAATACTTGACACGCAGAAAACAGTAGCAACAAAATGACACGATCAACATGCTACGTCTATTAGTTTGGGTCTAGTCCATCACATGATTCTCCCAATGACGTGATCCAGTTATCAAGCAACAACACCTTGTTCATAATCAGAAGACACTGACTATCTTTGATCAACTGGCTAGCCAACTAGAGGCTTGCTAGGGATGGTGTTTTGTCTATGTATCCACACATGTAAATGAGTCTTCATTCAATACAATTATAGCATGGATAATAAATGATTATCTTGATACAGGAATTATAATAATAACTATATTTATTATTGCCTCTAGGGCATAATTCCAACAGTCTCCCACTTGCACTAGAGTCAATAATCTAGCCCTCACATCATCATGTGAATTACATTGTAATAAATCTAACACCCATACAGTTCTGGTGTTGATCATGCTTTGGCCGTGGAAGAGGTTTAGTCAGCGGGTCTGCTACATTCAGATCCGTGTGCACTTTGCATATATTTACGTCCTGTTCCTCGACGTAGTCGCGGATGAGGTTGAAGCGTCGTTTGATGTGTCTAGTCTTCTTGTGAAACCGTGGTTCCTTTGCTAAGGCAATGGCACCCGTGTTATCACATGACAAGGTTATTGGATTCAGTGCGCTTGGTACCACTCCAAGATCCGTCATGAACTGCTTCATCCAGACACCCTCCTTAGCCGCCTCCGAGGCAGCCATGTACTCCGCTTCACATGTAGAATCTGCTACAACGCTTTGCTTTGAACTGCACCAGCTTACCGCACCCCCATTAAGAATAAATACGTATCCGGTTTGTGACTTAGAGTCGTCCGGATCTGTGTCAAAGCTTGGATCGACGTAACCTTTTACGGCGAGCTCTTCGTCACCTCCATACACGAGAAACATCTCCTTAGTCCTTTTCAGGTACTTCAGGATATTCTTGACCGCTGTCCAGTGATCCACTCCTGGATTACTCTGGAACCTACCTGCCATACTTATGGCCAGGCTAACATCCGGTCTAGTGCACAACATCGCATACATGATAGAACCTATGGCTGAAGCATAGGGGACGGAGCGCATATGCTCTCTATCTTCATCAGTTGCTGGGCACTGAGTCTTACTCAATCTCGTACCTTGTAGAACTGGCAAGAACCCTTTCTTGGACTGTTCCATTTTGAACCTCTTCAAAACTTTATCAAGGTATGTGCTTTGTGAAAGTCCTATCAGGCGTTTTCATCTATCCCTATAGATCTTAATGCCTAGAATGTAAGCAGCTTCTCCTAGGTCCTTCATAGAGAAACTTTTATTCAAGTAACCTTTTATGCTCTCCAAAAACTCTACGTTGTTTCCAAGCAGTAATATGTCATCCACATATAATATTAGAAACGCCACAGAGCTCCCACTCACTTTCTTGTAAATACAAGATTCTCCAACCACTTGTATAAACCCAAATGCTTTGATCACCTCATCAAAGCGTTTGTTCCAACTCCGAGATGCTTGCACCAGTCCATAAATGGATCGCTGGAGCTTGCACACCTTGTTAGCATTCTTAGGATCGACAAAACCTTCGGGTTGTATCATATACAATTCTTCCTTAAGGAAACCGTTAAGGAACGCCGTTTTGACATCCATCTGCCAGATTTCATAATCGAAAAATGCAGCTATTGCTAACATGATTCTGACGGACTTAAGCATCGCTACGGGTGAGAAAGTCTCATCATAGTCAACTCCTTGAACTTGTGAAAAACCCTTTGCCACAAGTCGAGCTTTATAAACGGTCACATTACCGTCAGCGTCCGTCTTCCTCTTAAAGATCCATTTGTTCTGAATGGCCTTGCGGCCCTCAGGTAGTACCTCCAAAGTCCACACTTTGTTCTCATACATGGATCCTATCTCGGACTTCATGGCTTCCAGCCATTTGTTGGAATCTGGGCCCACCATTGCTTCGTCATAATTCGCAGGTTCATTGTTGTCTAACAACAGGATTGATAAGACGGGATTACCGTACCACTCTGGAGCAGCTCGTGGTCTCGTCGACCTGCGTGGTTCGACAGAAACTTGAACTGGAGTTTCATGATCATCATCATTAACTTCCTCCTCAACCGGCGTCGCAATGACAGAGGTTTCCCCTTGCCCTGCGCCACTATCCAGAGGGATGAGAGGTTCGACAACCTCGTCAAGTTCTATCTTCCTCCCACTCAATTCTGTCGAGAGAAACTCCTTCTCGAGAAAAGCTCCGTTTTTAGCAACAAACACTTTGCCCTCGGATTTGAGATAGAAGGTGTACCCAACTGTCTCTTTTGGGTAACCTATGAAGACACACTTTTCCGCTTTGGGTTCCAGCTTTTCAGGCTGAACCTTTTTGACATAAGCATCACATCCCCAAACTTTAAGAAACGACAACTTTGGCCTTTTGCCATACCACAGTTCGTATGGTGTCGTCTCAACGGATTTTGATGGTGCCCTATTTAAAGTGAATGCAGCTGTTTCTAATGCATAACCCCAAAACGATAACGGCAAATCAGTAAGAGACATCATAGATCGCACCATCTCTAATAGAGTACGATTACGACGTTCGGACACACCATTACGCTGTGGTGTTCCAGGCGGTGTTAACTGTGAAACAACTCCACATTGTCTTAAGTGAGTACCAAACTCGAAACTCAGATATTCACCCCCACGATCAGACCGCAGGAACTTGATCTTCTTATTACGATGATTTTCCACTTCACTCTGAAATTGCTTGAACTTTTCAAATGTTTCAGACTTGTGCTTCATCAAGTAGACATAACCATATCTACTTAAATCGTCAGTGAAGGTGAGAAAATAACGATATCTGCCGCGTGCCTCCACGCTCATCGGACCACACACATCGGTATGTATGATTTCCAACAAGTCACTTGCACGCTCCATTGTTCCGGAGAACGGAGTCTTAGTCATCTTGCCCATGAGGCATGGTTCGCATGTGTCAAGTGAATCAAAGTCAAGTGACTCCAAAAGTCCATCAGCATGGAGTTTCTTCATGCGCTTTACACCAATATGACCTAAGCGGCAGTGCCACAAAAATATGGCGCTATCATTGTTAACTCTAACTCTTTTGGTCTCAATGTTATGTATATGTGTATCGCTATCAAGATTCAATATGAACAATCCTCTCACATTCGGTGCATGACCATAAAAGATGTTACTCATAGAAATAGAACAACCATTATTCTCTGACTTAAAAGAGTAACCGTCTCGCAATAAACAAGATCCAGATATAATGTTCATGCTCAACGCAGGCACTAAATAACAATGATTTAAGTTCATCACTAATCCTGACAGTAACTAAAGTGACACTGTGCCGACGGCGATTGCATCAACCTTGGAACCATTTCCTACGCGCATCGTCACTTCATCTTTCGCCAGCCTTCGTCTATTCCGCAGTTCCTGTTTCGAGTTGCAAATATGAGAAACAGAACCGGTATCGAATACCCAGGCACTATTACGAGAGCCGGTTAAGTACACATCAATAACATGTATATCAAATATACCTGATTTTTCTTTGGCCGCCTTCTTATCTGCCAGATACTTGGGGCAATTGCGCTTCCAGTGACCCATACCCTTGCAATAGTAACACTCCGTTTCAGGCTTAGGTCCAGCTTTGGGTTTCTTCGTCGGATTGGCAACAGGCTTGCCGCTCTTCTTCGAATTGCCCTTCTTGCCTTTGCCGTTTCTCTTGAAACTTGTGGTCTTATTCACCATCAACACTTGATGCTCTTTACGGAGTTCAGACTCTGCGACTTTCAGCATCGCAAACAACTCGCCGGGAGACTTGTTCATCCCTTGCATGTTGTAGTTCAACACAAAGCCTTTATAGCTTGGCGGCAGTGATTGAAGGATTCTGTCAGTGATAGCTTCTTGCGGGAGTTCAATCCCCAGCTCAGCTAGACGGTTTGAGTACCCAGACATTTTGAGCACATGTTCACTGACAGATGAGTTTTCCTCCATCTTGCAAGCATAGAATTTATCGGAGGTCTCATACCTCTTGATCCGGGCGTTCTTCTGAAAGATAAACTTCAACTCCTGGAACATCTCAAATGCTCCATGACGCTCAAAGCGACGTTGAAGTCCCGGTTCTAAGCCATACAAGACTGCACATTGAACTATTGAGTAGTCCTCCTTACGTGCTAACCAAGCGTTCTTAACATCCTGATCAGCCGTAGCGGGTGGTTCATCTCCTAACGCAGCATTAAGGACATAATCCTTCTTCCCAGCTTGTAAGATTGGCTTAAGATTACGAGCCCAGTCTACAAAGTTGCTTCCATCATCTTTCAACTTAGCTTTCTCTAGGAACGTATTAAAATTCAGGATGACTGTCGCGTGAGCCATGATCTACAACACAAATATATTCAAAGTGGACTTATACTACGTTCAAGATAATTAGAGTTTAACTTAATCAAATTATTCGCTAAACTCCCACTCAAAAAGTACATCTCTCTAGTCATTTGAGTGGTTCATGATCCACTTACACTAGCTCAAGTCCGATCATCACGTGAGTTGAGTATAGTTTCAGTGGTAAGCATCCCTATGCTAATCATATCATCTATATGATTCATGATCGACCTTTCGGTCTCATGTGTTCCGAGGCCATGTCTGCACATGCTAGGCTCGTCAAGCTTAACCCGAGTGTTCCGGGTGCGCAACTGTTTTCCACCCGTTGTATGTGAACGTTGAGTCTATCAGACCCGATCATCACGTGGTGCCTCGAAACGACGAACTGTAGCGACGGTGCACAGTCGGGGAGAACACAATTTCGTCTTGAAATTTTAGTGAGAGATCAACTCATAATGCTAACGTCGTTCTAAGCAAAATAAGGTGCATAAAAGGATTAACATCACATGCAATTCATAAGTGACATGATATGGCCATCATCACGTGCTTCTTGATCTTCATCACCAAAGCACCGGCACGATCTTCTTGTCACCGGCGCCACGCCATGATCTCCATCAACGTGTTGCCATCGGGGTTGTCGTGCTACTCATGCTATTACTACTAAAGCTACATCCTAGCAAAATAGTAAACGCATCTGCAAGCACAAACGTTAGTATAAAGACAACCCTATGGCTCCTGCCGGTTGCCGTACCATCGACGTGCAAGTCGATATTTCTATTACAACATGATCATCTCATACATCCAATATATCACATGACATCATTGGCCATATCACATCACAAGCATACCCTGCAAAAACAAGTTAGACGTCCTCTAATTTTGTTGTTGCATGTTTTACATGGTGACCAAGGGTATCTAGTAGGATCGCATCTTACTTATGCAAACACCACAACGGAGATATATGAGTTGCTATTTAACCTCATCCAAGGACCTCCTCGGTCAAATCCGATTCAACTAAAGTTGGAGAAACCGACACTTGCCAGTCATCTTTGAGCAACGGAGTTACTCGTAACGATGAAACCAGTCTCTCGTAAGCGTACGAGTAATGTCGGTCCAAGCCGCTTCAATCCAACAATACCGCGGAATCAAGAAAAGACTAAGGAGGGCAGCAAAACTCACATCACCGCCCACAAAAACTTTTGTGTTCTACTCGAGAAGACATCTACGCATGAACCTAGCTCATGATGCCACTGTTGGAGAACGTCGCATGGGAAACAAAAATTTTCCTACGCGCACGAAGACCTATCATGGTGATGTCCATCTACGAGAGGGGATGAGTGATCTACGTACCCTTGTAGATCATACATCAGAAGCGTTAGTGAACACGGTTGATGTAGTGGAACGTCCTCACGTCCCTCGATCCGCCCCGCGAACAATCCCGCGATCAGTCCCACGATCTAGTACCGAACGGACGGCACCTCCGCGTTCAGCACACGTACAGCTCGACGATGATCTCGGCCTTCTTGATCCAGCAAGAGAGACGGAGAGGTAGAAGAGTTCTCCGGCAGCGTGACGGCGCTCCGGAGGTTGGTGATGACCTTGTCTCAGCAGGGCTCCGCCCGAGCTCCGCAGAAACGCGATCTAGAGGAAAAACCGTGGAGGTATGTGGTCGGGCTGTCGTGGGAAAGTCGTCTCAAATCAGCCCTAAAACCTCCGTATATATAGGTGGGAGGAAGGGGACCTTGCCTTGGGGCTCAAGGAGCCCCAAGGGGGTCGGCCGAGCCAAGGGGGGAAGGCTCCCCCCCAAACCGAGTTGGACTTGGTTTGGCGGGTGGGAGTCCTTCCCTTCCTTCCCACCTCCCTTTTTTTTCTTTCTCTTTGATTTTTATCTCTATGGCGCATAGGGCCCTTTTGGGCTGTCCCACCAGCCCACTAAGGGCTGGTGCGCCACCCTTATGGCCTATGGGCTTCCCCGGGGTGGGTTGCCCCCCCCGGTGAACTCCCGGAACCCATTCGTCATTCCCGGTACATTCCCGGTAACTCCGAAAACCTTCCGGTAATCAAATGAGGTCATCCTATATATCAATCTTCGTCTCCGGACCATTCCGGAAACCCTCGTGACGTCCGTGATCTCATCCGGGACTCCGAACAACATTCGGTAACCAACCATATAACTCAAATACGCATAAAACAACGTCGAACCTTAAGTGTGCAGACCCTGCGGGTTCGAGAACTATGTAGACATGACCCGAGAGACTCCTCGGTCAATATCCAATAGCGGGACCTGGATGCCCATATTGGATCCTACATATTCTACGAAGATCTTATCGTTTGAACCTCAGTGCCAAGGATTCATATAATCACGTATGTCATTCCCTTTGTCCTTCGGTATGTTACTTGCCCGAGATTCGATCGTCAGTATCCGCATACCTATTTCAATCTCGTTTACCGGCAAGTCTCTTTACTCGTTCCGTAATACAAGATCCCGCAACTTACACTAAATCACATTGCTTGCAAGGCTTGTGTGTGATGTTGTATTACCGAGTGGGCCCCGAGATACCTCTCCGTCACACGGAGTGACAAATCCCAGTCTTGATCCATACTAACTCAACTAACACCTTCGGAGATACCTGTAGAGCATCTTTATAGTCACCCAGTTATGTTGCGACGTTTGATACACACAAAGCATTCCTCCGGTGTCAGTGAGTTATATGATCTCATGGTCATAGGAATAAATACTTGACACGCAGAGAACAGTAGCAACAAAATGACACGATCAAGATGCTACGTCTATTAGTTTGGGTCTAGTCCATCATGTGATTCTCCCAATGACATGATCGAGTTATCAAGCAACAACACCTTGTTCATAATCAGAAGACACTACCATCTTTGATCAACTGGCTAGCCAACTAGAGGCTTGCTAGGGACGGTGTTTTGTCTATGTATCCACACATGTAAATGAGTCTTCATTCAATACAATTATAGCATGGATAATAAACGATTATCTTGATACAGGAATTATAATAATAAGTATATTTATTATTGCCTCTAGGGCATAATTCCAACAGTGGTGGCCCCGTAGGCAGACCAGTTTGGACCAACACTCATGAGGAGCACTAGCCCGGATTTGTTGATTAAAGATCCTCGGGGTAGCTACTCCCTATGCAGATTATTATTAAGTTATTAGCAAATTAACACCAATGTTGGGTTGTGCCGGACAAGCCTTCGCACTACGCGATTTATCAAGGGGGTCCCCATAACAACCCCGAACGTGTTAGGAGCGATCATTATGGAATCAAACACCGGTAACCGGTAACTAAGGCGGCAATAACGGAACAAAGCACCCGGCAAAAGGCTAGGCCTCCCGTCATTTACCAGGTATATAGGTGCATTAAATGAATAACAGAATTTAAGATAATGATATCAAAGCTCATGTTTTTCACATGAGGCAAAGCACCTGCAACTATCAAAGCTAACATTAGAAGCTGAGCAAGCCTACTTAGCCATACAAGTTTGCTAGGAAGGAGTACGGTGTTTGGGCTCATGACATATGAAGAGGAAATTTAAATTCAGTGGTAGGCAGCAAGCAATATGACATGGAAACGAAACTAGCATAACAAGTCTAGAGATGGAATCAAGGTCATATCATCTTGCGTGTGATATCCTCAGCTTGGAATGGTTCTGGATCGTCCTACACGTACTCTCCTGACTCCACGTATTCGTTCTCCGATCCCGGTGCTACCCAACATAAGAATAACAGCCAATGAACAGAAGCACCACAATATGCAACAATCACATGATGCATGAGATGAAAATTGAGCATGCACCACTATTTCTATCACTAGCACAAGCAAAATAAACTACTGCAAGTTTCTGGACAGAACTGTACACTAAGCTATTTTGACATGCATGAGAATGACATGAACAGATGCGGATCGTGAAAACGGTGCAAAACCATATAAAGAACATTGCAAACGGAGCTACGGATCAACGGAAATCAACGAAACAAGATATGAAGCCCTACGTGGAAGATTCAACACCACACACCCCAATGGCACAAATCTGGTATTCCCAGGTTGCCAAGACCTGTAACAACCCAACATGAATGGATTGGAGCAAGGGAGAACACCACAACATCAATTAAGCACACACTTTGATCAAAATGACAAAACTACATAATCTGCCATAATCTGCATCTTAGCTATTTGGGAGCTACATGCAACATAGCTACAGGCCTTCAAACATGACAAATAATATATGTGGCTGTTGCCAACCAAGATCATTACAAGCACCAGCAAGAATCACAGCAAAAGGAATTAAACTCTAGAAGATACAAGGCCACAAACTTTCCCAAAACCATCAGATCTCAGGGACGTGAAAATTCCTGCACCTGAGTTTCTGTCTCTGTTCTGAAGCTTTTTGACAGCAATAAAAACACAACCTACTGGACTCCAAATGATTTGAAAATTGACAGGAAGCTTCACAAACATACCAGGTTCAAAATCCTAGCACTGAACTAGGGCTAGATCTCAACAGAATGACCAGCACATCCTCATCTATAAGAGAAGAAAATGTTTCCATCATCCCAGACTTAGTGAAATTTCAGAGTTCACTAATCTGGAATTTTTCAGCCACATGCCCACTTTGTCTAGGCATAGTTTGCACACACAAAACACCAAGAGGTAATTGCCACCACTATAGTGTAGAGCAAAATCCCTACTTCTATCACACAAAAACTCATGCCCTTGGGCTCCACCTATTCCATGGAATCAAAGATCAAACTTGCTACAAATCTGAATATGCAACTCCATAAAGTACCCTTCTAAGACAACAACTACAAAGGTAGGGTTCATGTGCACAATGAAAAAGTGACATGGGGGTTTGAACCCCATGTTTGTGTCATGCACATCAACAACACCAATACTTCTCACAATCCAACCCCACACACAACATGCCCTCTCTCATATTAAACATGAGGAGGTGTTCAACGTGCAAAAAGGGGGAAGGTCCACACACACATTTCATCACAATACCCTAATCACAAGCACTTAATCTCAAGCACAACATGAAGGAACAACTTGTATGCAAGTAAACATGGATCCACACATACATACACTCCTACTAGGTACCACATATGTGTGCATTACTTACACACACATCACCTCAACACACACATCTCGCCTATTCCACAATGCACCTACTTGCAAGTACTACACACCCAAACACACTAGCAAGATCACATAAGCCACTTCCAATTAAGCCACATAAACACATCACACAACACTTGCACTATCACATGTGTGTGCACACACACATCACAACCAAAGAACCTGCCTCTATCTATGCACATCAAGAGAAGGGATCGAAATGGTCCATTTTAGTGCCTATGGGTTAGGCACAAATATGGTAAGACAAGCAAAAGAAATAGGAATAAAAGAAAAGGCAAAAAAATACATCAGGGGCACCTGGGATTCAAACCCAGAACCCACTGACGCCACAAACTACCCTCTACCACTCTGCTACTGTCAACTATTCGACAGAACGGAGGGTTCAGGCGAGTTGAGGCCATTCCTGCAGTAATCTGTGCTCATAATTCAGAGAAGCAAAAAGGTGCCGCAGGGAGGGATCGAACCCAGCACCTGTATCTAGCACAACAGGGAACAACCACTGGGCTACGACATGGATACTGGCACAAGGGGGGAACTGAAACAGGTAAGTTGACGGAAAACCCCCTCTGCCTACAGAGAACGCCAGTGACAGAGAGCTGCCGGGTTTCTCTTGCCGGCGTTGCTGCTGCTGCACTGCGCTACCGACGAAGAGCCCCTGCAACACGACGTTGCAACCCGAAGGGGAGAGCTCCCCTGCTACAGCTACCTCTCTACACACACCCTGACCGAGAAGATGCACGCACACAAACTTGCTGGGCTCTAACGAACATCACTCGAGAGGAACACGATGACCCCATCTCGGATCTAGGGCGAACCAGGGAGGAAGAAGGAGGGGGGACGATGTCCTCACCTAGGGAAGAAGTAGGAGGCCGATCTACAGGAGGAGGCTGGCCGGAGAGGAAGAAGAAGTCGAAGTAGTTCTACTGATTTGCAGAACCGAAGAAGAGGAGGTAGTCCACCGGGTTCGCGGTGAAGGTGAGCTCGTGCTCGACGGTGGGGTCGCTCACCGGGGCTTCTAGCGCTGGGAATGGGTCGCGGGGAACCACCCCGAGCCCCCGGACATGGCGGCCTTGCCGCTCGACGGTGCACACCGGGGTAGACGCGGCGTGGAGCTCCCTGTTCTCTCTGCTACCCTACAGGAACTTACCAGGAAAGGAGAAAGAAGAGAGATGGAGGGGAGAAGAGAGGTGGCGGCGGTGGGATAGGGAAGGAGAGGAACCCTAGGCCGAGGGGAGGCACGGACGCCAACGCAATTTAAAGGGGGTTCCTCGACGTTGCTGCTCACGACATCAACTTCCTCTCCCTCTCTCGTTCTGATAGAAAGGTGCAGCGAGGGGGACGGCGTTTGCACGTGGAGGAGGGAGGCCGCGGGCTGTGCTCCTGCGCGAAGAGGTAAGGGCCAGGGAGGAAATACTGGGCCTCCCTGGATGGGAGTGAGCCCACCAGAGAAGGGAAAGAAAAGAAAACCAACCTGGAGTTTATTTCTATTTAGGAAAAAAACAGAGAAAGGAAAACACCCTCAGGACTACTGCTGATAATAAAAATTATAACAAAAATGTCCCTGGGCCTAAAAATACCCCAGCTATTTAAATAAAATACCCCCAGCATTTATGGGGCTACTTTCATAAATCCAAAACAACATTTATTTAATCTGTTATGTGATTTATATTCACCCCGAGGATCAAGAATAAAATTCTAAACCATCACATCATCATTTCCACAATAACCTTTAAACACAAGACATTTTTAAAGTGGTTGTTGGGAAGGTGGAATTTTGAGCAAAAGATAATAGGAAAAGGGAAAGGGTTTGAAATGTGCAAAGAGCTTTGAAATCCCAAGCAACCACTATTTCTACACACACCAACATCACATGTTATCACAAGATCACATCCAACACAAGACCACAAATACCACATGTAATCAAATGGCCACTTTGCAACAACAAGAGCACATGGGCATGCAATGTTATGCTATGCATGCATGCATGAGAAGGAAATAGCAAGGGACACACATGAAATCATGGTACCAACTTAACATCATAATCTCTGACAAGGTAGTCCCACATGAAGTAGGTCCAAAAAGGGTAGGTTCTACACTTGGGGCATTACAAACTCTCCCACACTACAAAGAAGATCTCGACCTCGAGATCTAAGACTGGAAGAAATCGGGAAATTCGGAATGGAGGTGATCCTCGCGTTCCCACATAGCCTCTTTATCGGAATGGTGTGACCACTGCACTTTGAGAAACTTGACAGACTTGTTACGGGTCTTGCGCTCAGTCGCCTCGAGAACCGCAACTGGATGCTCACGATAAGAAAGGTCAGGCTGAAGATCGATATGTTGAAGATGCACCGTGCGCTCGGGGTTCTTGAAACACCTCTGAAGCTGAGAAACATGGAACACATCATGGACATTTGCAAAGGTTGACGGAAGCTCGAGCTGGTACGCGAGGTCGCCCTTCTTGCCAACCACTCTGAACGGACCAACGAAACGAGGCGCAAGCTTGCCTTTGATGCCAAAGCGTTGCATACCCTTCATAGGCGACACCTTGAGATAGACAAAATCATCAAGCTCATACGAAATGTCACGGTGCTTGCTATCGTAATAGCTCTTCTGACGGGACTGATCTGCTCTGAGGTTGTCGCGAATGATCCGACATATCTCCTCAGCTTCTTCTATCATATCATTGCCAAGGATCTGACGCTCGCCTGTCTGGGACCAGTTGAGCGGAGTACGGCACTTCCTGCCATAGAGAATTTCAAACGGAGCCTTGCTAGAACTGGCTTGATAACTGTTGTTATACGAGAACTCCGCGAAAGGCAGATAATCTTCCCACTTCATACCAAAAGAGATAACACAGGCTCTCAGCATGTCCTCAAGAACTTGATTCACTCTCTCCACTTGACCACTAGTCTGAGGATGGAACGCTGTGCTGAAGCGGATCTTCGTGCCCATAGCAGACTGAAAGGAGTCCCAGAACTTGGAAGTGAAGATACTTCCGCGATCTTACGAGATCATCATAGGTACACCGTGCAAAGAGACAATCCTGGAGGTGTACAACTCTGCCAGCTGAGCTGCTGAAATGTACTCCTTAACTGGAAGGAAATGCGCCACTTTACTCAATTTGTCGATGATGACGAAGATAGCATCATTGCCCTTCTTGGACTTCGGAAACCCGGTGACGAAGTCCATCTCAATGTGATCGAACTTCCACTCAGGAATCGGCAAAGGCTGCAAGAGGCCCGCTGGTCTTTGATGTTCTGCTTTCACCCTTCGACATACATCACACTCGTTTACGAATTGTGCAATTTCACGTTTCATATGGGTCCACCAGAAAGTCTCCTTCAAGTCATGGTACAATTTGGAACTTCCAGGATGAATAGAGAGCAGAGAGTTATGAGCTTCTTCCGTGATCACCTTCCTGAGATCACCTTTCGGGACGACAAGGCGGTCCTCGAAAAACAAAGTGTCCCTGGCATCAACAGTGAAACACTTATACTTGGGAAGACTCTTTCCCACACCAATCTTGACCTTCTTCACCATAGCTTCAAGTAGCTGAGCTGCTCTGACCTGATCTTCCAAGGTAGGAGAGATCAGAAGGTTCGCAAGAAAACCCTGAGGAACCAGCTGAAGATTGAGCTTCCTGAAAGACTCAGAAAGACCCGGCTGGAGAGGTTGCAGAATCAGACTGTTGCAATATGCCTTCGTGCTCAATGCATCTGCCACAACATTTGCCTTGCCTGGCGTGTACTCAACACTCGGATTAAAATCCTGGAGCATTTCCACCCAACGTGTTTGCCGAAGATTCAAGTTAGGCTGAGTGAAGATATACTTGAGGCTCTTGTGATCGGTGAAAACTTCAACCTTACGTTCCAACAAGAGATGTCTCCAAGTCATCTAGGCGTGCACAACAGCTGCTAGCTCGAGATCGTGCACAGGATAGTTCTTCTCCGCAGGCTTCAGCTGCCTGGAGGTATAAGCGACCACCTTCCTATCTTGCATCAAGACTGCACCAAAACCCTGGAGAGAAGCATCACAAAAGACCTGGTACGGCTTGGAATCATCCGAAGGAGCCAATACCGGAGTGGAGATATGCTTCTCTTTGAGTGTATCGAAATCCAGTTGACACTCTGGAGACCAAACATACTTGACACCCTTCTGAAGAAGACTAGAGAGCGGCTTGGCGATTTTGGAGAAGTTCTCAACGAATCTTCTGCAATATCCGGCAAGACCGAGAAAGCTTCGAAGCTGCTTCACATTCTGCGGAGGTTCCCATTCAACAATGGCATGAACCTTGGACGGGTCAACCTTAATGCCCTCGGCAGAGATAATATGCCCAAGATAAACCACTTCTTTCAGCCAGAACTCGCACTTGGAAAACTTGGCATACAGCTTGTATTCTCTCAGTTTATCAAGCACCAACCTGAGATGTTTCTCATGTTCTTCCTCATCCTCAGAAAAGACCAGAATGTCGTGTAGATAGAGCAAGATAAATTCATTCTTAAATGGTGAGAAAATTTAGTTCATCAATCGGCAAAAAGTCGGAGGAGCATTAGCCATACCAAAAGACATGACCGTGTACTCATACGAGCCAAAACTGGTCCTGAATGCCGTCTTGGGAATGTATTCCTCGCGAATGCGAATCTGATGATAGCCCATTCCGAGATCAAGCTTGGAGAATACTTTAGCACCTTTCAGCTGTTCGAACAACTCATTTATGTTTGGAAGTGGATATTTGTTCTTGATTGTCTTCTTGTTCAATGGACGGTAATCGACACAGAGCCGGTCCGAACCATCCTTCTTCTTGACAAACAGAACACCACATCCCCACGGAGACGAGCTTGGTCTGATCAAACCTAAACGCTCCTGCTCATCGAGTTGCTTCTTGAGTTCCTTCAACTCTTCTGGACCCAGCTTGTACGGTCGTTTGCACACTGGCTCTGTGCCTGGCTCAAGCTCAATGACGAACTCCACTTCGCGGTGCGGAGGCATGGCTGGCAGCTCTTCAGGAAACACATCTTGATATTCGCAGACTACTGGAACTTGCTCAATGGGAGTGATCTCACCCTTTTCATTCAAGGAGAACAAGCGGATTGTGTCATCGCGCGCCGCGAATATAATCACATCCTCCGAAGAGTGGGTAAGTTTCACTTCTTTAGCTTCACAATCAATTGATGCCTTGTTCATGGCCAACCAGTCCATACCAAGGATCAAATCAATGTCGGACTTGCCCAAGACAATAGGAGACGCCAGAAAAGCATAATTGCCCATCTTGACAGAAACATCTGGGACGAACAACCAAGAGCTCATCCGCATACCGGGAGACACAACTTGCAATGACTTGGGAAGGAACTCGGTCGCAAAATTATTACCAAATGCAAAGGGGTATGACATGAAGAAATGCGGAGCGCCAGAATCAAACAAGACTTTAGCAGGAATATCATTGACGGGGAGGTTACCCATGATCACATCCGATAAATTTTCTGCCTCAGCTGCATTCACCATGTTGAGTCGAGCTGATCTGGGGTTGAACTTCACAAGAGCGTTTCTTGGAGGTTTGCCTGGAGGAGGAGGCGGCAGACGGAGCTGAGAAGTGCATTTGTTGGCATAGTGACCCTTCTGCCCACATTTGTGACAAATGACATCTGCTGGCTGCCTGAACTGAATCTAAGGAGGGCCTTGCTTCTGATGTTGGTATCTCTGCTGGAAGCCAGGGTTGGGTGGGTGGGAAGAACCACGTCCACCTGACTGCTTCGGCTGCTGAGAGTGCCGAGGAGGAGGAGGAGAAACCCAAAACCTCTGTTGCTTCTGAACCACGTGAGTCGAGGAAGAGCTGGAATCTCTGAAGCGCTTCTTGGAGTTCTCCACCCTGAGCAAGGCTGCCTCTGCTCTGAGAGCTAAGTTGTAGAACTTGTCAAACTCCTCAGGATCGTGCAAATCAAGTGCTAACTGCAAATCCTCCTTCAAGCCACCCCTGACTGGTAGATCTTTCTCTTCTGATCCGGAACATCCTGCAGTGCGTAACGGGCCAGCTCGTGGAACTCAACATTGTACTTGTACACAGAATTGCTGCCCTGCTTCAAACGCCTGAACTTCTCACGCATCTCCTCAACAAAACTGGAAGGGATGTAGTGGGACCTGAAGTCACGACAAAACTCGTCCCAAGACATCACCCTGCCACCTCTGGAGTCCTTAAGCTGCTGCCACCAAATAGAAGCCTGCCCCTTCAACTGAAACGTTGCAAACTTGACATAGTCCTCCGGACGCACATTGCTACACTCGAAATGCTTGTTCATATCACGGATCCAATCTTCCGCATCAAACGGCTGGTCGCAAGAAGTGAACGTCTTAGGCTGGTTTGACAGGAACTGACTCAGACTGGCGAAGTGATTGCCACCCTGCTGAAAATTGCCCTGCTGATGATTGGCTCTCTCCTGGATCAACTGCAACAGCATCTACGTGTTTGCATTAGTAGCTCCCATCATCGCCTGCCAGGCCTCTGCAGGAGGAGGCGGCGGCGGAGGAGGAGGAGGAGGTGGAGGCGGCATATCCTCACGTGCTGGGGTCTGACGAGTTGGTGGAGCCATCCTGAAGACGGACAGCATATTAGTCCACAGAATAATTGAAGATATTGCTGAATCAAAAGACACGATATCTGAATAGAATTTAGCATTGCACTCGAACAACATAGCGAGAGTGCATCCTCAAAGTAACAGACGACAAAATTCCGATAAGGACCACTGTAACCAAGTGTGAGCTAGAGCTGCTCGAAACAAACATATGATCGAGATTTCCCAAACCTCAATCAAGCGTCTGTAAGAAGATAGTCCTATAAGATACCACTAGATATCCCACCTAGTTCAACAAAACAAAGGGTGCGGCTTGCAATTAGCCAGAACAAACTCATGAGAAAGATTCCGTCCGATATTTTCATGGACAGGATCGCACGGGCTCGATTTTACAGTAGCCATCAAGTGCAAGGCAGTGCACCCGACATACGAAGCGTCCCCGAGTCGTAGCAAGCTACAAGGACTCTTTAAGACACAACGTGTACCGCTGTAAGTCAACCGTGAACAAACGAATCCACTAGATGTCGAACCCCAACTTAACATCAACCATTTGTTGGAAGATTGTCCTATAAGTAACTACTTGAATTCCCACCTATGAATTCCTGAAATAACTGGTCATGCAATCAGGTACACAGATACAAGGAGTATTTCACACAACTCCTAAACTAACCCATCACCTGTATCACATCCTTCAACACACAACCAGCATCTCGGACCTTCATCTACAACAGATCCTCATGATCACAACGATACAAAGTGTGGTAATGCCCCCGAACAATCTACACCAGTACTGGGGACATCGGGGTTATCTCACCACTACCCGTATTGAAGCAATAACGAACACCCTCCATTCTTAGATACTCAGAAATCTGAATGATGGCAATGTGCGCGATAATCCCTGGACCTCAACTCCCCTGATACTTAGAGCAGATAGGAGGCACCAGGACATGATTCCGTCACATCGAAATCATATAGATTTCACAAATACCCGCGTGATCCTAAAAAAATTTTGAGCGAGAAAAGGAGTAGAGTTAAAGATTTCCTAAGACGGGACCTCACCAGAGCAAAGAAGAGGAGAAAAAAGAAACCTACTCTCCGATATAACTACGACTCAAAACATTTTCTAGACTCGACTCGGCCAGATACGATCACACAAAGGCTCCTATGGTCATAACGCTCTGATTACCAACTTGTAACGACCAGGATGCGGTCCTTTTCGATGTGGGGGTCGAGGCCCCCGAATAGGAAAGAAGCGCATCTAAGCGTTTTGCAAGCAAGTAACATAGCACAAATAATAATAAAAATAGACAATTCGGGATTCAACTGTCTTCTTAATAATAACTCAGAGTACAACACAGATACAAACAAGGTAGTTCTGCTACGGACTACAAAACATGGAAAATGCTATGCTACCCTGCTGCAGGCCCACGATCACGACCACGCCTCAGTCCTCTGGATAGTTCACGTAGAGGCGGTCTGTCTCCTCGTCGTACTACCACGCCAGCTGGGTGACGTCGGGATCATCTGTCTCTGGGGTACGTGTTCCTGCTGGGAGTTCCGGAGGAATCCGTGAGCCACGGGGACTCAGCAATCTAAGACCTTGGTGCCAGAACTAGTCATGTTATTGGGTAAGGTAGGGGCAAAGTGTATCAGGCTGCGGCATCCTTCGCTTGATCAAGTGGCTAACTTACGCAAAGCAGAAGTAAAGGTGGTCTACACTAACGGTCGGATTTACTTGATCACTAAGTGATCCTGAACACCTACCTACGGCATTCATAACCCCACCGTGTTCCCGATCGAAGAGGGATCTTCGAAGGGACAGTGACGGTTACGCACACAGTTGGCAGTTTTATTTATTTATGTTTAAGTTCTCTAATACCGGATGTTAACAAAATATTCCAAGTTGCCACATAACCGCGGGCACGGCTTTCCAAAAGATTAAACCCTGCAGGGGTGCTCCAACTAGTCCATCACAAACGAACACAGGCCGCAAAGGCATCCTCTATCACGAATCTCGTGATCTCGTCGGATTCCTTAGAGGAAAACCTCAACTCTGGGGGAACCCAAAGCTTCACTGGGATTCCTATACGCAAGATATACCGCTTAGGTAAGGCAAGGCTAGCAGGACCTCCCGACGTGTCGACGACCCCGATAAGAGCCGCGTATCTCAGTCTCAGGAAACGCCGTATGGAACTAGCTACAGGTACCAAACCTCAAGTTTCCTTGTGGTGGCCCCACAGGCAGACCAGTTTCGAACAACACTTATGAGGAGCACTGGCCCGGGTTTGTTGATTAAAGATCCTCGGGGTAGCTACTCCCTATGCAGATTATTATTAAGTTATTAGCAAATTAACACCAATGTTGGGTCCTGCCGGACAAGCCTTCGCACTACGCGATTTATCAAGGGGGTCCCCTAACAACCCCGAACGTGTTAGGAGCGATCATTATGGAATCAAACACCGGTAACCGGTAACTAAGGCGGAAATAACGGAACAAAGCACCCGGCAAAAGGCTAAGCCTCCCGTCATTTACCAGGTATATAGGTGCATTAAATGAATAACAGAATTTAAGATAATGATATCAAAGCTCATGTTTTTCACATGAGGCAAAGCACCTGCAACTATCAAAGCTAACATTAGAAGCTGAGCAAGCCTACTTAGCCATACAAGTTTGCTAGGAAGGAGTACGGTGTTTGGGCTCATGACATATGAAGAGGCAATTTAAATTCAGTGGTAGGCAGCGAGCAATATGACATGGAAACGAAACTAGCATAACAAGTCTAGAGATGGAATCAAGGTCATATCATCTTGCATGTGATATCCTCAGCTTGGAATGGTTCTGGATCGTCCTGCACGTACTCTCCCGACTCCACGTATTCGTTCTCCGATCCCGGTGCTACCCAACATATGAATAACAGCCAATGAACAGCAGCACCACAAGATGCAACAATCACATGATGCATGAGATGAAAATTGAGCATGCACCACTATTTCTATCACTAGCACAAGCAAAATAAACTACTGCAAGTTTCTGGACAGAACTGTACACTAAGCTATTTTGACATGCATGAGAATGACATGAACAGATGCGGCTCGTGAAAACGGTGCAAAACCATATAAAGAACATTGCAAACGGAGCTACGGATCAACGGGAATCAACGAAACAAGATATGAAGCCCTACGTGGAAGATTCAACACCACACACCCCAATGGCACAAATCTGGTATTCCCAGGTTGCCAAGACCTGT
The DNA here is from genome assembly GCF_904849725.1 of Hordeum vulgare subsp. vulgare. Taxonomy (NCBI): domain Eukaryota; kingdom Viridiplantae; phylum Streptophyta; class Magnoliopsida; order Poales; family Poaceae; genus Hordeum; species Hordeum vulgare. Next base: position 212,044,743 of record NC_058524.1, on the reverse strand, counting down.
AACAACCCAACATGAATGGATTGGAGCAAGGGATAACACCACAACATCAATTAAGCACACACTTTGATCAAAATGACAAAACTACATAATCTGCCATAATCTGCATCTTAGCTATTTGGGAGCTACATGCAACATAGCTACATGCCTTCAAACATGACAAATAATATATGTGGCTGTTGCCAACCAAGATCATTACAAGCACCAGCAAGAATCACAGCAAAATGAATTAAACTCTAGAAGATACAAGGCCACAAACTTTCCCAAAACCATCAGATCTCAGGGACGTGAAAATTCCTGCACCTGAGTTTCTGTCTCTGTTCTGAAGCATTTTGACAGCAATCAAAACACAACCTATTGGACTCCAAATGATTTGAAAATTGACAGGAAGCTTCACAAACATACCAGGTTCAAAATCCTAGCACTGAACTAGGGCTAGTTCTCAACAGAATGACCAGCACATCCTCATCTATAAGAGAAGAAAATGTTTCCATCATCCCAGACTTAGTGAAATTTCAGAGTTCACTAATCTGGAATTTTTCAGCCACATGCCCACTTTGTCTAGGCATAGTTTGGACACACAAAACACCAAGAGGTAATTGCCACCACTATAGTGTAGAGCAAAATCCTTCTATCACACAAAAACTCATGCCCTTGGGCTCCACCTATTTCATGGAATTAAAGATCAAACTTGCTACAAATCTGAATATGCAACTCCATAAAGTACCCTTCTAAGACAACAACTACAAAGGTAGGGTTCATGTGCACAATGACAAAGTGACATGGGGGTTTGAACCCCATGTTTGTGTCATGCACATCAACAACACCAATACTTCTCACAATCCAACCCCACACACAACATGCCCTCTCTCATATTAAACATGAGGAGGTGTTCAACTTGCAAAAAGGGGGAAGGTCCACACACACACATTTCATCACAATACCCTCATCACAAGAACTTAATCTCAAGCACAACATGAAGGAACAACTTCTATGCAAGTAAACATGGATCCACACATACATACACTCCTGCTAGGTACCACATATGTGTGCACTACTTACACACACATCACCTCAACACACACATCTCGCCTATTCCACAATGCACCTACTTGCAAGTACTACACACCCAAACACACTAGCAAGATCACATAAGCCACTTCCAATTAAGCCACATAAACACATCACACAACACTTGCACTATCACATGTGTGTGCACACACACATCACAACCAAAGAACCTGCCTCTATCTATGCACAGCAGGAGAAGGGATCGAAATGGTCCACTTTAGTGCCTATGGGTTAGGCACAAATATGGTAAGACAAGCAAAAGAAATAGGAATAAAAGAAAAGGCAAAAAAAATACATCAGGGGCACCTGGGATTCGAACCCAGAACCCACTGACGCCACAAACTACTCTCTACCACTCTGCTACTGTCAACTATTCGACAGAACGAAGGGTTCAGGCGAGTTGAGGCCATTCCTGCAGTAATCTGTGCTCATAATTCAGAGAAGCAAAAAGGTGCCGCGGGGAGGGATCGAACCCAGCACCTGCATCTAACACAACAGGGAACAACCACTGGGCTACGACATGGATACAGGCACAAGGGGGGAACTGAAACACGTAAGCTAACGGAAAAACCCCCTCTGCCTACAGAGAACACCAGCGACAGAGAGCTACCGGGTTTCTCTTGCCGGCGTTGTTGCTGCTGCGCTGCGCTACCGAAGTAGAGCCCCTGCAACACAATGTTGCAACCAGAAGGGGAGAGCTCCCCTGCTACAACTACCTCTCTACACACACCCTGACCGAGAAGATGCACGCACACAAACTTGCTGGGCTCTAACGAACAACACTCGAGAGGAAGACGATGACCCTATCTCGGATCTAGGGCGAACCAGGGAGGAAGAAGGAGGGGGCACGACGTCCTCACCTAGGGAAGAAGTAGGAGGCCGATCTACAGGAGGAGGCTGGCCGGAGAGGAAGAAGAAGTCGAAGTAGTTCTACTGATCTGCAGAACTGAAGAAGAGGAGGTAGTCCACCGGGTTCACGGCGAAGGCGAGCTCTTGCTAGACGGTGGTGTCGCTCCCCGGGGCTTCTAGCGCCGGGAATGGGTCGCGGGGAACCACCCCGAGCCCCCGGACATGGCGGCCTTGCCGCTCGACGGTGCACGCCGGGGTAGACGCGGCGTGGAGCTCCATGTTCTCTCTGCTACCCTACAGGAACTTACCAGGAAAGGAGAAAGAAGAGAGATGGAGGGGAGAAGAGAGGTGGCGGCGGCGGGATAGGGAAGGAGAGGAACCCTAGGCCGAGGGGAGGCACGGACGCCAACGCAATTTAAAGGGGGTTCCTCGACGTTGCTGCTCACGGCGTCAACTTCCTCTCTCTCTCTCTCGTTCTGACGGAAAGGTGCAGCGAGCGGGACGGTGTTTGCAGGTGGAGGAGGGAGGCCGCGGGCTGTGCTCCTGCGTGTAGAGGTAAGGGCCAGGGAGGAAATACTGGGCCTCCCTGGGTGGGAGTGAGCCCACCACAGAAGGGAAAGAAAAGAAAACCAACCTGGAGTTTATTTATATTTAGGAAAAAAACAGAGAAAGGAAAAAACCCTCAAGACTACTGCTGATAATAAAAATCATAACAAAAATGTCCGTGGGCCTAAAAATACCCCAGCTATTTAAATAGAATACCCCCAGCATTTATGGGGCTACTTTCATAAATCCAAAACAGCATTTATTTAATCTGTTATGTGATTTATATTCACCCCCAGGACCAAGAATAAAATTCTAAACCATCACATCATCATTTCCACAATAACCTTTAAACACAAGACATTTTTAAAGTGGCTGTTGGGAAGGTGGAATTTTGAGCAAGAGATAATAGGAAAAGGGAAAGGGTTTGAAATGTGCAAAGAGCTTTGAAATCCCAAGCAACCACTATTTCTACACACACCAACATCACATGTTATCACAAGATCACATCCAACACAAGACCACAAATACCACATGTAATCAAATGGCCACTTTGCAACAACAAGAGCACATGGGCATGCAATGTTATGCTATGCATGCATGCATGAGAAGGAAATAGCAAGGAACACACATGAAATCATGGTACCAACTTAACATCATAATCTCTGACAAGGTAGTCCCACATGAAGTAGGTCCAAAAAGGGTAGGTTCTACACTTGGGGCATTACAGAGTGGAAAGAGCTCAAGCTTGGGGATGCCCAAGGCATCCCAAGCCAAGTTCAAGGACACCAAAAAGCCTAAGCTTGGGGATGCCCCGGGAAGGCATCCCCTCTTGCGTCTTCAATCCATCGGTAACATTACTTGGAGCTATATTTTTATTCACCACATGATATGTGTTTTGCTTGGAGCATCTTGTATCGTAGGAGTCTTTTCTTTTTGTTGTGTCACAATCATCCTTGCTGCACACCTTTTGAGAGAGACATACACTGTGACGCCCTCGATTTAATCATACACTAATCATACACGCAAATGCGTACGATCAAACTCAAGGACTCACGGGAAGATATCACAACACAACTCTAGACACAAATAAAACAACATCAGCTTCATATTACGAGCCAGGGGCCTCAAGGGCTAGAATACGGAAGCTCGATAAACACACGCGTTAGCAGAAGCAACAATATCTGAGTACAGACATAAAACATGGGGTGCCTTAGAGAAGGCTAGCACAAAAGATACAATGATCGAATGAGGCGAGGCCTCCTGCCTGGGAATCTCCTAACTACTCCTGGTCATCAGCGGCCTCCATGAAGAAATCACCATCGGCGCAGCATGCGTCAGCAGGAAACTCCTCTCCTGGGCTCCAATATCTGGTCGCAGCAACGGATCAAGAGGACAAAGGGGGAGCAAAGCAACGGTGAGTACTCATCCAAAGTACTCGCAAGTCTTACATCAGAACTATTCTAAGTATGCATGAGTATCAAAGAAGGGGGGTGGTTATATGTGGACTGACTGCAGCAATGCGAGAATGGAGAGAGAAGACCTAGTCCTATTGAAGACTAGCATCTTCAGGATCTTGCAGCAATAGACGAGAGTAGAACAGGCGTAACACAAATAATAGTCATATTGTTGCAGCAATATTAAAGTGAGGTCACGCCCAAAGATCCTCCCTCGACTCCATGCGAGGAAGCAATCCCGAGGCAACTAATTCCAGTTAAGTAAGAATTGTAGTTGTATAAGATCAGGGCACAACTCCAAGTCGTCCTGTAACCGTGGACACGGCTATTCGAATAGTTAATTTTCATCCCTGCAGGGGTGCACCACATGTCCCGTCACGCTCGATAACACTCTGGCCGGACACACTTTTCTCGGTCCTGCCCGGCCTCGGTATATCGACACGTCACAGCCCCACCTATGACTAATCCGAGAGGCCAGCCCGCCGGTCTAACTCCTAAGCACAAAGGGTTCATGGGCCCAGTTCCCCTTCGCGCTCTTGCACGTGGCGTGGGCGGCCGACGTCAGTCCTAGCATCCCTTAATCACAAGCGCGATGCATCTCGGGACCACTCGGGCGCGCGCCGCTACATTGCTGACATCTGAAAAGCTTCGGCTGATACCGCGACGCCGAGTACCCATAATTCTTCCCGCGTAGCCGGTTAGTGTGAAAAGGTCTTCGACCAACCCAGATCAAATACCCAAATCCATTAACATTTTAATTAGGCCATCGACACAGTCTCGCGGGAATCCACCCGTCTTAACAACTAATCACCAATGATCCCAGTAACATGGTCGAGTAACTGTGTGGTTATAACATCGGGGGAACCCGAGGTATCACCCTCGTTGGATTCTCAATGATGTATCCGTCAAGGTGGGCTTAGAGGAATCACCCTCGAGGTTCCAACACTTGAGGGGTCGCACGACAGAGGCATCGCCGGGAATGGTGAAAGAGGAATCACCATCGATAACCACGACCGACTAGCTATACTACAGAGATATGATCAGGAGTACTTAGCGAGGTGTCACCCTCGGTACCCGATAGTATCCTGTAGCATCGTACAACTAAGGGGGGGGGGGGTATGTGCTGTGTCGGGTCTGGCTCGTCGATTAGGGATCGAGAATTGAAAACAAGCGGGGCAACTGGACTACGGGGTCAGAGGGGATGACTGCTCCACCTATACTAAGCAGATTAAAGGTACATGACTGAAAGTAGCAGTTCATCAAAATTAGGCTATGCATCAGATATAGGAGCTATCTACAACAGTAGCAAAATACTAATGCAAGCAGTAGGAAGAAAGACATAGGCGATATAGGAATGATCAAGGGGGTTTGCTTGCCTTGCTGCTCTGCGGCAAAGGACTGATCGGCCAGGTCGTAGATGTATCCGGCAGCAGCGTCAGTCTCAGGGTCTACCAGTAAGAAGAGGGGGAAGAAACAATAAATAATAGCAACGGTGCAACACAATGCATGACATGGCAAGATGCAGGCTAGACATGAGCTAACGCAGCAACATCCGTCATAGACGGATCGGAAGAATATCTGACGATATTTTCCGGGTCTCGGGCTACTATTGGACAGATGGAAAACATTGAAAAATTGCATGTTTGCTCTGCTAGGGATGTGTGACACACGAATGGACCGTGTATCCGGGTTCGTCTCGTTGTGCTGATCAACTTTCATGTTGAAAGTATTTTGATTTCACTTACGGATTATTTTATATTAATTTTGAATAATTAGGAATTAAAAACAGATTTAATTAATTTAATTAAAAGCTAATATGACACCAGCATGATGTCACGCTAACATCAGCAGTTGACTGGTCAACTGACCAGTGGGTCCCGAACGTCATAGACACAAGTTTTTAAATTAAGATTAAATAGTAATTAATCAAATTAATTTAGGGGGGACCCACGTGCCATACTCTAATTATTCTAATTACTTAATTATCCATTTAATTAGTTAACCAATTAATATATCTAATCATTTATTTATTATTTTATTAATAAAAACATACATATATATATATATATTTCTTTTTTCTTTTTCTTTCCTCTACAAACATGTATACATACAAAATATAACATACATACAAATTACATACATACACAAATACAACCTTTTCATTTTTATCTCCCTGTAACACATCTCTGTGCTAACCTTCAAACTCTGTGCTCATCTGTGCCATCTCTCTCAACAGAGGGAAAGGAGGCAACCTCCAACTACACCTAGAGGAAACCATCGGTGCTGGAACGAGGAACTAATTTCCGGAATGGAACCGGGGCGAGAAACGGAAGGAGAGGGTGGCGGGAGCCGCGGTGCCTCACCACCGTTGACGGGGAAGCAGAGGCACGACGTAGAGGTAGACCGACCGGGAGGTGGTTGGGGAGGAGGATGCCGGCGAATCCGGCGTGGCGGAGCCCGGGACGGGGCCGATCGAACGCGGTGGAGCGGTTCCGGTGAGCTTGTTGACGAGGAGGCCGGTCGTGTGACGAGGAGGGGCCGGCCGGTGGCGCCGGTTGCGGAGGTCGTCGGGGCGGTGCAGTTTGAGGGAAGGGCGAGCCGTGGGGGCCGCCGGAGTGGAGAAGGGCTCGCCAAGGAGGGGGGCAGCAAGATGGGAAGGTAGAGGTGGGGGCCGCCGGAGTGGAGAAGGGTGACGGTGTCGACGGGCGAGGCGCCAGGGGGCCTGGCGCAGGGGAGGCACTGGTGGCGGTCCGAGGAGGAGGCGGAGAGGGTGAGGGTTCCTCGCGAGGGGAGGGGGCTCGCGACGGGAAGGAGATTGGGGGCGAGGGGGGCCGATCCCCTCGTGGGTTCGGTGAGTGGGGGAGACGAGGGAGACCGAGGGGCGAGCGGGGGGGGGGGTAGGATCTTGTGGGGGGGGTTGGTGCGGGAGAGGAAGGAGCTGTGCGCCGGAGGGAGGCAGGGGCCTCGATCCTTGGGAGGAGGAGGGAGGCCGAGAGAGGAGCGTTAGGTGGGGGAGGCTCGGTGGGGAAGGAGCCCGTGGGGGCCCCGGCCGAGGCACCGGTGGGGAGGGGAGGCCACCGGGGAGGTGAGGGCCGCCGGAGACGGGGCTCCCAGGGATGGGGAGGTTGGCCGGCGGGCATGGGGCTCCCGGGGATGGGGTGGGTCGCCGGCGAGATGGGGAGGGAGAGGGATGTTGGGTGGAGGTCGACGGGAGGGTGTGTGGGGGAGGGCCTGGACGGGATCAGGTGCTAGGAGCCGAGCGAGGGGGGAAGGATAGGGCGGTTGGAGGCGGCCTGGGACGAGGTGAAGAGAGGAGGGAGACCAGGGGCGAGCGGATCTCGTGGGGTAGGTGGGGCGACGGGATTGGCGGTAGGTGGGGGCAGGTGGGAGCGGTTGGTGGCTCGGTAGGTGGCCCCGCGGCGTTAGGTGGGAGGCTGGGTGGCGGCGGCGGCCACAGGATGGGGAGGGAGCCGGATCGCTAGGGTTGCCCCGCGGCAGTTGGAGGCTGGGCCGGCTGGGCCACTAGGCCAAGTTGGGCCAGATTTTTTTCTTTTGTTTTTTTATATTTCATTTTTAGTTTTATTTTACCCTTTTGCTTATTTCTATATTTTGAGATTTTTCTGCATTCTAGTTTAGAAAATATATTAACCATTATTTATCTCCTACAACTCAAACATTTTTTTTACATTTGAAAATTTTATTCGGTTGTTTTTACATTAAATATGATAACTGCTTTGATTTTTATTAACTGACAAATCTAGCTCAGTTAAAAATGATGACCTAGCATCATTAGGGTGCGGTTACTGTAGCTTAACTACCGTGGTGTCACAACTCTCCCCTACTAACAAGAATTCTCGTCCCGAGAATTAAGAGGTAGAAGGAAAGAGCTCGGGGTATTCATCACGAAGATGATCCTCGCGTTCCCAAGTGGCATCATCTTCAGAATGATTTGACCACTGCACTTTAAGGAACTTGGTGACTTTGCGATGAATCTTACGTTCAGTTTGGTCGAGAATACGAACCGGATGCTCTTTATAAGAGAGTCTTGTTGTAGCTCAAGCATATCATGATCCACTGCTCGGATAGGACCCTTGAAGCAGCGGTGGAGCTGAGACACATGGAAGACACCGTGAACATGAGAAAGGTTCACCCGCAGTTCAAATTGATAAGCTACCTTTCCACGCCTTTCGAGAACAGTGAAAGGACCAATATAGCGAGGAGCTAACTTGCCCTTGATTCCAAAACGATGTGCACCTCTCATTGGTGTGACACGGAGATAAGCCTTTTAGCCCGGTTGATAGACCATATCTTGATGATGACGGTCATACTGACTCTTTTGACGAGACTAAGCAGCCTTCAGATTCCCCAGAACAACGCGGATTTGATCTTCAACATGTTGGATAAATATCCGGGCCGAAGAGTGATCGGTCCATTGAACTGTGCCTCGAGAATTACATATGAAGCCAAGTGTAAGGGATACCTTGGAGTCAAAGATGTACATGAGAGTCAGGTTTCAATCTTGTGGAACTTGGGTTATAGGTCCACCATGTGGGCCGAGAGTAGATAGAGGGGTGACATATTATACGGTCTTGGTAGCAAGACATGTCAGAGGATAACCTGTCAGTTATGTTGGAACAACATCGGTACCAATGGCGGGGGACAAATAGAACCATTTTCCTGCTCGTTGAAACGAGGCGGACCAATAGGCAAGGTTCTCGTCCACCGGCGGCTACCGGAATGTTATCCACAATAGTAACAGGGTCTTACTGATAGAGTCCTATACCGTGAATTTAACCTAAGTAGGGAATTAACATTGCTTAGATAAGTTATGCCACACGAAAGGTCAAACAGACCAATAGGAAGGAAAATGTGTCCACACACACAGGTATTAAAGTATACCATTCCCGAGGAAAAATAGGGTATGGTATACATGATAGGTCATCAAGTACAGAACCTTATAGATAAAGAGGCAAGAAGACTCATGATGTTTACCCATACCACGCGGTCTGAATAATTGATCAGGAACAATTTAGCATTGTGCTTCCAATGTTCTGGTTGAAATTTGAAGTACCACATCCGTGCTTCGGGGTAGGATCGACATGGTCATCAGATAAAGGTTGGACTTTGGGTACACAAAGAATTCATCAAAAACAACTTATAAAATAAACCATATAGTTTCCGCATGGAAGAAGGCGAATCTTACATATGGGAGGATTTATAACAATAGGTCCTTCGGCCCGGCGTGCCACACAAGACATCACCGTACCAGATTACATAAGACCAAAGTAACAATTTATAGGAAAATGTTCCAACCATCATACCTGCCCGAGATTCAGATCTGATTGGTGTCAGGACACCTCAGGCTCAAGATTCCTGAGAAGAAAAATGAAGATGCAAGATTCTCATGATATGAGCTACACAAGCAACTCTTAAATCATGAGTTCGACTGTAAGACATATGAACACAATGTCAAGACATTCGTGTCCACATAGAATTCTTACATCAAAGTGCAACTGAGTTATCATTTGGAAACCATCATCGAGAATAACAAGGCTCCATGTGTAAGTATGAATTAGCTCTTATGAAGGAACTTCTTTTCCTTGATCAAATTAGTCAGTGACTTCGCGTGCTAAGAGAAATTATATGAAGTGAAGATAACAAATCTTCAAAACATATAACACTTTGCGCATGCGTGAATGATATGGTATTTCCCGAGAGGAAGCGAAACAAAACTTTCACTTATTCACAGCGGAAAGAGTGCACATGAACTTTGGGCAATACACTGCTTCTACCCAACCTATTCTTCACGATCCAGACACAAGGACAATGCCTTCAAGAGCTTCACCATGGGGCATGGAGAAGTTGAGGGTGTATCTGATGGCCTCAACAACAATCCCTCAAGAATTTGACAGGGATGAATTTCCAAAATTATAACATCAAAGAGATAGCATTTGTCATTTGCTCAAGGGAACAACAACAATTAATCATTGGTAAAAGGGTGCACTCTGAAATACTGAGTGAGTAGCACGACCGATGCTAAAATGATGAGTCAACACCCAACACACTAAGAATGAAACAATCAGTTGTTAAACTCAAGGCAACAGGGTTGCCAGAAATATTGGAATCACACATCAGAGTTCACTTGTTGGTATTCCGGTTCGAAACAACACGGAACCAAGAAATGAATAGTGATGGCGAGAGATATTGCTATATCAAGAATTCTTAAGAGGCGTTCAATCCTCACGACATTCTTGACAGAAAATATAGTAATACTTCAAGGTAGAAGATAACATAAGCTGAATAGCAAGGAACTCAAGGGACAACACAAAACATGAACACGTTCGTGTTGGAGGGAAGGTAAACAATGATGTCGATGATAATACAATCATCGGGGGGCAAGGATGGTATTTGTCAACATGCATTCGATTGATACCCTGCAAGAGGTTAGAATGCTGATGATGATCACGACACATTTGTCAAGAAATTTCATGAAGATGTAATCGTTCAGCGACGACATCAAGCAGGGGAATGATGAAGCAAGAGGTTGTCGGAATCACAGATAAGACTGCTAGCTTAGAATTGAGATTGCCTTTCAGGAAAACCAACATGATGTGGAAAGCTTGATGTAAGCTTAACGTATAGTTGGAATTGTGTTCCAGGGATGAAGGATATAGATAGTACGGTCGAGCTCCAACATGACGATGATGCAGCTTAACAGCTTGGAATGACATCATCGAGTACAAACTCGTAAACAAGGAAGATTACAAAAAATTGTCGAATCGCAATGCGTACTCGATTCAGTTATCGATGTACTCGCGTGTCCAACATCTCAAAAACGAGGAAACTGGAATTGATGGAAATATCATAGTTGATGAGGATCTCACAAGAAGTTATGCAGCTCCGTGATAATTTTCGGGATACGAGGGATAATACTCGGAGGTAGATCAACACTAAAGCTCGGACCAATGTATTTATTTGAAGAAGGCAAGTACTTTAACTCGTCTGAGAATAAAGTCAAGGTAGGACAACATGGTCGGAACCACGATTGCAAAGGACAAGATCACAGATACCAGATTGAAACCACAAAATGAATAATTATCGATACGAGAAGTTTCCATGATAGGATCAACGTCGTTTCCATGGGCATGAACACAAGTTCAAGGTTGATTCCCACTTCATCAATGCATCACCTGCCATTTACTCCTCGACTTTGATCAGGTTGTAGCTTTGAAAGGATATCGGCAAGGCACCAGAAGAGTAAGACTCATGAAAACTTTTCGAGTCATCTTGATTTAGGAAGGCATAGGTTCAACCCGTCGGGGCATCTTAGGAACATATACCATACACTCCAAGAGTAATTAACACATGCTTGAAGGGCATGGCTGACAAAAGCGTAGGGTACAACTCATCAGAGGGAGAAGACACAATTTACCAATGGCATCCTGTGTCAGGGGAAACAATCACAAGAATTTTTCGAAAGTAAAGGATGTCGTCGGATAATAACCCAGCCATGAGTCTGGCAATCCATGAAAGATCTGATGTGAGTATCGGTACTCAATCAGAGGGAGATAGGATGCAATGCATCGGGTTATAGAACATCTGAAAATTATTGATACTTAATTATCAAAGGAATTAGGATTTCCAGGTTGGTGTATCATAATCAGATGCTCCGACCAATATACAAGTAAGTTGAATGGACTTAGATGGACAATCAATGATAGTTGATTTGTCGAGAACCAGCTCTCTCTGGAGGGACGTCTGAGCCGGAAGATAATTCATAAGTATCTGCAGATGATTGTGTGCATTCACACAAAGGTAGAATCAATAAGACCATAGGAAAAATCACAAAGGATTTTAATGAATGCTGCTAGACATATGGATTTAACCATAACACAAGCAGGTGAGAAAAGTTAAAAGCAATAGGCTACTAGGGATTCCGAAAGATTGAATAGTAATTCGAAGAACTTCCGAAACCCATGACAACTGATGACATACGGATCCCCGATAAGATAATTCGTTGCCTCTATCAAAACAATAGCAATTGGAAAAGAAAGTACGAATGACATTTGTATGTAGTCATCCATAGTGGTTGATGGAGGAAGGGAAAATTGCAGAAGCAATGAGCACAAGATCTCAAGAAAACATCGAAGAGTAACTGCAGTTCTTCTGACGGATAAAGCCATCGTCTGGAATACGGGGCTCTCCGGGGGGAAGTATTTACGAGAACCTAATGTTAGAGTTAGCAAAATCTTTATCCCAAAAGAGAAGAGAGAGTAGAGCCCAGAGTATAAGAAAGGAGTAAAAGATACTAATACCACCCAATTGAGATGTGGGCCCGTAAGCTACAACATCAGTGTTAGTAAAGTTTTTCAAACACTAGACTCAACTTCGGCCAAGGAGTTGGAAAGGGGCTACCTACAGGCAGTCGGCTCTGATACCAACTTGTGACGCCCTCGATTTAATCGTACGCTAATCATACACGCAAATGTGTACGATCAAACTCAAGTACTCACGGGAAGATATCACAACACAACTCTAGACACAAAGAAAACAACATCAGCTTCATATTACAAGATAGGGGCCTCGAGGGCTAGAATACGAAAGCTCGGTAAACACACGAGTCAGCAGAAGCAACAATATCTAAGTATAGACATAAAACATGGGGTGCCTTAGAGAAGGCTAGCACAAACGATACAACGATCAAATGAGGCGAGGCCTCCTGCCTGGGAACCTCCTAACAACTCCTGGTCATCAATGGCCTCCATGAAGAAATCACCATTGGGGCGGCATGAGTCGGCAGGAAACTCCACTCCTGGGCTCCAACATCTGGTCGCAGCAACGGATCAAGAGGACAAAGGGGGAGCAAAGCAATGGTGAGTACTCATCCAAAGTACTCGCAAGTCTTACATCAGAACTATTCTAAGTATGCATGAGTATCAAAGAAGGGGGTGGTTATATGTGGACTGACTGCAGCAATGCGAGAATAGAGAGAGAAGACCTAGTCCTATCGAAGACTAGCATCTTCAGGGTCTTGCAGCAATAGACGAGAGTAGAACAGGTGTAACACAAATAATAGTCATATTGTTGCAACAATATTAAAGTGAGGTCACCCCCAGAGATCCTCCCTTGACTCCCTGCGAGGAAGCAATCCCGAGGCAACTAAATCCAGTTAAGTAACAGTTGTAGTTGTATAAGATCAGGGCACAACACCAAGTCGTCCTGTAACCGTGGACAGGCTATTCGAATAGTTAATTTTCATCCCTGCAGGGGTGCACCACATGTGCCGTCACGCTCGATAAAACTCTGGCCGGACACACTTTTCTAGGTCCTGCCCGGCCTCGGAATATCGACACGTCGCAGCCCCACCTAAGACTAATCAGAGAGGCCAGCCCGCCGGTCTAACTCCTAAGCACAAAGGGTTCGCGGACCCAGTTCTCCTTCATGCTCCTGCACGTGGCGGGGGCGGCCGACGTCAGTCCTAGCATCCCTTAATCACAAGCGCGATGCATCTCGGGACCACTCGGGTGTGTGCGCTACATTACTTACATCTGAAAAGCTTCGGCTGATACCGCGACGCCGAGTACCCATAATTTCTTCCCGCGTAGCCGGTTAGTGCGAAAAGGTCTCCGAACAACCCAGATCAAATACCCAAATCCATTAACATTTTAATTAGGCCATCGACACAGTCTCGTGGGAATCCACCCGTCTTAACAACTAATCACCAATGATCCCAGTAACATGGTCGAGTAACTGTGTGGTTGTAACATCGGGGGGAATCCGAGGTATCACCCTCGTTGGATTCTGAACGATGTATCTGTCAAGGTGGGCTTAGAGGGATCACCCTTGGGGTTCCCACACTTGAGGGGTTGCACGACAGAGGCATCATCGGGAATGGTGAAAGAGAAATCACCCTCGATAACCACGATCGACTAGCTATACTACAGAGATATCATCAGGAGTACTTAGCGAGGTGTCACCCTCGGCACCTGATAGTATCTCTGTAGCGTCGTACAACTAGGGGGGGGTATATGTTGTGTAGGGTTTGGCTCGTCGATGAGGGATCAAAAATTGAAAACAAGCGGGGCAACTGGACTACGGGGTCAGAGGGATGACTTCTCCACCTATACTAAACAGATTAAAGGTACAGGACTGAAAGTAGCAGTTCATCAAAATTAGGCTATGCATCAGATATGGGAGCTATCTACAACAGTAGCAAAATACTAATGCAAGCAGTAGGAAGAAAGACATAGGCGATATAGGAATGATCAAGGGGGGTTTGCTTGCCTTGCTGCTCTGTGGCAAAGGACTGATCGGCAGGGTCCTAGATGTATCCGGCAGCAGCGTTAGTCTCGGGGTCTACCGGTAAGAAGAGGGGGAAGAAACAATAAATAATAGCAACGGTGCAACACAATGCATGACATGGCAAGATGCAGGCCAGACATGAGCTAACGCAGCAACATCCGTCATAGACGGGTCGGTAGAATATCTGACGATATCTTCCGGGTCTCGGGCTACTACCGGAGAGATGGAAAACGATGGAAAAGTTCCATGTTTGCTATGCTAGGGACGCGTGACACACGAATTACCGTGTATCCGGGTTCGTCTCGTTCTGCTGTTTGCTATGCTAGGGACGCCGACAATAGCAGTTGACTGGTCAACTGACCAGTGGGTCCCGAACGTCATAGACACAAGTTTTTAAATTAAGATTAAATAGTAATTAATCAAATTAATTTAGTGGGGGAGCCACGTGTCATACTCTAATTATTCTAATTACTTAATTATCCATTTAATTAATTAACCAATTAATATATCTAATCATTTATTTATTATTTTTTAATAAAAACATATATATATATATATATAAATTTCTATTTTCTTTTTCTTTCCTCTACAAACATGTATACGTACATAATATAACATACATACATATTACATACATACACAAATACAACATTTTCATTTTTATCTCCCTCTAACACATCTGTGTGCTAACCCTCAAACTCTCTACTCATCTCTGCCATCTCTCTCAACAGAGGGGAAGGAGGCAACCTCCAACTACACCTACAGGAAACCATCGGTGCCGGAACGAGGAACTAATTTCCGGAACGGAACCGGGGCGGGAAACGGAAGGAGAGGGGGCCCGGAGCCACGGTGCCTCACCAGCATTGACGGGGAAGCAGAGGCTCGACGTAGAGGTAGACCGGCGGGAAGGAGGTTGGGGAGGAGGATGGCGGCGAATCCGGCGTGGCGGAGCCCGGGACGGGGCCGATCCGGTGCGGTGGAGCGGTTCCGGTGAGCTTGTTGAAGAGGAGGCCGGTCGTGTGATGAGGAGGGGCCGGACGGTGGCGCCGGTTGCGGAGGTCGTCGGGGCGGTGCTGTTTGAGGGAAGGGCGAGCCGTGGGGGCCGCCGGAGTGGAGAAGGGCTCACCGAGGAGGGGGGGCAAGATAGGAAGGTAGAGGTGGGGGCTGCCGGAGTGGAAAAGGGTGGCGGGTGTCGACGGGCGAGGCGCCAGGGGGCCTGGCGCAGGGGAGGCACTGGTGGTGGCGGTCCGAGGAGGAGGCGGGGAGGGGCCTCGGCGGCGGCGGTCGGTGGGTGAGGGTTCCTTGCGAGGGGAGGGGGCTCGCGGTGGGAAGGAAATGGGGGCGAGGGGGGCCGATCCCCTTGTGGGTTCGGTGAGTGGGGGGGAGACGAGGGAGACCGAGGGGCGAGCGGGGGGGGCTTGGTGTGGGAGAGGGAGGGGTTGTGCGCCGGAGGGAGGCATGGGCCTCGATCCTTGGGAGGAGGAGGAAGGCCGAGAGAGGAGCGTCAGGTGGGGGGAGGCTCAGTGGGGAAGGAGCCCGTGGGGGCCCCGGCCGAAGCGCCGGCGGGGAGGGGCGGCCACCGGGGAGGTGAGGGCCGCCGGAGATGGGGCTCCCGGGGATGGGAAGGTCGGCCGGCGTGGATGGGGCTCCCGGGGATGGGGTGGGTCGCCGGCGAGATGAGGAGGGAGAGGGATGTCGGGTGGGAGGCCGACGGGAGGGTGTGTGGCGGAGGGCCTCAAGGGGATCAGGGACTGGAAGCCGAGCGAAGGGGGAAGGACAGGGCGGTTGGAGGCGGCCTGGGACGAGGTGAAGAGAGGAGGGAGCACGGGACCTGGGCGGGGGCTCTCGGGAGAGAGAGAGAGACCAAGGGCGAGCGGATCTCGTGGGGTAGGTGGGGCGACGGGGCTGGCGGAAGGTGGGGGTAGGTGGGAGCGGTTGGTGGCTCGGTAGGTGGCCTCGCGGGGTTAGGTGGGAGGCTAGGTGGCGGCGGCGGCCAGGGGATGGGGAGGGAGCCGGATCACTAGGGTTGCCCCGCGGCGGTTGGAGGCATGGCCGGCTGGGCCACTAGGCCTAGTTGGGCCAGGGTTTTTTTTATATTTCATTTTTAGTTTTATTTCACCCTTTTGCTTATTTCTTTATTTTTATATTTTTCTGCATTCTAGTTTAGAAAATATATTAATCATTATTTATCTGCTACAACTCAAACATTTTTATTTATTTTTACATTTGAAAATTTTATTCGTTTGTCTTTACATTAAATATGATAACTGCTTTGCTTTTTATTAACTCACACATCTAGCTCAGTTAAAAATGATGACCTAGCATCATTAGGGTGTGGTTACTGTAGCTTAACTACCGGGGTGTCACATGCACTCATCGTGAATTTGCTAGAATACACATTGTGCTTCACTTATATCTTTTGAGCTAGACAATTTTGCTCTATGTGCTTCACTTAGATCTTTTAGAGCACGGCGGTGCGTAACTTGGTAGTTGGCTTGTGCTATGAAAAAAGTTCCAAAGGTGATAGGTACCCAAAGAGGATACAATAAAACTTCCATCTTCATATGCATTGAGTAGAAAGAGAAGTTTGATTCCTCTTAATTAGTTTTGAGACGTGGATTTGGTAATATTAAGAGTTATGTTAGTAGGGTGTTGTGAATCTAGAAATACTTGTGTTGAACTTAGTGATTCCCGTAACATGCACGTGTGGTGAACCGCTATGTTAGGAAGTCGGAGCATAATTGATCTATTGATTGTCAGCCTTTGTGTTGCGGTCGGGATCGCGCGATGGTTTACACCTACCAACCCTTCCCCTAGGAGTATGCGTTTAGCACTTTGTTTCAATTACTTATAAAAACTTTCGCAATAAGTATGTGAGTTCTTCATGACTAATGTGAGTCCATGGTATAGATGCACTTTCACCTTCCACCATTGCTAAGCCTCTCCAGTACCGCGCAATTTTCGCCGGTGCACAAACCAACCATATGCCTTCCTCAAAACAGGCACCATACCTACCTACTATGGCATTTTCATAGCCATTCCGAGATATATTGCCATACAACTCCCGCCGTTCCATCTCATGACTTGTGCCGTCACTCTCATATTGCCATTGCATGATCGTAAGATAGCTAGCGAGATGTTTCAACATCATACGCCAAGCTAGATCGTTGCACATCCCGGTACACTGCCGGAGGCATTTCCTATAGAGTCATCATCGTTCTAAGCTTTGAGCTGTGAGTAAATAAAAGGGTGATGATAATCATTATTAAAGCATTGTCCCATGTGAGGAAATAAAAAAGAGAGGCCAAAGTTTCCCACCGAAAAAAAGAGAGATATGGAAAGAGGCCAAAGAGTCCCAAAAAAAAGAGAAGGGACAATGCTACTATCTTTTCCACACTTGTGCTTCATAATAGCACCATGTTCTTCATGATTGAGAGCCTCTCATTTTGTCACCACCATATACTAGTGGGAATCTTTATTATATAACTTGGCTTGTATATTCCAATGATGGGCTTCCTCAAAATTGCCCTAGGTCTTCGTGAGCAAGCAAGTTGGATGCACACCCACTAGTTCTCCTTTTGAGCTTTCACATACTTATAGCTCTAGTGCATCCGTTGTATGGCAATCCCTACTCATTCACATTGATATCTATTAATGGGCATCTCCATAGTCCTTTTGATACGCCGAGTCAATGTGACCATCTCCTCCTTTTACCCTTGATGGCAACAACATGATGAAAACCAATGATATCAAACCAACATTGATTTGAGATTATCCCTCTACATTGACTTTCATTGGTTTTCATCATGTTGTTGCCATCAAGGGTAAAAGGAGGAGATGATCACATTGACGCGGCGTATCAAAGGGCTATGGAGACGCCCATTAATAGATATCAATGTGAATGAGTAGGGATTGCCATACAACGGATGCACTAGAGCTATAAGTATGTGAAATCTCAAAAGGAGAACTAGTGGGTGTGCATCCAACTTGCTTGCTCACGAAGACCTAGGGCAATTTGAGGAAACCCATCATTGGAATATACAAGCCAAGTTATATAATAAAGATTCCCACTAGTATATGGTGGTGATGAAACGAGAGGCTCTCAATCATGAAGAACATGGTGCTATTATGAAGCACAAGTGTGGAAAAAGATAGTAGCATTGTCCCTTCTCTCTTTTTCTCTCTTTTTTTATTTGGGCTCTTTGGTGGATATAGGTGAAAGACCTAGGGTAGAGGAGGTCCAGGGAGCCCATAAGCCTGGGAGGCGCGCCCCCCTGGCCGCGGCTAGGGGGCTTGTGGGGTCCCTGGTGGCCCCCTGCCTTGGTTCTCAAGTCTCCCGATCTTCTTCTGCTTCGGAAAAAATCTTTTCGGAAGTTTTATTCCGTTTGGACTCCGTTCAAAATCCTCCTCTGAAAAGGGTCAAAAACACAGAAAAAACAGGAACTAGCACTTGGCACTGAGTTAATAAGTTAGTCCCAAAAAAGATATAAAAGGCATACAAAACATCCAAAGTTTGACAAGATAATAACTTGAAACCATAAAAAATTATAGATACGTTGGAGACGTATCAGTTGCACGATCGTCTGACTTCACTTGGAGTCGAACTTCCGGATGACGCTATAATTGAAAGAATCCTCGAGTCTCTCCCACCAAGCTACAAAGGTTTTGTGCTGAACTACAACATGCAAGGGATAGAAAAGACCATTCCCGAGTTGTACTCGATGCTGAAGTCTGCATAAGTAGAAATCATGAAAGAGCATCAAGTGTTGATGGTCAATAAGACCACCAGTTTTAAGAAGGGCAAGGGTAAGAAGAACTTCAAAAAAGACGGCAAAGCCGTTGCCGCGCCCGATAAGCGAGATACGGGGAAGAAGAAAAAGAATGGACCGAGGCCTGAGACTCAGTGCTTCTATTGTAAGGGAAAAGGTCACTGGAAGCGGAACTGCCCCAAGTACTTAGCGGACAAGAAGCCCGTCAGCGTTAAAGGTATATATGATATACATGTTAGTGATGTGTATCTTACCAACGCTCGTAGTAGCTCCTGGGTATTTGATACCGGTGCTGTTGCTCACATTTGCAACTCAAAGGAGGAACTGCGAAATAAGCGGAGACTGGCCAAGGACGAGGTGACGATGCGCGTCGGGAATGGCTCCAAGGTCGATGTGATCGCCGTTGGCACGCTGCCTCTACATCTACCTTCGGGATTAGTTTTAAACCTCAATAATTGTTATTTTGTACCAGCTTTGAGCATGAATATTGTATCAGGGTCTTGCTTAATGCGAGACGGCTACTCATTTAAGTCAGAGAATAATGGTCGTTCTATTTATATGAGTGATATATTTTATGGTCATGCCCCGGTCGTGAATGGTTTATTCTTGATGAATCTCGATCGTGACGTTACACATATTCATAGTGTGAGTACCAAAAGATGTAAAGTTGATAATGATAGTCCCACATACTTGTGGCACTGCCGCCTTGGTCATATCGGTGTTAAGCGCATGAAGAAGCTCCATACTGATGGACTATTAGAGTCTCTTGAATTTGAATCATTTGACACATGCGAACCGTGCCTCATGGGCAAGATGACTAAGACTCCATTATCAGGAATAATGGAGAGAGCGACAGACTTATTGGAAATAGTACATACTGATGTATGTGGTCCAATGAACGTTGAAGCTCGCGGTGGCTACCGTTATGCTCTCACTCTCACCGACGATTTGAGTAGGTATGGGTATATCTACTTAATGAAGCACAAATCTGTGACATTTGAAAAGTTGAAGGAATTTCAGAGTGAGGTTGAGAATCACGTGACAGAAAAATTAAGTGTCTACGATCTGATCGTGGAGGAGAATATTTGAGTCACGAGTTTGGCACACACCTAAGGAAGTGTGGAATTGTTTCACAACTAACGCCGCCTAGCACACCCCAACGTAACGGAGTGTCTAAACGTCGTAATCGCACTTTATTAGATATGGTACGATCTATGATGTCTCTTACCAACTTACCGCTTTCGTTTTGGGGATACACATTAGAAACTGCAGCATTCACTTTAAATAGGGCACCGTCTAAATCCGTTGAGACGACACCGTATGAACTATGGTTTGGCAAGAAACCTGAGTTGTCGTTTCTAAAAGTTTGGGGCTGCAATGCTTATGTGAAGAAACTTCAACCAGAAAAGCTCGAACCCAAAGCGGAGAAATGCGTATTCATAGGATACCCTAAGGAAACTATTGGGTATACCTTCTATCTTAGATCCGAAGGTAAAACCTTTGTTGCCAAGAACAGATCCTTTCTAGAGAAAGAGTTTCTCTCGAAAGAAGTAAGTGAGAGGAAAGTAGAACTTGATGAGGTAATCACGCCCCCTCTCGAACTGGAGAGTAGCACAGCGTGGGAAATTGTTCCTGTGGTGCCTACGTCAACTGAAGAGGTAGTTAATGATGATGATCATGAAGCTTTGGATCAAGTTGCTACTCAACCGCGAATGTCCACAAGGGTACGCTCCGCACCGGCGTGTTTCGGCAACCCTGTGATGGAAATCATGTTGTTAGACAACGGTGAACCTTCAAACTATGAAGAAGCAATGGCGGGCCCTGATTCCAACAAATGGCTTGAGGCTATGAAATTCGAGATAGGATCCATGTATGAGAACAAAGTATGGGCTTTGGTGGACTTGCCCGATGATCGTCAAGCCATAGAAAAAAATGGGTCTTTAAGAAGAAGACTAATGCAAACGGTAATGTGACCGCTTACAAAGCTCGACTTGTCGCAAAGGGTTTTCGACAAATTCAAGGAGTTGACTACAATGAGACTTTATCTCCCGTTGCGAAGCTGAAGTCAGTCCGAATCATGTTAGCAATTTCCGCTTTTCATGATTATGAAATTTGGCAAATGGACGTCAAAACATCGTTCCTTAACGGGTATCTTAAGGAAGAGTTGTATATGATGCAACCAGAAGGTTTTGTCGACCCTAAGAGTGCTAACAAGGTATGCGAGCTCCAGCGCTCCATCTATGGGCTGGTGCAAGGATCTCGGAGTTGGAACATTCGCTTTAATGAGGTGATTAAAGCGTTTGGGTTCATACAGGTTTATGGAGAAGCCTGTCTGTACAAGAAAGTGAGTGGGAGCTCTGTAGCTTTCCTCATACTATATGTGGATGACATATTATTGATGGGGAATAATATAGAGTTGTTGGAGAGCATAAAGGCCTATTTGAACAAGAGTTTTTCAATGAAGGACCTTGGAGAAGCTACATACATATTAGGCATCAAGATCTACAGAGATAGATCGAGATGCCTCATAGGTCTTTTTCAGAGTACATACCTTGACAAGATATTGAAGAAGTTCAATATGGAAAACTCAAAGAAGGGGTTCTTGCCAGTTTGGCAAGGTATGAGATTGAGTAAGACTCAGTCACCGACCACGGTAGCAGATAGAGAGAAGATTAGTACTGTCCCCTACGCTTCAGCCGTAGGCTCTCTAATGTAGGCCATGCTGTGTACCAGACCTGATGTAAACCTTGCCATAAGTTTGGTAGGGAGGTACCAAAGTGATCCCGGTATGGAACACTGGACAGCGGTCAAGAATATCCTTAAGTACCTGAAGAGGACTAACGAGATGTTTCTCGTTTATGGAGGTGACGAAGAGCTCGTCGTAAAGGGTTACGTCGATGCTAGTTTCGACACATATCCGGATGACTCTAAGTCACAGGCCGGATACGTGTATGTTTTGAATGGCGGGGCAGTGAGCTGGTGCAGCAGTAAGCAAGAAGTCGTGGCAGCATCTAGATGTGAAGTGGAGTACATAGATGCTTCAGAAGTGGCTCATGAAGGGATATGGATGAAGGAGCTCATCACCGACCTTGGAGTGGTTCCAAGCGCGTCAAGTCCGATGACACTATTCAGTGATAACACTGGGGCTATTGCCATAGCCAAGGAGCTCAGGTTTCACCGGAAGACCAAGCATATCAAACGCCGCTACAACTCCATCCAGGACCATGTCCAGAGTGGAGTAATAGATATTTGTAAAGTGCACATGGATCTGAATATTGCAGATCCGTTGACTAAACCTCTTCCTCGAGCAAAACATGATCAACACCACAATGCTATGGGTATTCGATACATCACAATGTAACTAGATTATTGACTCTAGTGCAAGTGGGAGACTGTTGGAAATATGCCCTAGAGGCAATAATAAAATGGTTATTATCATATTTCCTTGTTCATGATAATCGTCTATTGTTCATGCTATAATTGTATTAACAGGAAACAGTAATACATGTGTGAATAAATAGATCACAATGTGTCCCTAGCAAGCCTCTAGTTGGCTAGCTCGTTGATCAATAGATGATCATGGTTTCCTGATCATGGACATTGGATGTCATTGATAACGGGATCACATCATCGGGAGAATGATGTGATGGACAAGACCCATTCCTAAGCATAATGCTAGATCGTATTGTTCGTATGCTAAAGCTTTTCTAATGTCAAGTGTCTTTCGACCATGAGATTGTGTAACTCCCGGATACCGTAGGAGTACTTTGGGTGTATCAAACGTCACAACGTAACTGGGTGACTATAAAGGTGCACTACGGGTATCTCCAAAAGTGTTTGTTGGATTGGTATGAATCGAGATCAGGATTTGTCACTGCGTATGACAGAGAGGTATCTCTGGGCCCACTCGGTAGAACATCATCATAATGAGCTCAGTGTGACTAAGGAGTTAGTCACAGGATGACGTGCTACGGAACGAGTAAGGAGACTTACCGGTAACGAGATTGAACAAGGTATGGGTATACCGACGATCGAATCTCGGGCAAGTTCTATACCGATAGACAAAGGGAATTGTATACGGGATTGATTGAATCCTTGACATCGTGGTTCATCCGATGAGATCATCATGGAACATGTGGGAGCCACCATGTGTATCCAGATCGCGCTGATGGTTATTGTCCAGAGAGTGTCTCGGTCATGTCTGCATGCCTCCCGAACCCGTAGGGTCTACACACTTAAGGTTCGATGACGCTAGGGTTATAGAGAATTGCTATACGAGGTTACAGAAGGTTGTTTGGAGTCCCGCATGAGATCCCGGACGTCACGAGGAGCTCCGGAATGGTCCGGAGGTAAAGATTGATATATAGGATGGATGGGTTTGGACGCCGGAAATGTTTCCGGCACCACCGACAAAGTGCCGGGACCACCGGAAGGGTTCCGGAGGCCCACTAGGAGGGGTCACTAGCCCCAGAAGGCTACATGCGCAAAGTGTGAGAGGGAACCATCCCCTGGGTGGGCTGGTGCGCCCCCCACACTCAGCCTAAGGCGTCTAGAGAGGGAAAAGAGGGGAAACCCTAAGTCTGGTGGGCCTAAGGCCCACCAGGGGTGCACCACCCCTCTCTCCTCCTCCTGGCCGCCACCCCCTCTCCCATCTAGGGTTTCCCCCCCTTAGGGTGGAAAACCCTAAAGGGGGCACCACCCTCCCTTCCCCCTATATATAGCGGGGTTTTTTGGCCTTTGAGAACACGGTTTTCCATCTCTCTCGGCGCAGCCCTGTCTCTCTTCTTCCTCCTGTCCCATGGTGCTTGGCGAAGCCCTGCCGGGAGACCTCGTCTCTCCATCGACACCACGTCGTCGTGCTGCCGGAGATCTTCCCCAACCTCTCCCTCCTCCTTGCTGGATCAAGGTGCGGGAGACGTCACCGGGCTGCACGTGTGTTGAACGCGGAGGTGCCGTGATTCGGCACTAGATCGGAATCACACCGCGATCTGAGTCGCCGCGAGTACGACTCCATCAACCACGTTCTAGCAACGCTTCCGCTTAGCGATCTTCAAAGGTATGAAGATCCACTCACCCCCTCTCTCGTTGCTGGTCTCTCCATTGTAAGATCTGAATATGGCGTAGGAAAATTTTGAATTTATGCTACGTTACCCAACACCACCGTGCCGGATTTTTGCAGAGCCTAGCCTCAGCGGAGGTAGACATAGAAGTAATTTTATACTTCCGTGTACCTCGTGTGGTAGTTGGATACTACCATGCGGTAGTACCATAAGGGCGTGCGGTAGTACCGCTCCGGCGGTTCTACCGCTCGTTGCCTCGTGCTGTAGTTCCTCCCTCTGCCACTACCGTGCATGATGTAGTACCGCACCGGGCAGCGGTAGTACCGCTTTGTTCGGGCTGTAAGTGGGGGTAACGGTTGGATTCTTTCCCCCACTATAAAAAGGGGGTATTCTTCCCTAATGGTTCCTATCTGTTGAGCTTGTGTTCTTCCCCCATTGTTGACCTTCTTTGAGCTTGCTAACTCTCAATCACTTTCTCCTCTAAGTGAGGGGAACCCCTTGGATCTAGTTCTTGGAGTTCTTGGTGTTCTTCTTTGTTCTTCCTCTCATTTTCCACCATAGCATTAGTTGTTGTGGTGGGATTTGAGTGAAGGACTTGAACACTCCGTGTGCCCTTGCCATTGTATTTGGTGCATAGGTTTGAGTTCTCCACGGTGATACGTGGAATTAAATTTTGAGAAGCTTATTACCCTTTGGTACTTGGTACCCTAGAGATTGTTCTTCGTGGATGCTTTGGCGTCCTAGAAGCTTGGTGGTGCCTCGGAGCTCAATCATTGTGGTGTAAAGCTCCGAGCAAGCGTTGGTGTCTCCAATTAAGTTGTGGAGATTGCTTCAAGCATTTGTGGTCACCTCTAAGCCATATGCTTTTGTGGTGAAGCTTTGTGGTGTTGTTGGGAGCCTCCAATTAAGTTGTGAAGGTAGCCCCAACCTTGTTTGTATGGGTTCGGTGACCGCCCTCAAGGGTCCCTTATTGGAATCACGACATCTTACATTGTGTGAGGGCGTGAGAAGATTACGGTGGCCTTAGTGGCATCATGGGGAGCATTGTGCCTCCACACTGCTCCAAACGGAGATTAGCATCCACAAGGGTGTGAACTTCGGGATACGTTGTCGTCTTCGCGTGCCTTGGTTATCTCTCACCCGGGCTCTTTACTTATGCACTTTACTTTGTGATAGCCACATTGTTTCTTGTTGTATATCTTGCTATCACTTAGTTGTTTATCTTGCTTAGCATAAGTTGTTGGTGCACATAGGTGAGCCTAGTTGTTTTAAGTTTTTTGCTTGACAAATTAAACATTAGTTTTATTCCGCATTTGTTCAAGCCTAAACCGTAAGTATTTTAAAGCGCCTACCCCCCCCCCCCCCCTTAGGCGACATCCACGTCCTTTCAATAGGTTTCATTTTTTGCATGTTTTTTGTATGGATTTGAGGATCTAATATGAGATGTACGGATATGGAGTGCAATATTTGAAGCGTGACCGGTCACTGTCCGTGTATGCACCCACGCGCGTCCGCAGGCGTTTGAGGTGTCGGATTTAAGGGGTACAGCTGTAGATGCTCTTACTTTGTGAATAACATTGGATGACTCTCTTCCGTATTATGTCTGTGGATCAGATCCGGACACAAAAAATTAACATTTGTTGTGTCCATTTATGGGTCATCATTGGAAATACCTTTAGATCACCTACAACGGGGCGCCCTATACACCCGGGCAGACGGCCCGGTCATTGAAACATCAAAATATTACGACCCAATCGGGCTCCTCATATCGACCCTAAATGCTTGGGCTGACCGACACCCCTCATCTCCATCTCCAATCTGGGTGGATATGAGGAGGCTCGGACACGCCCGTGATGTCGGACTGACTGTATGGACTCACGCGAAATCAGTTGGAAACCCTCGGTCCGATGACCGTTTCTCGTACTTCGATGAGGATGGTGAGGACGCAGGAAGGTTTAAGACGGACATCGACCCCAACACTAGCCACATCCTATTTCCTCTCCGTCTCCCTTCCTTCTGCACCGCTAGTCACTCATTCGCTCGCGTACGCCACTAGTCGTGGCTCGTTGGAAGGCCACCACCTATGCCATGCTCACGCCGGAGCGGCGCATTTAGCTGCTAGAGGAGATCGGGGCTAGGCGCGAAGCCTATATCGCAGCCGGTCTGCCTTCGGACTTGCCGGAGTCGCATGAGGAGGAGGAGGATGCAACGACGAGTATGAGGCAGGATTCTGCCATGGATGGCGCGCAATCGGAGGAGGGGCGCGCAGTCAGAGCCGGAGGAGGCAGCTACATCGCTTGCGGGCTTTGGCATGACCGAGGTGTTGGTAGAGTATGAGCTGGCTTAGGCGGAGGAAGCGGCCATCCTTGGATCGATCCGGTCCAAGGCAGAGGTGAAGGCCAAACGACGCTTCCTCCGCGAGTGAGCAGTAGAGATCGACGAGGTGTTTGCCTATGTGGACCAAGAGGAACTGGCGGAGGTGAAGTTGAGGTAGACTCCCATCTACCCGGAACCCGACACGGAGATTCGACATCTCCGATGACGATGAGTAGTGGACTAGCTTTAGGTTTATCTATATACTCCCTCCGTTTGAAATTGCTTGTCACACAAATTTATAAAAATAAAATATCTAGAACTAAAATATATTTAGATGCATTCATTTTCGTCACAAATATTTTCGAATGGAGGGAGTAGTAGATAGATTTTCATATGCATGTTTCATATGAAATTAAATATCAAATATGAGGTATTGAGATGTAAAAAAGTAAAAAAAAAAAAAAAAAAGATTGCTCAGTCACTACCCACAACGGGATACATCCGTGGTGTTTAAGGGACTGAATTTGATGTTTACGGCTGGAGATGCTCCCTTAACTAGTCGCTGTTTTGCTTTAATCTTTGTTTGACTAATACTAGTATTGTAATTAAGCACAAGATTATAGTTGTACGTAAACAAATCTATCAACTACTGAATCAGGATTCGCGCGGTTCTGTCTTATCAGGATTCGCCATGTATGTATGTATGTGTCACGTGACGTTAGGTATCATGCTGCTTTCTCGGAATTCAGCGTATGTAAGCGGTATGTATGCTCTCCAGCTTACATGTACTTCCTTAGTTCCTAAATACGTCCCAAAATAACTGTCTCAACTTTGTACTAGCTATAGTACAAAGTTGTATTAAGGTTAAGACATTTATTTTGGGACGGAGGGAGTATAAGTTTTTGTAAAGATTTCACTAGTGGACTACATACAGATGTATATAGACATAATTTAGAGTATAGATTCAATCATTTTGTTTCGTATGTAGACCCTTAATGAAATCGCTTAAAAGACTTATATTTAGAAAGGGAGGGAGTACATCTGTACGCTCAACTTGATACGTAAAATATAGCCGACCATTGCACATGCATGACAGCAACCCTTTTTGGCCAAGACACAGCTTTTACATAAAAATTATTTTGTTCGTTCGAGACAGAAATACTTAAATAAAGATGAACTTGGAACATGTGAGCAACTGACCTCAAATGAGGACCACTTCAATTATTAGTCAACTATCAATAGTTAACCCCCAAGGTCAAATTTGTGCTATTAATTAGCCTTACAATTTGAATGCCTCACGCGCAGCCGCTCCTCTTCAAAAAAAAAAGTGTTCATCTGCCTTCGGCTGGCCCGGTTCGCCTCGTTTTTTTTCCTTTAGAGCATCTCCAACAGCCTCGCGCTGTATTCAAAATATGCGTTTGCCGCGCGCTTCGGCTGGTTTAGCGCGGGGTTAGGCGCAGGCTCCAGCAGCCACGCTATAATGCAGCGCGCGCGCACCGCTCCAGCAGTGCCCAAAAATGCAGCGCGCGCAACCTATTTTTTAAATAGATTGCATTCAAATAAAAAGCATACAAAGTTATTTTACATAGATTGCAACTTGATAGGTAGTTCGAAAACATAGATAGATAATTCGGTGCTAGATAGTTCGAAAACATAAAAACTAATCCCAGTCGCTCCAATCATCTGCATCATCATCGTCGTCGTTGGTGTCGTCAGAGGTTGACAGCCAGATGTCAAACCAACGCTCGTCTTCTTCAGTGAAGAAGGAGCTCCCGCCTGCATTGACGAGGTCGGCCTGCGCACTCGCCAATGCCTTCCGCCGACGCCTGTCCAATCGCTCATCGCGGCGCCGGCGCGTGTCCTCCTCGCGGCGCCTTGTCCAATAACCCTGCTTGTAGGCGACATCCTCCGGGTGGCGCCGGCGCCACTCCGCCATGACCCGCTCGTCCTCCTGGGCGACGAGGAGGCGGCGCTGCCACGCAGTGTGCTCCGCACGGTCTTGTGCGGAGTTTACACGAGGCGGCGGGGCGACGTCTAACGCCTGCTGGAGCGTGTAGACGTCCTGGAAGTTCATTTGGCGGGGCGGCCTGCCTAGGCGCCACGCCGTCGCGTCGAACGCGTGGGCGGCCTCGTGCGCCGTGTCGTACGTGCCGAGGCTAAGCCGGAGATTGCCGGAGCGTATCTCGGCGTAGAACCTGCCGTTGGGGCGCTCGCGGACGCCGCGGTAGCCGGACGCAGAACGGCGGCGCGGCGGCATGGTGGCGCGTCGGGGCGGGGCGCTGGAGCGGTGGTGGCGCGAGAGGCAGAGGGAGAGAGAGAGTGGAGCGGTGGCGGCGCGAGGGAGAGGCAGAGCTGACCTTTAATAGGCGCGCGCGAAGCGGCGCGGCAAAAATGGCGCGCGAGCTGCTGCCTTTTCGCGCGCGCGCTATTTTCCCGCCGCCGCTGGAGCGCGCAATTCCGTCCCGCGCGCGGTAAAATGGCGGTTTACCGCGCGCGCCCCCCTTTTCGCGCGTCTGTTGGAGATGCTCTTACAATGGAGACCCCGTGTATCCGTTTCATACATTTAAGCTCCGGTCACTATCCCATCATGAAAAATTGATCCAGACGAACTTCCTAAACGATCCTCAAACATCCGGACTAACCTGCACCCCTCATATCCAACCCAAATATGGTGCGGATACGAGGGAGCATGTAAGCGTCCCGGCATATCCGCCTGACTGTGTGACCCACCACCGACCCCACCGCCACGTCAGCTCGGACCACCACAGACCCCACTAAATACCTGAATTGGGAAAATTCTAGACATTCGGCAGTTTACTCTCCGTCCACTTCACTTACCCTCCCACGTTCTAATTCAATGGTCGACGACGGAAGCAACTCCGATGGATCAAACGTCGATGTGGAGGAGGTGGCCCTCCGCATCGCATTGCGCCGGTCGCTGCAGGACCAAGGCGGCCCCGACGGCGGTGGATCCGCATCCTTTGGCCCCGTCGCACGCCAATAGAGAGCCAACAAAGGTGGATGTGCATCCTCCGGGACCGTCGCACGTCGACGGAGTGCTGGCGACATCGCAGGCCCTTCCCACGAAGCGCGCAGCTCCGGTCGCTCCCGCTCCGGGAGGTCCGCTCTAGGTTAGGTACGTCGCCCACCTCCACCACCTTCTGCTCTGGAAGTGGTGCTCGACCACCGCTGGGTCCTCGTGCCCGTGTCGGGGACGGGGCGCATGAGGACGCCGGAGTCCGAGGCGCGTGTAGCTCGTCTCGAGCGGCAGCGGGCTAAAGAGAGGGGGAAGGCGTTAGGCGCATAACGTTCGACCTCAAGCGCGTCGGTCGATCCCGAGGACGCGCTCCTTGCGAGAGTCCTTCGTCCCTCGCTGACGACGACGGAGACTGATGCGCGCCGCCTCCATCGCAAGAATGACGAGGTGCTCCGACTAGCCATCCAGTTGTCGGAGCACGAGGCAGCGAAAGAGGCGGCGGTGAAGGCGAAAGCAGCCGGACATGCGAAGGAGGAGGACCGCCTACTCCGCAGGCTGTGTGACATGCGGTGTAACTCCGACGAGGACGAAAACGACGTCTTCACCACGTTCGGCTCCGATGACGATGACGACGGTGCTCCACCGCAGGCCAACGCCTACACGGAGGAGGGGCACAACGACGTGGATGACCGGAAGGCGAAGGAGGCGACAAGGAAATGGTAATTTCCTCCGCCCTTCCCCATTTTGTTCATATTTTTATTATGTTTAAGTGGTTTGTAGTATGAATTTGCCGATGAACTCCGATGAACCATGATCCTTTTGTTCGACGAAGCAATCTGATTCGATGGAAGATGTTAATCTCTGGTTTTACGTAGCGTTGCATCCATTTGTATGGATATGAGGAATGCAGATGTGGAAGGTAAAAAATAAGGCACACCTGATCAGTGCCCAACGGACGCGTCCGCGGGCGTTTGATGAGCCGTATTTGAGGGGTCCGGTTGTAGATGCTCTTAGGCGGACGCATTAAATGAGTCCTCATACGTCTGTGGACGCGCCTGGTTTGTGATTGGACAGGAAAGAGAAGAAAAAAGTGATCCAACCGGACCCCTCGTATCATCCCTATACGTCCAAGCTGTCCGCGAACCCTCATATCCATTTCAAATACGGGGAGGATATGAGGGCTCGCAGACATGTACGGACGCGCCGAGTCAGTCCACCATAGGACGTGGCCCTATACCGAACCACTTTTTTCTTTTCTTTCTCCGTCTTCCTCTCCATCAATCATGTGCAAGTGATCGGATATATGAGAAAGAAAATGAGGAGTGTGTCTGTGCGGACGGACAAATAGGGAACACGTGACCGGACGTGTCCCGCATGCGTTTAGGGGGTCATATTTGCAATGTACGACTGTAGATGCTCTTAGGGCCATGGTGGCGCCTTGGATCCCGATTCTTGTGGGCGGAAAGGCTCCGCTTTGGATGTTCTTTTGAGTTTTGTTTAAGTCCATGTGAGAGGTGATATGGCAGCTTCCTAAGGATGGAACAATTGTTTTCGCCTAGCCCCTATATCGATGATATGTCTAGCATTGTTGGTGGATATGCGGTGATGTGTCTTTGATGGATTTGTCCTTGATGTATTTGTTCGGATGTGGTTATAGTCTGTCTACGTTCTTGTCTTTTTAGGTTGGATTCTTTTAATCTACGCTACACTTCAATGATGTTAATTTTTGTTCTAATGCGCTGGTTCTATCATATCTTAACATGACGACTTCTTTACTATTCAAATGTACTTCATTATTATTTCAAGAAAAAAGATGTACTTTATTTTATTTTGAACGTTCATTGTACTATCATTATTAAAAATGAATAGATCGAAATTATTTCCCAAAAATAATTAGCCCTACAATTTTTTATGATGTCATGCATCTTGTGTCTCATGACATGACGGCGAGTATAGTTTGTGCGCCAAAAAGAAGAAGAAAACTTGAGACTGAAAACATGGCAGTAAACGAGAAAGACTTTCATTTTTCATTTTCTTCCTTGGAAGAAATTTCACGTACAGCTCACAAGTTATTACACATGCATGCAGCGGTCCCTGCTTGCTGCATCTCTGCTACGTACATACACATATGCATGGTACATCTGCTACTAATCAGAAGAAGCTTTCTTATAATCAACTAAACATCCAATGCCTGGTTGCTGACTTGCTCCTCGCTACATCGATCATACCATCACACTGCATTACATATTACACGGAGAAAGCGAGAGGGCACGGAGACAGAGAGAAAAACAAATGTCGGAGCAAGAAAAAGGACGCATCATTCATTTCCCTGGTTCGTAAGCTGCCTAGCTAAGCTAGCTAGTCAGTGTCTCTTGGAGAAGCAGTAGGCAGCAGCTTTGCTTCGCTTCTCAGCTGCTGACCTCTTCCTGAAGGTCCGAGGAGCTGCCGCCGCCTGTGACGCAGCTGGAAGACGACGACGACGCCGACGATGATGGCGACGGTGGCATTGTGCGGTGCCCGTCGGTGCCGTGGATGCCCGGAGTTTGTCCCTTGGACGACGACGACGACCTGTGCCTTTGGAAGATCCGACACACTACCCACTCTTCGGTTCCAGCCTCGCCCAAGCAGCAACCCTGCAAGTTATGATGTGCGTCTATTTAGTTACGCACGCACACCTTTTCCGTTCCAGCAACAACAATTGATGGCAGATATGCAATGCAAGCATGCAGCAGAAAAAAAAGAACCCAATGCAAAATAAAAATAAAAATTTAAACGTATAAATGATAATACTACTACTCGTCTACTAGACCGGTTTATAAATAATATTTTTTCGATGCTCTTACAAAAGTGTTTGGTTTTCTGGGATTGGTGCGACATTACGCATTAGGGTCTTTACCACAGTAAATAAATACTCCCTCCGTCCTAAAATTCTTGTCTTAAATTTGTGTAGAAATGAATGTATCTAAGTAGTAGTACTAAAATATGACTAGATACATTTATAACTAAACATATTTAAAACAAAAATTTTGGGACGGAGGGAGCATTACATTTCCTGCATAACTCCTACGTTCACTATTATAAATATAAGACGAATTTTAGGCTACTTCAGCATAAAAAAGTCTTATACTCCCTCCATCCCAAAATAAATGTCTTAAGTTTAGTATAATTTTATAATAGAGCTAGTATAAAGTTGAGACAGTTATTTTAGGACAGAGAGAGTATTTTAATACCGAGGTAATAGCACCGTATTCTTTTCCTATGGTTTAGAATGCCGAGAATCCTAGCTAGTCACTTACTGACAGCAGCCTATCTTGAACGGAATTAATCCTAATCCGACGAACTAACGTAATCTAGCTAGTTACATTCGGTGACGCTAGCTATATTCCTAACTAACACTCCAGATTGTTGCCCAAACACTGTATTTGTAGTCTTCGCTAGGTGGTCAATTGAGCTGGTTGTATTTTTTTTTACATCTAGTGTTCTATGTAATGCCATGATTAATGAATAGATTAGAATTTTTCTCGCAAAAAAAGAGATTGCCCACAGACCACCACGAATTAATCCTATATATCCATAATATTCCCGCGACCAAACGCTCCGTTGATTTTGAATGGACCGACGACCCTACCTCTGGCCCCGGGCACTCACTGTTCAGGTACGACTTGCGAACGAACAGCAAGTGAAATGCGCGTCCACGCACACCTTTTTCAGATAGAAACAGGGTTTTTATTCATGTTAGATGAGCATTGACGGTAGGCCACAGTGTGCAGATCAAGCGACGAGAAGATGCAACAGTTCTTTGACGAAACATGTCTTGCAACAGTAGTGGCCATGGAATTGTTGTGCACAGTTGCATATCTAGCCACCCGGGCCCCTCATTTTTGCTTTCCGGTTACAAGGAAGATGCATGCCGGATATGAATGCTTCTCTATCTAGCAATCTTTCACTATCAGTCACCTGTAAATTACTACTCAACTAACTAAGCGGTGATGCCGCGTATGTAAATACAATCGAGCAACATGTATCTACATGTATTTGCAGCTGGCTATAGCTAATTAATCCCAACAATAAGATCTCAACGGATTCTCAGCAGGGGCCGGCCGAGGGCTAGCATGCATCTAGGACAGCGTTAAGTACAACCAACCACCTCTCCGTATCAGCATAAATTGCAACGACGACCACTACCATCTCAAGCAATTTAATTAGAGAACAGGATCCATCCGTCGGTCAGGTCAAATAATTGGCAATTTTGATAAACTAGCTTGCAAGTATACATCTAGCGGAGAAGCTTATGTGCCCTACATATATGTAGCTACCTACTCTATGTAACTAGCTTAATTAAACACTGTTAGTAATTAATTTCGGCAAGAGTGGTTATGTCAACAATGAAGTTTATGTATGCCTAACATTAAGCTTGTTAATTACTTTATGCTAGTTCTGACATTATGGGCCCGTATATAAGTATTACTACCTCTGTATCAATATATATAACGGTTTTTTAGGCTAAACTATTGATATGGAGGGAGTAGTTGGTAACTATTGATATAATCAAAGTTAAGCTGAAAAGACAGCTCCGTGCCAAGGTTGAACATGTACGCATGATCTTATTGCTAGCTACCTATGTATGGAGGGAGTAGTTAACTAGCTAAGTAAAATACCCCGGAATAAAACCCGTCTGAAAATGCAGGAATTTTACAGGAGATTTGTTAGAACTCCAGCAAAACTGTTCAATTCGATACGTCAGCAATCTGTAAAAACTAACCTAATTTAAGCCTAGACACAAAAAATATATATAACAGCTTCAATTATCAGTACTAGCTTAATTGTTGTCCAGTTTATTCTTTGCAACTGATGGAGCTGTCATCCAAAGCTAAGGATTGGATAGTAGCACTACGAACACAGAGCTGCAGCAGATTCGCAAAAAAAAAAGATTCGCAAAAAGAAGAAACACACAGCTGCAGCACAGTGCAGTTGAATAAGTACAAGAACATTATTCGGAAGGAGAAAAAAAACTATAATTGACACAGTACATGCAGTAAGAACAAATTAATGGCAATCAATTAATCAAGTTGCGTCTAATAATTCAGCAATCAAGGAGGATTAGTTAGTGCTCACATTCTTGTGGTGATGCGGCAGGGCGAGGCGGTACTCGTGCATGACCCAGCCGGTCTGCGCTAGGGCCGGCGGCGCCTTGGAGCCCTTGTTGCCCTTGGCACGTCGGGGGACGAACGCCATGGACTTCTTGACGCCGACGAGGTGGTTCCGGCCGCACCGGGACACCACCACCGGCCTCTCCCTCGCGCTCGCGGGCTTCCAGCACCCGCTCGCCGTCGGCGTCCTGCCACCCCTCCTGGCACCGGCGGCCGGCCGGACCGCAAAGTAGTACTTCTCACCCTCTCTCGCGCCTGGAAACGATCGGAGTCAAACGGCAGCTTTCAGTATATATATACTCCGTATGTAAGAGCACACGTCGTATGGTGAGCAGTGTCGTCGGCGGCGGCGGCCGTGTTTGTGCTGTGCGCGTGGTAAGCATACCGGAGATGTCCCAGGGATCGAGGCTGTGGAGGTTGTGGACGTCGGAGATGACAGCCGCCGGGAGCGGGAGGCCAAGGGCCTTTCGTCGGAGGTACTGCACAACCAGCTCCTCGTCTGTAGGGCGGAAGCGGAAGCCGGGCGGCAGCTGCCTCAGCACCTCCTGGCCGCCCTGCCTCACCATCACCGGCGTCCTCTCCATGGCTGCCGCTGACCACCTCGCAACAGCTGGTAATAGCACGCACGAACTAGCTCAGCTGAGTGGCTCGAGCACGTACGTACTAAGGTAGCTTGTAGTTCACAGGCACGTCCTTGTACGGTAGTAGTAAAGGGAGCAGCAGGGCAGGTCGCAGCTTCCTATCTCACTTTGCAAACGCAAAGTGGCGCCCAGCATGAGTGGTGCATTTGCTTGGAATGTTCATGGCGACTTGCAGAGAGAGAGAGAGAGAGAGAGAGAGAGAGAGAGAGGGAGAGGGCAGTATACTACGGAGAGACAGAGAGAGGGAGAGGGCGATGGGATTGTAGTAGGGAGGGGGAGTGGGGAAAAGGGCGCGGCGTGTTTATATATAGGAGATCGGCTGCGGGAGGCGTGAAGTTTACTCCATCGTCGCCGTCGTGTGGCTTAGCTCGGTGCCTTCTCCGATTTGACAAGCGCTGCTGCCCGCGTGCCGGTTTATTGCCCGGCTGGCTGGCTCCCTTTCCATTCCTTCCGGAAATTCTCAAGCAAGTTACAGTGCCTGTGCCCCTGTTACGCGGCAACGCAAGCAACGACGATAACTGCCCGCTTCAGATTCCGCCAACTTCGTTTTCGTCGAATATCACCCGTCACTGGATTGTGATTGATTGCCGTGATTTCGGTTTTCACTTTTCAGTTTCACATTTTTCCCGTGAATACGCATAGCTTGCGTATCTCCCTTTGATAGATAGAACTCCGGCCGGGGCGACGCAAACTGCGAAAGAAACTCTAGCCGGACATCTCCAATCGCGTCCTCAACAAGCCCATCATGTTTTCTTTTTATTGTCGGCACAAAAAAATCCATCCAGTCACGTTTTCAAAACCTTGTTTTTTATTGGTTTAGGCTGAAATTAACGTTATGGACCCATACCAGACCCAACATGTCGGGAGCATCTCGGGGCGCCGGGGAAAAAAATTTGACGCCAAAACAAACCGCGCCAAATCCCTCCCTCATGGACCCGCCGAGTCAGCGAGACTGGGCGTCGTCGAGAACGCTCGTCCTCTTTATCGCCTTGGCTTCCGCGTCGGTTCAATGCGCAGGATTCCAAGGTCCGGCGGTGTAGTGATGGCACGCCGCCGCACGTCCCGTCCTTTCCCGCCACGCATGCACACCACTCCCACCCCTTCCTCACTATAAAAGTCGTGCATCGTCGCCGCTCGCCGGACGCTCGCCCTCCATCCTCTTCTCCCATCTCTTTTGCCTCTGTCGCTGGAACTTTTGCGGAGTCCATGGCGGAGCAGTTCCCCGACGACGAAGCGGCTGCCAACGGCTTCGGTCGCTGCTCGTTGCACGAGTGGGAGGCACACGCCCTTCACAAGGCCAACTACACGGTGCCACAAGACATGTGCAGGCCGGGCGTCTGGAGGTTGAGCGTTGCAGGAGTCCCTATGCCCCCTCCGTCATTCACCGCGGAACGTCGCGACGAGATCGCGCGCATTCTGGCATCTTTGATGGAGCACGCGTGGCAGGAAGAAATGTATGTCGCCGACAGTCTCCCTCTATGAACGATGTACTTCCAGCGTCGCCACGTCGACCATCTCGCCTTCACCAGCTGGTTCCCGGCGCCAAGGGGATCCACAACTCCGACGACTGTCGTCAGTGGCGGAGCGTCCCCGGGCGCACGTTCCACGCCGTCCTCGAGCACATCGAGGGCGACAACGAGCCGCCGTTGGAGTACTCGGCGCCGGAGCGGCAGCTCTGTGACGCCCTGGATTTGCTGCTACAGTAGTGCTTGTGTTTAAGCTGCAGTGATCACATGATTAAGTTGATGTTTTGCTAAACCATGTTTGATCATCAATGGAATCAAACCTCACTTCAATTTTCAGATGATTTTCAAAGTTCATTTGAAAGGTAATTTTAACTTTTTTGCAAACCAGGCATTAAAAATCATGAATAGGTTTCAAATATTTCATAAGCTATTCTAAATCGTAAACAACATTTAATCAAATGGTTTAGTGCCTCTAATATGTTTATAACCGCGGCAAAACAATTATTAAATGCCCATTTGGATTTATGTAAGTTTCAATTATTTTCAAAAGACCCCTAAACTTTTTATGCTAATGCCCAATATTGCCCTTGTAATGTTGGGTATGTCCTTAAAATTTTATAAAAATATTTTATAGAGAAAATATTATTATAACCAAAACATTTGAAGGAAATCTAAAAAAAGAAAAAGAAAAAGAAAAGCAAAGCCCCCTCCCCCGGCCCAACTAGGCCACCGGCCCAGCCCCTCTCTATAAGGCAGGGCGCTGGGGCGCCCGAACCCTAGCCGCGCTCCCTCACCCCGCCGCCGCTCGCTCGCTCGCCAGCCACCGCACCGTTCTCCTCCCCCACCGCACCGCGCCTCCTCACCGCCGCGCGCTAGCCCCAGCCCGCACACGCGCACGCTCCCCCTGGCGACGCCTCGCTCCGCACCAACCCGCGCCAGCCATCACCGCAGATCCCGCCGGCCCGTGCCGACCACCACCGGCCACGGCACCGGTCAACACCGAGCCGCCTCCGCGCGCCATCTTCACCGAGTCCTGTGGATGCTCCACCTCCACATCGCCTCCCATGCGCTTCGGACGTCGGTTGACGCTGGCCATCAGCGAAACTCCACCGCCGCGCCCTCTTCCTGCCGCCACGCCTCTTCCCTGAGCCGCTCCTCGAGCCTCGTCGACCCGCACACCTGCAGCCGCTGGTGAGGCTTCGACCTCCTCTCTTTCCCCCTTTGCTTCGGCCCCTTCCCCACTGGTCCCGGGCGCGTGCCTCAGCCCCTTCCGCGCCCCACAACGTGCGCACGCTCACGGCCCCCGTAGCCCTGCCCACCGTCGCGCCCCACCTCGACGCGCTGCCGCGCCCGTCTCCGTTCCGACAGGCCGCCGGCGGCCACGGGCCGTCTCCCCGCTCCCTGGCCATGGCCTAGCCCGTCGAGCCCCTTTCGGTAGTCTCTGTAACCAGGGGGATTAACCCCCCCCTGTGTGTTTAGAGTTTGGGCAATTTGCCCCGCTGTGAGAATGACGATATATATATATTATTTAAATGAATTAATTAGGTAATTAATTAATTAATTCTTCTCTGGTTAATTAGAGTAACTATTTTAGTTAAATCTAATCAACCGTTTGTTAATTTTAACGTGTCGATGACATTGGGGCCATCCCCATTAATAACTAATAAACCTATTAGTTTAATTCTGATTAATTAATTAATTTGTCCACTGTATGACATGTGGGTCCTCCCCATAATTAATCCTGATTAATACTAATTAAATTAATTAAAATCATGTGTCAATGACGCATGGGACCCACTCGTCATATTGACCAGTCAACACACCCTGTTGACTGTTGATGTCATGCTCACATCATGTTTATGTCATAATTTTTTTTATTAAATTTAATCTGTTTTATTCCAGAATATTGAATAAAACTTTAAAAGTTAATATAAGCTAATCCATAGCTCAGATGAAAATAGTTTTAGCATGATAGTTGATCAGCAGAACGAGAAGAACCCGGTTACACTATCCGTTCATGTGTCACACGTCCCTAGCATAGAAAACGTGGAACTTTTCCACCGTTTTCGTCCGACCGGTAGTAGCCAAAGATCCGGGAAATATCATCTGATATTTTCCCGATCCGTCTATGATGGATAGTACTGCGTTAGCTCATGCCTAGACCTGCATATTGCCATGTCATGCTTAGTGTTGCACCTGATGCTGTTACTTA
This sequence comes from Hordeum vulgare subsp. vulgare, assembly GCF_904849725.1. NCBI lineage: Eukaryota > Viridiplantae > Streptophyta > Magnoliopsida > Poales > Poaceae > Hordeum > Hordeum vulgare. The sequence goes on along the minus strand of NC_058524.1, from coordinate 212,005,933 downwards.
TTGTTTCCTCCCCCCTCTTCTTACCGGTAGACCCCGAGACTAACGCTGCTGCCGGGTACATCTACCCTCCTGACGACCAACCCTTTATCGCAGAGCAACAAGGCAAGCAAACCCCCTTGATCATTCCTATATCGCCCATTTCTTTCTCCCTCATGCTTGCATTAGAATTTTCCTACTGTTGTAGTTAGTTCCTATATCTGATGCATAGCCTAATTTTGATGAACTGCTACTTTTCGTACCGCACCTTTAAACTGCTTAGTATAGGTGGATCAGTCATCCCTCTGACCCCTTAGTCCAGTCGCCCGCTTTATTGTCGAGTCTCGATCCCTGATCGACGAGCCAAGATCCGACACAACACTTACACCCCCCTTAGTTGTACGACACTTCAGAGCTACTATCCGGTACCGAGGGTGACACCTCGCGAAGTACTCATGATGATATCTTTGTAGTGCAGCTAGTAGGTCGTGGTTGTCGAGGGTGATTCCTCCCTCACCACTCCCGACGATGACTCTGTCGTGCAACCCCTCAAGTGTGAGACCCTCGAGGGTGGTTCCTCTAAGTCCACCTTGACGGTTACATCGTTCAGAATCCAACGAGGGTGATGCCTCGGATTCCCCCTGATGTTACAACCACACAGTTACTTGACCGTGATACTGGGATAATTGATAAATAATGTTAGGCGGCTGGATTCCTGCGTGGATGTGTTGACGAGTTAATTAAAATGTTAATGGATTTGGCTATTTGATCTGGGTTGGTCGGAGACCTTTTTGCACTAACCGGCTACGTGGGAGAATTTATGGGTACTCGACGTCGTGGTATCAGCCGAAGTTCTTCAGACGTCAGCAATGGATCGGGGGGCGCCCGAGTGGTCCCGAGATGCATCGCGCTTGTATTAAGGGGTGCTGGGACTGACATCGGCCGCCCACGCATCATGCTGGAGCGCAGAGGGAAAGTGGGCCCATGGACCCTTTGTGCTTAGGATTTAGACCGGCGGGCTAGCCTCTCTGTTGAGTCTAGGTGGGGCTGTGACGTGTCGATATTCCGAGGCCGGGCATGACCCAGAAAAGTGTGTCCGGCCAGAGTGTTATCGAGCGTGACGAGAAACTTGGTGCACCCCTGTAGGGATGAAAATTAACTATTCGGATAGCCGTGTCCACGGTTACATGACAACTTAGAGTTGTGACATGATCTTATACAACTACAATTGTTACTTAACTGGAATAGTTGCTCCGGGATTGCTTCCTCGCAGGGAGTCGAGGAAGAATCTCTGGGCATGACCTCATTTAATTATTGCTGCAACAATATGACTATTAATTGTGTTACCTGTTCTACTCTCGTCTATTGCTGCAAGACCCTTGAGGATGCTAGTGTTTGATAGGACTAGGCTTTCCCTCTCTTTCTCGCATTGCTGGAGTCAGTCCACTTATAACAACCCCTTCCTTTGATACTGATCCATAGTTAGCATAGTTCTGATGTTAGTCTTGCGAGTACTTTGGATGAGTACTCACTGTTGTTTTCTTCCTCCTTTGCCCCCTTGATCTGTTGCTGCGACCAGATGATGGAGCCCAGGAGATGGAGTATCCTACTGATGACGACTGCTACACAGACGATGCTGCTACATGGAGGCCGCTGAAGACCAGGAGTAGTTATGAGGTTCCCAGGTAGGAGGCCTCGCCTCGTTCGATCGCTGCATCTTTTGTGCTAGCCCTCTCTAAGGCACCCCATGTTTAATGCATGTACTCAGATATTTGTTGCTTCTGCTGACTCGTGTGTTTATCAAGGTTCTGTATTCTAGCCCTCGAGGCCCCTGGCTTGTAATATGAAGCTTGTATGTTTTATTTGTGCCTAGAGTGGTGTTGTGATATCGTCCCGTGAGTCCTTGAGCTTGGTCGTACGCATTTGCGTGTATGATTAGCGTACAATCAAATCGAGGGTGTCACAAGTAGGTATCAGAGCCGACTGCCTGTAGGTAGCCCCCTTTCCAACTCCTTGACCTAAGTTGAGTCTAGTGTTTGAAAAACTTACTAACTTTGATGATGTGGCTTACGGGCCCACATCTCACTCGGGTGGTATTAGCATCTTTTACTCCTTTTCTATACTCTGGGTTCTACTCTCTCTCCTTTTTCGGGTTAATGATTTTGCTAACTCTAACTCTAGGTTCTCATAAATACTTCCTCCCAGAGAGCCCCGCAATTCCAGACGATGGCTTGTCTGCTCAGAAGACTCCGAAGATACTCTCCGATGTTCTCTTGAGAGCTGGTGCTCATTGCTTCTGCGATTTCCCTTCCTCCGTCAACCCTTATGGATGACTGCACACAAATACCTTCCATACTTTCTTTTCCAATTGCTCCTACTTTACGAGATGCAATGAATTATCTTATCGAGGATTCGTCTATCATCAGTTGTCATGGGTTTCGAAAGTTCTTCGAATTGCTATTCTATCTTTCGGAATCCCCATTAGCCTATTGCTCTTGACCTTTCTCACCTGCTTGCATTATGGTTAAATCCATATGTCTAGTCGCATTCATTAAAATCCTTTTTGATTTTCATGTGATGGTATTGATTCTACCTTTGTGTGAATGCACACAATCATCTGTTGATACTCATAAATTATCTTTCCGGCTCAAACGTCCTTCCAGACAGAGCTGGTTCTTGGCAAATCAACCTTGGTTGATTGTCCATCTAAGTCAATTCAACTTACTTGTATTTGATCGGAGCATGTGATTATGATACACCAACCTGGAAATCCTAATTCCTTTGGTAATTAAGTACCGGCATTTTTCATATGTTCTATAACCCGATGCATTGCATCCTATCTCCCTCTGATTAAGTACTGATACTCACATGAGGTCCATTGTGGATAGTCAGACCCATCGCTGGGTTATTATCTGACATCATCCTTTACATTCAAAAAGAATTCTTGTGATATTGTTCCCTTGATACATAATGCCATTGGTAAATTGTGTCTTCTCCTTATGATGAGTTGTATCCTATGCCCTTGTCAGCTGATGACCCACAAGTATAGGGGATCAATCATAGTCCTTTCGATAAGTGAGAGTGTCGAACCCAAGGAGGAGGAGAAGGCTCTGATAAACTGTTTTCAGCAAGGTAATAACTGCAAGCACTGAAAGTAGCGGTAACAAGTGATGGTGTAGTGAGGTGAAACGTAGCAAGCGAAAAGTAACAAGTAACAAGTAGTAGCAACGGTGCAGCAAGTGGCCCAATCCCTTTTGTAGCAAGGGACAAGCCTGAACAAAGTCTTATAAGAGGAAAAACGCTCCCGAGGACACACGGGAATTTCTGTCATGCTAGTTTCATCATGTTCATATGATTCACGTTCGTTACTTTGATAGTTTGAAATGTGGGTGGACCGACGCTTGGGTACTGCCCTTACTTGGACAAGCATCCCACTTATGATTAACCCCTCTCGCAAGCATCCGCAACTACGAAAGAAGAATTAAGATGACGTCTAACCATAGCATTAAACTAGTGGATCCAAATCAGCCCCTTATGAAGCAACGCATAGACTGGGGTTTAAGCTTCTATCACTCCAGCAACCCATCATCTACTTACTACTCCCCGATGCCTTCCTCTAGGCCCAAATATGGCGAAGTGTTATGTAGTCGACGTTCACATAACACCACTAGAGGAAAAACAACATACATCATATCAAAATACCGAACGAATACCAAATTCACATGACTATTATTAGCATGACTTATCCCATGTCCTCAGGAACAAAAGTAACTACTCACAAAGCATAATCATAATCATGATCAGAGGTGTAATGAATAGCATCAAGGATCTGAACATAAACTCTTCCACCAAGTAATCCAACTAGCATCAACTACAAAGACTAATCAACACTACTAGCAACCTTACAAGTACCAATCGGAGTCGCGAGACGGAGATTGGTTACAAGAGATGAACTAGGGTTTGGAGAGGAGATGGTGCTGATGAAGATGTTGATGGAGATGCCTCCCCTCAGACGAGAGGAGTGTTGGTGATGACGATGGCGACGATTGCCTCTTCCGTGAGGGAAGTTTCCCCGACAGGATCGTCCTGCCGGAGCTCTAGATTGGATCTGCTCAAGTTCTGCCTCGTGGCGGCGGAGTCCACGAAAAAGCTCCACCTTGATTTTTTTCGGACGAAACCCTTCATATAGAAAAAGAGGGGGGCAAGTGGGCCACCAGGGTGCCCACAAGCCCTGTTGCCGCGGTCAGGGGGGTAGGCTGCGGCAACCAGGCTTGTGGGCCCCTGGTTTCTCCCCTCTGACACTTGTTTCACCCAGTATTTTTTATATATTCCCAAAAAAATCCACGTTGGTTTTCACGACATTTGGAGTTGCGCAGAATAGAGGACTCAGACTTGCTCCTTTTACAGTCCAGAATTCCAGCTGCCGGTATTCTCCCTCTTCAAATAAACCTTGCAAAATAAGAGAGAAAAGGCATAAGTAAGGTTCCACAAAGTATAATAACAGTCCATAAAGCGATAAATATCAACATGAAAGCATGATGCAAAATGGACGTATCAACTCCCCCAAGCTTAGACCTCGCTTGTCCTCAAGCGAAAACCAAGACCCAAAACATGTCCACATGTTTAGGGATGAAGGTGTCGATAAAACATAATACGGACATGAGGGCATCATGATCACACATAGAACAACAATACATCATAGAGATTCTTATGGGAAAGTAACAATTCCTTCGCAAAACAAAGTATGAAACAAAAACCTTACCGAGAAGTGTCCAACAACCGTCCAAAGTCATTGAAGCAATTGCAATTTATCATATTATCAGAAAGAGTCAAATAAGAGCTTGCAAAGCAAATCCACATACTCAATCATCTCTTTTGTTTTCCATAATTATTACAACTCACGTGGTACTCATGGTATCAAAGTTTCAGTTGGACACAGAGAAAGATAGGGGCTTATAGTTTTGCCTCCCAACTATTTACCTCAAGGGTAAAGTCAAAAATAATAAAGCATAAGTACTCAGCTCCAAGTTGATATAAGAATATAGATCTTTCCCAAGCATATGACGTTCACCAAGAAAAAAGGCTAGATAAGGAATTGGTGAAGATCACCATGACTCTTACAAGGGAAAAAATTAAAGGTACAAGATAGGCCCTTCGCAGACGGAAGCAGAGGTTGTCATGCGCTTTTGAGGTTTGGATGCGTGTCCCCTTAGTGCGGAGGAACGTCACTTTATATTGCCTCCTATGATAAAGAACTTTATTATGCAGTCTGTCGCTTTTATGTCTTCCTCATCACAGGTTCGTATAAAGTTTATTTTCCACACACTAATAGATCATACATATTAGAGAGCAATTTTTATTGCTTGCACCAATGACAACTTACTTGAGGGATCTTATTCAATCCATAGGTAGGTATGGTGGACACTCATGGCAAAACTGGGTTGAAGGTTTATGGATGCACAAGTAGTATCTCTACCGAGTGCGGAAGTTTTGGCTGATATGAGGTGGAAGCAATCGTCACATGCTAAGGGATCTCTAGTCATATAACATTGTTCGGAACCAAGCAAACATAATTCATTATGTTGTCTTCCTTGTCCAACATCTACTTCTAAGCATGTAATAGTTTAATGAGTGTTCACAATTATAGAAAGTTTCTAAGATGATATATTTATATGTGAAACTCTCTTTTCTTATTACTTATTATTAATTGCAACAATGACAGGGGTCTAAGTTGGTCTATTCTCAACAAGTTTCAATCATCATACTTGTTATATGTGAAGCTATCACTTTCCATTGGATCATCTCATGATCTTTCATGCTATCGTTCTTTTCATACTTTTGATCACGACACAAAACAAAGCCCTTGACTAAGATACTATTTATTATATAGCTCGCAAGCTTGAATACATCGGGGGAGACACAAGGCAAAAAGACTCAAACTAAACACTAAAGACTTATTCCACTAAGAGAAGAAATAAAAACTGAAAAGGAAAGAACTAAAAACAAAGGTAAACGCAAAAGATATAAAGGTGATACGATACCAGAGCAACTCCCCCAAGCTTGGCAAAAGCCAAGGGGATTGCCCATACCAATGCTTAGTTGTCTTCCTTTGGTGGTGATGGTGGTGTTGTTGTTGAAGTAGTCTTTGCCTTTGATTCCAAGAGAGCTATCAATCTTTGATTATACCTTTGAGATCTGTGACATGGTTTTCCAGCAAAACAACTTCACGAGAAAGGGAAATATTGCAAGCACGAGTTGTTTCACAGAACCTCAAGAGTTCAATCAAGGAAGGAGACAACACGTGGAGGATGGGTTGGAGAAAATCTACTCCTTCAACGTCTCCAATGTTGAACATAGGTTGAACTTCCTCCCTAGCTTGGGTTTTCTCCTTAGTTTTGTCCCTGGCTTCCGTGACTTCTTCCCTTTTCAGATCAGCATCTACTTCTTCATGAACTTGAGGGAGATTATTCTCCCCAAAAGATTCCTGAGACATCTTTGCTCTAAACCTGCGGCAGACAACAGGCTCAAAAAGAAAACAAAGGAAAATTGTGCGATACGGAGATCAAAACCCTCGGGCGTATATATAATGATTTTTTCTGGACCAGAAGGAGTGCTCCGCAAGAAAACGGAGTCTAGGAGGCACACAAGTTGCCCACAAGCCCTGTTGCCGCGACCAGGGGGGTAGGCCGCGGCAACCAAGCTTGTGGCTGCCTCGTGCGCTCTCCGGACTGCTTTTTATTTTTATAATTTTCCATAAATTCCAAAACGGAGAAAATTTCCTATTGGAAAAGTTTTGGAGTCCAATTACTTACCGAAACAGATACCTCTTGGTTTTCAGGGTCTGAAACAGGCTGATAAACATCCCTTATGTACTCCTCTGGAGTTATGATATTGATGATATTGGTCTCAACATTTATGGGAGTACCACAGATATAATGCTTGATTCTTTGCCCGTTTACCACCCTAGGAAAATTACCTTCCGTGTTATTGATTTTGATGGCACCGGAACGATATACTTCCTCGACAACGTAGGGACCTTCCCACTTAGAGAGAAGCTTGCCTGCGAAGAATCTTAAACGAGAATTGTATAGCAGGACATAATCACCTACATTGAACTCTCATTTTTGTATTCTTTTATCGTGCCACCTCTTAACCTTTTCCTTGAACAATTTGGCATTCTCATATGCCTGGGCTCTTTATTCATCTAATGAGCTGATATCAAACAACCGCTTCTCACCGGCAAGTTTGAAATCAAAGTTGAGCTCTTTGATTGCCCAATAAGCTTTGTGTTCCAGCTCAAGAGGTAAATGATAGGCCTTACCCTAAACCATTTTATACGGCGACATGCCCATGGGATTCTTCTAAGCAGTCCTATAAGCCCATAGTGCATCGTCAAGTTTGGTAGACCAATTCTTTCGAGATCTATTGACGGTCTTTTGTAAGATCAATTTGATCTCCCTATTACTCAAGTCCACTTGACCACTAGATTGAGGATGATAAGGAGATGCAACTCTATGGTTGACATCGTACTTAGCGAGCATCTTGCGGAAAACACCATGAATGAAGTGTGAACCGCCATCAGTCATCAGATATCTAGGGACTCCAAATCTTGGGAAAATGGCTTCTCTAAGCATCTTAATAGAGGTGTGGTGATCATCATTTTAGTAGGGATAGCCTCTACCCAGTTAGTAACATAATCCACAACAACTAAGATGTGAGTATACCCATTGGAACTCGAGAAAGGTCCCATATAATAAAAAACCCAGACATCAAATGGTTCAATGACTAGTGAATAGTTCATAGGCATTTCCTAACGCTTACTGATATTCCCTATTCTTTGGCATTCGTCACAAGACAAGACAAACTAACTGGCATCCTTGAAGAGAGTGGGCCAATAGAAACCTGATTGCAATACCTTATGAGCAGTTCTGTCTCCAGCATGGTGTCCTCCGTAAGCCTCGGAATGACACTTCTGCACGATCTGTCCCTGTTCATGTTCAGGCACACAACGTCTAATAACACCATCTACTCCTTCCTTATAAAGGTGAGGATCATCCCAAAAATAGTGTCTCAAATCAAAGAAGAATTTCTTCTTTTGCTGGTAGGTGAAACTGGGTGGTATGTATTTGGCTACGATATAGTTTGCGTAATCAGCATACCACGATGCACTATGTGAAGTGCGGATGACATTCAATTGCTAATCAGGAAAGCTTTCATCAATAGGTCGTGGGTCATCAAGGACATTCTCTAGCCTAGACAAGTTATCTGCTACAGGGTTATCAGCACCCTTTCGGTCAACAACGTGCAAATCAAATTCCTGTAGCAGGAGAACCCATCTGATTAGTCTAGGCTTAGCGTCCTTCTTCTCCATAAGGTACTTAATAGCAGCATGATCAGAGTGAATAGTGACTTTGGAGTCAACTATATAAGATCTGAACTTTTCGCATGCAAACACGACTGCTAAAAACTCCTTCTCCGTAGTGGCGTAGTTTCTTTGGGCATTGTCTAGAGTTTTACTAGCGTAGTGAATGACATTCAACTTCTTGTCAACTCTTTGTCCTAGAACAGCACCAACATCATAATCACTAGCATGGCACATGATTTCAAAGGGAAAGTTCCAATCAGGTGGTTGAATAATAGGTGCGGTTATCAAGGCCTTCTTAAGTATTTCAAAAGCTTCCTCACAATCCTCATCAAAAACAAAAGGAACATCCTTCTGCAAGAGGTTGGTAAGAGGCCTAGAAATCTTAGAGAAGTCTTTAATGAACCTTCTATAGAAACCAGCATGACCTAGGAAACTTCGTATACCTCTGATATCCGTGGGGCAAGGCATTTTCTCAATTGCATCAACCTTAGCCTTATCAACTTCAATGCCTTTCTCAGAGATTTTGTGTCCTAAGACGATGCCTTCATTAACCATGAAGTGGCATTTCTCCCAGTTCAAGACGAGGTTGGTATCTTTGCATCTCTGTAAGACTCAATCAAGGTTGCTAAGGCAATCGTCAAAGGAAGAACCGTAGGCGGAGAAATCATCCATGAAAACCTCAACAACTTTTCACAAAAGTCAGAGAATATAGCCATGATACATCTTTGAAAGGTGGCAGGTGCATTGCACAAGCCAAAAGGCATACGTCTATAAGCAAAGGTACCGAAGGGGCATGTGAAGGTGGTTTTCTCTTGATCAGATTGTGCAACAGGTATTTGCGAGAAACGTGAATAACCGTCTAGAAAGCAGAAGTGTGTGTGTTTAGATAGCCTTTCTAGCATCTGGTCGATAAACGACAAAGGATAATGGTCTTTCCTGGTTGCCTTGTTCAGTTTCCGGAAGTCTATATCCATCCTTTAGCCAATAATAATTCTCTACGGGATTAGTTCATTCTTATCATTAGGAACGACGTTGATACCTCCCTTCTTAGGTACGCAATGTACTGGACTTACCCAATCACTATGAGCAACAGGATAAATGATTCCTGCTTCCAGAAGCTTCAATATTTCTTTTCTCACGACCTCTTTCATCCTCGGATTTAATCTCCGTTGATGATCATCAACTGGCTTAGAATCAGGATCGATTTTAATCTTGTGCTTACATAGAGTGGGACTAATACCCTTAAGATCATCAAGATTATATCCAATAGCAGCACGGTGCTTCCTCAAAGTTTTTAATAACTTCTTCTCTTCGTGACTCGTGAGGTGAGCACTAATAATAACATGATATATCTCCTTCTCATCAAGATAAGCATACTTAAGAGTATCTGGTAATTGTTTTAGCTCGAACACAAGATCACCCTTTGGTGGGGGAGGATCCCCAAGCAATTCAACAGGCAGATTATTCTTGAGAATAGGTTATTGTTCTAAGACAATTTTATCTATCTCATCTCTTTCATCCATATGCATATCATTTTCATGCTCAAGCAGATATTGCTCTAAAGGATCCGTAGGAGGTACGGCAATAGAGGCAAGAGCAATGGTTTCATCCCTACCAGACGACTCTTTTTCATGGGGTTGTCTTCCAAACTTGGAGAAGTTAAATTCATGAGACACACCCTCGAAACTAACAGTGACAGTCTGTTTAATGCAATCAATGTGAGCATTGACAGTGTTGAGAAAGGGTCTACCAAATATGATGGAACAAAAGCTATCTTGCACAGTAGCAAGGACGAGGAAATCAGTAGGATTCTTCGTCTTACCACACAGGACTTCTACGTCTCTCACAATTCCCAGAGGGCACATAGTGTCTCTATTAGCTAGCGTAATAGTGACATCAATGGGTTCTAACTCAGCAGGTGCAATCTCATCTTTGATTTCATCATATAGGGAACGGGGTATTGCACTAACACTAGCACTCATATCACATAAACCATGGTAACAGTGATCTCCTATCTTGACAGAAACAACGGGCAGGCCAACTACAGGTCCGTATTTGTCTTTCGTGTGAGGTTTAGCTATTCTAGCGGAGTTCTCACAGAATTTGATAACATGCCCATCTATGTCTTCGGCTAAGACATCTTTGATAATAGCAACACTAGGTTCAACTCTAATTTCCTCAGGGGGTGCAAGTGGTCTAATGTAACCCCTACGTATCACAGTTGGAGCTTTAGAATAATCCTTTTTCCTAGCACGGTAAGGTGGTTTCTCAGCGTAAGCACAAGGGACAATAGGATCACTAAAAGCAATGACTTTCTCCTCAACTAGATTGGGTTTAACTATGTTGATTTCTATAGGCGGATGATACTTAAACCACTTCTCTTTGGGAAGATCAACATGAGCAGCAAAAGATTCACATAGAGAAGCTACTATCTGAGAGTCAAGTCCATACTTAGCGCTAAAATCTCTAGAAGTGTTTGTTTCAACAAAAGATTTAACGAAGTCAAACTGGAAATTCATACCTGACTCCTTACCTTCTTCAAGCTCCCAATCTTCAGAGTTACGTTTGATTCTTTCCAATAAATTCCACTTATGATCAATATCCTTCTTCATAAAAGAACTGGTACACGAAGTGTCAAGCATGGTACGATCTTCATGGGAAAGCCGAGCATAAAAGTTTTGAGTGATAATTTCTCTCGAGAGCTCATGATTGGGGCATGAATATAGCATTGATTTAAGCCTCCCCCAGGCTTGAGCTATGCTTTCCTTGTCACGAGGCCAAAAGTTATAAATATAATTCCGATCACGATGTACTAAATGCATAGGATAGAACATTTGCTGAAATTCCAATTTCAACCGATTGTAGTCCCATGATCCAGTATCATCACATAGCCTATACCATGTCAATGCCTTATCCTTCAAAGATAAAGGAAAGACTTTCTTCTTTACCTCATCCTCGGGCAAACCTGCAAGCTTAAATAAACCACAAACTTCATCTACATAGATTAGATGCAAGTCTGGATGTGAAGATCCATCTCCTGTGAAAGGATTAGCCAGCTGTTTCTCAAGCATACCCGAAGGAATTTCATAAAAGATATTTTTAGTAGGTACCTCAGGTTGAGGAACAACTCCTCGTGCTTCCGTTCGTGGTGAAGATACCCTGAACAAACTCCTCAAAGGAACAGTTTCGATAGTGACAAGTAACAATAAATTTCAGCACAATATATAAATGTTTCCTTACCAAATTCCACTTGCCAAAGGCGCGCCCCTCCCCGGCAACGGCGCCAGAAAAGAGTCTTGATGACCCACAAGTATAAGGGATCAATCGTAGTCCTTTCGATAAGTGAGAGTGTCGAACCCAACGAGGAGGAGAAGGCTCTGATAAACGGTTTTCAGCAAGGTAATAACTGCAAGCACTCAAGGTAGCGGTAACAAGTGATGGTGTAGTGAGGTGAAACGTAGCAAGCGAAAAGTAACAAGTAACAAGTAGTAGCAACGGTGCAGCAAGTGTCCCAATCCCTTTTGTAGCAAGGGACAAGCCTAAACAAAGTCTTATAAGAGGAAAAGCGCTCCCGAGGACACACGGGAATTTCTGTCATGCTAGTTTCATCATGTTCATATGATTCGCGTTCGTTACTTTGATAGTTTGATATGTGGGTGGACCGGCGCTTGGGTACTGCCCTTACTTGGACAAGCATCCCACTTATGATTAACCCCTCTCGCAAGCATACGCAACTACGAAAGAAGAATTAAGACAACGTCTAACCATAGCATTAAACTAGTGGATCCAAATCAGCCCCTTACGAAGCAACGCATAGACTGGGGTTTAAGCTTCTGTCACTCCAGCAACCCATCATCTACTCACTACTCCCCAATGCCTTCCTCAAGTCCCAAATATGGTGAAGTGTTATGTAGTCGACGTTCACATAACACCACTAGAGGAAAAACAACGGACAACATATCAAAATACCGAACGAATACCAAATTCACATGACTATTATTAGCATGACTTATCCCATGTCCTCAGGAACAAAAGTAACTACTCACAAAGCATAATCATAATCATGATCAGAGGTGTAATGAATAGCATCAAGGATCTGAACATAAACTCTTCCACCAAGTAATCCAACTAGCATCAACTACAAAGACTAATCAACACTACTAGCAACCTTACAAGTACCAATCAGAGTCGCGAGATGGAGATTGGTTACAAGAGATGAACTAGGGTTTGGAGAGGAGATGGAGCTGATGAAGATGTTGATGGAGATGCCTCCCCTCCGACGAGAGGAGTGTTGGTGATGACGATGGCGACAATTTCCCCCTCCGGGAGGGAAGTTTCTCCGGCAGGATCGTCTTGCCGGAGCTCTAGATTGGATCTGCTCAAGTTCCGCCTCGTGGTGGCGGAGAATCCACGAAAAAGCTGCACCTTGATTTTTTTCCGGACGAAACCCTTCATATAGCAAAAGAGGGGGGCCAGTGGGTCACCAGGGTGCCCAAGCCCTGTTGCCGCAGCCAGGGGGGTAGGCCGCGGCAACCAGGCTTGTGGGCCCCTGGTTGTTCCCCTCTGACACTTCTTTCGCCAGTATTTTTTTATATATCCCTAAAAAAATCCACGTTGATTTTTAGGGCATTTGGAGTTGCGTAGAATAGAGGACTCAGACTTGCTCCTTTTCCAGTCCAGAATTCCAGCTGCCGGTATTCTCCCTCTTCAAATAAACCTTGCAAAATAAGAGAGAAAAGTCATAAGTAAGGTTCCACAAAGTATAATAATAGTCCATAAAGCGATAAATATCAACATGAAAGCATGATGCAAAATGGACGTATCATCAGCCATGCTCTTCAAGCATGGGTTAATTACTCTTGAAGTTTGCGGTATATGTTCCTAAGATGCCCCGATGGATTGAACCTATGCCTTCCTAAATCAATATGATCTGAAGAGTTTTCACGGGTCTTGCTCTTCTGGTGTTTTGCCAAATAAACTTTCCAAGCTACAACCTCATAAAATACGAGGAGTAAATGACAGGTGATGATTGATGAAGTGGGAGTCGACCTTGAACTTTGTGTTCATGCCCATAGAAACAACGTTGATCCTACCATAGAAACTTCTCGTATCAATAATCATTCATTATATGATTTGATCTGGTATCTGTGGTTTGGTACTTTGCAACCGTGGTTCTGACCATGATTATTCTCCTTTGATTTCATATGTAGACAAGTTAAAGTACTTGTCTCCTTCGGGTTAATACATCGGTCCAAGCCTTAATGTTGATCTACCTTTGATTATTTTCCCGTGTAGCTCGAGGATATCACGGAGCTATGTAACTTCTTGTGAGCTCCTCATCAACTATGATATTTTCATTAATTCTAGTTTTCCTCGTGTTTTGAGTTATTGGACACTCAAGGACATAGATAACTGAATCGAGTATGCATTGTGATTCAACAACTCTTAGTAATCTGCTTTGCTTATGGGTTGGTACTCGCTCATGTCTTTCCAAGATATTAGGCTACATCAGCATCGTCATGCTAAAGCTTGACCATACTAAATATGTCCTTCATCCCTGGAACAAAATTCCAACAGTACACTAAGTTTATATCGAGCTTTCAACATCTTGATGGTTGTCTTAAAAGGCAATCTCGATTCGAAGATAGCAGTATTATCTGTGGTTCCGACAACCTTTCGCTTCACTATTCCCTTGCTTGATGTCGTCGCTGACCGATTACACCTTCGTGAAGCTTCTCGACAAATGTGTCGTGATCATCATCAACATTCTGAGCTCTTGTAGGGTATCAATCGAATGCATGATGAGAAATACCATCCTTTCCCCTCAATGATTTGTAATTATCATCGACCTCCTTGTTGCCTTCCCTCCAACACAAACTTGTTCATGTTTTGTGTTGTCCCTTAAGTTCCTTCTAACCGGCTTATGTTACCTTCTACCTTGGAGTATTACCATATTTTATGTCAAGAATGTTGTGAGCATCGTTGCACCTCTTAAGAATTCTTGATATGGTGATACTTCTCGCCATCACCATTCATTTCTTGGACCCCGTGTTGTTTCTAACCGGATTACCGACAAGTGAACTCTGATGTGTGATTCCAATACTTCTGGAAACCCTATTGCTTTAGAGTTAATGACTGATGGTTTCATTCTTGGTATGTTGGTTATTGACTCACCATTGTAGCATTGGTCGTGCTACTCATTTTGTAGTTTCGAGTGCCCCCTCCAATCACTGTTTAATTGTTGATGTTTCCTCGAGCATACGTCATTATATCATTTGATCCGACAAATGCTATATCTTTGTTCTTATAATTTTGGACATCCATACCTATCAAAATCTTGGGGGATGGTTGCTGAGCCCATCGGCCACACCCTCAACTTTCTCCGTGTTCGAAGATGAAGCTCTTGAAAGCATTATCTTTGTGCCTATGCTCATGAAGAATATGTTTGATAGCAGAAGTGTTGTTCCCAAAGTTCATGTGCATTCCTACCGTCGTGAATACAAGAAAGTTTTGTTTCACTTCCTTTGTGGTCATCCCAAATCATTCATGCATGTGTGGAGTGTTATATGTTTTGAAGATTTGCTATCTTCACTTCATATAACTTCTCCTAACACCCCAAGCCACTAACTGATTTGATCAAGGAAAATAAGTTCCTTCATAAGAGCTAAATCTAGGCTTACACAAGGGCCTTGATATCCTCGACGATGGATCTCAGATCATAATTCAGTTGCATTTCATTGTAAGAATTCCATCTGGACACGAATGTCTTGACATTGTGTTCATGTGTCTTACAATCCAACTTGTGATCCAATACTTGCTTCCGTAGTTCATATCCCGAGGATATTGCATCACTGATACGTCTCCAACGTATCTACTTTTCCGAACTCTTTTGCCCTTGTTTTGGACTCTAACTTGCATGATTTGAATGGAACTAACCCGGACTAACACTATTTTCAGCAGAATTGCCATGGTGTTGTTTTTGTGCAGAAATAAAAGTTCTCGGAATGTCCTGAAAATTTACGAAGAATTTTTCTAGAATAAAAGAAAAATACCTATGCAAAGATCCACCTGAGGGGGTGTGCTAGTGAGCCACAAGCCCACAGGCCGCGGCCACCCCCCTAGGCCGCGCCATGAGGGATTGTGGGGCCCACGTGGCACCACCACCCCCAAACTCAGCTCTATATTTTCCGTCTCACCCGGAAAAAATCAGAGAGAAGGTTTCATCGCGTTTTACGATACGGAGGCGACGCCACCTCCTGTTCTTCATCTGGAGGGCACATCTGGAGTCCGTTCCGGGCTCCGGAGAGTTGAAATCGTCGCCATCGTCATCATCAACCTTCATCCATCGACAATTCCATGATGCTCTTCACCGTTCGTGAGTAATCTCAACGTAGGCTTGCTGGACGGTGATGAGTTGGATGAGTTCTATCATGTAATCGAGTTAGTTTTGACGGGGATTGATCCCTAGTATCCACTATGTTCTAGAGTGATGTTGCTACTACTTGGCTATGCTTAATGCTTGTCACTAGGGCCCGAGTGCCATGATTTCAAATCTGAACTTATTGTGTTGTCGCCAATATATGTGTGTTTTAGATCCTATCTTGCAAGTTGTAGTCACCTACTATGTGTTATGACCCGGCAACCCCGGAGTGACAATAGTCGGAACCACTCCCGGAGATGACCATAGTATGAGGAGTTCATGTATTCACCGCGTGTTAATGCGTTGGTCTCATTTTTTATTAAAAGGAGAACCTTAACATCCCGTAGTTTCCATTAGGACCCCGCTGCCACGGGAGGGATGGCCAATAGATGTCATGCCAGTTCTTTTCCCTAAGCACGTATGACTACATACGGAATACATGCCTACATTAGATTGACGAACGGGAGCTAGTTACATATCTCTCCGTGTTATAGCTGTTACATGATGAATCACATCCGTTACACGCATCCATCACCAATCCACCACCTACGACTCTTTTAGTATTGGTCCTTGCTACGTTACTTTATCCTGGCTTGTCCCTTGCTACAAAAAGTGATTGTGCCACTTTGCTGCTACTGCTGTTACTGCTGCTACTGTTACTCTGTTGCTAGTGTTGTTACTCTGCTGCTACTGCTGTTACTTGCTACTGCTGTCACTACTGCTGTCACTACTGCTGTTACTTGCTACTTTTCTGTTACCTGCTGCAACACTTTTACTGGCGCCATTGGTACAACAGTTAGGAATAGTCTGTCGTCAACAGTTCTGTTTCTGACACCGTTGCTATCATACTACTTTGCTATTGATACTTTGCTTCCAGACACTAATCTTTCAGGTGTGGTTGAATCTGACAAACTCAGCTGCTAATACTTGAGAATATTCTTTCGTTTCCCCTTGAGGCGAATCAAGAAATTTGGGTCGAATACTCTACCCTCGAAAACTATTGCGATCCCCTACACTTGTGCGTTATCAAGACCTTTTTCTGGCACCGTTGCCGGAGAAGCACAGCTATATTCTCTGAGTCACTTGGGATTGACGTCTGCTGATCACTATGAGGAATCCGAAAGATCCAAGAACTAAAATCTTGCCTTCCACTACGAGGATAGGTAAGGAACTGCCATCTAGCTCTGCACTTGATTCACCTTTAGTATTGAGCAAGTTTGCGACTTCGCCTCCTGCTAGAAATCTTGATATGTCGCCTGTGCTTGATGAGGCTACTTCTGCTGCCCATGATGCTATGCTTGATACTATGCCTGATGATGCTATGCTTGATACTATGCCTGATGATGCTATGCTTGATACTATGCCTGATGATGCTATGCTTGATACTATGCTTGTTACTGCTTTGCCACTAGGTGCATTCCTTGATGCACACATTGCTAGAGTTGCTGCTAGACGTGATGATACTTTTGAAACTGCTGATACTATTGAAGTAGAACCTGCTACTATGCTTGAATTGCCTGTTATGCCTGATACGCGCTATGTTATTGAGGGAGAGATAGCTGAGGATTTTCTTGCGTGTAAGGATAGCTATGATGTTGAGAAATTACTGCGCAAGTGGAAAGAAAAATCTCTGAAAGCTAGGATGAAATACGACCCGAAGTTTGCTACTTCGCCTATCTTTGTGACCGATAAGGATAATGAATTCTCTGTCGACCCTGAGTTAATCACTTTGGTCGAATCTCATCCTTTTCACGGTTATGAGTCTGAAATGGCTGTATCTCATCTTACCAAACTACATGATATAGCCACCCTATTCAATAGTGAGGAAAAGATCCGCCACTACTATATCCTCAAGCTGTTTCCTTTCTCGCTAAAGGATGATGCTAGGACTTGGTTCACTTCTCTTGCTCCTGGTTGTGTGCGTAGCCCCCAGGATATGGTCTACTACTTCTCTGAAAAATATTTCCCCGCCCATAAGAAGCAAGCTGCCTTGCAGGAAATATACAACTTTGCTCAAGCTGAGGAAGATAGTCTCCCACAAGCTTGGGGGAGGCTCATCCAGCTATCGAATGCTTTGCCTGATCACCCTTTTGAGAAGAATGAAATACTTGATATCTTCTATAATGGACTTGCCGATGCTTCCAAATACCACCTAGATAGTTGTGTTGGTTGTGTTTTTAGGGAACGAACTGTAGAACAAGCTGAGATTCTACTGAATAACATCTTGTGCAATGAAAATGCTTGGACTATTCCCGAACCCCCTCCTAAGCCAACTCCGAAGAAAAGAGGTATTCTATTCCTCAGTCCTGAAGATATGCAAGAAGCCAAGAAATCTATGCAAGAGAAAGTCATTAAATCTGAAGATGTCAAAAATCTACCACCTATCAAGGAGATCCATGGTCTTGATAACCCGATACAGGTAGTAGAAGTAAATTCCCTGCGTACGTTTGATGAGAGTGATATTCCTTTTGATAAACCTGCTAGCATATGCATGGAAGAATTTGATAGCTTTGTTGCCAAACAACAAAGTTTCAATGATTATGTTAGCAGACAATTGGAACAAAATGCTCGTAAGCTTAGTCATTTAAGTGCTTGTGTGGACAGAAATGTCAATGATCTTAAGCTTCTGAGTAAACATGCCTCTATGGTTACTACTCAGGTTGAACAAGTACTTAAAGCTCAGAATGACTTGCTCAACGAGTTGAATGACAATTCTGTCAGAGTCGTCACTAGAGGCGGTAGAATGACCCAGGAACCTTTGTATCGTGAGGGTCATCCGAAGAGAATTGAACAAGATTCTCAAGGAGTTAGCACTGATGCACCTAGTCATCCTAGAAAGAAGAAGAAAGATAATAGGAACTTGCACGCTAGCAACCTTGTTGCTGCTACACCTGAGAGTCCAAACGATGTCTCCGTCTCTGATGCTGAAACACAATCTGGTGATGAACATGAGCCTAATGATAATATCAATAGTGATGTTCATGTTGATGCTTAACCTAGCAATGATAAGGATGTGGAGATTGAACCTGCTGATCTTGATAACCCACAGCCTAAGAATAAGCGATACGATAAGAATGACTTTGCTGCTAGGAAGCATGGTAAAGAAAGGGAACCATGGGTTCAGAAACCCATGCCCTTTCCTCCCAAACCATCCAAGAAAAAGGATGTTGAGGATTTTGAGCGATTCGTTGAAATGATCAGACCTGTCTTTCTGCAAATGCGTTTCACAGATATGCTCAAGATGTCTTCGTATGCTAAGTACATGAAAGATATTGTGACTAATAAGAGGAGGATACCTGAGGTTGATATTTCCACCATGCTTGCTAATTATACCTTCAAGGGTGGAACTCCTAAAAACTAGGTGATCCCGGTGTGCCCACTATACCTTGCTCCATTAAAGGTAACTACGTTAGAACTGCTTTATGCGACCTTGGAGCCGGTGTTAGTGTTATGCCTCTCTCTCTTTATCGTAGACTTGAACTGGATAAGTTGACACCCACTGAGATCTCTCTACAAATGGCCGACAAATCAACTGCTTTCCCTATCGGCATTTGCGAGGATGTGCCTGTTGTGGTTGCTAATGTCACTATCTTAACAGACTTTGTTATCTTGGATATTCTTGAGGACGATGCCATGGCGGTCATCCTCGGAAGACCCTTTTTAAACACTGCAGGGGCTGTTATAGATTGCAACAAAGGCAATGTCACTTTCCATGTCAACGGTAATGAGCATACAGTGCCCTTTCCGAAGAAACAATATCGAGTACACTGCATCAATGCTATCGAAAAAACTTCATCGATTCTTATTGGGAGCTTTGAATGCCCTATTCCTCGTGTCAAGATGAAGTATGATTTGCTTGTTGGGGAAATACATATCCCCATTGAGGTGACCTAGTGACTATTCAGAAATTCTCCATTCTCTTTTTGTGATTCGAAAAGGTTTGTCAAAGAGGCTTGATCAACCTCACTGATGGATTTCTTTCGATGACCATGAGATGGATGAATCGAGGAGTCACGAACCTCTGTTCCAAGCTTTCACCTTCGGTTGCTTAGAAGAAAAATGATAGCTTTAGTTTAGTTTTCCCTGTTTTCTGTTTTAGCGTCCGGTATAAAAGTACCCCAAAAATAAAAGTTCTCCGAATGTCCTGAAAATCAAGTATGATTTTTTTTGGAATTTTTGAAAAATTCTGAGACAAAGAGCTTGTCTGGGGGCCACACCAGTGGGCCACAAGCCCTAGGGGCGTGGGCACCCCCTGGCCGCGCCACCCAGGCTTGTGCAGCCCACAGGAACCCCCTCCACTCATTCTTGCTCTTATCTCCTTTTCCTACCTCCAGAAAAAATCATTTCGCAGCTCAAACCCGTGTTCTTGCTCCTCTTGCTGGGATTTTCGATCTCTTTGCTCAAATCATCGTTCTCCAAACTGTTTTGGGGAAATTACTCCTTGGTAAGTGACTCCTCCATTGGTCCAATTAGTTTTTGCTGTAGTGCCTTATACTCCGCGTATTTTTGCTGCCTTGGTGACCATGTTCTTGAGCTTTGCATGCTGATTTTAGCTGGTCCCAAGTAGTTTTGATGCGTAATATGGCCTCTAGGCACTTGTGGGAGTAGTTGCTACTAGTTTAGTTGAGCCTTGTTCACTTTTCCTTTGGGTCACTAAAAATTTCAGAAAAGGAAGATGTTTAGGAGAAACTTTCATGGTGGTTCCTCAAGCAAGAGAGGTCCCCCTCTTGCAATTCGGGAGCCCAATCCTTACCAACCAAGGGACGCGCAGGTACAACCATGTGAATGGCCTTCTGATGAATTTATGATTGAGGCAAGTTTCAAAGATGAGTTTGATGCACTTGTTCACAACGTCGGACTCGAAGAATTCATCTCCGATAAATGTGAATAGTATGTTGCTCTCACTGCCTCTTTTGTTCGTAGATTCAAATTTTCAGCTGGCCATGAGACATCGGTACTGTTTGATCTCTATGATAAATCGTATACCATGGATTTAGAGGATTTCAATAGAATTTGCAAAATACCTATTTGGGGTTGCCTCAATGATCCTCCTAAATCGTTGGTTAGAGATTTTTGCTCTGGTATTACTGTTGGAGAAACTAGAGACATTACGCAAGCTACCATGGGGAGTATTCATTTTCCTGCTTGCATTATTTTGCCCTCTTCATAGGCAGATGCATTAATGGTAAGATTGAGCATTGTCAACTCTGCGCACCCGACCTTAGTATCCTTAAGAGCGCAGTGACGGGTGACAAAAGCTTCAACATGGGAGCTATTATAGCAAGGAGGCTGAATAAGAATGCTATTGAAGGGGATTGCTTTAGTGGGATCTATGCCACTTGCATAGCAAATTTTCTTGGAGTACCCATCCGCGAAGGAGATCCCCCGCTCCATACAACTTTCCTTGACCGCGTCGCTTTGACACGCTACCAGTTCCTTGAGAGGGATGACGAATCCCTCCTATACTGTTTGATATTTAACCGGCAGCGTGTTTTCCATATTACCCTTCCTGCTCCTGCCTTCTTTGACTTTTAGGTAAAACGGAGATATTACATAACCAGAGGAGAGACAGAGGAGTATGAGAGGGAGGCAAAGGCTGCTCGTCTCCGTGAGGCAGCTATTCAGGCAGTGGCTAGAACACTCCCGTATAACCCCCATTATGATTTTGGGTTTCACCACGACCATCCTTGGGAGTAGACCAACTTAGGCCAAAAGCCTAAGCTTGGGGCAGTACGTGTTCTCACCGACTTTGCATTCTTGCTTATGCTTTCACTTTGTTAGCCGGTGTTCACACTTTGCCACTGTATCATCCATGTTAGTTTATTTTTTTTTCTCATTTCCTTTTCGTGTGTCTCTCTAGTTTGAGAAAACCCAAAAAGTTTTTCTTGTTCTTATTCTGTTTGTTGGGATCTTTCCCGTGTAAATAGTTTTCTTTTTCTTTGGGTCAAGGTAGAAGATCATGGTTACAATGTTTAGTGGCTCTTGCATGCATACCTGTTTAGCTTTCAAAGAGCCATATTACTTTGTATTCTCCTTTGTGTTTGCCTGCAGATTCGAGCGTAGTCCAATGCACGAGCACTCTTATTATTGTTCACATCGTTCGGTCGTGCAAGTGAAAGGAAATAATGACGATATATGATGAAGTGACTGAGCCTGGAAAAGCTGGTATGAACTCGATGTATTTTGTTTTTGTAAATATGACTAGCTCATCATGCCTGATTCAGCTTTTTTGTGAGAGAAACATGTTGGCAATGACAACTTAGAGATCATAGTTGCTTATGCCATGCTTACTTAGCTAGGAGCTTATAATGGTTTGTCTTGGATGCCCACATGAATGTTGAGATAACTGTGTTGTAGTATGATAGGATGGTATCCTCCTTTGAGTGATTCAAGTGGCTTGACTTAGCGCATGTTCACGCATGTAGTTGAAACAAAATCAACATAGCCTATATGATGTTCATGTTCATGGTGATTTATGTCCTACTCATGCTTGCACTCAATGGTAGTTAATCTCAATGCATTTTGATGACTATTGTCGCTCTCTAGTTGGTCGCTTCCCAGTCTTTTGCTAGCCTTCACTTGTACTAAGCGGGAATACTTCTTGTGAATCCACTCCCATAAACCCAAAGTTGTTCCATATGAGTCCACCATACCTACCTATATGCGGTATCTACCTGCCGTTCCAAGTAAATTTGCATGTGCCACTCTCTAAACCTTCAAGAAATAATCTATTTTGCATGCCCGAACTGCTCATGTAAATTTGCTAGGCGTGTTCTCCTCGATATGTGTTTATTCACTATCATTCACGAGAAAGGGGCCGGTAATTGGAATTCCCAGTTCCGTGCTCAAATCAAAAAGATAATTGCAAACAAAACTCCCCCAGGATTGATGTTGGTATGGACGATACCCGAGGATTCGGCTAGCCGTGGAGTGTGATTGATTGGTGGTGGGGGAGTCAAAACTTTACTTTTCTGTTTGGGAACCGCCTATAGCATGTGTAGCGTGGAATATGTTGAGAACTGTTAGTCATTGCGTTGACAATGAAAGCATGCCACCCAAAATTATTATCTCCGTTTTAAAAGCTTGAGCTCTGGCACCTCTGCAAATCAATGCTTCCCTCTGCGAAGGGCTTGTCTATTTATGTTCCTCTTGAGTCATCCTCCTCTTACAAAAGGACCAATTAGAGAGCACCTCTGTCATTTTTATGCTTTGCTTTTAACTGTGTTGAGTATGACTGTGACTGGATCTTCTTTGCCATGAGTTACAATGTTTAGTTAGCCCTTGGTCTTTGAAGGTGCTCTGCATTTATGTTTTGCGGTCTCAGAAAGAGCTAGCAAGATACCACCTGTTCGTACTGCCTCATGTTGTTTCGATTGAAGTGTTGACATTTGAGGCTTATTATTATTTGCTCGCTAGCTGATTATGCTATTGATATGAGTTTACCGTGAGACCTAGATGTCATTTGCTTTTGTGGTTTGATTGTGATCTTACTTAAATTCTGGTTATGAGTTAGACATAGTTGCAACAACAAGATCAAATAGAGTTCGTCAAAGTTTTTGTTTTGTCTCTTTCAGTTTGTCAACTGAATTGCTTGAGGACAAGCAAGGCTTTAAGCTTGGGGGAGTTGATACGTCTCCAACGTATCTACTTTTCCGAACTCTTTTGCCCTTGTTCTGGACTCTAACTTGCATGATTTGAATGGAACTAACCCGGACTAACGTTGTTTTCAGCAGAATTGCCATGGTGTTGTTTTGTGCAGAAATAAAAGTTCTCGGAATGTCCTGAAAATTTACGGAGCATTTTTCTGGAATAAAAGAAAAATATCTGCGCAATGATCCACCTAAGGGGGCGTGCAAGTGGGCCACAAGCCCACAGGACGCGGCCACCCCCCTAGGCCCCACTGTGAGGGCTTGTGGGGCCCATGTGGCACCACTACCCCCAAACTCAGATCTATATCTTTCGTCTCGCCCGGGAAAAAATCAGAGAGAAGGTTTCATCACGTTTTACGATACGGAGGCGCCGCCACCTCCTGTTGTTCATCTGGAGGGCAGATCTGGAGTTCGTTCCGGGCTCCGGAGAGGGGAAATCGTCGCCATCGTCATCATAAACCTTCCTCCATCGACAATTCCATGATGCTCTTCACCGTTCGTGAGTAATCTCATCGTAGGCTTGCTGGACGGTGATGAGTTGGATGAGATCTATCATGTAATCGAGTTAGTTTTGACGGGGATTGATCCCTAGTATCCACTATGTTCTAGATTGATGTTGCTACTACTTGGCAATGCTTAATGCTTGTCACTAGGGCCTGAGTGCCATGATTTTAGATCTGAACTTATTGTGTTGTTGCCAATATATGTGTGTTTTAGATCCTATCTTGCAAGTTGTAGTCACCTACTATGTGTTATGACCCGGCAACCCCGGAGTGACAATAGCCGGAACCAATCCCGGAGATGACCATAGTACGAGGAGTTCATGTATTCACCGTGTGTTAATGCGTTGGTACAGTTCTTTATTAAAAGGAGAACCTTAATATCCCGTAGTTTCCATTAGGACCTCGCTGCCATGGGAGGGATGGACAATAGATGTCATGCACGTTCTTTTCCCTAAGCACGTATGAGTACATAAGGAATACATGCCTACATTAGATTGACGAACGGGAGCTAGTTACATATCTCTCCGTGTTATAGCCGTTACATGATGAATCACATCCGTTACACTCATCCATTACCGATCCACTGCCTACGAGTCTTTTACTACTTGTGCTTGCTACGTTACTTTGTCCTGGCATGTCCCTTGCTACAAAAAGGGATTGGGCCACTTTGCTGCTACTGCTATTACTGCTGCTACTGTTACTCTGTTGCTACTGCTATTACTCTGCTGTTACTGCTGTTACTTGCTACTGCTGTCACTACTGCTGTTACTTTCTACTTTGCTGTTACCTGTTGCAACACTTTTACTGGCGCCATTGATACAACAGTTAGGAATAGTCCGCCGTCAACAGTTCTGTTTCTGACACCGTTGCTATCATACTACTTTGCTACTGATAATTTGCTTGCAGACACTAATCTTTCAGGTGTGGTTGAATATGACAAACTCAGCTGCTAATACGTGAGAATATTCTTTCGTTTGCCCTTGAGACGAATCAACAAATTTGGGACGAATACTCTACCCTCGAAAATTGTTGCGATCCCCTACACTTGTGGGTTATCAGTCACCATCTTGTCGATTTTGTCGCCCCTTTTCTTCTCACGCATCCCGAGCCTGAGGTATCCTGACACCAATCACATGTGAATCTCGGGGCAGATATAATGGTTGGAACATTTTCCAATAATCATAACTTTGGTCTTTATGTAAACTCGTACGGTGATGTCTTGTCCAGCACACCTGGCCGAAGGACCTATTGTTACAATTTATTCCATGAGTAAGGTTAGTCATTCTACCATGACAAAATTGTAAGACTTGTGATATAAGTTGTTCCTCATGTATCCTTGGTGTACCCAAAGTCTGAGCTTTATCTCATGACCATGTCGATGCTACCTCGAAGCACAAATGTGGTACTTCAAATTTCAACAGGAACATTGGAAGCACAATGCTAATTTGTTCTTGATCAATTATCCAAACCGTATGGTATGGGTAAACATCGTGATTCTCCTTGCCTTTTATCAAGATGGTTAGGTACTTGATGACCTATCATGTATACTATACTCTATTTTTCCTCAGGAAAGGTATACTCAAATACTTGTGTGTGTGAACGCATTTTCATTTCCATTGGTCTGTTTGACGCGACAGTCACCTTTTCCTTCCCATTAGTCAGTTTAACCCTTCTTGAATCTGAACTTATCTAAGCAGTGATAATTCCCTGCTTAGGTAAGAACTCGGTTTACAACTATGTGAGTAATACCCTGTTACTATTGTGCATAACATGCCGGTAGCCACCGGTGGACGAGAACTTTGCCTATTGGTCCGCCTCATTTCAATGAGCAGGAAAATGGTTCTATTCGTCCCCCACCCTTGGTACTCACGTTGTTGCCAACATAAATGACAGGTTATCCTCTGACATGTTTTGCTACCAAGACCGTACAAGATGTCACCGCTCTGCCTACTCTTGGCCCACATGATGGACCCATAATCCAAGTTCCAAAGGATCGAAACCTGACTCTCTTGTACATCTTTGACTCCCACGTGTCCTTGTGCTTGGCTTCGTGTGAAATTCCCGAGCCACCGTCCAATGGGACAACCTATTCTGTATCAGGAGCAATATTTGTATCCGTTGCTCTAACCCCCCCCTTGCTTCTCTGTTTAGGCATCAAGCGATTGCCTAATTGTTTGAAACCTTTGTACCATCGCTTGTTACTCTCAATGAATTCCGTGAGTTACAACTTGAGGAATAATTCATGTCCTCTACTGCGAGTTCGTCATCAGGTGCCCAACTTTGTGTAGGTGCTTTCTTCCAATGTTTTTCCCTATTATCGCATTCGTAGGACGAGGAAGATCCCCAAGGAAGGATGACGGATTCATCAGGATGACATAAGTTGGAAAAATGAAGACTTCAATGAAAGGGATAAATTTCTTCGGGAAGGGCAACCAAGACAAGAAGAATCGTTAGAAATTTGTGACAAACGTTCCCCCTACCCCTACGTCTTAATTCTCGGGACGAGAATTTCTGCTAGTAGGGGAGAGTTGTGACGCCCTGGATTTGCTGCTACAGTAGTGCTTGTGTTTAAGCTACAATGATCACATGATTAAGTTGATGTTTTGCTAAACCATGTTCGATCATCAATGGAATCAAACCTCACTTAGATTTTCAAATGATTTTCAAAGTTCATTTGATAGGTGATTTTCAAAGTTTAATGATTTGCAAACCAGGCATTAAAAATCATGGATAGGTTTCAAATATTCGATAAGCTATTCTAAATTGTAAACAACATTTTATCAAATGGTTTGGTGCCTCTAATGCATTTATAATTGTGTGAAAACAGTTATTAAGTGCCCATTCGGATTTATGTAAGTTTCAATTATTTTCAAAAGACCCCTAAACTTTTTATGCTAATGCCCAATATTGCCCTTGTAATATTGGGCATGTCCTCAAAATTTTATAAAAATATTTTATAGAGCAAATATTATTATAACCGAAACATTTAAAAGAAAATCTAAAAAAAGAAAAGGAAAAAGAAAAAGAAAAGCAAAGCCCCCTCCCCCGGCCCAACTGGGCCACAAGCCCAGCAGGCCGGCCCACCCCAGCCATCCGACCCAGCACCTCGCTATAAGGCAGGGTGTTGGGGCGCCTGAACCCTACCCGCGCTCCCCCACCCCGCCGTCGCTCGCTCGCTCGCTCGCCACCCACCGCGCCGTTCTCCTCCCTCACCGCACACGGCCCCCGTATCCTTGCCCGTCACCGCGCCCCACCTCGAAGCGCTGCAGCACCCGTCTCCATTCCGGCAGGCCGCCGGCGGCCACGGGCCATCTCCCCGCTCCCTGGCCATGGCCTACCCCGGCCGAACCCCTTTCGGGACTCTCGTGTATCCAAGTGGATTAACCCCCCTTGTGTGTTCAGAGTTTGGGCAATTTGCCCCATTGTGAGAATGGCGATGGGGGCCCACGTCCCCTAATATATAAATATATAAATATATAAATATATATATATATATTAGTTAAATGAATTAATTAGGTAATTAATTATTTCTAATTTGGTTAATTAGATTAATTATTTTAGTTAAATATAATCAACCCTTTGTTTATTTTAACGTGTCGATGACACGTGGGGCAAACCCCATTAATAACTAATAAAACTGTTAGTTTAATTCTGATTAATTAATTAATTTCTCCCTGGAATGATAGGTGGATCCTCCCCATAATTAATCTTGGTTAATATTAATTAAATCAATTAAAATCCTGTGTCAATGACGTATGGGACCCACTAGTCATATTGACCAGTCAACAGACCCTGTTGACTGTTGATGTCATGCTAACATCATGTTGATGTCATAATTCTTTTTTTAATTAAGTTTAATCTGTTTTATTCCATAATATCGAATAAAACTTTAAAACTTAATATAAAATAATCCATAGCTCACATGAAAATATTTTGAACATGAAAGTTGATCTGTAAAACGAGACGAACCGGGTTACACTATCCGTTCGTCTGTCACGCGTCCCTAGCATAGCAAACGTGAAACTTTTCCACCGTTTTCGTCTCACCGGTAGTAGCCACAAACTCGGGAAATATCATCTGATATTTTCCCTATCCGTCTATGACGGATAGCACCGCGTTAGCTCATGCCTAGACCTGCATATTGCCATGTCATGCTTAGTGTTGCACATGTTGCTGTTATTTATTGTTTCTCCCCCCTCTTATTACTGGTAGACCCCGAGACTGACGCTGCTGCCGGGTACATCTACCCTCCTGACGACCAGCCCTTTGCCACAGAGCAACAAGGCAAGCAAACCCCCCTTGGTCATTCTTGTATCACCCATTTCTTTCTCGCTCATCCTTGCATTAGAATTTTGCTACTGTTCTAGTTAGTTCCTATATCTGATGCATAGCCTAATTTTGATGAACTGCTACTTTCAGTACCGCACCTTTAAACTGCTTAGTATAGGTGGAGCAGTCATCCCCTCTGACCCCTTAGTCCAGTCGTCCCGCTTTATTGTCGAGTCTCGATCCCTGATCGACGAGCCAAGATCTAACACAACACTTACACCCCCCTTAGTTGTACGATGCTGCAGAGCTAGTATCGGGTACTCAGGGTGACAGCTCACGAAGTACTCATGATCAGCTAGTCGGTCGTGGTTATCGAGGGTGATTCCTCCTTCACCACTCCCGACGATGGCTCTATCGTGCAACCCCTCAAGTGTGAGACCGTCGAGGGTGATTCCTCTAAGTCCACCTTGACGGTTACATCATTCGGAATCCAATGAGGGTGATGCCTCGGATTCCCCCTGATGTTACAACCACACAGTTACTTGACAGTGATACTGGGATCATTGATAAATAATGTTAGGCGGGTGGATTCCCGCATGGATGTGTCGATGAGTTAATTAAAATGTTAATGGATTTGGGTATTTGATCTCGGTTGGTCGGAGAACTTTTAGCACTAACTGGCTACGCGGGAGAAGTTATGGGTACTCGGCGTCGTGGTATCAGCCGAAGTTCTTTAGACATCAGTAATGGAGCGGCGCCCCCCCCCCCCCCCCGAGTGGTCCCGAGATGCATCGCGCTTGTATTAAGGGGTGCTAGGACTGACATCGGCCGCCCACGCATCCTGCAATAGCGCAGAGGGAAAGTGGGCCCACGAACCCTTTGTGCTTAGGATTTAGACCGGCGGGCTGGCCTCTCTGTTGGGTCTAGGTGGGGCTGCGACGTGTCGATATTCCGAGGCCGGGCATCACCCAGAAAAGTGTGTCCGGCCAGAGTGTTATCGAGCGTGACAGGAAACTTGGTGCACCCCTGCAGGGATGAAAATTAACTATTCGGATAGCCGTGTCCACGGCTACAGGACGACTTAGAGTTGTGCCCTGATCTTATACAACTACAACTGTTACTTAACTGGAATAGTTGCTCCGGATTGCTTCCTCGCACGGAGTCGAGGAAGAATCTCTGGGCGTGACCTCGTTTAATTATTGCTGCAACAATATGACTATTAATTGTGTTACCTGTTCTACTCTCGTCTATTGCTGCAAGACCCTTGAAGATGCTAGTCTTCAATAGGACTAGACTTTCCCTCTCTTTCTTGCATTGCTGCAGTCAGTCCACTTATAACAACCCCTTCCTTTGATACTGATGCATACTTAGCATAGTTCTGATGTTAGTCTTGCGAGTACTTTGGATGAGTACTCACCGTTGCTTTGTTCCCCCTTTGTCCCCTTGATCCGTTGCTGCGACCAGATGATGGAGCCCAAGAGATGGAGTATCTTGCCGACGACGACTGCTAAACGGACGATGCTGCTACGTGGAGGCCATTGAAGACCAGGAGTAGTTAGGAGGTTCGCAGGCAGGAGGCCTCGCCTCGTTCGACCGCTGCATCTATTGTTCTAGCCTTCTCTAAGGCACCCCATGTTTAATGTCTGTACTTAGATATTTGTTGCTTCCGCTGACTGGTGTGTTTATCGAGTTTCTGTATTCTAGCCCTCGAGGCCCCTGGCTTGTAATATGAAGCTTGTACGTTTTATTTGTGTCTAGAGTGGTGTTGTTATATCTTCCCGTGAGTCCTTGAGCTTGGTCATACACATTTGCGTCTATGATCAGCGTACGATCAAATCGAGGGCGTCACAAGCTCGTGGCTGCTGAGGCGAATGAAGGGGTCCTCCTCCTCGTACTCCTCCCGCTCCTCCAGCACGCCGCCGTCGCTCGCCACCGTGATGGCCGAGCCCCAGGATACGTCGGAGCGCCGTCACAGCCGTGTCAGCAACCTCATCATAAACGA
This sequence comes from Hordeum vulgare subsp. vulgare, assembly GCF_904849725.1. Lineage (NCBI taxonomy): Eukaryota > Viridiplantae > Streptophyta > Magnoliopsida > Poales > Poaceae > Hordeum > Hordeum vulgare. The sequence continues at coordinate 211,975,749 of NC_058524.1, read as the reverse complement.
GGGCCGCTGCCAACCTTTGACTCCCTGCGGCCACCTTAGACTGGCTAGACAAGAAGAAGAAGGAGCCGACAACGCCGTCGGTGGCCATCAAGCAGGAGCACGTCGAGATGGCTGCCGACCTGGACACCGGCCTAAAGTGGTTGTGCGCGACTACATACGGGAGGAAATAGAGCGCCATCGTCGCGTGCTGGAGGAGATCGCCGCACATCGCCACGGTCGCGAAGAGGTCGACATCATCGTCCTCAACGACAGCGACAAAGAGACCCCGGTGCAGACCGCCCCCGTCCGCAACGGTAATCCAGGGCAAGGTTGCAGCAAGGATGGCACGGAGGACGACGATGCGAAGGAGGGCGACGGTGGTGACGATGATGGCGACGGTGACGGCGACTAGACTGCCTTCTACGAGCTCATCGGCATGAACTAGGCTAGCGGCGACATGACAGTGGCGGCGGCATAGTTTATTATGTTTTTAGATCTTTTTTAAGTTTGTACAAATTTTAATGAAAACACCTAAATTTCGTCCAAAATTGCCCAAATTTCTTTGAATTTGGTGCGATTTCAATTTGGAAAACCGCGTTTGGGGCGACCTTCACTACAGGAATCAGCTTCTTTGTCGTCTGCCATAGCGGACAGCAAAGGGCCACTCCACGGACGGCAAAGCCATTTGTCATCCGCCGGCGGACGGCAAAATTTCTACGACTGCTTGCATCGGTAAAGGGCCTTCTTTGCCATCTGCCGAAAGGCAGTGGACGGCAAAGGGATTTGCCGTCTGTCTGCCATAGCAAGCAGACGACAAATTACTTAGACGACAGCCGACACGCACCTACTCTGTTAGGTGGCTAACAGAGTATTTGCCGTCTGCGAGTGCCCTCCCTTTGCCGTCTGCCGGGGCACTCCCTTTGCCGTCTGCCGGGGCCCCCCTTTGCCGTCTGTCAGGGCCCTCCCTTTGCCGTCTGTCCATAGGTAGCCGACTGCCCTAGGTTCCACACGTGGGTGACACGTGTCAGCTTGGGCATTCTGGTATTTTGGTTATTTCGGTTCGGGTAGTTCGGTTTATGGGTAATTCGGGTATTCGAAAATGGGACCCAAAATTATTTTTGTCAAAAAAATACCCGAATTCAAATTACCCAAAATTTCGCTTCGGGTAATTCGGGTACCCAAAATACCCAAAATATTCGGAGCATACATAAACTTTTGATATGAATAACTCGGATAGTATGGGTATTTTTGATAATATGGGTATTTTAGTTAGTATGGGTAACAAGTTAGTGTAATAATAGCATGAAAATTTTGGAGAGTATGAATAATTTGGGTAGTATGGGTATTTTGGGTTTTCCACACTAGAACCCGAACCCTAACCCGAAAACCGAATAGTCAAGAAATAAGAACCAAACCCTTACCCGATACCCGAATTACCCAATAATTCGGGGAATTCGTTTCGGTTCAGGTTCGGGTAGCGGGTTCGGGGTACCCAAACGCCGAGGGTGAGACACGTGGCCCCTTTGCCGTTTGCTGGGCGACGACAAAGCCCTTTTTCCGTCTGCTAGCAGACGGCAAAACACGTGCATTGCCACTGCTTTGTTTGCTTTTAGTGATTTCTCTGCATTTTAAAAATACACGTATGATATATGTGCATCCGTTGCATGACAATCCTTACTCCACACATCATATCTATCACTTGGCTTTCTCTCGCCTATGGTTGTCCACATTGATGTGAGCCTTTCACACCTTTTTGTCTTCCTTCCCCATCATTATTATCTTTGCCATCCGAAGTGCCAACATATCTTTCTTGCGCTGATTCATTGCATGAGTGCTCAAAGTCGAAAGGGATAGGATCATTTTGACTTGTGCCTCACTAGTGGTATGGGGATGAGCCAAAATAAGATTCCGAAGGAGACCAAGTGTAAAGTTTAGTAGATTGAGTTCTCAATTAAAATATTTTTATTCTCTAAACCCATCTCCCATTTCTTGCACGCAAACACCATTTGAAGACATTCGAGTCACGGACAGCGAGAGATCTTGCACCTTTTTGTTCTTACTTTGCTAGTTTCAATACTAGATATAGACTCTTCCTTGTTATTGTCTTGAGTTGAATTGCATATCTTACTTGCTTTACTTTGAAGTTCTTATATGTGTATTAGCATGTCACCAAAGAAATTATTTTTGTTATCATTTACCTACTCGAGGATGAGCATGAATTAAGCTTGGGGTTTCTGGGCAGCCACCAAGAGCCACGAAATTTCCTCCTCTCAGGCAGCCGCCTTGGGGTGGAGAACCACCTCCACACCAGCACCATCTCCAAGGAATAAGGGGGTCCAAGGGCCGTGGTCGCCGTCGGCCGCCGTCTCCTTTCCGGGCTGCACCTCTCCATCAACCTCTTGCTCACCATGGCCATGTGTGAGTAGTCTCCCTCAGGGTTGAGGGCTCTACGTGTAGCTATGTGGTTATCTCTCTGTCCCATGATGTGATCTTGATTGTGATCATAGGATATGATAATCTAGGGTGATCCCATGATGTTTCCCCTTCTTCTATGTATTGGATTGCTGTACTCACTTGATCTTATCTAGTATAATCTCCGAGACCATGGTGACAGCGGTCTATTGGACATGGATTAGAAGAATATTTTCATGAATGATTTCCTCTATTGTGAATTGATTGAAGATTCAGAGTCCCTTGGTGCTTGTCTTTGACTATCCTTGAGATATGTTGTGGTGATTGTGGTACTCTCTTTGGATGGCCGCGGTGATATTGGGAAATCCATATATGAGAACTACGAACTCCGAGGTGTGCTTTTGTAGCCCTACATAATTCTCGTCCTCTCTTGATCACAGAGGAATAACCTCTGAGTACGTCTCCATTGCATGTTTTAGTGGAAATGTCATGTGATTAGACTATGTTAATGTTGTTGGGAGTTGCCACTAGTGAAAGTATGAAGTCTAGGCCTTGGTTTCCACCATCCAGCACCGTTTACTTTCAGTTTTGTTTCATGTTTGCTTGCTGCCATTTTTATTTCAGATTTACAATAACTTTTTTTTACCATCCATATCACTTGTGTTTTAACATCTCTTCGCCGAACTAGTGCACCTATACAACTGATAATTGTGTTAGTTGTGTTGGGGACACAAGAGACTTCTTGTATCTTAATTGTAGGGTTGCTTGAGAGAGACCATCTTAAACCTCTACTTCCCTGAGTTCGATAAACCTTAGGTCATCCTCTTGAGGAAAATTGCTGCTGTCCTACAAACCTCTGCGCTTGGAGGCCCAACATAGTCTACAAGAATAGAAGCGTGCGTATACATGAAGCTATTTTTGGTGCCATTGCCGGGGAGGTGAGCGCTTGAAGGTATATCTTTAGATCTTGCAATTAAATCTTTTTGTTTCTTGTTTTTTATTTCACTAGTTAGGCTTAATGGAAAACAACAAAAATATGAGAGATCTTTATGAACTTTATCTTGAACTAGGACATGAAGTGTTTGATGAGAAAATTAAAAAACCTATGGAACTTCATTATTTGCATAACAATTATGATGGTGGCAATGTTATTAGTATGCTTCCTTTGAATATCAATATTGCTAATGACATGGAAAGCTCTAAGCTTGGGGATGACTGGTTTGATGACCATGATATTTTTAGTCCCCCAACTTTTGAGGAGAAAATTTTCTATGATGATTACCATGATGATAATGATAGTCCTACTCCCACTATTACCAAGGAGAAAGATTATACTTATGTGAAGAGTAAGAGTACCTATTTTGCATGTGGATAATGGTAACAATGCTTTATGTGATACTTGTATTGTGGAGTTTATTCATGATCCCACTGAAAATTATTATGATAAGGGCACATATGCTTATATATATTTCAATAATATCAAGTTCCCTCTCTTTATGTTGAAGGTTTTGAAGCTACACTTGTTTTGCCTTCCTATGCTAATTGCTTTGTGCTTTAATGAATTATTCTATTGCAATATTACTATGAATAGGAAGTATGTTATACTTAAATGTGTTTGGTATTTGCTTCTTGATGCTCTCTTTTGTTCTAAAACTCTTATTCATACGAGAGCATCATTAAAATCTTAAGCCTATCTTTAGGGCTATAAAGAAAGAGCTCTTGGGAGACAACCCTTGTTATCTTTACTTTGAGGTTTTACTTTCAGGTTTTAGTGGTCTTGATGTGTGTTACTACTTTAGCAACATCATTGTATCTTTATTTTTAAGCTTTGTGCCAAGTTTTAGCCTCCGATTGCAAGAAAGTTCAAAAGTTGTGACATGCTGTCCAGAAACAGATTGTGTTTGCTTGACGGAAAAATTCACCAAAAATCACCATATCATCTTTTTGATCTGAATTGGTTTGACAACATTATCTATATAATTGTATTTCTGTCATCTGTTCTGAGTTTTTTGATTTGAGTTGCAGAAGTGCCCCGAAAAAATTATTTACAACCTGCTGTTTTGTTTTTCACAGATTCTGCCACGTTTAGCGTTTTCATCATTTTGCAAATCTTAAGCTTGCTTTTACTTTGCAAAAACCTTTTGGCAATCATGAGAAATAATACCTTTTCATGAAAATCTTTATTCTCAGTAGGTAATGAATTATTTTATCATGGGTACTAACCACTGTAATCAACTTATGATGAGTTTTGTATGAAGGGAGTTTTCAAGTATAGGGTGGAAGATGATGAAAGAAGATCCACGAGTGTCAAGCGCTCAAGCTTGGGTATGCCCCCATGCACCCCAAGAAATATTCAAGGAGACTCAAGCGTCTAAGCTTGTGGATACCCCCGTTCATCCCCTTCTCTATCAACAATCACCAGTTCGTCCATCTCCATGCTATATTTTTATCACTTCATATGTTATGTGCTATACTTGGAGCGTCCCACTCTTTACTTTTTAGTTTGTTTTAGTTTTGCTTGCTGTTCATAACAAGTCGGAACCTAACCTTCTTTGCTTGTGAGAGAAACAAGCTCCATTCCAATCTAGAACACAACATAGGTTTTCATCCTTATCTTTTTGTGTGTTCTTTATCTTTTCATAGTTGCTGTCATGCTTAGCTCTTAGTTTTCATGCTTTATATTTTTAAGAGCTTTTACTTTGGTTGCTTTTGGAACTCTCTTTTGTTGTCATGCTTATGTTGTTAAGAGAGTTGGCTTGTTGCACTGAGTTGTGTGTCTTGCATGAGTAAGTAATTGAGGTTACTATTTAAGTATAGTAGTAAGTTGCAATAGTTTTGAGGTATTGATTTGAGTAATGTTTGGACTATTGGTGCCAAGAGCTTGAGCCTATTAGTGATAGGTGTCGTATTTTGGGAAATCCGTGTGTTTTTCAAAACTAAAAAAAATAGTTGAGAACTCTAGAAACTAGACGGATCGCTAACCTCTTGAGGGGTTGGAGTATATAGAGTACCCTCACGTTACCATGGGTTGAGGATGCGCAAGGATAACCAAACCCCCAAACACTCCTCCTCGGGGTACTTGTCTCTTTGTGAATTTCCTGACTAGATAGAGAGTTACCGATAATAAGTGTATGAGTTCTTTGGAGTAATGTGAATATTCGATTGTTGGCACTTCCACCATCCATATTTTAATAGCCTCTTAGGTACTGTGCATTGCCCTTTCTCATCTTGAGTGTTGGTGCAAACTTCGCTCGTGCATCCAAACCATTGGCATGATACACTCTGTCATCATAAGCCTCATTATATCTTTCCTCAAAACAGCCACCATACCTAGCTATTAAGGCATTTCCATAGACTTTCCGAGATACATTGCCATGCAACATCCACCATATCATGACTTGATCTTCATGTCATACATGCTTTTGCTTGATCAAGGAGCCGCATGATAGTTGGGCCTTGCCCTTATTATTACTACATGACGCGCTAGTTTCATTGCATATCCTGCGACACTGTCAGAGGCATACAATTGCATACATCATGATAGTTTTCATTTGTCTTTATGTTGAGTACTTCTTATAAAGTGTGAAGATATTCTTTTTATTCTTGTAAAAAATAGAGTGTTGCCCTTAAGTGAGGAAAAGATCCCAAAGAGGACAAATAAAAGATCCCAAAGAGGACAAATTATAAGATCCCAAAGAGGGAAAATGAGAGATAAATAGAAAGAGCCAAATATGCCACAAAAAAATTAAAAATGAAAAAAGAAAAATAAATAAAAAGAGATAAGGGGGCAACACTACTATTCCTTTTGAAAGATCCACACTCGTACTCCATTGTTATATTAGTACTCCATAGAGATTACCATTCATGCATACCTATGTGGGGACCTTTACACTATAGAACTTGGCTTGTATATTCCAATGATGAGCCTCCTCAAATGAGCTCTAGGTCTTCATGAGAAACCAAGTTGGATGCACCCCTACTAGTTCCATTGGAGAGCTTACCTTAGCTCATATGTGCATCCGTTGCATGGCAATCCCTACTCCTCACATCATATCTATCACTTGGCTTTCTCTGGCCTATGGTTGTCCTCATCGATGTGGGCCTTTCACACCTTTTTTTCATCCTTCGCCATCATTATTATCTTTGCCATCCTAAGTGCCAACATATCTTGCTTGCGCTCATTCATTGCATGAGTGCTCGAAGTCGAAAGAGAGAGGATCATTTTGACTTGTGCCTCACTAGTGGTATGGGGATGAGTCAAAATAAGATTCTGAAGGAGACCAAGCGTGAAGTTTAGTAGATTGAGTTCTCAATTAAAATACTTTTATTCTCTAAACCCATCTCCCATTTCTTGCACGCAAACACCATTTGGAGACATTCGAGTCACGAACAGTGAGAGCTCTTGCACCTTTATATATGTTCTTACTTTGCTAGTTTCAATACTAGATATAGACTCTTGCTTGTTATTGTCTTGACTTGAATTGCATATATTACTTGCTTTACTTTGAGGTTCTTATATGTGTATTAGCATGTCACCATAGAAATTATTTGTGTTATCATTTGCCTACTTGAGGACGAGCAGGAATTAAGCTTGGGGATGTTGATACGTCCCAAACGTATCTATAATTTATGTTTGTTCCATGATCTTTTGGGTGACATTGTTATATGTTTTGCTACACTTTCATACCTTTTTACACATATTTGGACTAACCTACTAACTCAGTGCACCCAGTGATAGTTTCTGTCTGTCAATGTATTTTTTGCAGGGACTTTTACCCCAATTTACCGAGTCCCAAAAAACCCGAGAAAAATATTAAAATATCAGCGTGATGGAAGCTTCGAGAGCACCAAAGGTGGGCCAGAGGAGAGCCAGGCGTCACCCAGGTGGCCTCCCTGCGCGGCCTACCCCCTGGCCGCGCCCACAGGCCGCCTGGGTGGGGCCACCTCCTCTCGTGCCCTACCTTGGCTCCTATTTTTACCCCCGTGTAGGAAACGCTGATTCCGTAACCCTTTTCTCCAGAAGCAATTCCGATCTCCGCCGCCATCGCCAACAAGTTTCGGGCGACCAAATTCCTGTGTCGGCACCCTGCCGGGACGGGGAAGTGCCTCGGGATTCATCTCCATCGACGTTTCTTCCTCCCTCCATGAAGCGGGAGTAGTTCCTCCTCGGTGTTGAGGTCTTCTACAGTAGCTATGTGGTCAATTCTCTCTCTCATGATGTGATCTTGATTGTGATCATGGGCTATGTTAATCTAGGGTGATCCCATGATGTTTCCCCTTCTTCTATGTATTGGATTGATCTACTCACTTGATCTTATCTAGTATAATCCCTGAGACCATGGTGACAGCGGTCTATTGGACATGGATTAGAAGAATATTTTCATGAGTGATTTCCTGTTTTGTTTGAAGATTGAGAGTCTCTTGGTGCTTGTCTTTGACTATCCTTGAGATACATTGTAGTGATTGTGATACTCTCTTTGGACGGTCGCAGTGACATTGGGAAATCCATAGAGAGAACTACTAACTCTGAGGTCTGCTTTTGTAGCCATACATAATTCTCGTCCTCTCTTGATCACAAAGGAATGACCTCCGAGTACGTCTCCATTGCATGTTTTAGTGGAAATATCATGTGATTAGACTATGTTAATGTTGATGGTAGTTGCCACTAGTAAAAGTATGAAGCCTAGGCCCTGTTTCTCACCATTGTTACATCGTTTATGCTCACTTTTGTCACTTGCTACCTTGCTGCCATTTTTATTTCAGATTTATAATACCTTGTTTTACCATCCATATCACTTGCCTTTTAACATCTCTTCGCCGAACTAGTGCACCTATACAACTGACAATTGTATTAGGTGTGTTGGGGACACAAGAGACTTCTTGTATCTTAATTGCAAGGTTGCTTGAGAGAGACCATCTTCAATCTCTACTTCCCTGAGTTCGATAAACCTTAGGTCATCCACTTGAGGGAAATTGCTGCTGTCCTACAAACCTCTGCGCTTGGAGGCCCAACATAGTCTACAAGAATAGAAGCGTGCGTAGACATCACGCCCACACATGATAGTCCTATTATCCTTTTGAATTCTCCCAACTACACTATTTCGGAGAAGTTTGCTTTTATTAAGGATTATATTGATGGGTTGCATTTTACCATTACACGTGATAATTTTGATGGATGTAATATGCATGTGCTTGCTGCTACTACTTGCAATTATTATGAGAGAGGAACTACATCTCCACCCTTTTATGTTTCCAACACGATAAAATTGCAACACAGTGCTTATGCTATGTATCGGCCTTTACTTGATGTGCATGAATTGTTCCTTTATGACATGCCGACGCATAGGAAGAGCGTGACTTGAGCACTTTATGCCTAGCTTAATGGCTTTAAAGAAAGTGCTGCGAGGGAGACAACTCGGAAGTTTTAAAGAGTCATTTATTTCTGTTGAGTGCATTTAAAAGGTCTAAAAACAAAATAATATAGACACAGACTTAAAACTTTTTCAAAAAGACAAGCGATTGGAAGGTTATGCATTGGATAAGTGAGGGTCGGCCTTGAACACTTGTGTTCATCCTCATGGAAACAATGTAGATATTTTCATGAGTTTCTCACAAAAATAATTGTCCCCTTGTACACGTACATTTTATTATAAAAATAATGTGCCAAGATTTGCCTTTAGGATGATTAGATTGCTTCTTGGTATGTGCGGTGCAAAAACAGAAACATTTGGCTGTAGTGCGTGAATTTACATTTTTTTATTGGAACATCAAAACTTTCTGAAATTTGTACACAGTAATGCAATGCAAATTTTTTATTTCTTCCTAATTATTCAGAGTTTTTAAAGTTACAGAAGTATGTTCAATGTTCAAATTACTACAAAATGTCTTGTTTTTGACAAATTCTATTTTTATGCATTGTTTTTCTCGTTTTGATAAAACTATCGATTGTATCGGTGGTATAAGTCAGGGAGAAGTTATATTACAATAGATATAATGCAAAAACAAAATATGAATGTGTTTCCAACAGTACTTAAGGTAGTAATTTGCATTGTTATTCTAACCGATCTCATAAGTTTTCTGTTAAGTTTTGTGTGGATGAAGTATTCGAAAATCGAGGAGGTCTGGATATGAGGAGAAGTAGGGGATGCAAGACTTGAAGCTTGGAGACTCAAGCATCTAAACTTGGGGATGCCCCGGAAGGCATTCGATCTTTCTTCAACAAGTATCAATATATTTTCGTCTTCATTTCGTTCACGTGATATGCGTAAATCCTGGAGCGTCCTTCGTGTTTAGTTTTCACTTTTAATTTAGGCACGATGCTGGTATGAAATAGTCCATGCACTAGTAGAAAACAGGTCTTACGTTCGCCCCTTTAGTCCTGGTTTGGTTTTGGCCCGGGACTAATGTGACCATTAGTCCCGGTTTGAGCGGCTAGGAGGCCAAACGGCTTTTGTACCGGTTCTTTAAGGGCCTTTAGTCCCGGGTTGAGCCACGAACCTGGACTAAAGGGGTGGTGGCAACCATTCGCCTGGTGCGAGCCCCTTTAGTCCCAGTTGGTGTCTCAAACCGGGACTTAAGGTCCAAACTGTTCTCATCCCGCATCGTTTCGTGCGTTGAAAAACAAGATAAATGGTACAGTACCATGAGGGCTACAGTAACTGTGACCATTATGTTCATATCCTCTCTCTCCTCTCTTCTTTCCCATATCTTTCACCATGGATGATCAAATCACTCGCTACGGGAAGGTTCTCACACATGGCACGACCAAACTCAATGCCGTGTACACGAACGACAATACCATGGTGCCACGTTTTCTTTCCTATTTCGATGAACGACTTAATGTGGTGGAGGAGAAAGATAAGTTCATGGGTCTTGATCTCGAGTACACGACTAATCAAGAAGCTATTGCCGTCATCCAACTTTGTGTCAAGAGAAATGTCATGGTATTCCAATGGGCGAGGTAAGTTTTGAGGCTTTTCTTTGATCAAAGGTTATGAAAATTGCATAGGATAGCAATATGTTCCATTTGAATCCTAAAGATCAATTTCTCTTTAGTTGTAGTGAAACAATTTTCCTTGTTGTATATTGGCAAAACCGTGGGAGAACATATATGTCATAGTTAATTTAGGGTTTCTTGATCAATTCATAGGATATGAAAATTTCAAAGGATAGCAATATGTTCCATTTGAATCCTATGGGAAATATCAATTCCTATTTAGTTGTAGTGAAAGAATTTTCCTTGTTGCATATATTTATTCTTTTGATTCATATATGAAAATTGCGTAGGATAGCAACATCTAGGGCTTCTTTTGATTCCTCTTTTGTTGCAGTGAACGAATTTTCCTTTATATTTGCATATTATACTTGTGCCAAAATATACTTGTTATGATTCTTAATTATTATACCTCTACCGAAATATACTTGTTTTGCAGCAATATGTAATATTTGTTCCATTATAATTTGCTCTTGTTGCAATAGTGACAAGCACTGTCCAGTACTCATGGACTTCCTTCGCAGCGACATTCATTTTTCTAGTGTTGATATAAGGAATGACAAGCTCAAGATAAGGCACAACTTTGGTATTGAGATACCAGCTGACTGCCACATTGATATCCAAGACATATTCGGGCTTCGACATACGAGGACTTCAATGGCTCATATGGCAGTTGCCATGATCGATGAGGAGTACACTGACATGAAGACCAAATTCCCCTCGGATAAGCACAAAGAGTGGGAGATGACCCCACTTGATGGTATCAACATTGAGTATGCAGCAAAAGATGCGTACGTTGCATATGAGTTGTACCGTAGGATTCGAATCATGAACTGTGGCCAACGTCACCTCGTACATCAAGTACCACCACCGCCACCACCAATTTGGGGATATTCTAATTCAGACAAGCTTCTATTTCTAGCTATTATTATGTACTCCTTGGGGATCTCTAGCTCGGACGAGTATTTTTATTTATGTCCCTGTTTAAATATGATGTGAGCAAGATTTCTGGAGCATAGTGATGTATGATATCATGCCAAGTTTCAACCGTTTTAGATTTCATTTGTAGTGCTTTTTAATTTCAGAATCATTTACCTAAAAAAATCATTAAATGCATGCAAAATAGAAACTGAAGTTAGGAACTGTTTAAATTTGAGGATGTGGCTTGGAATGGTGCATATTGAATGCACAAAAAGTCTGGAGTTGAAACAAGTTAACAAAAATGAAATGCCCGTGTAACATATGAGTTTTCGTCCGAAACCCTCATACTGTGAAGTAGATGGCCAAGTTTGTACACGAAGTTCATTTAGTTTTTTTTGTAACCCTATCAACTTTTTAGCACATGCTATGTGTGTGAAATGATGATACCATGCCAAGTTTCAACCTTTTTAGAGTTCATTTGTAGTGCTTTTTAATTTCAGGGTCATTTACCTAAAAAACATTAAATGTATGAAAAATGGCAACCGAAGTTAGAAACTGTTGAAATTTGAGGATGTGGCTTGGAATGGTGCATATTGAACGCAAAAAAAGTCTGGAGTTGAAACAAGTTAACAAAAATGAAATGCCCGTGTAACATATGAGTTTTCGTCTGATTGGAGTGTTAAAGAAATATGTTCACATCCGTGCTAGGCCAGAAGGAAGCATCTCCAAGGGCCATGAAAGAGAGGATGTCAAAGTTACCTCATAAATTTTCAACCCTTTCTCACCTCATTTGCTATTTTCCATGCATTAAATGATTTATTTGAGCTAAATGACCCTTAAATTGAAAAGAGATACAAATGAACTTTGAAAAGGCCGAAACTTGGCATGGTATCATAATTTCACCCACATGTCATGTGCTAAAAAGTTGGGAGGGTTACGAAAAAAACAGCATGCACTTCGTGTACAAACTGGATTATCTGTTTCGAAGTATCAGGGTTCCGAACGAATGCTCATCTTACAAAGGCATTTCATTTTTTAATAACCTCAAAATACCAAATTTAATATAATTATAAAACACACTTATATTAAACATCAGAAAAAAGAATGAGTAAAAAAAATCTATTTTTAAAGTAAAGTTATTCACAAACTAGTGGTTCACACAAATTTCAAAAAAATTGAATACTAAACTATGTAAATTTTAAAATTACTAGCACTAATAGAAATTTTGTAGTTTTTTTGAACTAAACCAAAAAGATTCATTCAGAAACTATGAATAGTCTAACAGTTATTTCAAATTTAAAACAGAAACTATCCTGTTTAGAAAAACAAAAACAGTAAAAAGAGAAAATTGACCTTTAGTCCCGGCTCGAACCACCAACAAAGACTAAAGGTCCCTTCCCGCGTGGAATTTGGGCCGCCGAGAATAGACCTTTAGTCCCGGTTGGAGCCACCAACCTTGACTAAAGGTCCCTTCCCGCGCGGAATTTGGGCCGCCGAAAATAGCCCTATTTAAACCCCCTTCTTCCTCCCCAAATTATTCCATCTCACGCCCGCTCGACAACGCCGCTAGGCTTCCCCCTGTCGACGACAAAATCGCCGCCCCCCATGCTGTCCACCAACGAGCCCATCGTGCGCCAACTAGCCCCTCCTCCCACGGTGAGCCTCCGCCTCCTTGCCCCTCTTTGTTCGCCCTAGCCCTCGTCGTGCTCGAGCGCGGTGGCGCCATGGCCGCCGGCCTGCCGCGACCCCTTTCTTCGTCCTGGTTATCTCCACCACCAGCCATCCACCCTTTCTCCCGCGACCTCCCCAGGAGCCGCCGCCGCCGGAAGCACAAGCCGCTGCCAGGTCCCTAAAGCCATATTTTTTCTATGGTAAATCAATGGTATATCTTTTAGGTGTCTCCTCATGTGTTTCACGTCAGTTCATAATTCCGCTAATAAATCAGTGGTACATCTATAAGTCTTAAGTATTTTATGATTGATTGTTTAATCCTACCGGATCTTAATAGTGGTTTTGATGCTCTGTTCTTAACCTCTTAATAATCCGATTCTGATAATTATGCCATTCAAGTCGGATCTTATAAAATTTTGAGTCAGTATCACTTGTTGTAGATGTCCTTTTGTTTAGTTGGATGATTGCAAATATCTGAGTGGTAAAGAATGATCTATAATTTCCGCCGACCTTCTCAGGTGAAGATTAATTACTACCATTTATTATAGTGTTTGAGGTGTGAAAGTTAAATATAAATGAAGTTAATCGTAATTGTAATCGCAAGTGTTAATTATAGGCTATTTTTATGTTGCATTGTCATGTCGAATTACATGTAGCAAACCAAGTTCATAAATCTATTGTCAGTTGCTATTGTGTGTAAGTTATTTCTTTGTGTAATTCCAGTCCCTAGCTCATCAGCTCGTTCATTTGCCTCTAATTATCCTCACTATATTCTTTTGTGTGTGCTGTTATGCAGAATGAATATGTTTGAAATGAAAAAGGATGGAGCATATGGCATTGGCTCCATTGACCCAAATTGCATTTATGAGAAGGCTTTAATAGAATTTCGAAAAGATACACAGGAGCACTTTTTCCTATTTTTGGAGATACTAAGTCACAACGAAAATATATTATTTCCTTACAACTTTAGGTGAGTGTTACTGTCTTGTACTATAAATTCTACTTTGCTTACCCGATCAATGTTAAGTTTACGTACAGTGCTTGATGAGTTCCATGCATGCCCGCTTATACAATGCAGATTCCACTGGATCCCGCTAGTCATTATGGTTGACGAGGGAACCGTTCATGTACTGGACTTTCTAAGAAAAGACGAGGTACGTAAGCAGTATTCAAACAATTTATATCATGGTCTAATATATATACGCACGTATAAAATATTCATATTGGCCTCCTTCTTTAAAAGGTGTTGGCTAAGCGGCAGGAACTCCTCCGAACGGAACGCATATGAGCACTTCAAGAGGAAATTTTGAAATTTTTGCTGGAGCAGGTCATAGATCCCAAAGGAGAATACCACTTCACCAATTAATGCATGGATGTAATTGATCCGCAAGTTGTAGGAGAAATTATATATATATATATATATATATATATATATATATATATATGTTATATAACATGCACATGCATGGTCGTACGAGAAATTCTATGATATATGATTGGTCCTATGAGAAATCCTAAGATATATGCATAACGTGTACGTATGTACTAGCGTAATATATGTTCTAAATGAAAAACAAAAAATTAAAAGAAAATAAATAAACAATAGCCCCACAACCCCACATCCCCAAATCACCAAAGTTTGTAGTCCTGGCTGGTGTGACCAGCCGGGACTAAAGATCCCGGCCACGCCACGCATGCTACCAGCCACGTGGAAAGGTATTAGTCCGAGTTCGTAGCAAACCAGGATTAAAGGGGGGGGGGGGTCTTTCGTCCGAAGTTAATAGTCCCGGTTGGTAAACCAGGACTTTAGGACCTTACCAACCGGGACTATAGCCCCATTTTCTACTAGTGATGGTTGATTTATAGAACGCTCATTGCACTTCACTTATATCTTTTGAGTCTGGCTTTATAGAATGCTTCTTGTGCTTCACTTATACCATTTGAAGTTTGGATTGCCTGTTTCTCTACATATAGAAAACCGTTATTTGTATAATGCACTTCTGCTTCACTCATATTTATTAGACCATGGTCTTTTGTAGAAAGAGTTAAACTCTGTAAGTGCATCTAGTGACCCTTAGTGATTTTGGTGTATTCAAGACTTATAGGTTAAGTGAGTAATGTGTTTACGAGTGTACACAGGCTTTATAACTCACTGAGGAGTTTGAGTTATTCGAAGAATATCGACCGCTAAAAATGTATGTCTTTGGCTGAAGACTTTGGTATTTCCTTGAAGACTTTGAAAGTGAGGAAATTGGTGTGTCAGTGAAGAAATTGACGCGAGGACTTTGAAGCGTGAAGACTTTTGTTTTCATAGTTTCATTTCCTGTATTTTGTGTCATAGGACCACCTTACTGTTAAAGGGGGTCTAGGTAAAACTAAGGAAAAGTTTCCAAGTGATGCCTATCTCAAAGCCTACACATAGAAATCCTTCGAGTGAAGCCTTTGGAAATCTTTTACAGTTTAGTTAAATTCCTCAGTGGAAGAGACAAAGATCTTATGGTATGTGTGGAATTTTCTCTAACTAAGGAGTTAGGTTTTCTCCAGTGTGAATTACCTATGAGTGAGGAACATGAGCGACATGAGGACTTTCACAGTTGAAACGTTCTGACCATTGCTGCGCTGCGTGCTAGCTGTCCCTAACCTTATCCACACAACGGTCATATCATTGGGTCATTTATGTCAAATCATGTTGGGATTGCTCCCCAACTATAAATAGCCGCCCCATAACCACTAGCTGGTTGGCTCCTCCGCGAGAGAAAGTGACACTTGTCATTTGAGATCAACCCATTCCTCAAAGACTTTGAGAGAAAATCAT
Organism: Hordeum vulgare subsp. vulgare; assembly: GCF_904849725.1. Classification (NCBI taxonomy): domain Eukaryota; kingdom Viridiplantae; phylum Streptophyta; class Magnoliopsida; order Poales; family Poaceae; genus Hordeum; species Hordeum vulgare. The sequence goes on along the minus strand of NC_058524.1, from coordinate 211,959,958 downwards.
CAGCGAGGAAAAACCCGAGACACCCAAACCAAAACCCAAAAGCGCCAAAATGATTGAGCATCACTGAAAAGATTGTTCCTGTGTGGAACCGACAATTGTTACCTTTGAGGACTGTGCATCCTCTAGACGGTTAGGCGTCATGGTCTAGAGCATCCAATAGTAAATTGTGGATTGCCGGGTGAATGAGTTTGTGAGGGTTGAGAAGTCTGCCTTGAAGACTTACCATGAGTTCTGTGCGAGGATTGTGTGTCCTTAGCTCAAGGAGAATACAGTAAGGATTGCTTGTCCTGGGACTGTCTGTCCTTTGGTTTAAATACCAAGCCGCTCCAAACCAGATGTATGAATATCACAGTAGTTGGAACTGGTTCATCAAACCACTATCTTCACCGAGTACGTGGTTCTATTTCCTCAACCCTTTCATTTCCTCGGTTTTATGTTGATGACTTTGATTGGTAACATGTGAAGAATTTGACTGAAGACTTTCACAATTTCCTCACCCCAAATTCTTCACTTCACTTGTTCTTCACCTGCATATCCTGAACACGCTACTTGTGCAAACCGAATGTTTCAGTTCACTCTGAAGACTAAGATATTGCTCTTGCGCACACTTGCCAAAGTACTTATTCCACTACACGCAGTTTGTGACCAAGGAATTTTCTCACAAGGAGTTTCCTGAGTGACGAATTCATAAAAATCGCCTATTAACCCCCTCTAGTCCATTCAACACACTTTCAAACTTTCATGCTTCACTTATACCTAGTTAGAGAGTCAAAAGGAATTGATCATTTACATGGTTAGTCATAAAATCCTACATAAAACTTGTAGATCACCGAGTATGATATGTTCGATTCCTTGCAATAGTTTCGTGACATTAAGATAGCAATATGTGGGTGCACTAGTTGATGATTGTGTATTAGTAAGAATAATAATGGTAAGGTTTCTGATTCCCGAAGCATGCACATATAATCTATGGTTATGCGATGAAGTTGGAGCATAATTTATCCTTGATTGAAATCCTTTGTGTTGTTATAATCGGAGTCGTGCGATGGTTAACTCCTCCCAACCTTCTCCCTAGGGGCATGCGAGTAGTGCTTTGCCTCGATAGAGCGAATAAAATGTTGCAATAAGTATGTGAGTTCTTTGTGACTAATGTGAATGCATGGATATACACAGTCTTACCTTTCCGCAATTTGCTAGCCTCTACGGTACCGTGTGTTGCCCTTTCTCACCTCGAGAGTCGATGCAAACTTCGGAGGTGCATCCAAACTCCATGATATGATATGCTCTATTATACATAAGCCTTATTATATCTTCCTCAAAATAGCCAACATACATACCTATTATGGCATTTCCATAGCCATTCCAAGATATATTGCCATGCAACTTCCACCGCTTCCGTTCTGATGACTTGAGCATTCATTGTCATCTTGCTTTGTATGATAATAAGATAGCTAGCATGACATTTACATGGCTTGTACATTTTTTATGTCCGCGCTACGCTACATCATTGCACATCTTGGTACATTGCCAGAGGCATTCATATAGAGTGATACTTTGTTTTAAGTGTTGAGTTGTAAGTAAACAGAAGTGCGATGATCATCATTATTAAAGGATTGTCCCAGTGTGGAAAGGATGATGGAGACTATGATTCCCCCACAAGTCGGGATGAGAATCTCGACGAAAAATGAAAAATGGGAGAGGCCAAATGAGCCCACCACAAAGAAAAGTTAAAAATGGGGAGGCGAGAAGAAAAATAAAAAATCCCACCATGAAAAAACAAATAAATAAATGAGATAAAAGAGAGAAGGGGCATGCTAATTACCCCCCTTGTGCCTCAAAGTGGCACCATGTTCTTCATATAGAGAGTCTCTTGCTTTGTCACTTCCATATGCTAGTGAAATTTTTTCATTATAGAACTTGGCTTGTATATTCCGATGATGGGCTTCCTCAAATGCCCGAGGTCTTCATGAGCAAGCAGGTTGGATGCACAACCACTTAGTTTGAGTTGAGATTTCATACACTTATAACTCTAGTGCGTCCGTTGCATGGCAATCCCTACTCCTCGCATTAATATCTATTGATGGGCATCTCCGTGGCACGTTGATACGCTGAGTTGATGCAAGACTTTTTTCTTCACTTTTATCCTTTTAAACCTACCACCATATTGTATTGCACATTTATGCTATGTCCATGGTTCACGCTCATGTATTGAGTGAGTAATAAAAAGGTGAAGCACGTTAAAAAGTACGATCCAATTGCTTGATTTGACACCGGGTTGCTCATGATTTATACCTTATGCTAGGAAGACCAAGCATGACAAGCTATATGATTTTGTAAGGGATATCATTCTTCAAGCATTTTTTATTTTGAAAGGACATGATTGTTTACTAGTAAACCTGAGTATGGATGTCTTTTATTCAAATGATAGACTATTGCCTTGAATCACTCGTATCTTAATATTCATGTCATGATTAGATACATGATCAAGATTATGCTAGGTAGTATTCCACATCAAAAATTATCTATTTTATCATTTACCTGCTCAAGGACGAGCAGGAATTAATCTTGGGGATGTTGATATGTCTCTATCGTATCGATAACTTTTGATTGCTCCATGCCAATATTATACAACTTTCACATATTTTTGGCAACATCTTATATGCTTTATTGGACTAACATATTGATCCAGTGCCAAGTGTCAGTTCCTGTGTGTTGCATGTTTTTTGTTTTGCAGAATATTCATATCAAACAAACTCCAAACGTGATAAAAATTTACGAAGAATTATTTTGGATTATATGTGATTTTTGGGAGATGGAATCAACATAAATGCAGGCCCAGGACCTCCTCTACCCACCAGGGCGCGACCCATACCCCCTGGCGCGCCCTCCCCTCTAGTGGCCACACCATGAGTCAGTTGGGGCTCTTCCTTGGCGGCAAGAAAGATAATTTATGGAAACAAGCCGTGTAAAAATTTCAGCCCGATCGGAGTTACGAATCTCTAAGAATTTAAGAAATGGTCAAGGGACAGAAATCATGAATGCATAACAGAATAGGAGAGAGAGGGACATCCAATCTCGGAGGGGCTCCCGCCCCTCCGTAGACATGGAGGACATGGAATAGAGGGGGACTCTCCTCCCATCTAGGGGGAGGCCAAGAAATAATAAGAAGGAGGGGGTCTCTATCCCCCTCTCTCATGGTGTCCCTGGAGTGTCGTCGGGGCAAGGAGCGTGACGACGATGTACATCAATAATCTTGCCGCCTTCAACACCAACTCTCCCCCCTCTATGCAGCGGTGTAACACCTCTTTTCCCGCTTTAACTCTCTATTTAAACATAGTTCTCAACATTGCATACTATTTTCCAATGATATCTGCCTATCCTATGATGTTTGACTAGATCCGTTTTGTCCTACGGGTTAATTGTGGTATGATGTTATTGATATGAGTTGTGTGTTGATATTGTGCTATCCTAAGGTGCGTTCTGTGAGGCGCACATGTGAAGCATACACTCTAGAGGGTTTGCAATATGTTCATGATTCGCTTATAGTGGGTGGAGAGAGTGACACAAATTTACACCCGAGTAAGGGAGTTGTGCGCGTATGGGAGTAAAGAGGACTTGATGTTTAATGCCATGGTTGGTTTTACCTTAATGATTTCTAGTAGTTGAGGATGCTTGCTAGAGGTCCAATCATAAGTGCATATGATCCAAGTACGGAAAGTGTGTTAGTGTATGCCTCTCCCTCATTGCACATGATAAGTAGCTATTATATGTTATATTCAATTGCTTATGGACAATATTTTCTTGCGTTACACAAAAAGCTTTCTACTAAACAGCCCCTAGCTTTTATTTCCATGCTCTTTATTTTCTTGCAAAATAGTACCTAAATTTTATTTACCTGTTCTTTATTATCGTGTAAACTTATCTATTACACCTACTAAGTACTTCTTGTTATATTCCTGTTTTAGGTAAAGCAAATGTTAAGTCTGCGTAGAATTGTATCGGTGGTCGATAGAAGTTGAGGGAATATTTGTTCTACCTTTTTCTCCTTGTTGGGTTAGACACTCTTATTTATCGAAAAGGGCTACAAACGATCCCTTATACTTGTGAGTTATCAATGGGGATGGCTGCTGCCTCTTGAGCTTGCGTTGGTTTTTCCCTTGAAGAGGAAAGAGTGATCCAGCACAGGAGCAGTAAGTATTTCCCTCAGTTTGAGAACTAAGGTATCAATCCAGTAGGAGAATCAAGCCAAGTGTCCAGAGTACCTGCGCAAACACAAACGAGCTTGCACCCAACGCTATAAAGGGGTTGTCAATCCCTAGAAGATTGATTGCAAAGTGAGATCTGATGGCGGAAAGTGCAACGAAGTAAAAGTGAAAGGCTGAAAAGATGGTGCGAAGTAGACTCGGGGGCCATAGTGTTCACTAGAGGCTTCTCTCAAAATAGCAAATATTATGGTGGGTGAACAAATTACTGTTGAGCAATTGATAGAACCGCGCAAAGTCATGACGATATCTAAGGCAATGATCATACATATAGGCATCACGTCCGAGACAAGTAGACCGATACTTTCTGCATCTATTTCTATTACTCCACACATCGACCACTATCCATCATGCATCTAGTGTACTGAGTTCATGACGAACACAATAACGCCTTAAGCAAGATGACATGATGTAGAGGGATAAACTCAAACCAATGATGTAAACCCCATCTTTTTACCCTTGATGGCAACAACACGATGCGTGCCTTGCTACCCCTTTTGTAACTGGGTGAGGTCACCGCATGGTATGAACCCAAAACCAAGCACTTCTCCCATTGCAAGAATCATAGATCAAGTTGGCCAAAAAAACCCAGAACTCGAAGAGAATTACAAGGATATGAAATCATGCATAGAAGAGATCAGAAGAAACTCAAATAAGATTCATAGATAATCTGATCATAAATCCACAATTCACCGGATCTCGAAAACACACCGCAAAAGAAGATTACATCGGATAGATCTCCATGAAGATCATGGATAACTTTGTATTGAAGATCCAACAGAGAGAAGAAGCCATCTAGCTACTAGCTATGGACCCAAAGGTCTATGGTGAACTACTCACGCATCATTGGAGAGGTCATGGTGTTGATGAAGAAGCCCTCCGTATCCGAATCCCCCCTCCGGCAGGGCAGCAGAACATGCCCCAGATGGGATCTTGCAGAGACAGAAGCATGAGGCGGCGGAAAAGTATTTTCATGGATCTCTCTCGCAGTTTTGGATTTTTCAGGAATTTATAGGCGGAAGAGGTAGGGTAGATGAGCCACAGGGGGCCCACAAGCCTGCTAGGCGCGGGCCCCCCTGGTCGCGCCTAGGGGGCTTATGGAGTCCCCTGGTGGCTTCTGCCTTGGTTCTCACGTCCCGTGCGTATCTTCTGTTCCGGAAAAAATATTTTCGGAAGTTTTATTCCGTTTGGACAACGTTTAAAATTGTCACATCCCTAACACTTAAGCAAGTTAGCCTTGTGCTCATGTCTTCTTTGCATTTGCATCTAAGATTTTTTCCAACTAGAACAACAAACTGGCAAAGGAAAATCTCAAAACCCTAGCCACTATTTCAAATAAAGGGTTTCTCAAACTAGTTAAAATCAATGAAACCAAAATGGCCTCAAGAAATGTTCAAACTTTCTGATAAATCATGAAAGTAAATGAGCATTGGAGAAAACTATTTTCTTGACACTTTAAGCATTTTAAATTAATGCAAAAGCCACTGGTTTCAAACTTTAAATTTGAAATCAGAAACTATAAATTTTCAAAAATGTTGAAAACTTTGGAAATGGTTGGGAATATTATAACAATATTTGAGGAGGTCTAAAATAGTTTTTTACTTTTTGTTTTGGAGCTGAAATAAATAGCAAAACAATAGTTAGCAAACCAGAAAAACAAAAACAGAAAAAATGGGAAACTCTTACCTGTCGCCTAGCCTGGCCCGGCCCATCTCCCTGGCTCGTCCCCTCCCTCGCGCCAGTAGGAGCAGGAGGTGGCCGCCACCTCCTCCGGCGCGGCCACGCACCTGTGCGCCTGCCTGGCCGCCGCCTCGCACTGGCAAGGCCGGGGATAAGCTCCCCGAGGCCACCGCTATCCATTCCCCAGCGCCGTTCTTCCTCTCCTCTCGGATCTTGCCCTCCCTCCTGCTGCCGCCATTAGAGCCGAGCTCGAGCTCGAGCCGTAGCACCTCTAGCCATGGGAACCCTCCTCCGAGTAGTCCGTTAGCTCCGCCTCGTCGCCCTGGTCATCTCTGCAGAAGCCGAAGCTTCCCCAAGCTCTGCATCGCCCCCAACGCCGTCGTCTTCCACCTCCGGCCGCCGGACCTCTTCCGTCGATTCGCTCCCTCCGGCGCATCCCCGAGCCCCTCAACAGCACCATCGGAACCGCCGTGAGCTCGTCGTCGTTTCCCCTCTCGCCCCATGCTCTCCCATGCATCTTAGCCTAGTTCCCCACCAAGGCCGAGAGCTCCTCGCCGCCGGCCATGTCGTCGCCGTCGCTGTGGTGTCCGATCCACACGCTCGAGCTAGGGTTCGAGCTCCTGGAGCCTCCAGGAGGGTGATGAGCCCTCCAGGTGCCCTCCCCGTGCCCTAGAGCCGTCTCTCTTAGAAGGCCGAGCTTCGGCCGCCGCTCCGGCTCGTCGCCGGCGCCTCTCCAGGCGACCCTAGCCTTCCCTGATGCCCCTGCCAGATCGGCCACTTCGCCAGCATGCCATAGCTGCAAACCGCATTCGATTTGGTGCTGTGCAGCGCCGTTTAGGTCGCCTCCGGCGAGCCCTCCGCCGCGGGCCTGGTCGCCGGCGACCACCCTCCGGTGGGGGTCGACGTGGCAAAGCTAACCCAGCAGCTCAGGGCTTAATCACTCGCTGACAAGTGGGCCCAAGGCCAAGTCAAACCTCAATTAGGACTGGTCAGCGCGGGATTAGTCCCAGAGAGGCTGACCAGTGGGTCCCCCCTGTCAGGTTTGACCTGAACAGGTCGGCTGATCTGCTGACGTCAGTCTGATGCAATAAATAGAATTTCCAGTATAAAACTAATTCCAGGAAATTGCTAAAACTTGTAAAAATCATAGAAATTAATCTGTAACTCCAATGAAAATAATTTATATATGAAAAAGTATCAGAAAAATTCAAGGATTCTGATTATGCTAATTTCAACTATGTTTGAAAAAGCTACAGAACCCAAAAATGTGGAATAAGGAGTAATTCAATTCTTATAATTAATTTTTATATGGAATTTGGAAAAATATTCAAATTTCATTATGAATGCAATGATCACACACTGTCCTAATTACAAATCAGTACCATAACATGACATTTCATGCATGCTAACATCAAGTTGATCTGAGCATCAGGTCGAATCAATTAAAACGGTATCCGAGAATACCCCGTTTGAATTGATATTCGAATGTGATTCAAATCAACTCTAAACCTAATACATGTTGAAAATAATAACTTATCACCTTGCATTCTCATGCCATGCTCATGCATCATTTTGAGTGCATATGATTGTTATTGAATGTTGCCATTCATTTCGGTAGGCTCCGCACCCCCGGATTCCACCGAATATCCGTCTGACGGATATCGTTCCTCCTCTGAGCAACAAGACAAGCAACCCTTTTGATCATCCCGATAATTCCCATGTTCTTGCTCCTGCACTTATTTATTGCATTAGGATCAAATGCTTCATCTGTTTTTGCCACGTTAGTTGAACCCACTTCCTTTGCATGACCTAACCTTGTCACAGTAAATAGCCGAACCTTGCAACCTAGCATACCTGGTAGTTGCTTGAGCTATGATGTGCCTTATCCTGCTATGCATGCTATGCTTAGAGTTGTGTATGGTCTGTCATCTGGGAGATGAACAGAAATGTGGAATGTGTTCGGTGAGCAAAGGTTGTGTGTTAAACTTGATTTGGTAAAGGTACCGGTGAAAGGCTGTGTAGGAGTACATGGCGGGTTGTTTCATTGGAACCGTCCTTAGGAACTGAGTTTCTTGTATGTAATCCAAGACTAGATACTACCACATGCTGGGCCCTGAAATATGACCCCGCTCGGCCTATTAATCGTGTAGTACTCGGTCTAGGAGTTGCAAGTAGTTTTTGGTGTTTATAGTAATGCCGGAAGCCGTGCATGGTGCTGACCTGAGAGGTGGACCGTGATGCGGTAGGCAGTGGCACGGTGTACCAAGTGGCACCCGGATGGTGGGCTTGGGAACCCTGCGCACATCGTTTGAGGCCGTGGCGGAAACCTCGGCCGGACTTCCGTACGGGTTACTCTCAGATAGGCGATAAACCTGGACTAGGTACTAGTGTGGTTAACGGTCGTGGCCGACTCCCTCGCTGGGCCTCCGCTTGAAGGTTGCCGAGGTGCATGACGTGCACATGGCGATAAGTGGCGAGAGCGTGTGTGACGAAGTACACCCCTGCAGGGTTATGATCTATTCGAATAGCCGCGTCCGCGGATATGGACTACTTGGAGACATATGTTGTTCATAGATAACTTCAATGGCTACTCATAAAATTGTCAAGATAAGCGTGAGAGTCATGGACGGCATATCCGTATGGAGACGGAATGATTCCACGATAGTGTATTGTTGTGGTGTTAGTGGACTCGTGTGCGAGAAATCAAGTTGTCAAAAATAATTTAAAAATTCAAGTTGTCTAGCCACGAGTCAAATGCTGGTTTTCCGCATGAAACCCCACAATACCTTTTGATACCTTGCATGAGTAGTTAGTCATCCTAAAGTCTTGCTGAGTACCTTCGTACTCATGTTTGCTTAATAACTGTTGCAGAGGTTGCTAATGACCCTAATGGAGGGTTCTTCGTAGACATCGACGACGACGAGTAGCTGGTGTCCCAGCTACGATCTGGCCCTACGTTGGATCTGTAGTATAGTCAGGCCATGTGCCTTTAGTTGCCCTGTCTGTACATAGACAGTTTAAAACTCTTCCGCTGGCTTGTAACTGAATGACTGTTATTATGGGTCGTGAGACCCTTAATGTGTAATATTATGTGTGTGGCTCTTCCGAGCCTCTTAAATAAAGTTTGTATGTTTATGGTTATGTTGTGATGCCATCGATGTATCTATACATATGGGTATGCCATGGGTACGTGTGTCGTACTTGATATGTATGGGGTTCGATTACCTAGTCATGAACTTTAGTAGCACTCCTTACAGGGAAATGCCCCTTTGTGATCCAACGAGCCTTGGTAGTTCGCTACTGCTCCGGACACATTGGTTGGCCGGCATGTGTCCTTCTTGGCTGCTGTGTCTGTCCCCTTTGGGGAAATGTCACACGACGTAATGGAGTCCTTGTAGCTTGCTACGACTCATCTACGTTCGCTGATGACCGACACCTGCTTTGTTGGGTCATGTATGCCTGTCCTTGTGCGGTACTGCCACTTTGGTTTATGACTAGACATGTCGATCCGGGTTCTTTGACATTGGAATGCTGGCAACACTATTGCATACATGAGTCAAAAGACGCAAACGGTCCCGGCTAAGGTAAGGCTGCATCCGTGGAGTTAACTGTGCGTGAGACCGCAAAGAGATGCGATGTGTTACAGGTTGGATTCCTATGGCTTAGGATCGGGGTCCCGACAGCGTTGGTATCAGAGCCTGACTGACTGTAGGATTACTAAGCCAAACTGGTCGAAGTTGAGTCTAGAATTGCTTTAGTTATATATAAGGGAATTGTTTGGGGAAGGGAACGTAAGATTCTTGTTCTCTTCTCAAGTTATTCTATTCTGGTAATCCTCGTCTTTTCTGCGGGAATTAAGGACTAGGTTACTCATCTTCTCCTAGGCTCGTGTTCTGATCGGTAGATTATAGGACTACGGGTCAAGAGACATTGGGTTTCTTCTATTCCTAGGAAAAAGGAAGTAAGTTGATGATCATAGAGTTGAACTTGATAGTTGAGTGGTTACGCTATTCCATTTTGGGTTGTCTCAAATTTGTTTTGAGCATTTACAGCCGTTATGCTGCCCAATTTTGCATTCGGAGCTCTAATGCTTTTGCATTACTCTCTATTTACAGATGCCTGGCCGCCCTTCTCGTCAGGTGGTACGTCTGACCAGGTGCATTGATGTATCGGGTCATACGGCCATGCTGGTCAGGGTGATGTCGGTGTGCGGTTACCGCTGGTACCCCGAGTACACAGTGGAGGTACAGTACCGAGACTTCAACCAGAGCCAGTACATCTGCACTGTTAAGGTATTTCTAGACTACCCTGGAGCGGAGAAGCCAATCCATTGGTCCTATGGGTTGGGGGTCACTGTTGACATGGCAGTACAGGATGCTGCCTATTCAATGCTGACCATTATGAGAGCGAGACATGCACTGCTGCAGAATTCAGAGTTCTGCTATGTTCCGGCCTCTCAGCCTGGTGAAGAGGGATACCTCAGTGGAGTCTATTTTGATTTTTCTATGGAGGATCCACTACTGCAGTCCACTGTTGAGATGCTAGAGAACAGAGACAGGGATGCTCGTTCTCTCTGCATGGAGCTTTATGCTACCCGTGCCCGTCTGTGGACAGCCTTGACGCAGCTGGCACCGGTAGTCCAGACAGGGTATGGAGAGATGGAGATGCTGAACCCTGTTAGGACCCATCTTTCGGCCCACGTTGACTGGCCAGCTATAGGAGGAGTCACACCTCTTCGGGGACCCCTCTTACCACCAGTCAGGGGACCAAGGCCACATCCGTGTCTTTATGGATCCCAGGGATCTCAGGCTAGAGTGTTTCCTGATCCGCAGGTTGAGCTTCCAGGCCATGGAGGTAATCTCTATGAGATGTTCTATGCGGATGCCTGAGCTGTGAGCGGAAGGATAGTATGGTAGTAGCCGTACGTTCACAGTCCTGCGTGACTTGTGAAGTATGGTTGTAATGTGAAATGAATTCCGGAGGCCTAGATAAATAATGTATAGGCAGCTTGTAAGCCTCTGATGAGTAGTTTCACAATTTCAGTAGTTTGCTCTTCGGTTAAGGGTGTACTGAACTAGGTAAGGGTGTGTATGAACCATGGTGTATATATAGCAGTTGCTTGTTACCATGCTGTTCGGATATTAATTTCCGCATTCCGTGTGTTCAGTACATTCTCAATCCATAGCTAGTATTGATATGATGTTGGTATAAGCTATGAGTTTGTTTGTGAGGATGGTGTTCACCAGGTTGAACCGTGCCCCTACTCATGAGCAAGATGAGGGTAGTCAAGCATCGCAGGAAGACCTGCCTCACCCACCTTCTCTGGTAGAAGTGATGCTTGAGGCAAAAAGAAACAAAAGGGAGACCAACCGACTGCTAGAGCGTATTGAGCAGAATACGGCTCGACAGCCTAGGAATGCTGCAGTGTCCCTCAATGACTTTGTGAAGCTGAATCCTCCAAAGTTTCTTCATTCCGTCGACCCCCTCGACGCTGATGACTGGATGTGCAGCATCTCACGCAAGATTCGCTCTGCGAATGTGTCTGTGGCCGACAAGGTGACCTTTGCGGCGTATTTCCTGGAAGGACCCGCCAATCTGTGGTGGGAGAATTTTGAAGCTATGCGTCCCGCTGAACCAGTGGCCACATGGGCAGACTTCAGTGCAGCTTTTCGTCTGCACCATATTCCAGAGGGCCTAATGGACAGAAAGAGAGAGGAGTTCTGTGCCTTCACCCAGGGCAAGTTGTCTGTGGATGCCTATAGCCGCGAGTTCGGTAACCTCGCCCGCTATGCAACAGAGGAGGTGTCTATTGACGCCAAGAAGCAAGCAAGATTCCGTAAGGGTCTGAGCCCTGAGCTCCGTCGTGATCTGCGCCTCCATGAGTGTGCAAGTTTTCAAGCCCTGGTCAACAAAGCGATCAGTGCCGAGACTGGTCATACTGACTTCGAAGCCACCAGGAAGCATTCCCGTGACTTTGGCTCGTCTTCTGGTTCCGCGTTTCCAAAACGCAGGCTGTGGGTTCCAAACAGTTCTCTGCCGCCAAGATACACTCCGAGGCCATCCTACGTGGCGCCTCAGACGAATCAGGCCAACCCTCCAGCAAAAGCTTATGGTGGTCCAGCTAGCAATGCTGCACCACGTGCCAACCAGGTGATATGCTACAAGTGTGGAGAACCAGGGCACTATTCCCGTGAGTGTCCTCAGAATGTGGGTGCCAAGCAACCCGGAAAGTCCGTCGGGCAGGCCAAGTCGGGCAAAGCGTACTATGTGAAGCCAACTCCTGCACGTGGCCGTGTGAACTATGTGTCAGCAGAAGAAGCTCCAGAGGATCCCGACGTCATGCTGGGTACGCTTCTTGTTAATCATCACCCAGCGTCTGTTCTCTTTGACACTGAGTCTTCTCATTCCTTCATTTCAGAAAGTTATGCACAGTTGCATAACATGTCATTTTGTGATATGCCAATCCCATTGGTTGTCCAAACCCCTGGTAGTAAATGGAAAACCTCTAGTATAACCTATGACAATGAAATTCTAGTAGACAGGCTAGTTTTTCTAGCCTATTTGATAGCTTTGAAATCTTCGGATATTAATATCATCTTGGGCATGGACTGGATGTCAGCTCACTATGCCAAGATTGATACTCACTCTAGAAATGTCCAGCTTACCCTTCCCTCGGGTGAGATAGTAAATGTCTCCACTCGAGTTGCCAAATGCCAACTTTATTCCCTAAATGCCAACCCTCTTCCAGAACTTGAAGACATTCCGGTAGTCCGTGACTTCCCGGATGTTTTTCCAGAGGAACTGCCAGGAATTCCACCTGACAGAGATGTAGAGTTTGTGATAGATCTTGTTCCGGGAACTATCCCAATAGCCAGGAGACCTTTTAAGATGGCACCCCTGGAGCTAGCCGAACTTAAGAAGCAATTAGATGAGGCCTTGAACAAGGGTTTCATTCGTCCTAGCTCTTCTCCTTGGGCTTGTCCCGTCCTCTTCGTCTAGAAGAAAGACGGAACGGATTGGATGGTTGTAGATTACCGACCAGTTAATCTGGTCACCATTAAGAACAAGTATCCGCTCCCCAGGATCAACGACTTGTATGATCAGCTCGCTGGATCCTCAGTCTTCTCCAAAATGGATTTGAGGTTGGGATACCATCAAATCAAGATTAAGAACGGGGACATTCCAAAAACGGCTTTTGTTACTCGTTATGGCCAATATGAGTACACCGTTATGTCCTTCGGTTTAACCAATGCCCCAGCCACCTTCTCTCGGCTGATGAATTCAATCTTCATGGAGTATTTGGATAAATTCGTCGTAGTATACCTCGATGATATTCTCATCTACTCGAAGAATGAACAAGAACATGCCGAGCATCTAAGGCTGGTATTGATGAAACTTCGAGAGCATCGCCTTTATGCCAAATTTTCAAAATGCGAATTCTGGTTACCAGAAGTGACCTATCTAGGCCACGTAATCTCTGGTAAGGGTATTGCTGTCAATCCCGAGAGAGTTCAAGCTGTCCTTGATTGGACTCAACCTGAATCGGTTAAGCAAGTTAGGAGTTTTCTTGGTCTAGCGAGCTATTGTCGCCGCTTCGTCGAGAATTTCTCCAAGGTTGCAAAGCCTCTAAATGAACTCCTCAAGAAGGATAAAAAGTTCGAGTGGACACCACAGTGTGAGCATAGTTTTCAGGAACTGAAAAGACGCCTGACTTCCGCACCTGTATTGCTACCACCAGATTTCTCTAAGGACTTTGTTATCTACTGCGACGCCTCGCGACAATGATTAGGTTGCATTCTCATGCAAGATCGTCATGTGATCGCATACGCATCTCGTCAGTTGCGTCCACATGAGGATAATTATCCCACACATGACCTTGAGCTTGCAGCTGTGGTCCATGCACTAAAAACCTGGCGACATTACCTTCTGGGTAATCGTTGCGAAATATTCACTGATCACCAAAGTCTGAAATATATCTTCACCCAGCCGGATTTGAATCTCAGGCAAAGACGGTGGGTTGAGTTGATCTCGGATTACGACTTAGGGATAACTTACACCCCGGGGAAGGCCAATGTTATGGCCGATGCGCTAAGTCGTAAATCTTATTGTAACAATTTCATGCTACAACAAGGTCAACCACATCTCCATGAGGACTTTCTGAAGTTGAATCTTCATATTGTTCCTCAAGGATTCCTTTCTACCCTGGTGGCGAAGCCTACTCTTAAGGATCAAATTATAGCTGGCCAAAAGCGTGACAAGGGTATATCCCGGATCAAGGAGAATATTTTTAGCGGAAACGCTAAAGAATTTTCCATGAACGATCAAGGTGTTGTGTTCTTCCAGAATCGTTTAGTGGTTCCTAAGAACCCACATCTAAGGCAGTTAATCCTTAAGGAGGCTCATGATTCTCCTCTCACCATTCATCCCGGTAGTACTAAGATGTATCAGGACCTACGCCAGAGGTTCTGGTGGACTAGGATGAAGAGAGAAATTGCTGAGTTCGTTGCTAACTGCGACGTTTGTCGTCGAGTTAAGGCAGAATATCAAAGGCCTGCTGGCACCCTTCAACCTCTAGCTATTCCTGAATGGAAATGGGATAAAGTTAGCATGGATTTCATTACCGGATTTCCCAAGACCAAGAAAGGAAATAATGCTATCTTTGTGGTCATTGACCGTCTTTCCAAAGTGGCTCATTTTTCTTCCTGTTCGTGAGAGTATAACAGCTAGCCAGCTAGCAGAATTATACATCTCCCGAATAGTGTCTCTTCATGGTGTTCCCGTGGAGATTAACTCGGACCGTGGAAGTATTTTTACTTCTCGCTTCTGGGAAAGTTTTCAGAATGCCATGGGGACTCACCTATCTTTTAGCACTGCTTTCCATCCCCAATCAAGTGGTCAAGTAGAAAGAGTGAATCAAATTCTAGAAGATATGCTCCGAGCTTGTGTTATATCATTCGGTATGAATTGGGAGAAGTGTCTTCCATTCGCCGAATTCGCTTATAACAATAGTTACCAATCGAGCTTGGGCAAAGCCCCTTTTGAAGTTCTCTATGGACGAAGATGTCGAACACCTCTTAATTTGTCAGAAACCGGAGAGAGGCAACTCTTTGGTCCTGATATGATCCAGGATGCAGAAGAGCAGGTTCGCATTATTCGTGAAAAGTTGAAAACAGCCCAGTCTCGTCAAAAGAGCCAATATGATCGTCATCATAAGGCTGTGACCTTTGAAGTTGACGAGAAGGCTTACCTTCGGGTTACACCTTTGAAGGGTACCCATCGTTTCGGTATCAAGGGCAAGTTGGCTCCTCGTTACATTGGTCCTTTTCGCATTCTTGCCAAACGAGGAGAAGTTGCCTATCAGTTGGAACTTCCTCCGCATCTTTCCAAGGTTCATGATGTTTTCCACGTCTCGCAACTCAGGCGTTGCTTTTCGGATCCTATCCGTGAAGTGGACCACGAAACGCTTGATCTACAAGATAACCTTTCATACCGAGAATACCCCGTGCGTATTCTTGATCAAGCTGAGCGTACCACTCGACGTCGAAACCTCAAGTTTCTTAAAGTTCAATGGTCAAATCATTCTGAAAAGGAGGCAACTTGGGAAAGAGAGGATCGTCTCCGACTTGAGTATCCTGCGTTATTCCCGACGACTTCTAAATCTCGGGACGAGATTCTTTTGAGTGGGGGTGAGTTGTCACATCCCTAACCCTTAAGCAAGTTAGCCTTGTGCTCATGTCTTCTTTGCATTTGCATCTAAGATTTTTTCCAACAAGAACAACAAAGTGGCAAAGGAAAAACTCAAAACCCTAGCCACTATTTCAAATAAAGGCTTTCTCAAACTAGTTAAAATCAATGAACCCCAAATGGCCTCAAGAAATGTTCAAACTTTCTGATAAATCACGAAAGTAAATGAGCATTGGAGAAAACTATTTTCTTGACACTTTAAGCATTTTAAATTAATGCAAAAGGCACTGGTTTCAAACTTTAAATTTGAAATGAGAAACTATAAATTTTCAAAAATGTTGAAAACTTTGGAAATGGTTGGGAATATTATAACAATATTTGAGGAGGTCTAAAATAGTTTTTTACTTTTTGTTTTGGAGCTGAAATAAATAGCAAAACAATAGTTAGCAAAACAGAAAAACAAAAACAGAAAAAAATGGGAAACTCTTACCTGTCGCCTAGCCTGGCCCGGCCCATCTCCCTGGCTCGTCCCCTCCCTCGCGCCAGTAGGAGCAGGAGGTGGCCGCCTCCTCCTCCGGCGCGGCCACGCACCTGTGCGCCTGCCTGGCCGCCGCCTCGCGCTGGCAAGGCCGGGGATAAGTTCCCCGAGGCCACCGCTATCCATTCCCCAGTGCCGTTCTTCCTCTCCTTTCGGATCTTGCCCTCCCTCCTGCTGCCGCCATTAGAGCCGAGCTCGAGCTCGAGCCGCAGCACCTCTAGCCATGGGAACCCTCCTCCGAGTAGTCCGTTAGCTCCGCCTCGTCACCCTGGTCATCTCTGCAGAAGCAGAAGCTTCCCCAAGCTCTGCATCGGCCCCAACACCGTCGTCTTCCACCTCCGGCCGCCGGACCTCTACTGTCGATTCGCTCCCTCCGGCGCATCCCCGAGCCCCTCAACAGCACCATCGGAACCACCGTGAGCTCGTCGTCGTTTCCCCTCTCGACCCACGCTCTCCCGTGCATCGTATCCTAGTTCCCCACCAAGGCCGAGAGCTCCTCGCCGCCGGCCATGTCGTCGCCGTCACTGTGGTGTACGATCCACACGCTCGAGCTAGGGTTCAAGCTCCTGGAGCCTCCAGGAGCGTGATGAGCCCTCCAGCTGCCCTCCCCGTGCCCTAGAGCCGTCTCTCTTAGAAGGCCGAGCTTCGGCCACCGCTCCGGCTCGTCGCCGGCGCCTCTCCCGGTGACCCTAGCCTTCCCTGATGCCCCTGCCAGATCGGCCACTTCGCCAGCGTGCCGTAGCTGCAAACCGCGTTCGATTTGGTGTTGTGCAGCGCCGTTTAGGTCGCCTCCGGTGAGCCCTCTGCCGCGGGCCTGGTCGCCGGCGACCACCCTCCGGTGGGGGTCGACGTGGCAAAGCTAACCGAGCAGCTCAGGGCTTAATCACTCGCTGACAAGTGGGCCCAAGGCCAAGTCAAACCTCAATTAGGACTGGTCAGCGCGGGATTAGTCCGAGAGAGGCTGACCAGTGGGTCCCCCGTGTCAGGTTTGACCTGAACAGGTCGGCTGACCTGCTGACGTCAGTCTGATGCAATAAATAGAATTTCCAGTATAAAACTAATTCCAGGAAATTGCTAAAACTTGTAAAAATCATAGAAATTAATCTGTAACTCCAAAGAAAATAATTTATATATGAAAAAGTATCAGAAAAATTCAAGGATTCTGATTATGCTAATTTCAACTATGTTTGAAAAAGTTACAGAACCCAAAAATGTGGAATAAGGAATAATTCAATTCTTATAATTACTTTTTAAATGGAATTTGGAAAAATATTCAAATTTCATTATGAATGCAATGATCACACACTGTCCTAATTACAAATCAGTACCATAACATGACATTTCATGCATGCTAACATCAAGTTGATTTGAGCATGAGGTCAAATCAATTAAAACGGTATCCGAGAATACCCCGTTTGAATTGATATTCGAATGTGATTCAAATCAACTCTAAACCTAATACATGTTGAAAATAATAACTTATCACCTTGCATTCTCATGCCATGCTCATGCATCATTTTGAGTGCATATGATTGTTATTGAATGTTGCCATTCATTTCGGTAGGCTCCGCACCCCCGGATTCCACCGAATATCCGTCTGACGGATATCGTTCCTCCTCTAAGAAACAAGGCAAGCAACCCTTTTGATCATCCCGATAATTCCCATGTTCTTGCTCCTGCACTTATTTATTGCATTAGGATCAAATGCTTCATCTGTTTTTGCCACGTTAGTTGAACCCACTTCCTTTGCATGACCTAACCTTGTCACAGTAAATAGCCGAACCTTGCAACCTAGCATACCTGGTAGTTGCTTGAGCTATGATGTGCCTTATCCTGCTATGCATGCTATGCTTAGAGTTGTGTATGGTCTGTCATCTGGGAGATGAACAGAAATGTCGAATGTGTTCGGTGAGCAAAGGTTGTGTGTAGAACTTGATTTGGTAAAGGTACCGGTGAAAGGCTGTGTAGGAGTACATGGCGGGTTGTTTCATTGGAACTGTCCTTAGGAACTGAGTTCCGTGTATGTAATCGAAGACTAGATACTACCACATGCTGGGCCCTGAAATATGACCCCGCTCGGCCTATTAATCGCGTAGTACTCGGTCCAGGAGTTGCAAGTAGTTTCTGGTGTTTATAGTAATGCTGGAGGCCGTGCATGGTGCTGACCTAAGAGGTGGACTGTGATGCGGTAGGCAGTGGCACGGTGTACCAAGTGGCACCCGGATGGCGGGCTTGGGAACCCTGGGCACATCGTTTGAGGCCGTGGCGGAAACCTCGGCCGGACTTCCGTACGGGTTACTCTCAGATAGGCGATAAACCTGGACTAGGTACTAGTGTGGTTAACGGTCGTGGCCGACTCCCTCGCTGGGCTTCCTCTTGAAGGTTGCCGAGGTGCATGACGTGCACATGGCGATAAGTGGTGAGAGCGTGTGTGACAAAGTACACCCCTGCAGGGTTATGATCTATTCGAATAGCCGCGTCCGTGGATATGGACTACTTGGAGACATATGTTGTTCATAGATAACTTCAATGGCTACTCATAAAATGTCAAGATAAGCGTGAGTGTCGTGGACGGCATATCCGTATGGAGACGGAATGATTCCACGATAGTGTATTGTTGTGGTGTTAGTGGACTCGTGTGCGCGAAATCAAGTTGTCAAAAATAATTTAAAAATGCAAGTTGTCTAGCCACGAGTCAAATGCTGGCTTTCCGCATGAAACCCCACAATACCTTTTGATACCTTGCATGAGTAGTTAGTCATCCTAAAGTCTTGCTGAGTACCTTCGTACTCATGTTTGCTTAATAACTGTTGCAGAGGTTGCTAATGACCCTAATGGAGGGTTCTTCGTAGACATCGACGACGACGAGTAGCTGGTGTCCCAGCTACGATCTGGCCCTACGTTGGATCTGTAGTATAGTCAGGCCATGTGCCTTTAGTTGCCCTGTCTGTACGTAGACAGTTTAAAACTCTTCCGCTGGCTTGTAACTGAATGACTGTTATTATGGGTCGTGAGACCCTTAATGTGTAATATTATGTGTGTGGCTCTTCCGAGCCTCTTAAATAAAGTTTGTATGTTTATGGTTATGTTGTGATGCCATCGATGTATCTATACATATGGGTATGCCATGCGTACGTGTGTCGTACTTGATATGTATGGGGTTCGATTACCTAGTCGTGAACTTTAGTAGCACTCCTTACAGGGAAATGCCCCTTTGTGATCCAACGAGCCTTGGTAGTTCGCTACTGCTCCGGACACATTGGTTGACCGGCATGTGTTCTTCTTGGCTGCTGTGTCTGTCCCCTTTGGGGAAATGTCACACGACGTAATGGAGTCCTTGTAGCTTGCTACGACTCGTCTACGTTCGCTGATGACCGACACCTGCTTTGTTGGGTCATGTATGCCTGTCCTTGTGCGGTACTGCCACTTTGGTTTATGACTAGACATGTCGATCCGGGTTCTTTGACATTGGAATGCTGGCAACACTATTGCATACGTGAGTCAAAAGACGCAAACGGTCCCGGCTAAGGAAAGGCTGCAGCCGTGGAGTTAACCGTGCGTGAGACCGCAAAGAGATGCGATGTGTTACACGCTGGATTCCTATGGCTTAGGATCGGGGTCCCGACAAAAATCCTCCTCTGAAAAGGGTCAAAAACACGGAAAAAACAGGAACTGGCACTTGGCACTGAGTTAATAAGTTAGTCCCAAAAAAGATATAAAAGGCATACAAAACATCCAAAGTTTGACAAGAGAATAGCATGGAACGATAAAAAATTATAGATACGTTGGAGACGTATCAAGCATCCCCAAGCTTAACTCCTGCTCGTCCTCGAGTAGGGAAGTGATAAAGACTGAATTTTTGATGTGGAATGCTACATAGCATAGTTGTCCTATGTAACTTCTTTCATGTGACATGAATGTTCAGATCCGTAAGATTCAAAACAATAGTTTGCTATTGACATGAAAACAATAATACTTCAAGCAAACTAGCAAGGTAATCATGAACTTTTGAAATAACAAGGCTAAAGAAAGTTATCCCTACAAAATCATATAGTCTGGCTATGCTCCGTCATCCCCACACAACTAATTGAAATCATGCACAACCCCGGTATTTCCCAAGTAATTGTTTTTGCACTCTTACTTTCTCAAACCTTTTTCAACTCTCACGCAATACATGAGCGTGAGCCATGGATATAGCACTATGGTGGAATAGAGTGTGGTGGAGGTTGTGAGACAAAAAGGAGGAGATGGTCACATTGACTCGGCATATCAAAGGACAATGGAGACGCCCTTTAATAGATATCAATGTGAATGAGTAGGGATTGCCATACAAAGGATGCACTAGAGCTGTAAGTATGTGAAAGCTCAAAAGGAGAACTAGTGGGTGTGGATCCAACTTGCTTGCTCACGAAGACCTAGGGAAATTTTTGAGGAAGCCCATCATTGGAATATACAAGCCAAGTTATATAATGAATATTTCCACTAGCATATGGTGATGACAAAACAAGAGGCTCTCAATCATGAAGAACATGGTGCTAATATGAAGCACAAGTGTGGAAAGAGATAGTAGCATTGTCCCTTCTCTCTTTTTCTTTTTTTATTTGGGCTCTTTGGCCTCTTTTTTTCTCTTTTTTTATGTGGGCAACTTTGGCCTTTTTTTATTTCCTCACATGGGACAATGCTCTAATAATGATGATCATCACACTTTTATTTACTCACAGCTCAAAGCTTAGAACGATGATGACTCTATAGGAAATGCCTTCGGCAGTGTACCGGGATGTGCAACGATCTAGCTTGGCGTATGACGTTGAAACATCTCGCTAGCTATCTTAAGATCATGCAATGGCAATATGAGAGTGACGGCACAAGTCATGAGACGAAACGGTTGGAGTTGCATGGCAATATATCTCGGAATGGCCATGAAATTTCCATAGTAGGTAGGTATGGTGGCTGTTTTGAGGAAGGCATATGGTGGGTTTGTGCACCGGCGAAAATTGCGCGGTACTAGAGAGGCTAGAAATGGTGGAAGGTGAAAGTGCATCTATACCATGGGATCACATTAGTCGTGAAGAACTCACATACTTATTGCGAAAGTTTTTATTAGTAATCAGAACAAGGTGCTAAACGCATACTCCTAGGGGAAGGGTTGGTAGGTGTAAACCATCGCGCGATCCCGACCGCAACACAAAGGATGACAATCAATAGATCAATTATGCTCCAACTTCCTAACATAGCGGTTCACCATACGTGCATGTTACGGGAATCACTAACTTCAACACAAGTATTTCTAGATCCACAACACCCTTCTAACATAAATGTTAATATTACCAAATCCACGTCTCAAAACTAATTGAGAGGAGTCAAACTTCTCTTTGTACTCAATGCACATGAAGATGGAAGTTTTATTGTATCCTCTTTGGATACCTATCACCTTTGGTACTACTTTCATAGCACAAGCCAACTACCAAGTTACGCACCGCCGTGCTCTAAAAGATCTAAGTGAAGCACATAGAGCAACATGGTCTAGCTCAAAAGATATAAGTGAAGCACAATGAGTATTATAGCAAATTCACGATGAGTGCGTGTCTCTCTCAAAAGTTGTGCAGCAAGTATGATTGTGACACAACAAAAAGAAAAGACTCCTATGGTACAAGACGCTCCAAGCAAAACACATATCATGTGGTGAATAAAAATATAGGTCCACTTAATGTTACCGATGGATTGAAGATGAAAGAGGGGATGCCTTCCCGGGGCATCCCCAAGCTTAGGCTTTTTGGTGTCCTTGAATTTGCCTTGGAATGCCTTGGGCATCCCAAGCTTGAGCTCTTTCCACTCTTTATCCCTTTGTCCATGAGAACATCACCCAAAACTTGAAAACTTCACAACACAAAACTTAAACAGAAACTCGTGATATCATTAGCACAAGAAAACAAACTACCACCTCTTTAGGTACTGTAGCAATCTTGATTTCTATTTATATTGGTGTTAGGTTACTGTATTCTCACTTTTCCATGGCTAGTACCCCCCGATACTATCCATAGCTTCATCAAAACAAGCAACCAACACAACAAAAACAGAATCTGTCAAAAATAGACCAGTCTGTAGAAATCTGTATACTTTGTATTCTTATGGTACCTCAAAACTTATGAACAATTACGACATCCTGTAAAAAAGGCATATCAACCAGCAGCAAAAAGAATCAACTCAAAAGCTCTTTATGAATAAAAATGAAAAATAATTTCGTGAGCGAAACGTTTGTGTCTTTTTCCAGCAGGATCAAACAACCAACACCAAACTAGTCATAAAGGTTTTGCTTGGCACAAGCACAAAAAGAAACACAAAAAACACAATCATAATAGAATTATGATAGTGTTGATGCAACAAAACAGAAAGAAAAAGATAAATTCATTGGGTTGCCTCCCAACAAGCGCTATTGTTTAACTCCCTTAGCTAGACATAAGGTCATGGAATCACGTATCGTCGTCTTTGGTGCTCAAACCATAAGTAGCCCTCATAATGGATTCATAAGGCAATCTTATTTTCTTTCTAGGAAAATGCTCCATGCCCTTCTTCAAAGGAAATTGAAATCTATTATTCCCTTCCTTCATATCGATGATAGAACCAATAGTCCTTAGGAAAGGTCTACCAAGAATGATAGGGCATGTAGGATTGCAATCAATATCAAGCACAATGAAATCCACGGGTACATAGGTCCTATTTGCAATAATAAGAACATCATTGATCCTTCCCATGGGTTTCTTGATAGTAGAATCCGCAAGATGAAAATTAAAAGAGCACTCCTCAATCTCATTAAAGCCTAGAACATCACATAAAGACTTTGGAATTGCAGAAACACTAGCACCCAAATCACACAAAGCATTGAATTCATTGTTTTTGATTTTGATAGTAGGTTCCAACTCATCTTGAAGCTTTCTAGGAATAGAAACTTCCAACTCAAGTTTCTCTTCAAGAGATTTTATCATAGCTTCGAGGATATGATCGGTAAAGGCCTTGTTTTGGCTATAAGAGTGTGGAGAGTTTAGCATGGATTGCATCAAGGAAATGCATTCAATCAAGGAGCAACTATCATAATAGAATTCCTTGAAATCCAAAGTAGTAGTTTCATTACTACTCAAAGTTTTAATATCTTCTACTCCACTTTGAATGCTTTTAGCATCAAGATAGATGGACTCCGAATCATTGGGGTGCTTTTCAACCAAAGTGGATTCATATCCAGCCCCATCATCATTAGGTTTGTCACAAGAAAACAAAGATTCAATGGGAGTCACACCAAGCACTTTAAGACCTTCGTGATTCTTATCACGAGAACACGCGTTTTTAAGCCATTCATGTCTAACACGAATTTGGGCAGTTCTTTCTTTGCTCTCACTCATGGAAACACGCATAGCTTTCAAAGTTTCATCCATATTGATCTTGGGAGGAGCACATCTTACTTTAAAAGCATCAATATCAATAGACATTCTATCAACGCTCCTAGCCAAATCGTCAATTTTGAGTAGTTTTTCCTCTATGGATGCATTTAAAATCTTTTGCGAGTTGATAAACTCTTTGATATTACTCTCTAGATCAGAGGGTAATTTATTGTAATTTCCATGAGTATTGTTGTAGGAGTTGCCAAAGTTATTAGAGGGGTTACTAGGAAAAGTCCTAGGAACATAGTTTCCTCTAAAAGCATTGTTGTTGCCAAAATTATTCCTACCAACAAAATTAACGTCCAAGCTCGCATTGCTACTCTCAATCAAGGAAGACAAGGGCATATCATTAGGATCTAAAGGAGCACTTCTACTAGCAACCAAATTCATTAACTCATCCATCTTAGCGCTCAGTGAGTTAATTTCTTTTATAGCGTGTACCTTCTTACTAGTAGGTGACCTTTCAGTGTGCCATTGAGAGTAGTTTGTCATGATATTGCCTAGGAGTTTTGTGGCTTCTCCTAATGTGATTTCCGTGAACGTTCCACCTGAGGCGGAGTCCAAGATATGTCTAGAAGCAAAATTCAAGCCAGCGTAGAAGATTTGTATAATCATCCAAAGACTCAAGCCATGAGCGGGACAATTTCCAATCATCAATTTCATTCTCTCCCAAGATTGTGCAACATGTTCATGATCAAGTTGATTAAAATTCATGATATCATTACGGAGAGACATAATCTTAGCCGGCAGAAAATACTTTGATATATAAGCATCTTTGCAGTTGTTCCGAGAATCAATACTATTTTTGGGAAGGAATGAAAACCAAGTTTTTGCTTGATCTCGCAACGAGAACGGAAAAAGCTTCAATTTAACCACATCATTATCCACATATTTCTTCTTTTGCATATAGCAAAGCTCAATGAAGGTATTAAGATGGGATGTGGCATCTTCACTAGGAAGGCCGGAAAATTGCTCTTTCATAACAAGATTCAGCAACGTAGCATTGAATTCGTATGATACCGCACTAGTGGCGGGAGCAATCGGAGTACTAATAAAATCATTATTATTATTATTCGAGAAGTCACAAAGTTTGGTGTTTTCAGTCATGGTGACTTCGGCAAGCAAACAAGCACACAAGCGAACAGAAAGCAAGCGAGAGAAAAGGGCGAACGAAAAACGCAAATATTTTTGTAAATTTTTGTTTTTCAGAAATGGGGGAGTGGAAAACAAGAAAAAAAAAAGAAAATGCAAGAGATGAGTTTGCGACACTTCCTTGGATGAGCTTCACCTAGAACTTGATCCTCCCCGGCAACGGCGCCAGAAATCCTTCTGCTGCCTCTTGAGCTTGCGTTGGTTTTTTCCTTGAAGAGGAAAGGGTGATGTAGCACACGAGGAGTAAGTATTTCCCTCAGTTTCAGAACCAAGGTATCAATCCAGTAGGAGATTCAAGCCAAGTGTCCAGAGTACCTGCGCAAACACAAATGAGCTTGCACCCAACGCTATAAAGGGGTTGTCAATCCCTTCAAGATTGATTGCAAAGTGAGATCTGAAGGCGGAAAGTGCAACGAAGTAAAAGTGAAAGGCTGAAAATATGGTGTGAAGTAGATCGGAGGGCCATAGTGTTCACTTGAGGCTTCTCTCAAAATAGCAAATATTACGGTGGGTGAACAAATTACTGTCGAGCAATTGATAGAACTGCGCAAAGTTATGACGATATCTAAGGCAATGATCACACATATAGGCATCTCGTCCGAGACAAGTAGACCGATACTTTCTACATCTACTACTATTACTCCACACATCGACCGCTATCGAGTGTGCATCTAGTGTATTGAGTTCATGACGAACAGAGTAACGCCTTAAGCAAGATGACATGATGTAGAGGGATAAACTCAAACCAATGATGTAAACCCCATCTTTTTACCCTTGATGGCAACAACACGATGCGTGCCTCGCTACCCCTTCTGTCACTGGGTGAGGTCACCGCATGGTATGAACCCAAAACCAAGCACTTCTGCCATTGCAAGAATCATAGATCAAGTTGGCCAAACAAAACCCACAACTCGAAGAGAATTACAAGGATATGAAATCATGCATAGAAGAGATCAGAAGAAACTCAAATAAGATTCATAGATAATGTGATCATAAACCCACAATTCATCGGATCTCAACAAACACACCGCAAAAGAAGATTACATCGGATAGATATCCATGAAGATCATGGAGAACTTTGTATTAAAGATCCAAGAGAGGGAAGAAGCCATCAAGCTACTAGGTATTGACCCGAAGGTCTATGGTGAACTACTCACGCATCATCAGAGAGGTCATGGTGTTGATGAAGAAGCCCTCCGTATCCGAATCCCCCTCCGGCAGGGCAGCAGAATGTGCCCCAGATGGGATCTTGCGGAGACAGAAGCTTGCGGCGGCGGAAAAGTATTTTGTGGATATCTCTCGTAGTTTTGGATTTTTCAGGAATTTACAGGCGGAAGAGGTAGGGCAGACGAGCCACAGGGGGCCCACAAGCCTGCTAGACGCGGGCCCCCGTGGCCGCGCCTAGGGGGCTTGTGGAGTCTCCTCGTGGCTTCTGCCTTGGTTGTCACGTCACGTGCATATCTTCTGTTCCGGAAAAAATCTTTTCGGAAGTTTTGTTCCGTTTGGACACCATTTAAAATCCTCCTCTGAAAAGGGTCAAAAACACAGAAAAAACAGGAACTGGCACTTGGCACTGAGTTAATAAGTTAGTCCCCAAAAAGATATAAAAGCCATACAAAACATCCAAAGTTTGACAAGATAATAGCATGGAACGATCAAAAATTATAGATACGTTGGAGACGTATCAATGGCACCATTCTAAACAAACTTATTTAACACTAAGTATACTCGGATTCTATACTAATAAATCAATTTCTACTAGTAGCATTCTACACTAATATGATTCTACATGATAGTATTCACAACTACTACACTAAGGCATCTCATTACGTACTACACTAATCAGATTTCATAATAATAAATAAATTTTGACTAATAGTATTCTATACTAATCGGATTCTATACTAATAGTATTCTACACTAATCGGATTCAACACAATAACATTGAGAATTCACACCTACTACACTAAAGCATATCATCACATACTACACTAATCGGATTCCAAACAAACATATATACACATTTTCCGGGATGGGATCCACCATCGGATGGAGGGAGAAGCTCGGGGAGGGTAAGAAGATGCGCGAGGGGAGTGGTATGTAGATCTCACTCATGTCAGCTATGCTAATGCACAGAAGTCCTTCCAATGGCGCCAGAAATAGATGTGTCAACATCACCAGGAATCCTTCAGATGTGGCTACGCCTTAAGGGACTTCCTAGGCAAGTATGCAAAGGATTTCCCCCATGGCCTTGGAGCCTTGCGTTGGTGTTCCCTTGAAGCGGAAAGGCTGATGTAGTATAGCGACGGTAAGTATTTCCCTCAGTTTGAGAACCAAGGTATCAATCAAGTGGAGGAGTATCTCAAGATCCTTCACAAACACAAAAGCTTGCTCCCAATGCTATGAAGGGGTTGTCAATCCCTTATAGATTGTTTGCCAAGTGAGAACTGAGAGCAACAGAGTAACAAAGCAAAGTAAAAGCGGAGGTATAAACGATGGATGTGAATAGACCTAGTGTTTACTAGTGGCTTCTCTCATGAAAGCAAGTAGACGGTGGGTGAACAAATTACTGTCGAGCAATTGATAGAACCGCGCAAAGTCATGACGATATCTATGGAATGATTATATCTATAGGCATCACGTCCAAAACAAGTAGACGGATACTTTCTGCATCTACTACTATTACTCCACACGTCGACCGCTATCCAGCATGCATCTAGCGTATTAAGTCCATACGAACAGAGTAACGCCTTAAGCAAGATGACATGATGTAGAGGGATAATCTCAAACCAATGATAAAAACCCCATCTTTTTACCCTTGATGGAAACTACTTGATGTGTGCGTTGCTGTCCCTACTGTCACTGGGAAAGGTCACCACATGGTAGAACCCAAAACCAAGCACTTCTCCCATTGCAAGAATCATAGATCTAGTTGGCCAAACAAAACCCCAGACTTGGAGAGACTTACAAGGATATCAAATCATGCATATAAGAAATCAGCAAAGACTCAAATATATATCATAGATAATCTGATCACAAATCCACAATTCATCAGATCTCGACAAACACACCGCCAAAGAAGATTACATCGGATAGATCTCCATGAAGATCATGGAGAACTTTGTATTGAAGATCCAAGAGAGAGAAGAAGCCATCTAGCTACTAACTACGGACCCGTAGGTCTGAAGTGAACTACTCACGAGTCATTGGAGGGGCGATGATGATGATGAAGAAGCCCTCCAACTCCAAAGTCCCGCCCGACAGGGTGCCGGGAAGGGTCTCTAGATGAGATATCGCGGAAACTGAAGCTTGCAACGGCGGAAAAGTATTTTCGAGGCTCCCCTGAGTTTTTGCGGAATATTTGGGAATATATAGGCCAAGGATCTAGGTCAGGGGGCGGCTAGGGAGGCCACATGCCCTGCCACCGCCGCCTCTACCTGGTGGCGGAGTGGGGGGCTTGTGGGCTCCCTGGAGCCCACCTGGCTTGGCCCGAAGGCCCCCTGATCTTCTTCCGTTCGGGAAAAAATCATTTCGGGGTTTTTCTTCCGTTTGGACTCCGTTCCAAAATCAGATCTGAAAAGAGTCAAAAACACTGAAAAAACAGGAACTGGCACTTGGCACTGAATTAATAAGTTTGCCCCAAAAAAGATATAAAAGGTACATAAAACAACCAAAGAAGACAAGATAACAGCATGAAACCATCAAAAATTATAGATATGTTTGAGACGTATCACTCACCTACTGGCTCAGAAATGGCGGCAGCCGGGCTGGTTCGATGGAGATGCATAACGTGGTTGGGAGGTGGCAGAAGCGGCGTCATACGAGAGAGGGGAAGGGGAGAGGAAGGTGAAAAAGGTGAGTGAAATGTCACTTAAGGTATTTTTGACTGCGTACAGAGGGCGGTTCAAATGGACTAGTGATGACATGCGTCTAATGGGCTACGCCACCAGAATATGTACCAAACAAAAAATACAATTACTTATGGTGTGTGATACAACTGCTACGCGAGCACTAAGTTAGTATTATTATCATACAAATTTGTCCAACACGAGCGCCATTTGAAAAATATAGTGCTGACGTCGCTTGAAAAAGGCGCGCCACCAACATAAGTTGTGGCTAGCCATTTCTCCACTAGTGAAAATAGATCAAAGATGTGGCTGACTCACCAACTAGTGAAGGATGGAGTGAAAACACTAAAGTGGGATCGCTGCACCGCTGCTGGAAGCTAAGTCGTTGGGAGAAAGAATCCTAAATTCCTAATAACAAAACAAATTATACAATATAAGAATCAATTACAAACTTCAATTCTTATTCACATGCTATATTGGCTGGGAGATGCTAGGAATACACTAAGATAATAGGCAGACTCAACGGCACCACATCAAAAAATCATATACTAAAAGAAAAAGTATACACTCGACACTCCACACACCTTATGCACTAAGGTGCCATAGCAAACATTCTGCTACTTCTCTTCGTCAGCTCAATGCTACCAACTATTGTCCTATGTGCTACTTGTAGAAACAAAAATATGGGAGTCAGGTCGCATGTACAAGTGTAGCTCTATAAGTTCGTGAAAAAGACAATAATGACAATACTCTTCATAATGTTGCATTTCTGAATATGATAAAAAATTCATGTGAAATTGTGTATAAAGCAGTAATCGTTGGATGAATTGGCTCACAGTGATCAAATATCCTTCATGGAGTCTGGCAAGCAAAAAATCTATCTTTCTCGGCAAGATCAGTTTGACATTCCAAATGGGCAAGAACTTGAGGAGATGAAGAAAGCAAATAGCAAGCTACATGAAGAACTCGCAGAACATACCAATTTACTTATGAGTTTGAATCTGGTTATTTCGTTTGGTGCAATGGCCTCTCTCGTCTTCCTCAAATGTAGTAAGCAACCATTAGTAGATGAATACAAATCCTTTCACAGAGATAAAATATCTATAGTCAAACTTGACACTAGAAGAGATTAAGTCAAAGGAGGTTAGATTACAAAGTGAGATATGTTTGCATATTAATATGCTTCTTAGTGCACATAGGTATGTTTATTCAACTAAGTTTCTATGGCAAAGCCAATGTTTATGCAGGATCAAGAAATGGAAGAAAAATTGAATAAACTAGAGAGTGGTGTGCTCTTGGTGAAACAAGAAGAAAAGAAGATAATTGAAGCACCTTTCTCCGAGAAAGTTACCTAGTGGAGAAAGCGAAAAAAGGAGATTGCCCAGCACGCGCTGCCCCGATCCAAATCAACACTGCCACTGCGTGTGTCATCGTGACGTCGATATGAGGGAGGTCGGGTAGCTTTAGAAGAGAGAGAATGACGTGTGGTGCCAGCAGTGGATCAAGATGGCGTTCGATGGCGGTTGAGGAGCTGGATGATGTTGGGCGGTGTGGGGTGGTGCTACATAGGCTGGGCGATGTCGGGCGGTAGTGGGTTAACATGGGGAACAACAACCGCTAGCCTCGGGTGGCGTGTCGCGGCGGCGACGTTCGTGGCGAACGACAGAGCTAGCTAGGGATTTGGCTGCCTCTTTTGATGGGGAACGAAAGGAGTTGTAGATATGGATTTTTGGGGAAAGGAATTCACGTGTTCCTCGGCCGTTTTGGCGCAAAAAATTTGGCTATTCGTGCGCGAGGCCCATTTAGCGTCCAACTGTTGGACGGGGTTATTTACCGATCGATGGACTCTAGACCATAAGAGAATTTCCAACCAACAGATAGGTTGTATATGTTGTAGTATTCCCATCCGACAGTTAGTCAATGTACTCAGGTTTTCCGACCCAAAGTCTGTTAGGAATTTTTCTGGCCAACTACGGTCGTGCTACTTAGTAGTAGTGTGGGGTATATACTCACGCTGCTAGCAGCAGTGCGGGTTATAAAACCCACATTGCTATTAACTGGTCCTCACTGTGCACCCCGGAACGGGCCATAGTAGTAGCATAGGGTATAAAACCCATGCTGCTACTAAGTTGATAGTAGTAGCTCGGGCTATAAACCCCGCTTTGCTACTAAGTGATGTGTATTGTGTCCCCAGGACATACCATAGTAGTAGCACGTGGTATAAATACCGCGCTACTGCTAAGTACAAGGTATTTTAACATCCCTGAAATGTCCATCTCTTCCCGTGAATCACTCCTCTCCCGTCACTCTCCCCTCTCTCTTCATAGGTTCTCGCATGGCGTTCCTGCCCAAGCACGCCTCCTCCTCCATGGTGCCCAACGAGATCGCCGCCTCACCTAGCTAGCATCCAGGAGCTCGCCGGTCTTCCCCCATGCCTCCATGCCACCATGACAAAGCACCTCACAACCAACGACTAGCCCTAGCGCTCTTTCTATCTCCTTCCTCTCTCCCTCGTTTCTCTTTTTCCTCTCTCCCTCTCATTTGACTCACCCTCCCATGGACGACCAGGAGCACTCTACCTTGCGATCAAAAGGAGACCCACACCACCATCTTCCTCTGCCCTGGATCCGGTCCCTCTCCAACAGTCGCCATCGGATCTGGTCTATCGCTGCCTGTCCAAGACTTCGATGACCCCTGCCATCGTTGGATCGAACCATTGATGGCATTGACAACACCCACTGGTTCAAGATGTTTTTTGCTTTTCAAAATTAATAATGGTAGCGTGGGTGATGCCCACGCTACTACTAAGCCCCTTCCTAGTGCACCGGTGCTAAGGGTGCCACATAGGCAAAAAGGTGACATGGCAACACAATTAAATAAGAGAGAGATCATTATGGTGATCTCAGAAAGAAACGGTTCTAGGCGCGTGAACCTATGTAACATGACTACCAACCAATGCATGGAGAGATTTAATTATTAAATAATTCCATGTCAAAATCTTAATAACAAAAGCTAAGCACCTATGCATTGGGGAGATTAGTTGCTAAGGTTTTTAATACACTTAGCACCTCATCTAAGCACCGATGCATTGGAAAAGGCCTAACACACGTAGTAGTAACGCATGATGGTACCCGCGCTACTACTAACAGTTAGTTGTAGCACCCTAGTATTAGCACGGCACCCGCGCTACTACTAGCTATTTAACCCACACTATTACTAGACTTTTACCTAGTAGTGTCAGATTAATAGTAGTTGGACGTATTGCCTATATATAATCTTACACACCCATCGATCTTCCATGAGTACAAGATATTTAAATGTATGTAAGCCAAGTACTCCAAGTTTATACCGAGGTTACACCTTAATGCTGGGCAGCTTCTGTTCTTCGTGTAGTGTTTCATGATGTACTACATCACATGTGAATGTTACCTAATACATTTTTATGCTTCTGAAGAGTTACTGTTGGTGAACCTATGAATTCCGTCCATCTTTTCGCATAAGAATCACCATCTAACTACTGTTACATGGTGTTTTACTTTCATTTTTGTTTTATTACGAAAATGCTAAAAAATATCATTTAATAGCCTTGTGAAACTGGTAAGACCAGCAAGGGTTGACATCCTTGTCAGAATTGTTGGTGATACAATTGAAGGCTTATATATGTTGGAGGGCATTCAACTGTTGCAAGATATGAGTACACATATTGATACTTTGTTTTCCCACTGAAGGGATACTTCTTGCCTAGTGAAAACTCTTACACTGGGAGACCAACAAGAGTTACACGGCATGACAACAATAACTTATGTTTATTAATTAACCAAGGTACGAAATGTTCCAAATTTGATCAATTTTAGGTGTAGCTTTGTTGGCCTTGAATAAAGACACGCAACATATTCAGAAAATTGGGTGCCCATTTATATTTTATATAGAACTACATATGTATAAATTAATATTTGGGATTGTATTGTAAGTATGTGATATATTATCATACAAATTATGAATTGTTTTGTAGGTACCTAATAGTATTATTGGAAGGCTATATTTAGGGTTTGAAGAGATTTCACCATTTGAAAATCCCTTGGTTTAAATAGGTTAAAATCCATGCATTTTAATTAGAGTTTTCATTTTAAATACTATTAATGGTTTAAGTCAACATAATTTCAAGATTAAAGCATGAGGACATACTAAGATGGTGCAATTGTAATGAGGGTACTACCCCATGTTGTTACAACTCAAACAAGGTGCTCGCCTCTACTTTGACCACTATGGGGAAATCTAATATCTCTCTTGTTATCAAATGATGGTGGCATTTCTGCGTCATGCTTTCCCATTGAGAGGGTCTTTCTTGAAGTTGTCGCTGGTTGGAGGCACCAGTGGAATGCGGTGTTGCCGGCGTGAGGCGTATCTGCCAACGATGATCGGAGTGAGCAATGTTGCAGACAGGACAATGGTTGAGGTAGTCGGCTCTTCTTTGGCATATCTGTGAGATTGCCACTGTTTGTTAGCTGCAGTGAAGTTAGAGTTGCGATGACAGTCCGATGGCGACACTGACGAGCATCATGTGTTCATTAGCGCCAACCTAGTATGGCTCTCCTTCGTTGCTCTTTTGCAGAGTCAGATCTGTGTTGTTCTTGTCATTGGTGGCTACGTTCTCGCATGGATCTCCATGACACCTCTACACCGTGGGTGTTGGGAAATGCTGCATGGGAAACAAAAAATTTCCTACACACACACAAGTTCTATCCTTGGTGATGAGCATCTACGAGAGAAGAGATTGGATCCACATACCCTTGTAGGTCACTAAACAGAAGCGTATATAACACGGTTGATGTAGTCGAACATATTCGTGATCCAAATCACAGTCTGTCCCGCGATCTCATGATGTTCCGTCCCGCGATCCCATCATGATCCATCCCGATCTAGTGCCGAATAAACGGCACCTCCGCGTTCAACACACGTACAACTCGATGACGATCTATGCCTTCTTGATCCAGCAAGAGGGGGCAGAGAGGTATTTGAGTTCTTCGACAGCCTAACGGCATGGCGATGGTGGTGGTGGAGCTAATCCGATAGGGCTTCCCCGTGCACCGCCGAACCTATTCTAGAGGAAGGACGAACTAGAGGGAGGGAGAGGGGTTGTACCTTCAATTGTGTGTTGGCTACCCTCTCTCTACACTAGTATATATAGGATGGAGGGGGAAGGGGTGGCGCCCTAGGGTTTCCCCTAGGGTTGGTCGGCCGACCCAAAGAGGAGGAATCCTCCTCCACTAATGGAGGTGGAGTCCTACTCCTAGTAGGATTCCCACCCACTTTAGTATCCTCCTACCTCCTTGGCGCAAGGGCTTGTAGGGGCTGGCTGCCCATCCCACTAAGGGCTGGTGCGCCATGATACATCTCCAGCGTATCTACTTTCCAAACTCTTTTGCCCTTGTTTTGGACTCTAATTTGCATGATTTGAATGGAACTAACCTGGACTGACGTTGTTTTCAGCAGAATTGCCTTGGTGTTATTTTTGTGCAGAAATCAAAGTTCTCCAAACGTCCTGAAAATTTACGGGGAGCAGTTTTAGAAAATATCAAAAATATCTGCGCCAAGTTCCACCTCAGGGGGTGGGCCTTTGGGCCACAAGCCCCTGCTCCGCCACCACCGCCCTAGTGGCGGTGGGCAGGCTTGTGGGGCCCACAGGCACCTGCCGCCCACAACTCCAGCTCTATAAGTTGCCTTTCGTCCCAGAAAAAATAAAAAAGACAAGCTTTCGTCGCGTTTTCGATACGGAGGCGCCGCCACCTCCTGTTCTTCATCTGGAGGGCAGATTTGGAGTCCGTCTTGGGCTCTGGAGAGGCGAAATCATCGCCATCGTCATCATCAACCTTCTTCCCTCTCCAATTCCATGAAGCTCTTCGTCGTTTGTGAGTAATCTATTCGTAGGCTCGCTGGGTGGTGATGAGTAGGATGAGAACTATCATGTAATCGAGTTAGTTTTGATGGGGATTGATCCCTAGTATCCACTATGTTCTGAGATTGATGTTGCTACTACTTTGCCATGCTTAATGCTTGTCACTAGGGCCCGAGTGCCATGATTTCAGATCTGAAATTATTATGTTGTCACCAATATATGTGTGTTTTAGATCTGATCTTGCAAGTTGTAGTTACCTACTATGTGTTATGATCCGGCAACCCCGGAGTGACAATAACCGGAACCGCTCTCGGTGATGACCATAGTTTGAGGAGTTCATGTGTTCACCAATTGCTAATGCATTGGTCCGGTTCTTTATTAAAAGGAAAACCTTAATATCCCTTGTCGTGGGTATAAGTCTGACAGTAGATATGTAGGGTACGAAAGGATGGGCAGAGCCTTAGCTACGGCGAGGTTGTATGAGTTCAGGCCCCTCTACGGTGGAGGTAATAGCTCTACGTCTCAGTGCTCTGGGAGCTTGTTGTCGAGTGGAATATGGATTACAGTGAATTGCTCACCCCTGCACCAGTGGGAGAGGGCGGCTTATATAGAGTGCGCTGCCCTCCACAACGGTTCGGTGCACAGGGGTGGAGTAGTGGCGAATAAATGCCCACGTTACAGGTAACGTATGTCTTAAATGCTAATAAAGGTATGTGGAAACGTATGACCGTTTCCCTCCAGGGGGGTGACGATGCGCAGAGTGGAATCCAGTCGGTTAATTTGATGCACTCCGAATGCTCATCTCCGACTGGATGGTGGAGGATTCGTTACCGACTGGATGATGAGATGTCCTTAATTCAGTCGGAACTGACTAAGGGTCTTATCCCTTATGAAGGGTAGTTCTTGGGTAGGACTTATAGGGAAGGCCTATGATCCTACCCTAGGACTATAACCCCATCACCGTAGTTTCCTTTTGGACCCCGCTGCCATGGGAGGGATGGACAATAGATGTCATGCAAGTTCTTTTCCCTAAGCACGTATGACGACACACGGAATGCATGCCTACATCACATTGACGAACAAGAGCTAGCCATATATCTCTCCGTGTTATAGCTGTTGCATGATGAATATCATCCAAACAAATCACCGACCCATTGCCTACGAGTTTGTCCTACTACTGCTGTTACTTGTCTTGCTCTGCTGCTGCTACTACTGTTGCTACTACTGTCGCTTGCTACTGTTGCTACTTGCTACTGCTGTCACTACCGCTGTTCCTTGCCGCTGCTATTGCTCGTTACACTGTCGTTACTCGTTACTTTGTTGTTACTACTGTGCTTGCAGATACTAATCTTTCAGGTGTGGTTGAATCTGACAAATTCAGCTGCTAATACTTGAGAGTATTCTCTCACCTCCCGTCGTGCGAACCAACAAATTTGGGTTGAATACTCTACCCTCGAAAACTGTTGTGAACCCACGCGCTGGTGGGCCATCAACAACATTCTTCCAGTTTCATTGCCGGGGAGTGCTAGCAGCATTCTTCTGGTGCCGTTGCAGGAGAAGGGTTGTTGTCATAAGCATTCATCTAGCTAACGCCAGAGATTGCAGATCAGCATTTTTCTGGCGCCGTTGCCGGGGAGGTATTGATATATTCTCTGAGTCACTTGGGATTTATATCTGCTGATCACTATGAAGAATCTGAACGATCCAAAGACCAAAGTCTTGCCCTCAACTACGAGGGTGGTAAGGAATTGCCATCTAGCTCTGCACTTGATTCACCTTCAGTTCTGAGTAAGTTTGCGACATCACCTCCTGCTAGAAATCTTGATATGTCGCCTGTGCTTGATGATGCTTATGATGCTACTGCTAGAGATGCTATGCTTGATACTATGCGTAATGATACTATGCTTGATACTATGCCTGATACTGCTAGAGATGCTATGCTTGATACTGCTTTGCCTGATACTGCTAGAGATGCTACGCTTGATACTGCTTTGCCTGATGATGCTAGAGATGCTATTTTTCCTGATGATGTTATGCTTGATACTGCTAGAGATACTCCTTTGCCTGATGTTCCACTAAGAGTGTTCCTTGATGCTCATATTGCTAGAGTTACTGCCAATGCTCGTGATGCTTCTGATACTGCCGATACTATTGAGATAGAACCTGCTTTTGCTCCTGCTAGATCTAGCTCCCCTAGATATGAATTTCCTGATATACCTGAGGGTTATAATATGGAGGGAGAGATAGCTGAGGATTTTCTTGCGTGTAAGGATGCCTATGACGCTGAGAAATTACTTCTCAAGCGGAAGGAAAAATCTCGGGAAGCTAGGATGAAAAATGACCCGAAGTTTGCCACTTCGCCTATCTTTTTCACCGATAAGGATTATGAATTCTCTGTCGACCCTCAGATAATCTCTTTAGTCAAATCTGATCCTTTTCACGGTTATGAGTCTAAGACGGTCATAGCCGATCTTGCCAAACTATCCGAAATAGCCAACCTTTTCACTAATGAGGAGAAGATCCGCCACTACTATATCCTTAAGTTGTTTCCTTTCTCTCTAAAGGATGACGCTAAAGTCTGGTTCACCTCTCTTGCTCCTGGATGTGTGCGTAGTCCCCAGGAGATGGTCTATTACTACTCTGGAAATATTTCCCTGCCCATGAGAAGAAAGCTGCCTTGCAGGAAATATACAACTTTGCTCATCTCCAAGAAGAGAGTCTTCCACAAGCTTGAGGGAGGCTCGTCCAGCTACAGAATGCTTTGCCTGATCACCCTCTTAAGAATAACGAGATACTTGATATCCTCTATAACGGACTTACCGATGCCTCTAGAGACTACCTAGATAGTTGTGCCGGTTGTGTTTTTAGGGAACGAACTGTAGAACAAGTTGAGACCCTACTGAATAACCTCTTGATCAACGATAATGCTTGGACTATTCCCGAACCACCTCCTAAGCCAACTCCTAAGAAAAGAGGTATTCTATTCCTCCGTCCCGAAGATATGCAAGAAGCCAAGAAATCTATGCAAGAGAAAGGCATTAGATCTGAAGATGTCAAAAATCTACCACCTATCGAAGAGATCCATGGTCTCGATAACCCGATACACGTAGTAGAAGTGAATTCTCTGCGTAGGTTTGATGAGAGTGATATTCCTTTTGATAAACTTGCTAGCCGATGCTTTGATGAATTTGACAACTTTGTTGCCAAACAACAGAGTTTCAATGATTATGTTAGCAGACATTTGGAACAAAGTACTCGTATGCTTAGCCATTTAAGTGCTTGTGTAGACAGAAATGTTAATGCTCTGAAGCTTCTAAGTAAACATGCCTCTATGATTACTACTCAGCTAGAACAAGTACTTAAAGCTCATAATGACCTGCTCAATGAATTAAATGACAACTCTGTCAGAGTCATTACTAGAGGAGGCAAAATGACTCAGGAACCTTTGTATCCTGAAGGTCATCCTAAGAGAATTGATAAAGATTCTCAAGGAATCAATGCTGATACACCTAGTCATCCTAAGGAGAAGAAGAAGGATGATAGAAACCTCCACGCCAGTTCACCAAATACTATCACACCTGAAGAACCTAATGATATTTCTGCGTCTAATGCAGAAACACAATCAGGTGATGAACATGAAGCTGGTGACAATGTGGACAGTGATGTTCATAATAATGCTCAACCTAGCCATGACGAGGATGTGGACATTGAACCTACGGTTAATCCTGATAATCCACAACCTAAGAGATACGGCAAGAATGACTTCACTGCTAGGAAGCGTGGTAAAGAAAGAGAGCCATGGGTTCAGAGACCTATGCCCTTTCCTCCTAAGACATCCAAGAAAAAGGATGATGAGGATTTTGAGCGCTTCGTTGAGATGATAAGACCCGTCTTTCTACAGATGCGGTTAACTGATATGCTCAAGATGTCTCCGTATGACAAGTACATTAAAGCTATCATGACTAATAAATGGAAGATACCAGATCTTGAGATCTCCACCATGCTTGCCAATTATACTTTCAAAGGTGGAACCCCTAAGAAACTTGGTGATCCCGGAGTGCCCACTATACCTTGCTCCATTAAAGGAAACTACGTAAGAACTGCCTTATGTGACCTTGGAGCCGGTGTTAGTGTTATGCCGCTCTCTCTTTATCGTAGACTTGAGTTGGATAAGTTGACACCCACTGAAATTTCTCTGCAAATGGCCGACAAATCAACTGCTTTCCCTATCGGCATTTGCGAGGATGTGCCTGTTGTGGTTGCTAATACCACTATCTTAACAGACTTTGTTATCTTGGATATTCCCGAGGACGATGCCATGGCTATCATCCTCGGAAGACCCTTTTAAACACTGCAGGGGCTGTTATAGATTGCAACAAAGGCAATGTCACTTTCCATGTCAACAGTAATGAGCACACCGTGCACTTTCTGAAGAAACGATATCTAGTACATTGCATCAATGCTATCGAAAAGACTTCATCGATTCTCATTGGGAGCTTTGAATGCCCTATTCCTCGTGTCAAGTTGAAGTATGATTTGCTTGTTGGGGAGATACATATCCCCATTGAGGTGACTTAGTGGCTATTCGAAAATTCTCCGTTCTCTCTTGCGATTCGAGAAGGTTTTGCCATAAGGACTTGATCAATCCCATTGACGGATCTCTTTCGATGACCATGAGGCGGATGAATCAAAGAGTCACATACCTCTGTTTTGAGTTTTCCTTTTCTGTTGCTTAGAAGAAAAATGATAGAATTAGTTTAGTTTTTCCTGTTTTCTGTTTTAGCGTCCCGGAGAAAAATACCTCGAAAATAAAAGTTCTCCGATGGTCCTGAAAATTTAGTCTGATTTTTTTTGCAATTTTTGAAGATTTCTGGGCCTCAGAGCTGGCCTGGGGGCCTGACCAGTGGGCCACAAGACCCTGCTCCGCCACCACCCCCCTAGTGGCGGTGGGCAAGCTTGTGGGGCCCACAGGCACCCCCTCCACCCATTCCAGCTCCCAGCCTCTTCTTCCACCTCCAGAAAAAATTGTTTCGCAGTTCAAACACGTGTTCTTGCTTATTTGGCTATGATTTTCGATCTCTTTGCTCAAAGCACCATTCTCCGAACCGTTTTGGGGAAATTACTCCTTGGTAAGTGACTCCTCCATTGGTCCAATTAGTTTTTGCTCTAGTGATTTGTCCTTCGTGTATTCTTGCTACCTTGGTGACCCTGTTCTTGAGCTAGAAATGTTGATTTTAGCTGGTCCCAAGTAGTTTTAGCGCGTGATACGGTCTCTAGGCACTAGTAGGAGTAGTTGCTACAAGTTGGGTTGATCCTTGTTCACTTTTCTTTTGAAGTCTCTAAAAATTTCAGAATTTTTCAGAGCTAGAG
Source organism: Hordeum vulgare subsp. vulgare (assembly GCF_904849725.1). Taxonomy (NCBI): domain Eukaryota; kingdom Viridiplantae; phylum Streptophyta; class Magnoliopsida; order Poales; family Poaceae; genus Hordeum; species Hordeum vulgare. The sequence continues at coordinate 211,920,095 of NC_058524.1, read as the reverse complement.
AAAGGAAAAGATAAGGAGGTTCTTGAGAGGCTCTTCAAGCCGTAACCACAAGGAGGATGGGAAAAATCACCCCAAGTACACAGTCCCTCGAGTCACAGAAGTTCGAGCGTGCGAGTGGCCAAGTGATGACCTTTTGCGCGCCACCGGATTTTATGAAGACTTTTATTACTTGGTGGAGAACGCAGGTCTTACTGCGTTCGTTGAAGATAAGTGCCCACAATATCTCCTCCTCACCAATATTTTCGTTCAAAGATTCAACTTTTACCCGAGGAAGAATCCTCCCATGGTTGAGTTCATGATATACGATGTCCCCCAGTGCATGACGCTGCAGGATTTTTGCAATGTATGCAAATTAACGTATGTTGGGGATATCCGTGACCCTCGTCCACGGGACTTGGAGGATTTCATTGGTTCTATTGCTGTTGGAGAGGAGAGAGGAGTGTCTCGCGCTAGAATTGCTAGCATACATTGTCCTGTGCTTCGGTACTTCTCACTATTTGTGGGAAAATGTTTAATTGGCCGTGGGGAGGCTGGATCACTTAGTTCTCGAGACCATGCGGTTTTGCGCGAAGGCCTTTATAACGATAAGACTTATAGCTTGGGCGCTATAGTAGCTCAACAGTTGAACCTGAACCGTTCTAAAGGTGTCGTCTATGGAGGTATCTATGCTACCTGTCTTGCCAGACACTTTGAGATACCCATTAGACTAGGAGAGGAAGGAGAGATGCTTCTCCCTGAGATATATCTGGATTATGACAGCATGGTTCACGATGATTTTCTGGATAGAGATGCTAATAGACGGATGATTTATAACCTGGTGTCTATTCAGGGTACTCGAGAGACTATTACTTTGCCTGCTCCTTCTTTGTTCGATCTTCATGCAGGAAGGTACACTATTATGCCCGCGGACATCTACGCATTTTGGGGCTTGGCCCAACCACATGCGCCCATGCCCGAGCCGCCAGTCGAGTACCAGACGCCAGTTTATCAGTGGGAGCCAGAGGAACTCACACAGCAGTGGCATCCACAGTCTTCTCCGGAGTATCCTGGAGCTGGTTATTTCCCACCATGGGAGTAGACCAAGCTAGGCCAAAAGCCTAAGCTTGGGGGAGTACGTGTTCTCAACGACTGTACATTCATGCTTATGCTTTCACCTTGTTAGCCGGTGTTTACACTTTGCCACTGTATTATCCATGCTAGTTTCTTTTCGTTTTCTTGTTTTCTTGTTTTGTGTCCTTTTGAGAAAACCCAAAAAGATTTTTCTTTCTTCTTTTGCTTGTTGGGAGATTTCCCGTGTAAATAGTTTTATTTTTCTTTGTGTCAAGGTAGAAGATATTGGTTACAATGCTTAGTGGTTCTTGCATGCTTACCTGTTTAGCTTTCAAAGAGCCATATTATTTTGTCTTCTCCTTTGTGTTTGCCTGCATATTCAGCTTAGTCCAATGCACGAGCAGCTTATTATTGTTCACATCGTTCAATCGTGCAAATGAAAGGCAACAATGATGATATATGATGAAGTGACTGAGACTGAAAAGCTGGTATGAACTCTATCTATTTTGTTTTTGTAAATATGACTAGCTTGTCGACCCATATTTAGCTTTGTTGTGAGAGAACCATGTTTGCAATGACAACTTAGAGATCATAGTTTCTGATGCCATGCTTATTTAGCTGAGAGCTTATAATGGTTTGTCTTGAATGCCAACATAGATTTTGAGATGACTATGATGTACTGTGATAGGATGGTTCTCCTTTGAATGTTTCAAGTGGCTTGACTTGGTGCATGTTCATGCATGTAGTTCAAACAAAATCAACATAGCCTCTATGATGTTCGTGTTCATGGTGATTTATATCCTGTTCATGCTTGCATTTAATGTTAGTCAAACTCATTGCATCTTGATGACTGTTGTCGCTCTCTAGTTGGTCGCTTCCCAGTCTTTTGCTAGCCTTCACTTGTACTAAGAGGAATACTGCTTGTGCATCCACTTCCATAAACCCAAAAGTTTTTCCATGAGATTCCACCATACCTACCTATTTGCGGTATCTACCTGTCGTTCCAAGCAAATTTGCATGTGCCATTCTCTAAACCTTCATGAAATAATCTGTTTTGCATGCCCGAACCGCTCATGTGGTGAAGAGGGCTATTGGTATCTTCCATGCTAGGAGTGTTATCCTCGACATGTGTTTATTCACAGTCATTCACGAGAAAGGGGCCGGTATTTGGGATGCCCAGTTCCACGCTTAAATCGAAAACATAATTATAAAACAAGACTCCCCCCGGATTGATGTTAGTATGGACGGTACCCAAGGATTCGGCTAGCCGTGGAGTGTGATTGATTGGTGGTGGGGGATTTAAAACTTTACTTTTCTGTTTGGGAACCGCCTATAGCATGAGTAGCATGGAAGATACTGAGAACTCTTGGTCATTGCATTGACAATGAAAGCATGCCACCCAAAATTATTATCTCTGTTTTCAAAGCTTGAGCTCTGGCACCTTTGCAAATCAATGCTTCCCTCTACGAAGGGCCTGTCTATATATTTTCCTGTCGAGTCATCGTCCTCCTATATAAGCACCAATTAGCGAGCACCTTTGTCATTTTTATGCTTTGCTTTTGATTGATATTGCGAATTACTATGACTGGATCTTCGTTGCTATGAATTACAATGTTTAGTCAGCCCTTGATCTTTGAAGTGCTCTGCATTTATGTTTTGCGGTCTCAGAAAGAGCTAGCGAGATACCACCTATTCATATTGCTTCATGCTTGTTTTGATTGAAGTGTTGGTATTTGAAAGTCATTATTATTTGCTCGTTAGCTGATTATGCCATTGATATTAGTTTACCGTGAGACCTTTGTGTCATTTGCTTATGTGGTTAACTTGTGATCTTGCTGAAATTCTGGTTATGAGTTAGACATAGTTGCAACAACAAGATCAAACAGTGTTTGTCAAAGTTTTTCTTACTCTCTCAGTTTGTCAACTGAGTTGCTTGAGGACAAGCATGGTTTTAAGCTTGGGGGAGTTGATACGTCTCCATCGTATCTACTTTTCCAAACTCCTTTGCCCTTGTTTTGGACTCTAATTTGCATGATTTGAATGGAACTAACCTGGACTGACGCTGTTTTCAGCAGAATTGCATTGGTGTTATTTTTGTGTAGAAATCAAAGTTCTCCAAACGTCCTAAAAATTTACGGGGAGCAGTTTTGGAAAATATCAAAAATATCTACACCAAGTTCCACCTCAGGGGGTGGGCCAGTGGGCCACAAGCCCCTGCTCCGCCACCACCCCCTGGTGGCGGTGGGCAGGCTTGTGGCGCCCACAGGCACCTGCCGCCCCCAACTCCAGCTCTATAAGCTGCCTTTCGTCCCAGAAAAAATAAAAAAGAGAAGTTTTCGTCGCGTTTTCGTTACGGAGGCGCCGCCACCTCCTGTTCTTCATCTGGAGGGCAGATCTGGAGTCTGTCTTGGGCTCTGGAGAGGGGAAATTATCGCCATCGTCATCATCAACCTTCTTCCCTCTCCAATTCCATGAAGCTCTTCCTCGCTCGTGAGTAATCTATTCGTAGGCTCACTGGGCGGTGATGAGTAGGATGAGATCTATCATGTAATCGAGTTAGTTTTGATGGGGATTGATCCCTACTATCCACTATGTTCTGAGATTGATGTTGCTACTACTTTGCTATGCTTAATGCTTGTCACTAGGGCCCGAGTGCCATGATTTCAGATCTGAAATTATTATGTTGTCACCAATATATGTGTGTTTTAGATCCAATCTTGTAAGTTGTAGTTACATACTATGTGTTCTGATCCGGCAACCCCGGAGTGACAATAACCGGAACCACTCCCGGTGATGACCATAGTTTGAGGAGTTCATGTGTGCACCAAGTGCTAATGTGTTGGTCCGATTCTTTATGGAAAGGAGAACCTTAATATCCCATTGTTTTGTTTTGGACCCCGCTACCACGGGAGGGATGGGCAATAGATGTCATGCAAGTTCTTTTCCCTAAGCACGTATGACGACACACGGAATGCATGCCTACATCACATTGACGAACGGGAGCTAGCCATATCTCTCTCCATGTTATAGCTGTTGCATGATGAATATCATCCAAACAAATCACCGACCCATTGCCTATGAGTTTGTCCTACTACTGCTGTTACTTTTCTTGCTCTGCTGCTGCTACTACTGTTGCTACTATTGTCGCTTGCTACTGTTGCTACTTGCTACTGATGTCACTGTCGCTGTTCCTTGCCGCTGCTATTGCTCGTTACACTGCCGTTACTCATTACTTTGCTGTTACTACTGTGCTTGCAGATACTAATCTTTCAGGTGTGGTTGAATCTGACAAATTCAGCTGCTAATACTTGAGAACCAACAAATTTGGGTTGAATACTCTACGCTCGAAAACTGCTACGAACCCACGCGCTGGTGGGCCATCAACAACATTCTTCCAGTTTCATTGCAGGGGAGTGCTAGCCGCATTCTTCTGGTGCCGTTGCAGGAGAAGGGTTGTTGTCATAAGCATTCGTCTAGCTAATGCCAGAGATTGCAGATCACGCCACTTCTTAGGCCCATGTGGCTCCTGCGGTAGGTGGACTTCTCCCGGTGGACCCCCGAAACCCATTCGCCATTCCCGGTACACTACCAGAAATGCCTGAAACCATTCCGGACCCCAATACCCCCTTCCTCTATATCAATCTTCATCTCCGAACCATTCCGGAACTCCTCGTGACGTCCGGGATCTCATCCGGGACTCCGAACAACCTTAGATCACCAACATACATAACTCAACTATAACAAAACGTCATCGGACTTTAAGTGTGCACACCCTGGAGGATCGAGAACTATGCAGACATGACCGAGACACTTTCTGGTCAATAACCAATAGCGAGACCTCGATGCCCATATTGGTTCCCACTTATTGTACAGAGATCTTTATTGGTTGTACAAAGATCTTTATAGGTTATACCAATATGACTCAAGCAGCAGTGCCACAAGTAAGTGGTACTATCATTACTATTTTGTATCTTTTGGCATCAATATCATGAACATGTGTATAACCACGATTGAGATTCAATAAACCATTCATATTAGGTGTATGCCCATTGAAGGTTTTATTCAAGAAAACAAAGTAACTATTATTCCCATTAAATGAATAACTGTATTACAATAAACATGATCCAATCATGCTCATGCTCAACGCAAATACCAATCAATATTAAGGTTGAACACTAATCCTGAAGGTAGAGGGAGCGTGCGATGGTGATCACATCAAGCTTGGAAACACTTCCAACACACATCGTCACCTTGCCTTTAGCTAGTATATGTTTATCCCGTATCTTTTATTTGGAGTTACTAACATTTAGCAACTAAACCGGTATCTAATACCCATGTGCTACTTGGAGTACTAGTAAAGTACACATCAATAACATGCATATCCAATATACTTTTGTTGACGTTGTCGACCTTCTTATCTACCAAGTGTCTAGGACAGTTCCGCCTCAGTGTCATTCCCCTCATCATAGAAGCACTCAGTCTTGGGTTTGGGTTCAACCTTGGGTTTCTTCATTGAGTGACAACTCACTTGTCATTCTTGAAGTTTCCCTTCATTCCCTGTACACTTCTTGAAACTAGTGGTTTTAGTAACCATCAACACTTGATGCTCCTGCTTGATTTTGTACCTTCGCGATGTCAAACATCGCGAATAGCTCAGGGATCATCATCTATGTCCCTCATGTGTTATAATTCATCACGAAGCTCAGTAGCTTGGTGGCAGTGACTTTGGAGAACTATGTCAGTCACTATCTGTGACACCCCGATGCCGACGCCCCAGAAGATTCCCCTTATTTCCGTTTGCGTCGTGTGGTTATTTTATTTTGTTGCTTGCATCATCATTTAGTCTGCATCATGCACATCATCATCATTGCATCGGCATCCTGTTGCCGCCAGTTTTCAAAACTTGCATCCGTTGTTAGTTGCCGGTTCACGCCGTTGCCCGTTCTGAGCCCGACCGCCCACGCCCACGCCCGCGGCATCGTCGAAACCTTGTTTTAAAGTGTGCATAAAAATTTCTCCGTTTGAGCTGGAACTTGGTGTGCGGTATTAATTTAGTGTATGTAGGTCGTCTGTCAAGTTTCATCGCGATCGGAGCTCGTTTATTACCCGTGTCGTTTTTTATATAGCGGCACTATAGCCGGTCAATTGTCGGACGTTTCGGTATTTTAAACTCTGTCACCGGGTTGCCCGTTTTCCCTGTCATCTCCGCCTAGCGCCTCTGCACAGTGCACCGCCCCTACGCGCAACCTGGTCCGAAAACCTCCCGGTGCCCGAACCCGACGATCATGACCGTTGGGTCCGGATCAACACCGTTATACCACAAACCATCATCGGTTTGTCCATTGGAATCCCTAGCCTAACAATCACGACCGTTCGATTTCAATCTAAGGGATGAGATAGTCTCATCCTGTCATATCGTGTGTGTATAAATATTTGTAGGAACCCTAAAATCGAGGACGATTGTCCCATCCCTCACTCAGCTGCCGCCAGGCCCGACCTGCCTCCACCTTCCTCGGGATCGCCTCAATCCAGATCCACCCGCATCCTCTCTCTAGCCGGCGCTCGATCCAATTCGGACCGAGGCCACGGCCTCCTTGCGCCCGAGCCGTGGACACAACTGACCAGGAGCCCGAGCTCCTCCTTGTGCTCATGGTATGTTCCCCCGAAGCCTTGTTCCGGAGCCTCCCCTTGTCAAGAGCCCGAGCCATCGAGTCCCCGCTGCCTCCTCGACCCCACGGTCCGCCGCCGGCCAGAACCTTGCCGAAGATGAGTGCCTCGCCTCTTCATTCCTCTCCTTCCCGTGCTCTCTCTCCCTCCTCCTCACCGCATCTTCTCTCTTGTTCTGTAGCAGACCGCCATGGGTGGCCGCGCGAAGCTGCAGCGCTAGCAAGCAAGCAGCCGTGCCGGAGCCGCGGCTCGCCGGAGATGTGCCGCTCCTCCCGTCCGGGGCCTCCTCGGCCAGACCCGCGCCCCCGCAAGTCGCCACGGACCTCCCGAGCCGCACGCGCTTCTTCTGCGCCAAGGCTGCAGCCACGCCGCCACGCTCGGGGACCTCTGGCTTGAGTTCGACCCCATCGTCGGCCGTCGCTGGCGACCGCAGCAGGAACGCCATGGCTGCCCTGCAGAAGCTCTCTTGATGTTGCCCGTCGGATCCTTCGGTGCCGCCAAGGCCGGAGCAGGCGTGGTGGGATCCGCCCGGAGCCGTTTGTCCTCGCCACCGGACCTTCAGCACCTCGTCGGCGCCGCTTCCCCGCTAGCAAGGCACGCCGCCGCACCTGCGCTTGCAACCCAGCCAAAGGAGATAGCAGCAAGTCTCTGTTTCATGTTCAGTTTCGACAGACAAAGACAGGGTATGGTTCTTTTTGTGCGAAACCCATTTCTTGCTGCAATTTCCTCCGTAGCCCAGTGGCTAGCACCTCTCGTTTGCATCCAGGCGGTCTCGGGTTCGAGACCCCAGCGCCCCATTTTTACCTCTGTGATTTTGTTCTCCTGTGCTAGTTAGCAGAGTCTGCATATGTAATTTTCTTTCCCTGTTCTATCAGTAGCACTTCACCATCGTAGTGGCAACCATATGTAATTTAGTTGCTTGCTGTAGTGTGCCACTGTCAGTGGGCCCAGAGCCCACATGCCATACTAGGGCCCTGGCGTGTATGACCAGTGGGACCCCTTGAGGATTAAATTAGTTTTGTTTGTTTAGTTTTGTGTTGTATATCCAAATCTGGAATTTTCCAGAAGAGGAATATGCCAAATCTGGCATGTCAAGAACAACCCCTGTTCTTGTTGTTAACGTAGTTTGATCTTGCGTAGTTCTTCCTTTGTTGTTTCTGGTGTTTTTCTGCACGCATATATAGAAGTGTTATATATGGTTTTGGGGTAGGAGAACCCAAGGAATCCAATGGAGACACTAGTTCCAGTTCTGAACAGTTCCGCGGAAGTGTCACTTGTGACGAGGTGGCACTTGATTACCTTTGTAGGTTGGAGTAAGAGCATAGTTAGGGATTGAGTATCCATGCATCATTTTAGTTAGTGCTTCCTGTGGTGCATGTCTCTTGAACGTAACTCCGTCTATGTTTCACGTGTTAACCGACTAAGATGACATTCAGAATCACCGCTTCACCCCCTTGCCATGTTAACAACAATTTAATATTGCCGTGTAGATAACCGGGAGTGAACTAAATAATTAACGTGGAGTTTCGTCAATATGCAACTCGTGCATATTGAACTTCACTTAAGGTGTAGTGTTTGATTGTGTGATTTGTCATGCCGTGACTTGCATGTATTCAGTAGCTCATGCATCATATGTGTTGTGCATCGTGTGGTGAATATCGTGTGTTGATGCTTGTTTCCGGTTTCCCCGTCTCGATAGAGTTCCGCAAGCATGTCGGATTGTGAGGACCCGTTCGACTACGTCGGTTCGTCTGCTTCACGGAGGCACTCTTCTTCCAAGTGGGATCTCAGGCAAGATGATCATTTCCCCAGATACCATTACTATCATTGCCATGCTAGTTTTACCGTTGCTATCGTTTACGTGTCGTTGCCTACCACCTGTTAAATATCAACCTCTCTACACTGCCATGAAACCATCAACCTGTTCACCCTAGCAAATCACTGATTGGCTATCTTACTGCTTGCTTAACCCTGTTGATAGCGTTGCTAGTTGCAGGTGCAGTTGCTTCCATGCAAAGCATGGGTTCCTTGTTATATCACCATATTGAATGCTACTTAATTTAATGCACCTATATACTTGGTAAAAGGTGGAAGGCTCAGCCTTTCTAGCCTGGTGTTTTGTTCCACCTTTGCCCCCTTAGTTTCGGTTACCGGTGTTATGTTCCATAATTGAGCGCTCCTAACACGATCGGGGTTGTTATGGGGACCCCCTTGATAATTCGTTTTAGATTAAGGCTGGTCTGGCAAGGCCCAACATTGGTACTATTTGCCCAACATAATAACTTGATAATATTGAAATGCATAGGGAGTTAGCGCTACCCGAGGAGTAATTCTACATAATACAGGGGGGCCAGTGCTGTTGGTGCTGGTCCAAAACTAGAGCCGTTTGCGGGGCCAACCCGGGGCAACTCGGGAGATTTCTATCAGGCCACCGTACGCTGTGCTTATCCGTCGTGTCCTGAGAACGAGATACACGGCTCCTATCGGGATCGTCGACACGCCGGGCGGCCTTGCTGGATTAGTTTTACCTTTGACGAAATATCTTGTGCATCGGGATTCCGGTGATGCTTTGGGTAATCTCAGAGTTGAGGTTTTCCACTAGGGAATCCGACGAGATCGCGAGCTTCGTGATTGAGGATTTCTATGCGGCTTGTGGTAATTTGTGATGGACTAGTTGGAGCACCCCTGCAGGGTTAAATCTTTCGGAAAGCCGTGCCCGCGGTTATGTGGCAACGTGGAAGCTTTGTTTAACACTGGTTCTAGACAACTTGAAGTTAACTTAATTAAAACTTGCCAACTGCGTGCGTAACCGTGACTATCTCTTTCGTGAGTTCCTTCTCCGATCGAGGACACGGTGGGGTTATGACTGACGTAGGTAGGTGTTCAGGATCATTCATTTGATCATCAGTAGTTCACGTCCGTTATGCGCAGATCTTCCCCCTCTTATTTCTGGTACTCGTAAGAATAGCCACCAGATATATGCTTAGCCGCTGCTGCAACCTCACCACTTAACCATACCTCACCCATTAAGCTTTGCTAGTCTTGATACCTTTGGAAATGAGATTGCTGAGTCCCCTGTGGCTCACAGATTACTACAACACCAGTTGCAGGTACAGGTAAAGGTTATTTGTCGCGAGCGCGTTGATTGTTCATTTGGAGTTGCCTCTTCTTCTTCTTCTTCATCGATCTAGGATGGGTTCCAGGCCGGCAGCCTGGGATAGCAAGGATGGACGTCGTTCTTCTTTTGTCGTTTGTTTTCGTCCGTAGTCGGACCCTTCTCTTACTCTTGATGATTATGTAATGTACTGATGTGACTCTGATGTAGCTTGTGGCGAGTGTAAGCCAACTCTTTATATATCTCTTCTTTTCAGTACATGTACTTGTAACAATATCCATTCTTGCGACACGACGAGATGCGCTTCTATCCCTGACGAGGCCCTCGTGCCAAATTGAGGATAGGGTCGCATCTTGGGCGTGACAAGTTGGTATCAGAGCCGTACCGACCTAGGAGCCCCCTTGATTGATCGAACTTGGCCGAGTCGAGTCTAGTGAAAACTATTTGAGTCTTAGTTATATATCAGAGAGTAGGATTCTTTTTTCTCCTCTTCTATGCCCGGGTGTGGAATCTCGACGTAATAATTTACTCTACTCCTCTTCCCACTCAAAAATTTCTTTAGGATCACGCGGATATTCTTGGAATCTATATGATGCCGATGTGACGGAGTTCTGTCTTGGTGCCTCCTGTCTAACTTGATTTTCTTCCGGGGAGTTGAGCTCCAGGGGATTCTTGAGCACATTGTTATCATTCAGATTTCTTAGTATCTCAGAACGAAGGATGTTCGTAATTGCTTCAATACTAGTAGTGGCGAGATAACCCCGATGTCCCCAGTACTGGTGCAGATTGTTCGGGAGTACTGCCATACTTTGTATCGTTGTGATCACGAGGTTCTGTTGTAGATGAAGGTCCGAGATTCTGGTCGTGTGTTGACGGATGTGATACAAGTGACGGTTTAGTATAGGAGTTGTGTGATATTACTCCTTGTATCCGTGTACCAGATTGCATGACCAGATATTTCGGGAATTCATAGGTGGGAATTCAAGTAGTTGCTTATAGGACAATCTTCCAACAAATGCATGATGTTAGGTTGGGGTTCGACATCTAGTGGATTCGTTTGTTCAAGGTTGACTTACAGCGGTACACGTTGTGTCTTAAAGAGTCCTTGTAGCTTGCTACGACTCGGGGATGCTTCGTATGTCGGGTGCACTGCCTTGCACTTGATGGCTACCGTAAATCGTGCCCGTGCGATCCTGTCCACGAAAATATCGAACGGAAATCTTTCTCATGAGTTTGTTCTGGCTAATTGCAAGCCGCACCCTTTGTTTTGTTGGAATATGGTAATTCAGTTACTTCGATGTCAAGTGGTGATTCCAGATCTTTTCTAAGAGGTGTTCTCATATTCATATGAGAGTGCAAATTCTTTGCTCAATCATTTGTCTTATCAGTTCTTGTCAACCGGAGTCATCGTATCAATTCCATTCAACCAGTGTGTTTCTCTCCAAGTGGATTCAATCCTCCCTAATTGTTGCACATCATTCTCTCAATTCTTTCCGGAGTTCTCTCATCTGTCCCAAGTTGTCTTTGTTTTTCCCCGCCCTTCCGCCCTTTTTCTTCAGTGATTCAATTTCCATCCAAGAGTTTCTTTTCATCGTGCTTCCTCTATGTGTTATTTTCTCTCTTATCCGGTGATTCGTTGTGAAGATTCTCAGGAGCTTCGTGTTCATCTTTGTTCATTCTGTCATCCTTACCGGTGAATTTAATTCGGCTATCCGTGTTCATCATATCCTAATTATCCTTATAATTCTTTTTCATGCTGGAGATTCTTTCAGGCTATCTTGGTTATTCATTCCTTTCTTTTCATCCGGAGTGCTGAAGATATCTCTGAGTTTCGAGTTTCAATTTTTTTTAATTATTTCGAGGTTCTCAACCTCATCTAGTTTTCAGTTGTACCGGTGCAATATCTCTCGGTCTAGCAATCTTTTCTAACGGTGATTTTCTTTGAGTGGTCCCATAACCCACAGGTTCTTCCGAGGATCTTACCTGGCTCTTTAATCTTTTCCGGAGGTCCTTCATTCTTTTCAACTATGACGTAAGTATGAATTTCATCGGTCATATTCTTTCTCCAAGTTCAATTTGGATTTATTCTCGTCTTTGGCTCAATCTTTCATTCTTCATTATTCCGGAGTGTCTCAGTATTCTTGGTGTTGTTTCTCGTCATCATTCTCAGTTTGCAAATTCGAAGGAGTGTTTCTCTCGAATCTTGGTCCATTCTCTTGAAGGTATCATCTCAGCTTGTGTTATCCTTTCAATTGTTTCCATTCCTGAGAATCTGTTTCTTGCTATCCGGTGCATTTCTGAGTTGTTTTCTTTCTCGATCCTCCGAAGGCCATCATTTCAGAAGATTCTTCGTTCTCAGCTTTCAGCGTTCATCCTCAATTCTTCTCCATTGTTGTCTCTCCGTTCATCTCTCGGTTATTCCGGGCTTTGTTCAAGTTTTTCTCTCAGGTGGCTCATGAGCTCGTCATTCTCATGTTTCTCCATTAATTCGTGGTGTTCCCATTCAATTGTGAATTCTAACCGGTGCTTCCTTCAATCATGCTTCAAGTGGTGCTTATCTCTCTGTCTCTTCAAGATCATTTCAAGAAGAATAAGTGGTATGTTAAATCTGTTGCTTGTCATCAATTAAACTTGATGAAGGATGAGGTTAACATAATTCTTATTCTTACTTCATCAAGTGATTTCAATCTTTCTTCCGGAGTGGCTCATGATATCGATTCCTTTTCTCAAGTGTTCTTATCTTTTCTTTTCCGGAGTTCCAAGTTCTATCAAGTATCTCTTTCTGACGCTTCATCAAAATCCTCGCAAGGTCGTAATCTTATTCTTTCCACCTTCATGTCTTTGCACCATTCATTTATATACGGTGGTCCTTCTTGGTGGTTCATCAAGGATGTGATTCATTCTCATGTGTTCTTCAAGATTCCTGTTGGAATACCTCAAGTATTCTTTCTCTTCCATTTTCGGTGCATTTGTTCTTCCTTTATCCTTGAGGTGGTATTATAGCCTTCTTGTTAGTGTAGGAGCCTCAAAGAGTTTCCTCTTAGGAATGAGATAATTAAAACCACCAATTGTTTGATCATGAGATATTTCAACCCATGATTCCTTCATTGAGCTATCTTGGTTTGGATTTCACCTAAAGCTTTCCTATGGATTGTGCTATCATGATGCTTGTCATTAATCCCAGTTCTCAATGTATCCTCTCGGTGTAAGAAGTTTTCATATCCTTTGCTTTCATCTGTCCTTGTTCCTTTTTAGTGGTTGTTTGTCACCTCATATTTGTTGAGATGATGTTCATAAGCCCACTACTATCTTGTTCTTTTCGTTGTAGGTTTCCAACTACTCTGTCAATTCTCTATCCGGAGGCTCTTCAATTCTATGGTGACGATAGTTGTCATTCTTTGCTTCATTCTCTTCTTTCGTATGAGCTAGTTCATATTCTCTTGTTCCGGAGGCATTGTGATATTGCTCTTTTGGGTCTATTATGTTGTTCTACCAAGATCTTGGTGTTCCCGTGCTCTATTTAGTTGTTTGTTAGGAATATTGTCTAATTCTTCCATCTTATCGAATTTTTTGTCCCATTTTCCTACCGAAGTGCTGCCGAAATTTTCCGTGAATTCTTGCTTCTTTCTCATATAATTCCCCGTCTCTTTGCAACCTTCAAGGATCGTTGGTTTCACTCGTTTGTCAAAGAAGCGACTAAAATTTTACCTCTTGTTCTTCCTCATCCTCTCCCCCTTTCATTCTTGGATCTCGGGGCGAGATCCTCTTGTAGTGTAGGAGAGTTGTGTCACCCCGATGCCGACGCCCCAGAAGATTCCCCTATTTTCCGTTTGCGTCGTGTGGTTATTTTATTTTGTTGCTTGCATCATCATTTAGTTTGCATCATGCACATCATCATCATTGCATCGGCATCCCGTTGCCGCCAGTTTTCAAAACTTGCATCCGTTGTTAGTTGCCGGGTCACGTCGTTGCCCGTTCTGAGCCCGACCGCACACGCCCGCGCCCGCGGCATCGTCGAAACCTTGTTTTAAAGTGTGCATAAAACTTTCTCCGTTTGAGGTGGAACTTGGTGTGCGGTATTAATTTAGTGTATGTAGGTCGTCCGTCAAGTTTCATCGCGATCGGAGCTCGTTTGTTACCCGTGTCGTTTTTTATATAGCGGCACTATAGCCGGTCAATTGTCGGACGTTTTGGTATTTTAAACTCTGTCACCGGGTTGCCCGTTTTCCCTATCATCTTCACCTAGCGCCTCTGCACAGTGCACCGCCCCTACGCGCAACCTGGTCCGAAAACCTCCCGGTGCCCGAACCCGACGATCATGACCGTTGGGTCCGGATCAACACCGTTATACCACAAACCATCATCGGTTTGTCCATTGGAATCCCTAGCCTAACAATCACGACCGTTCGATTTCAATCTAAGGGATGAGATAGTCTCATCCTGTCATATCGTGTGTGTATAAATATTTGTACGAACCCTAAAATCGAGGACGATTGTCCCATCCCTCACTCAGCCGCCGCTAGGCCCGACCTGCCTCCTCCTTCCTCGGGATCGCCTCAATCCAGATCCACCCGCATCCTCTCTCTAGCCAGCGCTCGATCCAATTCGGACCGAGGCCACAGCCTCCTTGCGCCCGAGCCGTGGACACAACTGACCAGGAGCCCGAGCTCCTCCTTGTGCTCATGGTATGTTCCCCCGAAGCCTTGCACCGGAGCCTCCCCCTGTCAAGAGCCCGAGCCGTCGAGTCCCCGCTGCCTCCTTGACCCCACGGTCCGCCGCCGGCCGGAACCTTGCCGAAGATGAGTGCCTCGCCTCTTCGTTCCTCTCCTTCCCGTGCTCTCTCTCCCTCCTCCTCACCGCATCTTCTCTCTTGTTCTGTAGCAGACCGCCATGGGTGGCCGCGCGAAGCTGCAGCGCCAGCAAGCAAGCAGCCACGCCGGAGCCGCAGCTCGCCGGAGATGTGCCGCTCCTCCCGTCCGGGGCCTCCTCGGCCAGACCCGCGCCCCCGCCAGTCGCCACGGACCTCCCGAGCTGCACGCGCTTCCTCTGCGCCAAGGCTGCAGCCACGCCGCCACGCTCGAGGACCTCCGGCTCGAGTTCGACCCGATCGTCGGCCGTCGCTGGCGACCGCAGCACGAACGCCATGGCCGCCCTGCAGAAGCTCTCTTGTTGTTGCCCATCGGATCCTTCGGTGCCGCCAAGGCCGGAGCAGGCATGGTGGGATCCGCCCGGAGCCGTTTCTCCTCGCCACTGGACCTTCAGCACCTCGTCGGCGCCGCTTCCCCGCCAGCAAGGCACGCCGCGGCACCTGCGCTTGCAACCCAGCCAAAGGAGATAGCAGCAAGTCTCTGTTTGATGTTCAGTTTCGACAGACAACGACAGGGTATGGTTCTTTTTGTGCGAAACCCATTTCTTGCTGCAATTTCCTCCGCAGCCCAGTGGCTAGCACCTCTCGTTTGCATCCAGGCGGTCTCGGGTTCGAGACCCCAGCGCCCCATTTTTACATCTGTGATTTTGTTCTCCTGTGCTAGTTAGCAGAGTCTGCATATGTAATTTTCTTTCCCTGTTCTAGCAGTAGCACTTCACCATCGTAGTGGCAACCGAGCCACTGCAGCGCCAGTAGGTCGAGGGTTCGAGCCCTCGCGCGCCCCTTTTTATTGTGTTTTATTTCAACCTGTTGCACTGCCGCATAGATAGCTTAGGTAGCTTACTCCCCCTCTCAGGGCAGAGAACCGAGCCTAGCTCAGTGGTGTTTGCCCTGACTTTTTGCAGATAGGTGGTGGGTTCGAGTCCCCTTCTCCCAGGTTATATTTTTTTCTTTTCCTTGTATTTTTTTAGTTGCTTGCTGTAGTGTGCCACTGTCAGTGGGCCCAGAGCCCACATGCCATACTAGGGCCCTGGCGTGTATGACCAGTGGGACCCCTTGAGGATTAAATTAGTTTTGTTTGTTTAGTTTTGTGTTGTATATCCAAATCTGGAATTTTCCAGAAGAGGAATATGCCATCCAAATATGGCATATCAGGAACAACCCCTGTTCTTGTTGTTAACGTAGTTTGATCCATCGTAGTTCTTCCTTTGTTGTTTCTGGTGTTTTTCTGCACGCATATATAGCAGTGTTATATATGGTTTTGGGGTAGGAGAACCCAAGGAATCCAATGGAGACACTAGTTCCAGTTCTGAACAGTTCCGCGGAAGTGTCACTTGTGACGAGGTGGCACTTGATTACCTTTGTAGGTTGGAGTAAGAGCATAGTTAGGGATTGAGTATCCAAGCATCATTTTAGTTAGAGCTTCCTGTGGTGCATGTCTCTTGAACGTAGCTCCGTCTATGTTTCACGTGTTAACCGACTAAGATGACATGCAGAATCACCGCTTCACCCCCTTGCCATGTTAACAACAATTTAATATTGCCGTGTAGATAACCGGGAGTGAACTAAATAATTAACGCGGAGTTTCGTCAATATGCAACTCGTGCATATTGAAATTCACTTAAGGTGTAGTGTTTGATTGTGTGATTTGTCATGCCGTGACTTGCATGTATTCAGTAGCTCATGCATCATATGTGTTGTGCATCGTGTGGTGAATATCGTGTGTTGATGCTTGTTTCCGGTTTCCCCGTCTCGATAGAGTTCCGCAAGCGTGTCAGATTGTGAGGACCCGTTCAACTACGTCGGTTCGTCTGCTTCACGGAGGCACTCTTCTTCCAAGCGGGATCTCAGGCAAGATGATCATTTCCCCAGATACCATTACTATCATTGCCATGCTAGTTTTAACGTTGCTATCGTTTACGTCTCGTTTCCTACCACCTATTAAATATCAGCCTCTCTACAATGCCATGAAACCATCAACCTGTTCACCCTAGCAAATCACTGATTGGCTATGTTACTGCTTGCTTAACCCTGTTGATAGCGTTGCTAGTTGCAGGTGCAGTTGCTTCCATGCAAAGCATGGGTTCCTTGTTATATCACCATATTGAATGCTACTTAATTTAATGCACCTATATACTTGGTAAAAGGTGGAAGGCTCAGCCTTCCTAGCTTGGTGTTTTGTTCCACCTTTGCCCCCTTAGTTTCGGTTACCGGTGTTATGTTCCATAATTGAACGCTCCTAACACGATCGGGGGTGTTATGGGGACCCCCTTGATAATTCGTTTTAGATTAAGGCTGGTCTGGCAAGGCCCAACATTGGTACTATTTGCCCAACATAATAACTTGATAATATTGAAATGCATAGGGAGTTAGCGCTACCCGAGGAGTAATTCTACATAATACAGGGGGGCCAGTGCTGTTGGTGCTGGTCCAAAACTAGAGCCGTTTGCGGGGCCAACCCGGGGCAACTCGGGAGATTTCTATCAGGCCACCGTACGTTGTGCTTATCCGTCGTGTCCTGAGAACGAGATACACGGCTCCTATCGGGATCGTCGACACGCCGGGCGGCCTTGCTGGATTAGTTTTACCTTTGACGAAATATCTTGTGCATCGGGATTCCGGTGATACTTTGGGTAATCTCAGAGTTGAGGTTTTCCACTAGGGAATCCGACGAGATCGCGAGCTTCGTGATTGAGGATTTCTATGCGGCTTGTGGTAATTTGTGATGGACTAGTTGGAGCACCCCTGCAGGGTTAAATCTTTCGGAAAGCCGTGCCCGCGGTTATGTGGCAACGTGGAAGCTTTGTTTAACACTGGTTCTAGACAACTTGAAGTTAACTTAATTAAAACTTGCCAACTGCGTGCGTAACCGTGACTGTCTCTTTCGTGAGTTCCTTCTCCGATCGAGGACATGGTGGGGTTATGACTGACGTAGGTAGGTGTTCAGGATCATTCATTTGATCATCAGTAGTTCACGTCCGTTATGCGTAGATCTTCCCCCTCTTATTTCTGGTACTCGTAAGAATAGCCACCAGATATATGCTTAGTCGCTGCTGCAACCTCACCACTTGACCATACCTCACCCATTAAGCTTTGCTAGTCTTGATACCTTTGGAATTGAGATTGCTGAGTCCCCTGTGGCTCACAGATTACTACAACACCAGTTGCAGGTACAGGTAAAGGTTATTTGTCGCGAGCGCGTTGATTGTTCATTTGGAGTTGCCTCTTCTTCTTCTTCTTCATCGATCTAGGATGGGTTCCAGGCCGGCAGCCTGGGATAGCAAGGATGGACGTCGTTCTTCTTTTGTCGTTTGTTTTCGTCCGTAGTCGGACCCTGCTCTTACTCTTGATGATTATGTAATGTACTGATGTGAATCTGATGTAGCTTGTGGCGAGTGTAAGCCAACTCTTTATATATCTCTTCTTTTCAGTACATGTACTTGTAACGATATCCATTCTTGCGACACGACGAGATGCGCTTCTATCCCCGACGAGGCCCTCGTGCCAAATTGAGGATAGGGTCGCATCTTGGGCGTGACACTATCTTATCTGGAACATCAACTTCCACTCGATTCAAGCGATTGTAGCACCGAGACAATCTGAGTACATGCTCAACGATTGAACTTTTCTCCCTTACTTTGCAGGCAAAGAATCTTGTCAGTGGTCTCCTACCTGTCAACACGGGCACGAGCCTGAAATCCTAATTTCAGCTCTTGCAACATCCCATATGTTCCATGACATTCAAAATGTCTTGGGCGCCTCAATTCTAAGCCATAAAGCATGACGCACCGAACTATCACATAGTCATCAAAAACGTGTATGTCAGATGTTCGCAACACCCACAGCCGATGCTGGGGGGGGGGTAGCACACCGAGCAATGCATTAAGGATATAAGCCTTCGCTGCAGCAATGAGGACAATCCTTAGTTTCCGGACCTAGTCCGCATAATTGATACTATCATGTTTCAACTTAGTTTTCTCTAGGAACATGTCAAAAACAGGGGATCTACAGCGCAAGCTAATCATCTACAACATAATTTGCAAAGACATTTTGACGATGTTCATGATAATGAGTTCAATTAATCATATTACTTAAGAACTCCCACTCAAATTGACACCCCTCTAGTCATTTGAGTGACACATGATCCAATTTCACTAACTCAACTCCGATCATCACGTGAGTTGAGTTGGCTTCAATGGTGAACATCTCTATGTTGATCATATCTACTCTACGACTCATGTTCTACCTTTTGGTCCCTTGTGTTCCGAGGCCATGTCTGTACATGCTAGGCTCGTGAAGTTTAACCCGAGTGTTCCGCGTGTGCAACTGTTTTGCACCCGTTGTATGTGAACGTAGAGTCTATCACACCCGATCATCACGCCGTGTCTCGAAACGATGAACTTTCACAATGGTGGACACTCGGGGAGAACACAATTTTATCTTGAAATTTTAGTAAGGGATCACCTTATAATGCTACCATCGTCCTAAGAAAAATAAGGTGCATAAAAGGATTAACATCACATGCAAATCATACGTGACATCATATGGCCATGAAGTTGTGCTTTTGATCTCAATCTTCAAAGCACCGACATGATCTCCATCGTCACCGGCGCCACACCATGATCTCCATCATCATGATCTCCACCATTGTGCTACCATCGAGGTTGTCAGGCTAACTATGCTATTGCTACTAAAGCTACTAAACTAACGATAAAGCAAAAGCATCACCGGACGCAAAATAACTAAAGACAACCCTATGGCTCATGCGGGTTGCTGTAGCATCGACATGCAAGTCGATATTTAACTATTACAACATGATCATCACATACATCAAATATATCACATCATGTCGTTGGACATATCACATCACATGCATACCCTGCAAAAACAAGTTAGACGTCCTCTAATTTGTTGTTGCACGTCTTACGTCACTGCTGTGGGTATCTAGCAAGAACGATTCTTACCTACGCAAAACCAAAACGGTGATACACAAGTTGCTATTTAACCTTCTCCAAGGACCGCCTTTGTCAAATCCGATTCAACTAAAGTAGGAGAAACACACACCCGCCAGCCATCTTTATGCAACAAGTTGCATGTCAGTCGATAGAACCGGTCTCTCGTAAGCATACGAGTAAGGTTGGTCTGGGCCACTTCATCCAACAATACCGCTGAATCAAGAAAAAATTAAGGAGGGAAGCAATATGAATATCAATGCCCACAAACTCCTTTGTGTTCTACTCGAGATGTCATCTACGCATAGACCTGGCTCATGATGCCACTGTTGGGAAACGTTGCATGGGAAACAAAAAATTTCCTATGCACGCACAAGATCTATCCATGGTGATGAGCATCTACGAGAGGAGAGATCGGTTCCACATACCCTTGTAGATCACTAAGAGGAAGCATATATAATGTGGTTGATGTAGTATAACATCTTCGTGATCCAAATCGCAGTCCGTCCTGCGATCTCATCACGATCCGTCCCGCGATCCCATCACGATCCATCCCGATCTAGTGCTGAACGGAAAGCACCTCCGCGTTCAGCACACATACAGATCGATGACGATCTCCGCCTTGTTGATCTAGCAAGAGGGGGCAGAGACGTTGTTGATTTCTTTGAAAGTCTAACGGCGTGGCGATGATGGTGGTGGAGCTGATCCGGCAGGGCTTCGCCGTGCATTGCCGAGGCGGAGTCCTACTCCTAGTAGGATTCCCTCCCACTTTGATCTCCTCCTACCTCCTTGGTGCAAGGGCCTTTAGGGGTTGGCTGCCCATCCCATTAAGGGCTGGTGTGCCACCTCTTATGGCCATGTGGCTCCTGGGGTGGGTGGACTTCTCCCGGTGGACCACCGGAACCCATTCGCCATTCCCGGCATACTACCAAAAATGCCCGAAGAATTCCGGAGCCCAAATACCCCCTTCCTATATATCAATCTTCGTCTACGGACCATTCCGGAACTCCTCGTAACTTCCAGGATCTCATCCGGGACTCCGAACAACCTTCGGTCACCAACATACATAACTCAACTATACTGAAACATTACTGAACTTTAAGTGTGCAGACCCTGCGGGTTCGAGAATTATGCAGACATGACCGAGACACTCTCTGGTCAATAACCAATAGCAGCCCCTGGATGCCCATATTGGTTCCCACATATTGTACGACGATCTTTAACGGTCGAACCTCCATGTCCAAGATTCAGTTAATCCCGTACACTATTCCCTTTGTCCAACGGTATGTTACTTGCCCGAGATTCGATCATCGGTATCTCTATACCTAGTTCAATCTCGTTACCACAAGTCTCTTTACTCGCTTCGTAATACAAGATCCCGTGACTAACTCCTTCGTCACATTGCTTGCAAGGCTTGTTGTGAAGTTGTATTACCGAGTGGGCCCCGAGATATCTCTCCGTCATACGGAGTGACAAATCCCAGTCTTGATCCATGCCAAACCCAACAGACACCTTCAGAGATACCTGTAGAGCACCTTTACAGTCACCCAGTTACGCTGTGACGTTTGATACACACAAGGCATTCCTCCGGTGCCTGGGAGTTGCATGATCTCATGGTCATAGAAAGAGATACTTGACATGCAGAAAACTGTAGCAATAAACTGACACGATTATATGCTACGTTCATAGTTTGGGTCTTCTCCATCGTATCATTCTCCTAATGATGTGATCCCGTTATCAAACGACATCTCATGTCTATGGTTAGGAAACCTTGACCATCTTTGATCAACGAGCTAGTCCTTAAAGGCTCACTAACGACAGTGTGTTGTCTATGTATCCATACATGTATTTGAGTTTTTCAATCAATACAATTCTAGTATGAATAATAAATGATTACCAAGAGCAAGAAAATATAATAATAATAATAATTTATTATTGCCTCTGAGACATATTTCCAATAATGGGTTGGGCCGACAATCACCTGCAGCGAAGTTGGAGTTGCATGCTCGGGGTTTTGGCATGGCGATGACACCTACTTGGAAGAAGTGATGACGATAATTCCTATGTACTATCTTTTTTTTTTTGATTGATTGCATGTTTCTGTTGGTAGCTTATCAAGGTAGCTGCTTGGTTCCTATGTACTATCTTGAGAAGGCTTTTTTTTAAAGAAGTGTGGGTGAGGTATCCAATGTCTGCCACCCGACACATTGTAACATCTTTCACCCAGTTTTCTGATAATTAACTAAACAACTCTTTTTTATCTAATTAATTGATGCGGCATTTTTATTTTGCCTCCGTTCCAATTAAAGGAAAAAAGCAAGTTTTTTTTTTGCGTGTGAATGACTTTATAATTAGGGCAGTGCCGCAGTGTAAATTATGAGCATACATACATTCCTTAACAGAGCGAGTAACCTGCCGTAGCAAAAGCACCCTGCCAAAGCGGAATCTGATGCTACATACTCGTGAGACAAAAAGAAAATCTATGACTCACAAACATGCTGTACATTCGCCTATCTGTCCTGCAGATTTGGCGCTAGCAACTAGCTAGTGCAGGTTCTTGCTGTCGTAACGCCCCTTTGATTAATCAAGAACCAAACACGTACAACTGCCCTCCACTAGGCTTAGTTTTCTTAATTCATGGGGCACGCAGCGTGCAGCATCTCTTATACTTTCACTGGAACTGAGCAAGTAATCATTGGTTAATTAGTGGCGATGCTCGATCTGGGGATTGAATTGGATTTTGAAGGGCATCGTATTCATTGATTTGGTGGCCTTTTTTCCCCTTGGATGCAAACGTGCCAGCGATACCTTGTTCCCTTAGCTTTCTTCTTCCTTTACATGCGCCCTTTGCTTAGGAGGAGCTGCAACGCCTAGCTTTATCCTCATCTTTTTTCTCTCCTTTTACCTTTGAGCACTTCCTTTTGCAGGTAAAAGAAAAATTAGGATGCGGGAGACCCACATCCGAGGTGCATGGGCCCACATTTTCCTCGCTATGGCACATCATTCTCATATATTACACATAAATATGCATTGTTTCATTTTAGGGAAACAATTAAAATCTACCGACTGATCTCACCACAGCGTAAGCCGCTTCCACTAAGCGACATGTGCTTCTGTGGGCTCTCGCCTGCCGCTCTCCTCCTCACCTTATCTCTTACTACACATCATCTTCATTTTCCTCTCTCTTTTGTCTTCTCACGCACGGGATAGGTGATCCCCCTATGACGAGCACCACCGCCGCCGCCGCCTGCTCCAACGAGAGTCGCACCGCCTCCTCCCGTCGCAGCCTGGACTCGCTCTTCTCCCTCGAAATCGCTGCCCTCTCACTAATCTTACTCCATGTGGGAACTGCTGCTCCATATCCTGTGGATCTCGATGTTGACCGTTGCCGGCGCTGCAAGCCGGCGATGGAGTAGCTCGTTCATTACGAGATTGCGGCGGCGCTGCAAAGGGCGGAGGGTCGTGCGGCGATGTGGCAGTGGAGCTTCACCAATGACAACCGCTGTTGAGATGCAACGCTCGTCGACAACCCGGAGCTGCGATGCAGCGCTCAGTACTATGATGGAGCTTCACCGACGACTGCTCGTGCTGCGATGCAACTGGTACGTGCTAGAATGGAGATTTACCGGCAGCTGCCGGTGCTGCGATGCAGGGGTTGCCGGCTACCCGGAGCTACCATGCAGCGCTCGCCGACGGCCTGGAACTTCGATGCAGCGCTCGGTGCTACAATAAAGCTTCACTGATGGTTGCTTGTGCTGGGATGCAATTGGTCGGTGCTACAATGGAGCTTTACTAGTGGCTGCAAACGCTTGTAGACGATGTGATGCACCAGTCGCCGGCGGCCGGGAGGCGCGATGGAGCTTCACCGGCGACGACGTGTGCTGCGATGGAGCGCCGCAACGCAAGGGGTTGGCACTGCAGTGAAGTGTCGACGGCGGCCCGTGGCGGAGCACAGTTGCGCTACTGGCGAGGGGGTGTGGCTCCATATGCGAGCCGTACGATGCTGCTTCCCACAGCGAGGCACTTCGTTTGTTCAATCGCGGATGTGGTGGCATTGACTGGATCCAATGGATGGCGAGCGACGAATCTAACGGGCCAGGACCCGACCGATTTCTCTAGGAAATCAGTCGGTTGATCCATAGCAGCCGCTTTTATTTATAATATCTTTTGAAACCATGCACGCGAAATGCAAGTAAGATGTATTAGGAAAAAGAAAAGAGTTTCAAATAAGTTTTCAGTTGACAAATTTTGTTGTGGTTCTGAGTAACTCAGAGCATGTAGAGCTGGACATAGCAAATATGATCCCCTAAGCGCCCTATTTGTCCGTCCGAGCAACCACACTCCTCGTTTTCTTTCTCATATGTCGAGTCACTTGCACGTGATTGATGGAGATGAAGAGAGAGAAAGAAAAGAATGAATAAAGAAAAAGAAAAGATGGTCTGGGTGGTGTCTCGTCTTACATGGCGGACTGACCAGGTGCGCTAAGCGTGTCCGCGAACACTCATATCCTTCCTATATTTGAGATGGATACGAGGTTTCGTTGACAACCCAGACATATAGGGATGATATGAGAGGTCGAATTGGGTCACTTTATTCCTTCTCTCTCCTGCCCGGTCGCCGACCAAGCGCGTCCGCGGACGTATGAGGGATGGCTTGAGGGGCATCTGGTTATATATCTCTCTTAATGTTCCCTCTAGTATATATATACATCCATATTTTGATAAATCTAAGACAATTAATTTGAGGCGTATGTGTAAGTAAGATGTATTAAGAAGAAGAAAAGAGCTTCAAGAATTTCGTTCTGGTTCAAAGTAACTTAGTATCCCTGCTAGTGTGTCGATAAATCTGTATCTACATAAATCCAAGACAACTAATTTGGGATGGATGTAATACTACCGCCGTATCAAAATATAAGACTCTTTTTTTACCAAACCAGCCATCCAAAATGTTTGGCATTTTGATACGGATGGAGTACATGTTAATTGTTCTACCAAAGAAGCTAATTGTAATATGGGAGACTTCCATAAATACCATTTGGTAAACTGGAACTTTGTCTCTGAGAAGAAATCCCTTGGAGGGCAGTGCGTGTTAAATTTGATAGAATTTTACATGGCTTTGCTTGCTTCTTGGTCCAAACGATACTTCCAAGGGGAGAGACAACCTGGATCTCTTTGGTTGACCACAAGTATAATAATACCAACCCAGATGTTCTTTGGACCAAGCCTAGAACCTTTTGAAAGGGTGCCACCAGGATTTTTTCTCGGGACTGACCTTTTCACAAATGGACTTTGGGTAATGAGAGTAATATCAGATTGTGGCATGATATTTGGGTTGGGGTGTCCACCTTAAAAACCCAGTTTTGGGACATTTTTGATATCTAAAAAATATAGTTTTGTTGTCCAGGTTTGAGATGGTGCAATTCTCAAACTTACTTTCAACCATTGTGTTGATGAAAACTTCCTTAATAAGTGACATGATCTTATTATGTTGTTGTCCCAAAATATCTCTAATGACGGTAGTGACCTCCTTGTTTGGGTGCGTGAACTAAACAGTATCTATTCTGTAAGATACTTCTATGTCACACCCTGTTTTTACTACCACTTTCTTTGTAATGCAAAAAATCTGAGCTTGTTAAAACTTTTTCAAAACTAATGATGTGAGTGCCATGTTTGTCATTGAATGACTTGTGTGATGATCATGTGATGATAAAACCCCATTTCACAATATTGAATTATTTTCAAAACCTTCTTCTTGTTTCTGATCACGGTACAACCCTACTTTGAGTTGCACTACTTGCCCTTGATGGAAAGATTGGTTTCTACCCAAAGTTGTGATGTGATTTTAACTTATTTTAGTATTCCAAAACCACAAAATAATTATTTTTAGAATTGTTTTCTTAATTTATTTGCATGTCGAATTCTGAGGCCAGAAATTGTGTTTCTACATGGAAAAATACTTATCTGCCTTAGAAAAATCAGATTAAATTTGGAGATGATCAGAACGACATATATTTTCCATACATAAGATTTTTTATCCCTATTTATATTATAATTATTTGAGTAAAACCCTCAAAACCATTTCTGTTTGTTTTGACCTTTTGAAATATTTCCAAATGAAATATTCTCAATAAAATCCTAGAAAATTTGAGTGCTATCCCTAAGCCATATTTCGTGTCCACATAAAGTATCACTTTAATCCAAATAACCCCCAAAACCCCTTGTGCCCAGATTGAAGTTAGAGCAACTCTACATAGCAAAGTTTGTCGAATAATGCTGAAACTTTGCAGGAGTGCCTCATACCTCAAATGAGGGTTCCACACCAAAAATGGGATTTGTGGGACTTAGTTTGCCCACCCTCTCTTTGGAAGGGACAAATCTCGTCAAATAGTGGTGTTTTCAAGTTAACAAAGCTAAGTTTGTCCAATGGAGCTTTCTCTTGGTGAAACCCCATGTTTTAGCACCAAACCCAAACGTGTTAAGTTTTAGCACCAGTGGTGGGGTGCAACCCCCTCAAACCACTGTCGAGCACCTTCTGACAGATGGGTAAAAGCCCTTTTAGCCACAGCTAAACCCAACCCCTTTGCTCCAAACTCATAGATTAGGTGGCCAGTATCAATGCCCAACCCCAGTCAAGTGGCCCCTCACTGGTTCAAAGTGGAAATGCTAAAACCCCCAATCTAAGTTTTAGTTCAAAGCCGACACCACTAGTATTTTGTGTCTCCCTTGACCAGTCGAAGCTCTCACGAGACCCAAACGGCTAGCCTCACTCCCAGCCAGTGCCAGGACATGCTTGACACGTTCAAAGTGCCTCAGAGCGCACCAGCACGCCGTGTCATGCCAAAACTACGCTCTGGGAACGCTACAGGAAGCCACCGAGGTGGGGGCGACGCTCTCGGCCAGTTCTAGCCTCCCCCGAGGTGTCCAACCTCTTCCCCGACAATCCCTCTGCGTCGAGCAACCATCAGGGCCCCTCCTCTCCCGCGCTAGAGCTTGTGCGATGCGTGCCCGCGCGCACCAGTACCGGCCAAGATTGCGCGGCCATGGATGCTCGACTCCTCTCTCTCTTCCTCTGTTGCAGATGGTTCTGGCAGTCCAAAACCACATCCTAAGACCGTGGTTTTGACCCCAACTCCTCCCTGCACCCCCATGCGCTCCACGGCGAGTCACCGGCGCTCCTGAATCGGCTCACCATCGTTGGACTATTTATAGCCCTCCCCTTCGCTCCAGCACCCCTCAGACAGCTTCACCACGACCACTAGCACTTCCCTAGCCACCCCAGCAAACCAGCAGAGCCCCGGTGCTCAAGATCGACCAAGGCCGCTCCGCCTCGGAGCTCCGGTCGATCTCCGGCTACACGACGGCCCATGCGTTCCTCGACCCACCAAACTGACCCCCTCGACCCCAGGAAGCTTTCCCCCAACTTCCCCGAGCATTTCCGTGCCCCTAGCTCCCTCCTAGACCACCTCGCGAAACTCCTCCGTCGCGGCCTTCTCGTCACCGGCGAACCCTTGCCTCTCGTCATTGTTCCGACCACCAGCAGGTAGGCGGCGTCATGCTGAGCCCTTTCTATCCTCGTTGGGGCTTGAGAACATCGGCAGCCTCGCCGACGTGCTCCTCCTCCTCTCTGGCCAGAGGTAGGAGACGACCCCAATAGGTGTGCCCCACCTGTGGGTGGCCCAGCTCCCTCCCCCGCGCTGTCCGCAGCCGCTGACGGCAGGGCCTCGCATGTCAGGTTCAAACCTGACGGCGCGCGCGCCTGGGCCGGCTGTCGGCTGGCCTTGGGCCGGCCCAGTTCCAGGCCGAGCCAAGCCAGGGACTGGGCCCATTTTTCTTTATTTTTAAAAATCTAATTTCAAAGGTTTTTATAAAAATATTTAACCAGTTTAAAAATATAATTTTTCCACTGTTATTCTTCTAAAAATATGTAGTATTTAATAAGACCTTGAGATGAATTTTTTGACAACTATTCTGTTTTGCAATAATAAAAAGGACTAAATTGGAATAGTTTTGCTTTTGTTTGGTTGATTTAAAAAATGTTCCTTCATTGGAAACAAAGGCAAATATTTTTCAAAATAACAACTTAGATTTAACAGTAATAAAGAACATTTTTAAAATGACTTTGTGATATGTTTTTGAGTGAGCTATTTCTTATTTATTCTTTTGACGACGATAGAAAATCCGTGTGACGAGGGAATCGGAGCGGAAGACCCCGGATACCTAGCCGACCAAGGCAAGCAACCCTTTAACCATGACTGAGCATATGTTATAATTGCATGTTAAGATAGCAAGTATTTCCGTTGGAAATGATCATATGTGCCTGTAAATCACTAAGGTGATGTTACCGATGGCTCCTCCGGAGGACATACATTGAGCTTGATCCTACCCCTTTTGAGGATCATGCTATTATCATGTTGACAAGTAATGCTAGAGTAAATAGCATGAGCATGTTGTTGGTATAAAATCAAAGATTTCTGAAAACCCCGTCGGGTGCCACTAATGCCCGAGGGTGATGATGAGTTAGGTAGCCACTTTTGGTGAAGTGGTGCACTAGGTATTTGTGTGAGTATGGTTTCGGAAATGGGATTAGATTTATGATGTGTCGACCGTCCCAGCCTTACTAGTACGACCATGTTACCCCTTATGGGAGGGGGCTATGTTGATTACCCTGGCCAGTGCTAGCAAAGAGCCACATTACTAGTGGCAGGAGTGATGTGTGGTCACTCTCGTGATGGGGTCGTGCCAGGTAGGACGATTATGCCATTTTTATGAGTTCCACGCACACCGTTGGTATCACATGGTTGATACTGTCCAGAGTCGATGCTCGTAAGACGTACAACATGTGGGCTGGGTACCAATCGAGTGGACCTCTTTGTCTAGTATCGTCAGGGGAAAGGCATTGATCGGGTACTTACCTCGCATATGTTATGTACCGTGAGTCGTGGATGACACGGAAGTTTCCCGGATCTCGTGGGTCCAGCGTGCTACCTCTGCAGAGTGTAAAACTATTCGAATAGCCATGTCCATGGTCAAGGGCAGTTGGGTGGTGCTTCTTAAACTACGTCTAGTCGTTCCTGCATAAACCAAGTGTGTGTGAGTTGTGATAAAAAGGAGTTACTATGGAAGTAATGATATGACCAAGTTCGGTGACTTGGCATATAGGGTGAGCCCGGATGGTTCAGCCCTCGACAGATATATTGATATCTGTAACCTGTTCTTCAAAAGTAATTCTTTAACTTGATGCATATTCATGATCATTCCACCAAGATGAATTCCACCAAAGATGCATGTTATTGTTATCCTTCACTTTCAATGTTCATATCATGGGCTGTTTGCGAGTACATTCAAAAGTACTCATTGGCTTGCCACTAGTTATATTATTGACCGGACATGGAAGGACCGGAGTTTGGAGATGAGTACGTCTACGGAGACGCCCCTGCGAACTACGACACTTCCGAGTCAGAATGCCTGTCGGTGTAGGCTTGATGGCATGGACACCCGCTTAGCCCCTATGATTTCCGCTATTAGTTGTATCAATATGATTTGGCCTTAGGCCCAACCTTGTGAACTTGACCATTCAGTCATGTGATGTAATAAATCGGTACTCGGATGTAAGACTCTTATTATTCAGTATCTGTGTGTGCGGTGAGCATTGAGCTCTCGGATCACTGAGCACGATCATTCGGCCATCTCAACTTGTAAGTCGGAGTCCCCACAGAGCAGGTATCAGAGCCATCGTGACTATAGGAAGCCTTAGCTAGCATGGACGATAGCCAAGACGACTAGTGCACATAGACCTTAACCTGAGATTCTGCACCCACTAAAAACTTTCTAACCCTCTCCTCTACATCTTGTAGATGGCTGTCGTACCTGAGATGCTTCTGGAGGCGGGCTTTCCTCTACTTTTGAGTGATAGCCTCGAGAAGTGCCAAGTACGCCGCACGCCCATCTTCCTCTACCACGAGCACTAGGTCAACGCCGACACTAAGGAATATCATGTGGACGTGATAGTGAAGGCTAATGACTCCCCGACTAGTTGGTTCTTTGAAGGACCACAAATGCAGGATCTGATGTTGGCAGTGGAGACCGCAGCATGAGAGGCGCTCGTGCGACTCCGTGACATCGTTCCCGAGATGGCTGACGAGCCAGCTACTCGTCACCTAGCCTTCGTTAAGAACGGGATAGACGGGAGTTGGACGCTCAACCCTTCTTCCGAGGACGGGACGCCATTGAGGTTTCAAACCTACTTCAGTCTCTCCTTTGACACTTTGACGCACCTTTTGATCAAAGAGTCAACAAAGGTTCGCCAAGTGATGGGGTTATAGTCCCAGGGTAGGGTCATAGGCCTACCCTATAGGTCCTACCCAAGGACTACCCTTCATAGAGGACAAGGCCCTTAGACAGTTCCGACTAAACTAAGGACTCCCCCATCATCCAGTCGGTGACGAGCACTCGGAGCGTATTTGACGTACCGACTGAATTCCACTCTTTTCATCGTAACCTCCAAGGAGGGCAATAGTCATACGTTTTCATACACCATTATTAACATTTAAGGCGTACGTTACCTGTAACGTAGGAATTTATTCGCCACTATTCCACCCCTGTCCACCGGGCCATTATGAAGGGCAGCGCACTCTATATAAGCCGCCCTTCCTCACTGGTGCAGGGGTTGGCATTTACTGTAATCCTATATTCCACTCGACACTAAGCTCCCAAGAGAACTGAGACGTAGGGCTTTTACCTCCACTGTAGAGGGGCCTGAACTCATACATCCTCACCGTAGCTAAGGCTCTGCCCATCCTTTCGTACCCTACACATCTACTATCAGACTTATACCCACGACAGTTGGCGCCCACCGTGGGGCAGGCGTCTAAGCGACTTCCGGCGAATTTTGCGACTTCATCTTTTCATCATGTCGACCGGCGGTGATTCGTGCATGGGTCATGAGATCCTCTTCGGCGCACTCTCCTTCATCGTCGACAATTCGGCATGGCTTCGGGATGCGCCCCTCGATGTCGAGGCGCTCCCCAGTCGCGGGGCTACACACTTCCGCGCCGGTTCCCGCGGCATCCTTCTTCTCCAGCAATCGGCCCCGGTGTCGATCTTCGCCCCCGTCACGCACCGCAACAAGCGGTCCCGCCGTCCGCGGCTCCAGCGTTGGATACGACACGCCCAGGCGCGACAGAACGCGTCCTCTCAACTGGCGGTCCTCGAGTCGGTTTTGGTCGCGCCGCCGTCCCAGTGCTTGGACTCAGTTCCGACTGAGTTGCCTTCCGAGTACTTGGGTCGCGGGCCTGCAGCCGAAGTTCTCATGGCCGATTCCCATGAAAGTCCCCTCCGAACTGGTCGGAACGAGCATGACGTCGGCGAATCATCCAGCAATCGTCGTCAATACCACCGTCCGGCCAGTCGACGCACGCGCCAGAGCAACGTCGAGGTGTTCCGCACACCCGTCCTCAACCTGGCTGCCGCTGCCAAGATAGCCGATTCCCTCCAACCAACTGATTCAGAGGCCGGTAGAGGGATCGAGCAGATCCGCCCTGTTGCGTACGGTGCAGCAGCAGAATTCGGCGGCCTCCCAGTCGCACAACAGGATCCACAAGAGTTCTGTTCACGCGAACACGCATCGGTCGATTTTCAGCCCCAACTCTCATCAGCGACGCGGAGGAGGCAGCCGTTCCAGGAATCCCGAAGATCGTCGCCGTTCACGCACCCCTCCGCGAGGTGGGCCTTACGGGCCCCGGCATCACGATGATCGGCGTTCAGTCGGTGACGCGTATGATTCAAGGCCCGACGCGAGAGGGTACATCGCCTAGAGGAAGGTCGACAGGAGTCGAGCCCACCGTGATGGTCACGATAGAGACCGTCCGAGTGGAAGCAGGACCATCGTCTCTGGTCCCGAGTGCTTCAGTCGGGCCATCCGTTCAGCTGACATCCCTCCCAACTTCCGATTGGCGACGGGAATCAGCAAGTTCACATGAGAATCCAAGCCAGAAACGTGGCTGGACGACTACAGAGTGGCGGTCCGGATCGGTGGCGGAGATGATCAGGTCGCCATGAAGCATCTCCCCGTGATGCTCGACGGCTCGGCGCGAGCGTGGCTGAACCAGTTGGCTCCGTCAAGCATCTACAGCTGGGCAGATCTGTCCTGAGTCTTCATCAGGACCTTCGAGGGCACGTGCAAACGCCCTGCTCGTCTCGTGGAGCTCTAGCATTGTGTCCAGAAGCAGAATGAGCCCCTGCTTGATTTCATCCAACGCTAGACGACCCTGTACCACACGGTGGAGAACGTACCTGAAATTCGGTTAGACAGGCGACATCTCCATGAGCAAGATGATGGAGATAGCCGCATGCTATGCAAATGGCGAAGAGGAGGACCGCATACGTAGCAGCAAGCATAAGCTAGTCGCCGATGGAGATGGGAACAACAATCGGAAGCAGAAGCAGAAAGCTCCGTCCACTCCGCAGGCAGAGGCAGCAGCCGTTACAAATGCCAAGTTCAAGGGCAAGGGGAAAGCTGAGTTCATCCCCAAGAAGAAACTGTTCAGGAATTCCATCCTGGATCAGCCATGTCCAATCCACACGAAGATGGATGAAGAAGGCAACGCCATATTCCTGAAGCACACCACTCGGCAGTGTCGTCTCCGGATCCAAGGGTTCGGTGAAGGGCAACCGAGTGAAAAGGACACTAAGCAGGATGATGAGGACAAGGAGGATCCGTTCCCCCAAGTCCATGCAACATTGATGATTTTTGCTGACGTGGAAAGCAAGAGTCGACTGAAGTTGGTGAATAGGGAGGTAAACATGGCAACCCCAACCAACCCCACATTCCTCAAATGGTCTCAGACTGGGATCACCTTTGATCAGTCGGACCATCCAGCACACGTGCCCACCCCAGGGAGGCAAGCTCTGGTCGTCGACCCGGTGGTGGAAGGAGTCCGACTGCGCAAAGTCCTCATGGACGGCGGCAGCGGCTTGAACATCATGTACGCCAACACTCTCAAGGGGATGGGCATTCCGATGTCCAAACTTAGCGAGAGCAGCATGCAGTTCCACGGAGTCGTCCCAGGACGAAAGGCCAAGTCACTCGGCCAGATCGTGTTGGACGTCGTTTCGGCTCCGACAAGAACTTCCACAAGGAAAGGCTGACATTCGAGGTGGTGGACTTCGAGAGTGCATACCATGTGATTCTGGGTCGTCCGGCGTATGCGCGTTTCATGGCCCGTCCATGTTACGTGTATTTGAAGCTGAAGATGCCGGGTACTAAAGGTGTGATCACGGTCACAGGCAATCGGCAGCGGGACGAGGAGTGTCTGCAGCAGGGGTCGAGGATTGCCGACCAGCAGATGGCTATCCTCGAGCTGGATGAGTATAAGAAGACAGCCGACCCCGCTGACTTGATGCGTTCGAAGAAGCCAGTTTCGGAGTCCACATTCCAGTCGGCGGGAGACACGAAGAAAGTCAGCATCCACCCGATGGACGACGCCGCTGCCCCGACGAACATCGCCACCACCCTTGATCCAAAATAGGAAGCCGAGCTCATCCAATTCCTCCGTGAGAACTGGGACATTTTCGCATGGAAGCCCGCTGACATGCCAGGTGTACCCAGGGAGTTGGCTGAGCACCGACTGCATGTGGATCCTGCTTCTCGGCCCGCCCGAGAACGCGTGCGTCGGTCCGCCGCGCACAAAAGGAAGGCAATCAGAGAGGAGCTGGCTAAAATTTTGGCGGCCAACTTCATTCGCAAGGTACACCACTCCGAGTGGCTCGCCAATGTTGTCATGGTGCCCAAGAAGGACAAGTCTCTCCGTATGTGCATCGATTTCAAGCATCTCAATAAGGTCTGCCCGAAGATCATTTCCCGCTCCCCCGCATTGATCAAATGGTTGATTCGACTGCGGGCTGTGAGCGTTTATCATTCCTTGATGCCTATTCGGGCTATCATCAGATCCGTCTGTATGGTCCGAATGAATTAAAAACAGCCTTAATCACCCCATTCGGGTGCTTCTGCTACATCACTATGCCATTCGGTTTCAAGAATGCAAGAGCAACTTTTATGCGCATGATCCAAAAATGCCTCCTTGACCAGATCGGACGAAATGTGGAGGCATATATGGACGATATCGTAGTCAAGTCACGCAAAGGTTCCGACCTGCTGACTGACTTGGCAGAAACATTCGCCAACCTACGTAGGTACGATATCAAGCTCAACCCAGCCAAGTGTTCATTCGGCGTTCCCAGCGGGAAGTTACTCAGTTTCTTCGTTTCCGAACGAGGGATCAATGTCAACCCCAAAAAGATCGGGACCATCGTCCGAATGGAACGTCCGGTTAGAATACATGATGTTCAAAGGCTCACAGGTTGCCTAGCGGCTTTGAGCAGGTTTATCGCTCGACTCGGCAAGAAGGCGCTACCTCTGTACCGACTCATGAAGAAATCAGATACTTTCGAGTGGACAGATGAAGCCCAAATTGCATTCGACGACCTCAAAGCCCTGCTTTCCACCCAGCCGGTTCTTACTGCCCCGCTCAGTAAACAACCCCTTCTTCTGTACATCGCGGCTACAAATCAAGTCATCAGCACTGTTCTCATAGTCGAACGCGAAGAAGAAGGCAAAGCGTACAAGGTTCAGCGGCCAGTATATTATGTCTCCGAAGTCCTCACTCCTTCCAAGCAGAGGTATCCCCATTATCAAAAGCTTATTTATGGGATCTACATGACTGCAAAGAAGGTGGCTCATTATTTCCAAGACCACTCGGTGTCTGTCATTTCTGATGCTCCGTTGTCGGAAATCCTCCACAATCGGGATGCATCAGGCCGAGTGGCGAAGTGGGCAATGGAGATGTTATACTGCGACATCAAGTTCGAAGCCAAGAAGGCTATAAAGTCTCAATCTCTGGCTGACTTCATAGGAGAATGGGTAGAACAACAGCAACCGACTCACATCTACTTGGCTCATTGGACCATGTTCTTCGATGGGTCCAAGATGTTGAATGGCTCCGGCGCTAGCCTAGTGATCATATCGCCAAAAGGTGATAAACTCAAGTATGTGTTGCAGATACATTTCGATTCTTCCAACAATGAGGCAGAGTACGAAGCTCTCCTTTATGGATTGCGCATGAGCATCACACTCGGCGTCCGTCACCTGATGGTTTATGGCGATTCAGATCTGGTGGTTAATCAAGTGATGAAGGAATGGGACGTAAGGAACCCCACCATGACCGCATACTGCAACGCAGTAAGGAAGCTCGAGAAGAAGTTTGAAGGTCTCGAACTTCACCATGTTCCCCGACTGAAAAACCAAGCAGCTGATGAGTTGACAAAACTCGGATCCACTCGGAGACCAGTCCCGAGTGATGTCTGCCTCGAGCACCTACATCTCCCTTCGGTGAAAGAAGATCCTTTTACAGATGAACCGGTACAACCGAAGAGTTCAACAGATCCGACTGAAGTCGAGGTCCCTGCTGTGGTTGATTTGATTATGGAGATTCTTGCTGTTGTCCTCGAATGGACTGTTCCGTTCATTGCGGACATCCTGAGGCAAGAATTACCAGAAGACGAAGTCCAAGCCAGGCAGATCGTCCGCAGGTCGAAGTCCTTCACCGTCATTGATGGCCAGTTGTACAAGGAAAGTGTTTCAGGCGTCCTTCAACGATGCATCTCCCTTGAGGAGGGACAGTTAATCCTGGAAGAAATTCACTCGGGAAACTACGACCATCATGCCTCCTCAAGAGCAATCGTCGCCAAAGCATTCAGAGCTGGTTTCTTCTGGTTGCAGGTGAATGAAATGGAAAAAGATATGGTCGACCGATGCGAAGGCTGTCAGTTCTATTCGAACAAGTCCCACGAGCCAACATCTGCGCTGAAGACAATCCCTCTTGTTTGGCCGTTCACCGTGTGGGGATTCGATACAGTCGGACCATTCAGAACAGGCCAAGGGGTATTCACTCATCTGTTGGTAGCAGTCGACAAGTTTACCAAGTGGATTGAAGCCAAGCCCATCAAGAAGCTCGACGCCCTTACGGACATCAAATTTGTTAGAGACATCATCGCCAGATTCGGGGTTCCGCACATCATAATCACCGACAATGGCACAAACTTTGACTCAGACAGATTCAAAGGTTTTTGCACAGGCCAAGGTATCCGAGTGGATTTTGCATCTGCGGCGCACCCCCAAACAAACGGGCAAGCAGAGCGGGCAAATGGACTTGTTCTTCAAGGGTTGAAGCCTCGACTCCTGCGAGAAGTTGGACATGCCATCGGTGCATGGGTCACCGAGCTGCCTTCGGTGTTGTGGGGCCTCCGCACAACTCCGAATAGATCTACAGGGCGATCCCCGTTCTTCCTCGTTTATAGAGTAGAGGCGGTCCTTCCGAGTGACTTGCTTCACAACTCTCCATGAGTCGAACTCTTCTCTGAAGCCGAAGCAGAGCAAGCCAGGCAAGACGGAGTGGATCTCCTAGAAGAAGAGCGCGAGATGACACTGACTCGCTCAAAAGTTTATCAACAAGATCTACGGCGATTTCACGCGCGACACGTCAGGAGTCGCACATTCCAAGCAGGCGACCTGGTGCTCCGAGTGGATCAGCAGAGACCTCACAAGTTGGCTCCCGCCTGGGAAGGACCCTTCATCATCTCTAAGGTGCTGAACAACAGAGCTTATCCACTCTACAACCTTAACAGGGAAACGGACGAGCCGCGAGCATGGAATGGAGATCTCCTGAAGCGCTTCTACACGTGACCACCGACAGAGACAATGTAAAGAACAAGTATCATTGAAGTAATACAAAGCGGATTGATTTCTTGCAGGTTCAAAAAATTTCCACGTTTGCAGACTCCGGTCTAAAAACTTGCTCCGAGTGCACACCAAAGGCCGCACTCGGGGACTTAGCTGCGACCCAGAATCGCCTAAGTAAAAACTCGCTCCGAGTGCGCACCAAAGGCCGCACTCGGGGACTTAGCTGCGACCCAGAATCGCCTAAGTAAAAACTCGCTCCGTGTGCGCACCAAAATCCGCACTCGGGGACTTAGCTGCGACCCAGAATCACCTAAGTAAAAATTTGCTCCGAGTGCGCACCAAAAGCCGCACTCGGGGACTTAGCTGCAACCCAGAATCGCCTAAGTACAAACTTGCTCCAAGTGCGCACCAAAAGCCGCACTCGGGGACTGAGCTGCGACCCAGAATGGCCTAAGTAAAAACTCTCTCTGAGTGCGCACCAAAAGCCGCACTCGGGGACTTAGCTGCGACCCAGAATCCCTAAGTAAAAAGTCGCTTCGAGTGTGCACTTAAAGCCGCACTCGGGGACTTAGTTGCGACCCAGAATCGCCTAAGTAAAAACTTGCTTCGAGTGTGCACTAAAAGTCGCACTCGAGGACTTAGCTGCGACCCAGAATCGCCTAAGTAAAAAACTTGCTCCGAGTGCGCACCAAAAGCCGAACTCGGGGACTTAGCTGCGACCCAGAATCGCCTAAGTAAAAACTCGCTCCGAGTGCGCACTAAAAGCCGTACTCGGAGACTTAGCTGCGACCTAGAATCGCCTAAGTAAAAACTCGCTCCGAGTGCGCACTAAAAGCCGCACTCGGGGACTTAGCTGCGATCCAGAATCGCCTAAGTAAAAAGCTTCCTTCGAGTGTGTCCTCGGGATCCACTCGGAGGCTTAGCAGACCCTCATTGAGGCTCATGTGGATGTGAAGACAACTGACAACTACATGAGTAACAACTCGCTCCGAGTGCGAGCTTACAGCCGCACTCGAGGACTTAGCTGCGACCCAGAATCGCCTAAGTAAAAACTCGCTCCGAGTGCGCACTAAAAGCCGCACTCGGGGACTTAGCTGCGATCCAGAATCGCCTAAGTAAAAAAGCTTCCTTCGAGTGTGTCCTCGAGATCCACTCGGAGGCTTAGCAGACCCTCATTGAGCCTCATGTGGATGTGAAGACAACTGACAACTACATGAGTAACAACTCGCTCCGAGTGCGAGCTTACAGCCGCACTCGAGGACTTAGCTGCGACCCAGAATCGCCTAAGTACAAACTCGCTCCGAGTGCGCACTAAAAGCCGCACTCGGGGACTTAGCTGCGATCCAGAATCGCCTATGTAAAAAGCTTCCTTCGAGTGTATCCTCGAGATCCACTCGGAGGCTTAGCAGACCCTCATTGAGGCTCATGTGGATGTGAAGACAACTGACAACTACATGAGCAACAACTCGCTCCGAGTGCGAGCTTAAAGCCGCACTCGAGGACTTAGCTGCGACCCAGAATCGCCTAAGTACAAACTCGCTCCGAGTGCACACTAAAAGCTGCACTCGGGGACTTAGCTACGATCCAGAATCGCCTAAGTAAAAAACTTCCTTCGAGTGTGTCCTCGAGATCCACTCGGAGGCTTAGCAGATCATCATTGAGGCTCATGTGGATGTGAAGACAACTGACAACTACATGAGTAACAACTCGCTCCGAGTGCGAGCTTACAGCCGCACTCGAGGACTTAGCTGCGACCCAGAATCGCCTAAGAACAAACTCGCTCCGAGTGCGCACTAAAATCCGCACTCCGGGACTTAGCTGCGATCCAGAATCGCTTAAGTAAAAAGCTTCCTTCTAGTGTATCCTCGATATCCACTCGGAGGCTTAGCAGACCCTCATTGAGGCTCATGTGGACGTGAAGACAACTGACAACTACATGAGTATCAACTCACTCCGAGTGCGCACGAAAAGTCACACTCGGGGACTTAGCTGCGACTCAGAGTCGCCTAAGTAATAGGCTTCCTCATGTTTGCCATTGGCTTCACCAAGAAACGCCAAACAAAAACCACGAGCCAAAATCGTGTCAAAAAGTTTTTTGGTGAAATAAGAGCAAAATATTCGATTCGAATTCAAAGTTGGATCTATGATCAGTCAGCTCGGTGTGGATCAAGCTTATCCACACCGAACCACGAATGTGACGGCCAATAGCAGTGGCCAAAGTTTGATACAGATACCACTCGGCATACCGAGGTAAAGTTTTTCAAGCGTCACCGGGACTGGCAGGCTCCACAAAGGTGTCAAGGTCGATCCCGTCTGCGATGCGAGTGGCTGTGTCGAGGAAGGTCTCCATGAAATCTTCGAATCGAAGCTTCTTGGTGTTGGCGACCTGCAACGTCTTCAGCTTTTCTTAGCGCGCTTCCTTGCAATGCACTCGGACCAGCGATAGCGCCACGTTTGCACCACAACGAGCGGCAGACTTCTTCCATGCCTGCACTCTGTTCGGGACGTCCTCCAGCCGAGTCATCAACCCTTCTATTTCTTGCCGGGAATCGTCTTCCGGCCACAGCTCCTTGTCGATCCGGCCGATGACTTCTCTCAGGCGGCCAATGAAAGGTCCCACTGTGCCAAGGCGAATATGCGCTCGGAGCAAGTCCGGTTGGCTTCGTCGCTGAGTGGAACGTTCGGAACAACCGACCGTTCAATGTCGGCTGCTTCAGCCTCAACGTCCAGAAAAAAATCTGCAAAGAAAAGACAAGCAGAAAGTAAGCGCAGAATGAACTCCAAAGTCAAGAAGCACTCGGCAAGAAGCTTACCACCAAGCAATGCAATCATCTTCCTTGCCCACTCGCTGACGTACTTTTCCTGCGCCATGCACAGATTGTTCATCAACTTCAGCTGACCCATCCGTTCGGTTCTTTGACTCTTCAATTTCTCAATTTCGGCTACTAATGCCTTGTTGGTCTCCCGGGACTCCTCAAAAGACTTCTCTCGGTCAGCAAGAGCCCCCTTCACACTAGCCAGGTCAATCACAACCACCTCCAAGTCCGCAGCAAGCTGAATCTTTTCAGCCTTCAGAGCATTGTACGCGGATCCCATTTCGCAAGTCTTCTGCCAAATAAGCGCAAAGGGCAGATCAAACACATTCAACAAGGAAAACAATCAAAGCTTAAAGTTCTTCAGACCCCTGCCGATGCAAGCAATCGACAACGGTCTCGGGGACTACACCCAGTGGGTTCACTAAGAGTGACCCCACTGGCATGAAGCTCAAACAGGTCGGCCATATTGAGCTCCATGACAAACAGACAAATCTACGAGAATGCTATTACCCGACCTGAGTAACACTACTCTCGGGAACTACATCCAGTGGGTGCACTCCGAGTGCACCCACTGGTAATATTCGGGCATATCAGCTCTGATCTTCTCAGATCACGGGAAATACATATAAAGACAACTGCCGGTGCAAGCACTCGACAGAAGTCTCGGGGACTACACCCACTGGGTTCACTCGGAGTGAACCCACTGCAAAATAATCCTACTGTATCCGAGAATATCACTTAAACCCCCAGTTGGTAACAAGAGGAAAGAAAACACTTACTAGCGCACTTACTCGGATATCGTCCCGGAGTTCCAAGCTTTTCTTGTATAAAGACGCGATGGAGTCATACGCTCCCTTGGCATCACCCACCATCACCTCCACCTGCACCATGGCGTCCTTGGTGGCCCCCACCTGGTCTTCCGGGAGGTGTCGGGCGTCATATTGAATGGTTGACGGACCCGGCACGACAAAAGACTCCTTGGGCATCCCAAGCTCCGCTCCAGTCGGTTCCGCCGCGAGGAGCACCGTCTCATTCGGCAGCATCGTCTCGGTCGGCGGCACGTTCATGGTGGGAGCAGCAGCAGATGGGACAACCTCAAGGACAGGCGCCAAAGCTGGTCCTGACCCCCTTTGGTCGTCGACCTCCAAATGAATCACCACCGAAGGAAGCCCGACTGAACAACATGAAATTACAGAAAAAGGGCAAGATTAAAGGCAGCACTTGCGAAACAATAATACAAACTCCCAGAGTCGTGACAACGTACCTTGCTGGGATGTGGCAGCGTTATCCGTGTCCATGGGATCATCGTCCTGGTGCGGCAGAGAGAAGGTGGAGGTAGCAGCTCTGTTGAATGAAATCCACTCGACAGATAAGCATGAGTTCAATCAGATACTGAAGGAAGATGGGAGAACAAGACACTTACGTTGAGGCGACTGGAACAGCGATCCTCATCCGAGGCAAAGCTTTCCGAGGTTTGGGCCCGCTAGGTTTGGCCACCTTGGACGGCTCGTCCGTGGGCTCGGCAGCAGCGTTCCTAGTCCTCTTCACACTCCGAGAACTCGGAGCTACGAGAGGGGCTGGCGGAGCACTCGGGGCCGCTGGAGGAGCCGGCGGAGTCGCGGGATCATGACGACACTTAGTTCGATGTTCTGATGGTGGAGGTGGTGAGCTCTGCTCCCCAACCTCCTCCTCCTCCTCTTCGGTCTCCTCCTCCATCTCCCCACTGTCGGAGACGTACTCGGCGCTGTCCACGCTGCCCTCCTGGCTGCCCTCCTCTTCCTCAACTGGATTCCCGTTCGAGATGGCAGAATGCCAGTTAGTCCACTCCTGCACGAAACACAGTCGGCAACGTCAGACGTCAGGCAGCGGTACAAGAAAAGCGATAAACCTAAGAAGATTGAAAGCACTCGACAAGATGCGCTCACCTCATTTCCAGGAGGATTGTTGGCGCGGAAGGGCTTCACTCGCCGGGCTCCTTGGGGGTTGTCGCATGCGCCTGTGATGCCGCGGACCCACGCTGTCACAGTCTTCCCGGTCACGCACTCTGGATGAGTCCGAGTGGAATCCTCAGGCCCCGCGTAGTGCCACATGGCGTGGTGTCGGGCTTGCAGCGGCTGGATGCGCCGACCCAGAAAGGTCTCCACCAAGTCCGTGCCGGTGACTCCCTTGCGGACGACGGCTATGAGCGCGTCGACCAGAGGCTGGATCTGGACCTTTTCCACCTTTGAGAGCGCAAGCTGCCTGGGAGGGGCCGGACGGTCTAGGATAAAAGGTGGCAATCCAGTCGCAGCATTCCGACAAGCGATGTCCTGGCAATAGAACCAGGTCGACTGCCAGTTCCTAACTGACTCGGACAACTGAAGAGGGGGGTAGCTACTCTTTGTTTTCTTCTAGAAGCCTAAGCCCCCGCAGAGCTGGAGGAGATGGGTCTTATCGTCCGACTTGCTAAGTTTTTTGATGGTTTGGGACCTAGCGGAGAAGACGTACTTGAAGAGCCCCCAGTGGGGGGGGGGGACATCCAACAAAGCACTCGCAAAGGGTGATGAATGCTGCAAGGTGGGCTATCGCGTTCGGAGGAAAATGATGGAGCTGCGCCCTGAAGTGATTCATAATACCTCGGAAGAAGGGGTGGGGAGGCAAGGAGAAGCCCCTGAACACATGGCTGAGCAGCAGCACGCGCTCCCCCTCCTTCGGCGCCGGCTCCGTCTCGCCCTCCGGCAGCCTCCACGACTTGTTGGCGATCATGCCGTGCTCCACCAGCTCCAGCAATTCGTCCTACGTCACCGTGGAGGGGAGGAAATCCCCCTGGATCCAACCCTCCGACAGTGCCCGCTGTCGCCGCTGAGCAGGGGCCGTCCCCTTCTTCTTCTTCTGCGCTTGGAGTTTGCTGATCTGCCCCTTCGTCATGGTGAAGGCAACAGATCCGCAGAGGAGGAGAGGAAGGAGGAGGCTTGGGGCGCGCAGGGAGCTCTGGGAGGAGCGAGGCTAATGCGAGGAAGAAGAGCAGCGCAACAAGAGATCCCCGCCGGAAGGGCTTAAATAAGCTTCCGACTGAGTCGCTAACAGGTGGCCCCGAAATCTTATCCCCCCGACCGGCTGCTGCAATGTTAGTAGAGAAGATAAAGGCGCGGTAATCGAGGCGGCAGAAACTACTCGATGGCGATGTCGTCATCCCCGCTGAGCGTGACAACCGAAATTTGAGGATTCCTGTAAATTCGCCGGTGTCAGTTTGACCGGTCACATCGAAAGATTCCACGGAAGCACTCGGTCCCTGACGGTTCGTTTCACCGGTATATTCACTCGGATCACTGGTTGAAAGGATAAAATGGATCGAGGCAAACAACGCCAAAGTCACATCCATACCAGTCGGATCCGTACTCCAGGCATCACTTCATCGTTGCAATCCCAATCCATTCGGGGAGTAATGATGGGGTTATAGTCCCAGGGTAGGGTCATAGGCCTGCCATATAGGTCC
Organism: Hordeum vulgare subsp. vulgare; assembly: GCF_904849725.1. Lineage (NCBI taxonomy): Eukaryota > Viridiplantae > Streptophyta > Magnoliopsida > Poales > Poaceae > Hordeum > Hordeum vulgare. The sequence goes on along the minus strand of NC_058524.1, from coordinate 211,877,419 downwards.
TACCCATGGACTACCCTTCATAGAGGACAAGGCCCTTAGACAGTTCCGACTGAACTAAGGACTCCCCCATCATCCAGTCGGTGATGAGCACTCGGAGCGTATTTGACGTACCGACTGAATTCCACTCTGTTCATCGTAACCTCCCAGGAGGGCAACGATCATATGTTTTCATACACCATTATTAACATTTAAGGTGTACGTTACCTGTAACGTAGGCATTTATTCGCCACTATTCCACCCCTGTCCACCGGGCCATTATGAAGGGCAGCGCACTCTATATAAGCCGCCCTTCCCCACTGGTGCAGGGGTTGGCATTTACTGTAATCCTATATTCCACTCGACACTAAGCTCCCAAGAGCACTGAGACGTAGGGCTTTTACCTCCACCGTAGAGGGGCCTGAACTCATACATCCTCGCCGTAGCTAAGGCTCTGCCCATCCTTTCTTACCCTACACATCTACTGTCAGACTTATACCCACGACACCAAGAGCTGCACCAAGTCAAGGATCTGCTTCGCACGGAGAAGATGAAGAACCGCAAGGTGAAAAAGGAAGAAGCACCCGAAGGACTTTCTTGCTTCGCATTCCAAGGAGGAATACCATCGCTTCAGGCCACTCCTCTTCAGAGTCGTCGCCTGACCGCGGAAGAGTATACCAAACTCTTCGCTACCTCACCAACCAAGAGACACCGTGATGGTCCACTTCCTTCTCCTACTCCTTCAAAGAAGGGAAGCACTGATGAAGATGAAGATGAAGATGAAGACGAAGATCCCACAGAACGCGCTTATGAGACCGCACAGTCTGCCGCTTAGTATTAGTAGCGTAGGAAATTAGGAGTTACTCCCCGAGCGTAGGAGTTCATGCATTGGTTCAGTGAACCATGAGTGTTGTGTAAGCATGTTGGATGCAAGTCGCATTCTGCCTTAGCCAGCTTGTGAGCGACTACATCGCTTGATTTAAACTAATGCATTAGCTTTCCAAAAACCTTTGGCTTAAAAATTTCACACTAGCATAGCACCAGACCCCCTCTTTACTAGAGCATTATCCCTTATGATTCAGCCAGTTAAGAAAATTGACCTGTCTACTCCCTGACACGATTGTGAATGCAACTCGCAACAGCACCTTCGGCAACCCCGGTTCTGCATCGTCAGGACAACAACAGGGAGCCGGAGGGGAAGCTCAAGCTGGAGACGACGTTCCACGGCCACCGCCTCCTCCCGAAAACTTGAGTATGGCTCAGTTCCTTCAAGCTCTTCGAGAGGAATGTCAAGCCAACAATGCCGCTATTCAACAACTGGCTCAAACCTTGGTGAACAACCCGCCGTAGAACGGGAATGGCAATGGTTGCTCTACTCTCTCTGAGTTCATGCAAACTACGCCACCCATATTCACGGAGACGACTCAACCTTTGGATGCCGATGACTGGATCTGTACTATCAAAGACCTCCTCGCGCTGGTCAAATGCACTAATGATCATGAGAAGGTCCTCCATGCTTCTCACTGTCTCGGTGGCACATCCAGAGCTTGGTGGGATGGATTTCAGATCATGCGAGCAGGGCAAGTTATCACTTGGGTTGTGTTCAATATGGATTCTGCGCTGCTCACATTCCTCCTGGAATGATGACCATTAAGAAGCCGGAATTCTGAGCCTTAAGGCAAGGCAGTGGATCCGTTAAGGAGTATTTGCAGAAGTTCAACCTCCTGTCAAGATACGCACCTGAAGACGTCAACACTGACGGCGCCAAAGTGGACGCTTTATGGAAGGACTGCAGCAGTCGCTCCAGTATCAGCTGGTTGTTTGTGAATGCGAGACCTTCAGCGATCTGGTTAATAAGGCCCTTATGCTAGAAGACAAGCGTCGTGCTATGGACGACACCCGTAAGCGCAAGCTAATGTGTAGTGGAGGACCGAGTAACGCGAAGCCACCCCCATGGCAGTCAGCTCCAACAAGACCCAGCTATCAGCAGCAACAGTACAAGACTCCGATATTTTGCGAGAACTACCAGCCTGAGGAGCAAGTCAACACCAAGCCATCAATCAATCCACCGAACAACAGTGGAGTCAAGACCAATCTTCCAACACAAGTTACCTGTTTTGGATGTGGACAAACATGGCACTATTCCAGGCAGTGTCCCAATAAGAAGCCCGACGGACCGCGCCCCAATGCGCCAAATGAAGGCCAAGGAGCACCAGGCAGGAATCAAGCTCCCTGCAATCAGCAGTATCACAGTAGGGGCGGATTAATTATATTTCTGCATAAGAGGCACTTGAAGACCCGGACTGCATTCTGGCTACGTTCCTCGTCAAATCTACCCCAGCAACAATATTGTTTGATTGTGGTGCTTCGCATTCTTTTGTTACACAAAGATTTGCGGAAAAATGTGGTTTAAAACCTACCCTGCTTCGCGAGCAAATGGCAATTCGAACCTCAGGAGCAGTGTTGAGGACCAATCTAGGATGTAGGAAGGTCGGGATAGCTATCAATGGGATGAGCTTTTCAACGGATCTCATTGTGCTTAAGTCGCAAGACCTAGAAGTAATTCTTGGCATGGATTGGTTGGCCAAGCATCAAAGCATCTTGGACTGTGCCAACAGGACCATTACCATGACAAGCAACCAATGGGTCAAAGTCAAGTATGTCTCTGAACTAGTACCCGCTCGAGTACCACGGGTTAACAGCCTGTCAGAACTAGAACTCGATCGAGTGCCAATAGTCTGTGAGTACCCGGACGTCTTTCCTGATAATCTACCGGGAATGCCTCCTGACCGAGGCATCGAGTTCATCATTGAGCTCATGCCCGGATCAAGGCCTATCTATAAGAAGCCTTACAGGATGGGATCCGAAGAGCTAGCAGAGCTGAAGAAGCAGCTAGATGAGCAACTCAGGAAAGGGTTTATTCGTCCGAGTGCGTCACCTTGGGGATCACCTGTTCTCTTCGTGTCCAAGAAGGATGGGACTATCAGACTTTGCATCGATTACCGTTCTCTCAATGAGGTCTATACGAATGCACTGTCATGTCTTTTGGATTGAAGATTGAAGATTTGTTTGATCAACTAAATGGAGCTAAGGAATTCTCCAAGATCGACCTTCGATCTGGATATTACCAATTGAAGATCCGACCCGAAGACATACCCATGGCTGCGTTCGTGACCTGGTACGGTCTATACAATGCACTGTCATGTCTTTTGGATTGACTAATGCCCCAGCTTACTTCATGTAACTCATGAACAAGGTCTTTATGGAATACCTGTACAAGTTTGTCGTCGTATTCATTGATGACATATTAATCTTTTCCAAGTCCGAAGAAGAGCATGAGCAACACTTGAGGTTAGTGTTGGAAAAGCTTCGAGAGCACCAACTTTATGCCAAGTTCAGCAAGTGCCAATTCTGGCTGAACGAAGTTGGATTCTTGGGTCATACCATGACAGCAAGTGGTTTGGCAGTTGATCCCTCCAAGATTACTACGGTAACCAACTGGGAATCGCCAATTGATGTGAAGGAAGTCAGGAGTTTCCTCGGACTCGCGGCATATTACCGCAAGTTTGTAGAAGGATTCTCCTGGATCGCTCGACCTATGACTCAACTCTTGAAGAAAGGCAAGAAGTTCGAGTGGACGCCGGAGTGTGAAGCAAGCTTCCATGAATTGAAGAAGAGATTAACTACCGCCCTGGTATTGGCCACTCCAGATATCAGCAAGGAGTTTGTGATATATTGTGATGCCTCCAGGACTGGGCTCGGTGGGGTTCTAATGCAGGATGGCAGAGTTGTGGCATATCTGTCACGACAACTGCGCCCGCATGAGGACAAATATGCCATGCACGATCTCGAGTTGGCAGCAGTAGTGCATGCCTTGAAGACATGGCGACATTACCTTCTGGGGAAACGATGTGAAATATACACTGACCAGAAAAGTCCGAAGTATACATTCACCCAAAGGGAATTGAATATGAGGCAACGGAGATGGTTGGAGTTAATCAAAGACTACGACCTCAGCATTCAATATCACCCCGGTAAGGCCAATGTACTGGCTGATGCCTTAAGCCGGAAGACCAACACTTTGAACGTCATGCTCAAGGAAAGGCAACCTGCCTTGTACGAGGAATTGGAAAACTTCGGATTGAAGCTAGTAGAATCATGATTCCTAGATAACCCCAAAGTCAAACCAACGCTGGAGGATGATATCAATGAAGCCCAGAAGGGTCATAAGAACATTGAAGGCATCAAGAAGAAGATTCAAGGAGGCAAGGCCCGAGGATTCTCGGTGGATGAACAAGGAGTAGTGTGGTTTGGGAAACGTTTATGCATACCCAACAAGGCTAAACTCAAGGACTTGATCCTACAGGAAGCACATGATACACCCTACTCTATTCACCCCGGTGGTACCAGGATGTATCAAGATCTGTGAGAAAGATTCTGGTGGCATGGCATGAAGAGGGAAATATCATCTTATGTTGCCAAGTGCGACGTATGCCAGCGAGTCAAGGTTGAGCATCAGCAACCCACTGGATTGCTACAACCACTCCAAGTGCCAGAATGGAAGTGGGACAAAGTCTGCATGGATTTCATCATTGGATTGCCCAGGTACAACAAAGGGCACAATTCCATATGGGTCATTGTCAACCACCTGACTAAGGTGGCCCATTTCATTCCAGTCAACACTACGTACGATGGAAAACAATTGGCCAGTCTGTATATCCATCGTGTCGTGAGCCTTCAGGGAGTTCCCAAGGAGATTGTATCTGACCAAGGCACGCAGTTCACCTCAAGATTTTGGAAGAAGTTCCAAGAAGCCCTCGGAACCAAGCTCTCTTTCAGCTCCGTTTTCCACCCGCAAACGGGCGGACAAATGGAAAGAGTGAATCAGATACTTGAAGATATGCTCCGCGCTTGCGTCTTGGCACATGGTGCCAAATGGCAAGACTGTGTGCCGTTCGCTGAGTTTTCATACAATAACATGTACCGGTCCAGTCTCCAAATGGCCCCATTTGAAGTGTTGTATAGACAAAAGTGCCGTACCCTGCTCAACTGGTCCGAAACCGGTGAAGGGCTGATTTTCAGGCCGAAACTTCTGCGCAAGGCAGAAGAGAAGGTGCAACTTGTCCGAGAAAATCTGAAGGTAGCCAAGTGGAGACAAAAAGAGCTATGCGGATTCTCGCCACAGGGATGTGGAGTTCATTCCCGGAGACCAGGTGTACCTCCATGTCACACCTCTCAAGGGAACCAAGCGTTTCCATGTTAAAGGGAAACTCGCTCCAAGGTTCATTGGACCTTTTAAGATCACGTTAATGCGTGGAGAAGTTGCTTATCGGTTGGAACTACTTCCGGAACTTTCGGGTTTGCACAACGTCTTCCATGTGTCACAACTTCGGAAGTGTATTCAAGCGCCAAACCGTTCCGATCCCTACAAGGACATTGACCACCATGCCATTGACCTTCAGCCAGATCTCACCTACCGTGAGAAGCCGATCCACATTTTGGATGAAGCAGAGCGTTGCACCAGAAGTCGCACCATCAAGTATTTCAAGGTTTAGTGGAGCAACCACACCGAAGCCGAAACAACATGGGAGCGTGAAGACTATCTCCGATCTAAGTTTCCGGACCTTTTTAGCACCTAGCTTAGGAATCTCGGGGACGAGATTCTTTTAAGGGGGATATGTCAGTCACACCCTGTTTTTACTACCACTTTCTCTGTAATGCAAAAATCTGAGCTTGTTAAAACTTTTTCAAAACTAGTGTTGTGAGTGCCATGTTTGTCATTGAATAACCTGTGTGATGATCATCTGATGATAAAACCCCATTTCACAATATTGAACTATTTTCAAAACCTTCGCTTGTTTCTAATTAGGGTAAAACCCTACTTTGAGTTGCACTACTTTCCCTTGATGGCAAGATTGGTTTCAATCCAAAGTTGGTGATCTTATTTTAACTTATTTTAGTATTCCAAAACCACAAAATAATTATTTTTAGAATTATTTTCTTAATTTATTTGCATGTCCATTCTGAGGCAAGAAATGGTATTCCTACATGGAAAAATACTTATCTGCCTTAGAAACATCTGATTAAATTTGGAGATGATCAGAAGGACATATATTTTCCATACATAAGATTTTTGATCCCTATTTATATTATAATTATTTGAGTAAAACCCTGAAAACCATTTCTGTCTATTTTGACCTTTTGAAATATTTCCTTTAAAATCTTATAAAATTCCAGTGGTATCCCTAAGCCATATTTGGTGTCCACATAAAGTATCACTTTGATCCAAGGTGATTAAGGACCCCAAATAACCCAAAAACCCTTCTGCCGAGATTGAAGTTAGAGCAACTCTACATAGCAAAGTTTGTCCAATAATGCTGAAACTTTGCAGGAGTGCCTAATACCTCAAATGAGGGTTCCACACCAAAAATGGGATTTGTGGGACTTAGTTTGCCCACCCTCTCTTCGGAAGGGACAGATCTGGTCAAATAGTGGTGTTTTCAAGTTTATAAAGCTAAACTTGTCCAATGGAGCTCAAACTTGGTGAAACCCCATGTTTTAGCACCAAACCCAAACGTGTTAAGTTGGAGCACGAGTGGTGGGGTGCAACCCCCTCAAACCACTCTCGAGCACCTTCTGACAGATGGGTAAAAGCCCTCTTATCCACAGCTAAACCCAACCCCTTTGCTCCAAACTCATAGATTAGGTGGCCAGTATCAATACCCAACCCCAGTCAACTGGCCCCTCACTGGTTCAAAGTGGAAATGCTAAAAACCCTAATCTAAGCTTGAGTTCAAAGCTGACAGTACCAGTATTCCTTATCTCCGTTGACCAGCCGAAGCTCCCACGAGACCCAAACAGCTAGCCTCACTCCCAGACAGTGCCAGGACATGCTAGACACATCCAAAGTGCCTCAGAGCGCACCAGCATGCCGTGGCATGCCAAAACTGCGCTCTGGGCGCGCTACAGGAAGCCACCGAGGTGGGGGCGATGCTCTCGACCAATTCTAGCCTCCCCCGAGGTGTCCAACCTCTTCCCTACAACCCCTTTGCATCGAGCAACCATCAGGGCCCCTCCTCTCCCGCGCTAGAGCTCGTGCAATGGGTGCCCGCACGCACCAGAACCGGCCAAGGTTGCGCGGCCACGGATGCTCGACTCCTCTCTCTCTCTTCCTCTCTCGCGGATGGTTCTGGCAGTCCAAAACCACGTCCTGAGACTGTGGTTTCGACCCCAGCTCCTCCCTGCACCCCCATGCGCGCCACGGTGTGTCATTGGCGCTCCCGAATCGGCTCACCGTCGCGGGCCTATTTATAGCCCCCCCTTCGCTCAAGCACCCCTCAGATAGCTTCACCACGACCACTAGCACCTCCCTAGCCACCTCAGCAAACCAGCAGAGCCTCGGTGCTCGAGATCGACCGAGGCCCCTCCGCCTCGGAGCTTCGGTCGATCTCCGGCTACACGACGGCTCCTGCGTTCCTCGACCCACCAAACTGATCCCCTCGACCCCAGGAAGCTTTCCCCCAACTTCCCCGAGCATTTCCATGCCCCTAGCTACCTCCTCGACCTCCTCCCGAAACTCCTCCGCCGCGGCCTTCTCGTCGCCGGCGAACCCTTGCCTCTGTGTCGTTGTTCCGACCACCAGCAGGTAGGCGACATCATGCCGAGCCCATTTATGCCCTCGTTGGGGCTTGAGAGCATCAGCAACCTCGCCGGCGTGCTCCTCCTCCTCTCTGGCCAGAGGTAGGAGACGACCCCGACAGGTGAGCCCCACCTGTCAGTGGCCCAACTCCCCCCCCCCCCGCGCTGCCCGCAACCGCTGACCGTAGGGCCCCGCACGTCAGGTTCAAACCTGACGACGCGCGCGCCTGGGCAAGCTGTCGGCTGGCCTTGGGCCGGCCCAGTTCCAGGCCGAGCTAGGCCAAGGACTTAGCCCGTTTTTCTTTATTTTTTAAAATCAGATTTCAATGATTTTTATAAAATTATTTAACCAGTGTAAAAATATAATTTTTCCAGTGTTATTCTTCTAAAAATATGTAGTATTTAATAAGACCTTGAGATGAATTTTTCAACAACTATTCTATTTTGCAATAATAAAAAGGACTAAATTGGAATAGTTTTGCTTCTGTTTGGTGGATTTTAAAAATGTTCCTTCATTGGAAATAGAGGCAAATAAATTTCAAAATAACAACTTAGATTTATCAGTAATAAAGAACATTTTTAAAATGGCTTTGTGATCTTTTTTGAGTGAGCTATTTCTTATTTATTCTTTTGACGATGATAGAAAATCCGTGTGACGAGGGAATCGGAGCGGAAGACCTCGAAGACCCCGGATACCTAGCTGACCATGGCAAGCAGCCCTTTAACCATGACTGAGCATATGTTATAATTGCATGTTAAGATAGCAAGTGTTTCCGTTGCATATGATCATAAGTGTCGGTAAATCACTAAGGTGATATTACCGATGGCTCCTCCGGAGCACATGCATTGAGCTTGATCCTACCCATTTTGAGGATCATGCTATTATCATATTGACAAATAATGCGAGAGTAAATAGCATGAGCATGTTGTTGGTATAAAATCAATAATTTATGCAAACCCCGCTGCGTGCCACTAATGCCCGAGGGTGATGATGAGTTAGGTAGCCACTTTTGGTGAAGTAGTGCACGAGGTATTTGTGTGAGTGTGGTTTCGGTAATGGGATTAGATTTATGATGAGTTGACCGTCCCAACCTTACCAGTACGACCACGTTACCCCTTATGGGACCGGGCTATGTTGATTACTCTGGTCGGTGCTAGCAAAGAGCCACATTACTAGTGGCGGGAGTGATGTGTGGTCACTCTCGTGATGGGGTCGTGCCAGGTAGGACGACTGTGCCATTTTTATGAGTTCGAGGCACACCGTTGGTCCCCGCATGGTTGATAATGTCCAGATTTGGTGCTCCTAAGACGTACAACATGTGGGCTGGGTACCAATCGAGTGAACCTCTTTGTCTAGTATCGTCGGGGGAAAGGCATTGATCGGGTACTTACCTCACGTATGTTATGTACCATGAGCCATGGACGACACGGAAGTTTCCCGGATCTCGTGGGTCTAGCGTGCTACCTCTACATAGTGTAAAACTATTCGAATAGCCATGTCCACGGTCAAGGACAGTTGGGTGGTGCTCCTTAAACTACGTCCGGTCGTTCCCGCATAAACCAAGTGTGTGTGAGTTGTGATAAAAAGGAGTTACTATGGAAGTAATGATATGACCAAGTTCGGTGACTTGGCATATAGGGTGAGCCCGGATGGTTCAGCCCTCGACAGATATATTGATATCTGTAACCTGTTCTTCAAAAGTAATTCTTTAACTTGATGCATATTCATGATCATTCCACCAAGATGAATTCCACCAAAGATGCATGTTATTGTTATCCTTCACTTTCAATGTTCATATCATGGGTTGTTTGCGAGTACATTCAAAAGTACTCATTGGCTTGCCACTGGTTATATTATTGACCAGACATGGAAGGACCGGAGTTTGGAGATGAGTACCTCTTCGGAGACGCCCCTGCGAACTAGGACGCTTCCGAGTCAGAATGCTTGTCAGTGTAGGGTTGATGGCATGGGAACCCGCTTAGCCCCTATGATTTCTGCTATTAATTGTATCAGTAAGATTTGGCCTTACGCACAACCTTGTGAACTTGACCATTGGGTCTTGTGATGTAATAATTCTGTACTCGGATGTAAAACTCATATTATTCAGTATCTGTGTGTTTGGTGAGTATTGATCTCTGGGATCTCTGAGCACGATCATTCGGCGATATCGACTTGTAAGTCGGGGTCCCCACATTCTGTCGTATGATCATTTGGAAGGGGATTTCTACCCCCATTTGGAAGAAGTTACGGAAAAATTTAGTACCACATAGATTTTTGGTGTTTCAGTGGTTAGTGTCTCATAATAAGATCCTCATTAGAGATAATTTGGGGAAAAGGCAACAAGTTACTCGTGTGACCTATTTGTTATGTGGAGAGAATGAGTTTGTCCATCAATTATTTTTTGATTGCATAATAGCTAAGAAAATATGGAAAAACAATCCTTACACTTTTTATTTCTCCTAGCCACACACTATGACACAGCTATCTGTCTTGTGGGACTTTAACAACAAGAAACGATTGCAAATACTGCATGTGTTGCTTCCATTCGGAGCATTTGGACTATCGGTAATGATATATGTTTTTAGGGCGTGTCGTGTACAAGAACTTGGGCTATCATAGAGAAAGGCAACTCACTTGTAGACTAATGTAAGATCCTCTATGTTGGCGACCAATCAGTCTAACTATGATGTTGTCTCCTTCTACTGGACCGTGGAAGAGGCGAACTGCTACGTGTCGCTTGGACTTGAAGGTCCAGGCTGATGCGATTCAAGGATTAGGTGGCTACTTTCTTAGCACTCACTCTTGCCGAAACATGTTGAGAGTAAAAAATATATAGTAGATTCTAGTTCACCTTTTCCCATATCGATTTCCTTGTGAGCTAACTTCATTATCATTACCCTATGTGGCTCCCTTTTATCACTTTCCTTGTCATATCTTTAGTTATTCTGGTCTTCTACTCTGGCTAGGCTTTAGCACTTTAACTAGTCGTGGATTATCTGCTCCGTTTTATCAATAAAATGGACCAGGGGAACCCCCCCTTTTTATCAAGAAATAAGGTAAGGGCATATCTAGCTCATCCCTAAAAGTTATATATGGGGCTACTTTTTTTATTCGGGGAGTTAAAACATATCTCCCAAAAAGGTTTAATTGCCTAAATTTAGATTCCGCAAACTCACTAGCCCATTTTTTATTGAGTGGCATGCATAAAAACTAAATACTTCACTTGTGTCCAACCTCGTTCGCACCCGAGATCCGCTGCCAACAACCAATTCCATGATAATAGTTTTGGAACATCTGTGCCAAGGAATTCTCCTCCTTGGTATCTCGTCGATGATGACATTGCCTGCCACTCGCAACACCGCAAGTATGTAGTTGCATCTGGGCCCAAGAGCCAGCAAACGAGAGTGTTGGCATCAGCCAAGGAGGCAGGCATCATTGCAACATTGGGAAGAAGAAGGTTGTGGTCACCATGATGCCTTCTCCCTCGGCCTCCTACGACATCGAAGCTAATAATGCGGACACACATAGCTGCTCAGAAACATAGTAGAAAAAAATATCCTATGATCAAACCAGGACACTGATGTCTACTACACAACTTTATTATTTTAGACTCTGTTGGGCCTCCAAGCGCGGAGTTTTGTAGGACAATATCAATTTTCCCTCAAGTGGATGACCTAAGGTTTCTCAATCTATGGGAGGTGTAGGATGAAGATGGTCTCTCTTAAGCAACCATGCAACCAAGTACAAGAAATCGCTTATGTCCCCAACACACCCAGTACAATGGCAAATTTTACACGTGCACTAGTTCGACGAAGTGATGGTGATACAAGTGTAGTATGAATAGTGATATGTCTTTGTCATATCTACTTTTCCTAATGCTTTTGCTCTTGTTTTGGACTCTAATGTGCATGATTTGAATGAAACTAACCCGGTGTGACTCTGTTTTCAGCAGAACTACCATGGTGTTGTTCTGTGGAGAAATAAAAGTTGTCGGAATTAGGCAAAACTTTTTGGAGAATTATTCTGGAATAAAAGAAAAATACTAGAAGCAAGACCCACCGGAGGGGGGCGGTCCCCGGCTGCCCACTAGGCACCATAGGGCGCCACCCCCTTCTAGTGTGCCCTGGTGGTTAGTGGGGCCCATGAGGCTCCGCCGACCCTAATCTCAATACTATAAATTCCTATTTGTCGAGAAGAAATAGGAGAGGAAGTTTCATCGTGTTTTATGATATGGATCCTCCGCCACCTCTTGTTCTTCATCGGGAGGCCATATTTGGAGCCCCTTCTGGACTCTGAAGAGGGTGATTCGCCGTGATCGTCATAACCGACCATCCTCTATCACCAATTTCATGATACTCACCGCCGGGAGTGAGTAATCTCTTCGTAGGCTTTCTAGACGGTGATGTGTTGGATTTGATTCATCATGTAATCGAGTTAGTTTTGTTAGTGCATGATCCCTAGTATCCACTATGTTCCGAGATTGATGTTGCTATGACTTTGCTATGCTTAATGCTTTTCACTATGGATCGAGTGCCATGATTTTAGATCTGAACTTTTATGTTTTCACCAATATATTTGTGTTCTAGATCTTACCATGAAATTTATATGCACCTACTACGTGTTATGATTCGCATACCCCAAGGTGACAATAATTGGGATTCTTTCCAGTGATGGCCGTAGTTTGAGGAGTTCATGTATTCACTATGTGTTAATTCTTTGTTTCGGTTCTCTATTAAAAGGAGGCCTTAATACCCCTTAGTTTCCTTATTGACTCCGCTGCCATGGGAGGGTAGGACAAAAGATGCCATGCATGTTCTTTTCCGTAAGCCTGTATGACTATACCTGACCATCTATGGCCCGACCCGACCAGCCCGCGCACGCCCAGCCCGAAAATCCAAGGCCTAGGCCCAATGGGCTTACCCATGGGCCAGGCTTGGGCCTAAATTTTGAGCCCGCCGACATGGCAGGTTGGGCTTGGGCTTGGCATATTTAGATTTTGAGTAAGAGGCCCAACCCACGTCCCTAGGCCCGATGGGCTTTTCAAGATAAAGTCCGGGCTTGGGCTTGAAAAGTAGGCCCGATGAGGCCAGGGTCGGGCGTGGGCCCCAGTTTTCGACCATGGGCTTTTTAGGCCCGGCCCGGCCCCTGGCGAGATATACGTATGACTATATATGTAATACATGCCTACATTATATTGATGAATTGGAGCTAGTTCTGTGCCGCCCTAGGTTATGACTATTACATGATGAATTTTATCCAACGTTATCACCGATCCATTGCCTACGAGCTATTCACATATTGAGCTTTGCTAAGTTACTACTGTTGCTTCTACTGTTACAATTGCTATAAAACTGCTGTCATTACCGTTACCGTTACAATTGCTACCAAACTATCATACTATTGTGTTACTGATCTCTCTACTACAGATATTTAGACTCCAGGTGTGGTTTAATTGACAACTCAACTTCTAATACTTACAAATATTCTTTGGCTCCCCTTGTGTCGAATCAATATTTTTGGGTTAAATACTCTACCCTCTAAAACTATTGTGATCCTCTATACTTGTGGGTTATCAATACCTTTTTCTCACACCATTGCACGGGAGCATAACTATATTTGTTGAGTCACTTAGAATTTATATCTGTTGATCACTATGAACAAACTTAAGGATGACAGAACCAAGGTTGTTCCCAGTAATACGAGGGGAGGTAAGGAACTGTTATCTCACTCTGCACTTGCTTCACCTTGTGTTTTAAGTAATCTTCCACCACCACCACCTCCTATTATTTCAGATATGTTTCAAGTAATTGATGATGCCACTTCTTCTATGGATGATTCTAGGAATTATGCTATTACTTTTCTTGATAAGACTGTGCCACTGAGTGAATTTCTTGATTACAACTTGCTAAAGGTGGAGGAATTGAGAATGTTGAAACTGATAAAATTACTAAAACTGTTGAAATTATCGAAATTAAAAATTATGATTCACCTATTGGAACTAGTGCTGCTAGATATGAATTGTGTGAGATACCTGAGGGTTATGTTATGGATGCAGAAGTAGCTAGAGACTTTCTTGCTTGTAAGGATATATACGACCTTAAGAAATTATTATGCAAGCTAAAAGAAAAATCTCTGAATGATAGAATGAAATATGTCCTAAGTTTCCTACTTCACCTATATTTATTACTAATAAGGATTATGAATTCTCTCTCGATCCAGAGTTAATTACTTTGGCTGAATCTGATCCTTCCCATGGCTATGAAACTGCTGTTGTGGCACATCTCACTAAGTTAAATGATATAGCCACCCTATTTGATCATGAGGAAAAATTCGCTATTACTATATTCTTAAGTTGTTTCCTTTTTTATTAACGGGTGATGCAAAGATATGGTATAATATTCTTGCTACTGGTTGTGTGCACAGTCACAAGCACATGATTTATTACTTTGAAAAATATTTTTCTACTCATAAGAAACAAGCTGCCTTGTAGGAAATATTTAACTTTGTGCAAATTGAAGAAGAGAGTCTCCCACAAGTGTGGAGGCTTCTCCAATTAATTGCTTCTTTGCCTCATCATCCTCTTGAGAAAAATGAAATACTTGATATCTTCTATAATGGACTAACAGATGCTTCTAGGGACTACCTAGATAGTTGTGATGGATGTGCATGGAACAAACTATTGAAAAAGGCGAGGAATTATTGAAAAATATATTAATAATGATAATGATTGGACACTTCTTGAACCACTGCCTTAACCCACTCCTAAGAAGAAGAGTATCTTATTTCTCAGGCCTGAAGATATGCATGAAGCAAAGAAATATATGAAGTAAAAGGGTCTTAAAGCTGAAGATATTAAGAATTTACCACCTATTGACGAAATACATGGTCTTGACACACCACCACACGTGGTAGAGGTAAATTATTTTATAAGGTTTGATGAAGGTGATATTCCTTAGAATAAACATCCTAGTCAATGCTTATATGACTTTGACAATTACATTATAAAGCAAGATCACTTTAATGCAAATGCTATGGAACTATTGAGACGACATTCTGATATGATTGAATGATTAAGTTACTTGTTGTTTAGAATTGTTAATGATGTCAAAGGTGTTAGTAAACATGCTTCTATGGTTCAAACTCACGTAAAGAAAATTACTAAATCTCAAAGTGAATTTATTAATAAAATGAACAATAATATGAATGATCATGTTGTTTGAGTAATGACTAGAGGAGGTAAAATGTCTTAGGAGCCACTTTATCCCGAGGGACTGATACGTCTCAAACGTATCTACAATTTCTGCTTGTTCCAAGATCTTTTGGGTGACATTATTCTATGTTTTGCTACACTTTTATATCACTTTACACATATTTGGACTAACCTACTAACTCAGTGCACCCAGTGCCAGTTCCTGTCTGCTGATGTCCTTTCTACAGGGGCTTTTACCCAATTTTCCGAAGCCCGAAAAATCCCAAGAAAAATATATATAAATCAGCGTACCGGAAGCTTCCATATCACCGAAGATGGGCGAGAGGGGGGCGAGGGCCGGCCCAGGCGACCTGTGTGCGCGAACTACCCCTGGCCGCGCCAAGAGGCTGCCTGGGTGCGTCCCACCTCCTCCAGTGCCCTCCTTTGTCCTATATTTACTCCTCTGCGAGAAAACCCTTCCATCACATCTAGAATCGCGAATTTATCCATCGTTCCGCCGCCGCAGCGCTTCCGAGATCGGGAGCGTAAGGAGACCTCTTCCCAGCACCCTATCGGAGGGAGGATTGACCTCCGGGAGCTTCTCCACCGCCATGGATGCTTTCTGGACATGCCTTGAGTAGTCCTCCTTGGACCATGGGTCCATGACCAGTAGATATGTGATGTCTTCTCTCCAATCTTGTGCTTCAAAAGTTAGTCCTTTGAGCTGCCCTACATGATCAAGGCATCTATGCAATTCCCTTGCTATTGCTATGCTCAGTTTGTTGGGATCCGATGGATTATGAGATTATGTTCAGATTGTTATGAGTTATATATTTGATTATCCTTTTATATTATGTACCTTCGTGATTCATGCATGTTCTCCGTTGCTATTTATTGCTTTGGCCGAGTGGTAGATTGTAACTCCAAGAGGGAGCGTTATGCATGGTTGTGGGTTCATGCCCCTCGATGTCTAGCTTGAGTGACAGAAACAAGAGACTAGGGGATGTGTTGTTGCCACCAGGGAGAAAACAACGGTGCTTGTGACCGCGGTTGGAAGGATTGTTTATCTTACACATAGTTCGTTAATGCAGTTGTCCGTTGCTTCGAGTTTACACTTTGGGTGGGGCTCGCAACTTAATACCGGCGAGATGTTCTGGATAGATATCTCAAGGTGGATGATTAGTAAGTAGATGTTGATAACTAAACGATCTACTTGTCTTGGCATACTGCCCATTGCTATTGAACCTCTAACTATCAAGTAGCATAATTATCATTGAGGTGCGTTCATAATTCTGTCAATTGCCCAAGTGTAATTTGTTTACCCAAGCATAGTTGTTTATCGTCTTTTGGGAGAGAGACATCACTAGTGAACATAATGTGACTCCGGTCCATATCACCACCATTGTTTACACCTCCTTGATTTACTGCTTCCATTTACTTTTCCATTGCAATCACTATTACTATTCCATCTTGTGTTTTGATCCTTTGCAAACTACAAGGCCGGAGAGATTGACAACCTCTCTGTACTCGTTGGGAGCAAAATTATTTGTGTGTGTGCAGGTCCATGTCTTCTGCTAGCGCCAGGGTGGAAGACACGTACTTGTTGAGCATAGGGGTCCTCTTGGTTCGATAATCCTCACACTCTCTGTGTGAGGGAAAACTTGCTGCTCACTACATCTCAACCTTCCAGTTGGGGTAATCAACAAGGTGCGAGAAGTATACACATCATCTCGTCATCAAGCAAACTTTTCTGGCGCCGCTGCCGGGGACTCCAGTCTTCAAGATAGGGGAGTTGCACGCTATCCTTTACCTTTTCTTTTCAGTCTTGTTAGTTTGCTTTTTAGTTTTTGATTTAGAGTCTTATACCAAAAACCACAAAAAATAGTTGCTTTGTTCTTGGTTGTTGCTACCGCTACGGGTTCCACTGAAAATACCAAGTTGTGTGACTTCACTACTCACAACAACAATGACTTTATCTGCACTTCTATTGCTGCTCCCGCTACTGTCCTACCTCCTATGAGATTAAACCTGCTTTAGTGAACCTAGTTATGAAAGATCAATTCCCCGCTGCTGGAGATGATGCTGCTTTGCACTTGAACAATTTTGTTGAGATCTGTGATATGCAAAAATATAAAGAAGTAGATGGTGATATTGTTAAACTTAAGCTTTTTTCCTTTCTCCTTGAGAGGAGGATCTAAAGTGTAGCTTCAATCTTTGCCTAGGAATAACATAGATTCTTGGGATAAGTGCAAATATGATTTTATTGGGAAGTACTACCCTCTTACTAAGATTATCCAGTTAAGAAGTAACATTATGAATTTTAGGCAACTGGCTAATGAACATGTTGCTCAAGCTTGGGAACGTATGAAATCTCTTGATAAGAATTGCCCTACACATGGTTTGACTACTTGGATGGTTATCCAAGCTTTCTATGCAGGATTGAACTTTACCTCGCGGAATCTGTTAGACTCGGCCGCGAGAGGAACCTTTATGTCAACTACACTTGGTGCTGCCACAAAGCTATTGGATGAGATGATGGAAAATTATTCTCAATGGCACACCGAGAGAGCTCCAACAGGTAGGAAGGTAAACTCTGTTGAAGAGATCTCCTCCCTTAATGATAATGTTGACATGATCATGACTCTACTTACTAAGCATGCTCCTATTGATCCTCATGATGTTCCTTTAAATTATTTGGTTGCTCAAGAAAGAGAGCAAGTTGATGTTAATTTTATCTCTAGGAACAACTTTAACAATAATGCTTATAGGAGTAATTTTGGTAGCAATCCTAGACCGTTCCCATCCAACAACTATGGGAACAACAACAATTATCCTAGCACCAAAAACTCCACTACTGAATTAGAGAGCATGCTTAAAGACTTTATCACTTCTCAAAAAGCCAAGAGTGTACAAGAGAAACTAGAAAAATTAGATAATCTCTCTTTGAAGGTGGACAACATAGTTCATCATGTAGATATGCTTAAAATTAGAACTTCCCCACTTGAGGAAAGGAACACTACACCCATGAATGCTATCCAAGTCCAAATTAACGAGAACATAAGAATGCTAGCCAAACTTAAGGATAGATGGGCTAGAGAAAAGGAAGTGGAAGAGATAATTAAGAGCCTTCCTACACACATTACCATTGCTACTATACAAGTTGTTGAGGATCTCAAAACTTTTAGCACCCATCGCAGTCCTAGTCCCGATGGACCTATTAATGGTGATGCTAATACCTCAACTATAGTACAAGAAGGTCTTAGAGACTGCCAAAAGAATGAGCTTAGATGACATTACTACATGTTTAATCAAATGGTAGTAATCTTGATTTTGACAATTGTAGTCCTTCCGAAGTGATCACTTTTTTTGCAAAGAATGGCTAAAGACCCCCACACTAGTACACTCAATATTTCCTTCACCGAGCATATTACCAATGCTCCTATCAAAACTAGGGAGGAGAAGCTCAAGATAGAGACTTCTATTCCTAGGAAACAAGAAGATGGTTGGGATCCTATCGTCGAGATTAAATTGAATAATATCTCTTGCTTTGCATTATGTGATGTTGGAGCTAGTGCCTCCGTTATGCCCAAAAGAATTTATGATATGCTTGATTGGAAACCTTATGATCCATGGTTTTTTTGTGTTCGTCTTGTTTATTCTTCCATAAATAAACCTTTAGGGAGAATTGATGATGTTCTTATTGTTGTCAATGATAATTATGTTCCCGTTGATATTCTTATTATGGACATTGAATGTGATCCTTCATGTCCAATTATTTTGGGACGACCTTCTCTCCGCACCGTTGGTGCTATCATTGACATGAAAGAGGGAATCATTAAATTCCAATTCACCCTTAAAAAGGGAATGGAACACTTCCCTCGAAAGAAGATTAAGTGACCCTATGAGTCCGTTACTCGGGCAAGTTATTCGTTTGGAGTTGATAATACTTCATCTTCTTGCACTATGCCTAGCTCAAAGGCATAAAAGAAAGCGCTTGTTGGGAGGCAATCCAATTTGTTTTTTACTTTCAGTTTACTTGTCTTGATGCTTGTTACTACTGTAGAAACATCACTGTATCTTTATTTTTAAGCCTTGTGCCAAGTTACAGCCTCCGATTGCAAGAAAGTTCAAAAATTGTGACATCCTGTCCAGAAAGAGATTTTGTCTGCTTGACAGAAAAATTCACCAAAAATCACCAAATCATCTTTTTGATCTGAATTATTTTGACAGCATGCTCTATATAATTTCCTTTCTGGCATATGTTCTGATTTTTTTATTTGAGTTGTAGAAGTGCCCCGAATAAATTATTTAGTACATGTTGTTCTGTTTTTCACAGATTCTGTCATGTTTTGCGTTTTCATCATTTTGCAAATCCTAAGCTTACTTTTTATTTGCAAAAACCTTTTGGCAATCATGATAAACAATATTTATTCATGAAAATATTTATTTCCAGCTTGTAAGGAATTATTTTATAAAGGGTACTAACCACTTTAATCAGCTTATGATGAGTTTCGTATGAAGGGAGTTTTCAAGTATGTGATGGGACATGATGAAAGAAGATATAGGAGTGTAAAGCGCTCAAGCTTGGGGATGCCCCATGCACCCCAATAAATATTCAAGGAGACTCAAGCGTCTAAGCTTGGGGATGCCCCCGTGCATCCCTTTCTCTATCAACAATCATCAGTTCGTCCATCTCCATGCTATATTTTTATCACTTCATATGTTATGTGCTATGCTTGGAGCACCCCGCTCTTTACTTTTTTTAGTTTGTTTTAGTTTTCCTTTCTGTTCATAACAAGTTGGAACCTATCCTACCTTGTTTGGGAAAGAAACATGCTCCATTCCACTCTAGAACACAACATAGGTTTTCATGCTTATCTTTGTTGTGTGTTCTCTATCTTTACTTAGATACTGTCATGCTTAGCTCTTAGTTTTCATGCTTATCTTTTTAAGAGCTTTTATTTAGGTTGCTTTTGGAAGTATCTTGAGTTATCATGCTTATCTTGTTTAGAGAGTTGGCTCGTTGCACTGAGTTGTCTGTCTTACATGAGTAGGTAATTGAGGTTGCTATTTAAGTATAGTAGTAACTTGCAATAGTTTTGAGATATGGGTTTGAGTAATGTTTGGACTATTGGTGCCAAGATATTGAGCCTATTAGTGATAGGTGTCATATTTTGGGAAATCCGTGTGTTTTTCAAAAACTAAAAATTAGTTGAGAACTCTAGCTACTAAATTGATCGCTAACCTTTGGAGGGGTTGGAATATATAGAGTACCCTCACGTTATCATGATTCGAGGATGCGCAAGGATAACCAGAACCCCAAGCACTCCTCCTCGGGGTACTTGTCTCTTTGTGAATTTCCTAACTAGATAGAGAGTTACCGATAATAAGTGTATGAGTTCTTCGGACTATTGTGAGTATTCGATTGTTGGCACTTCCACCATCCATATTTTGCTAGCCTCTTCAGTACCATGCATTGCCCTTTATCACATTGAGAGTTGGTGCAAACTTCGCCGGTGCATCCAAACCCATGACATGATACCCTCTGTGATACATAAGCCTCATTATATCTTTCCTCAAAACAGCCACCATACCTACCTATTAAGGCATTTCCATAGCCTTTCCGAGATACATTGCCATGCAACATCCACCATCTCTTGACTTGATCTTCATGTCATACATGCTTTTGCTTGATCGTAGAGCCTCATCATAGTTGGTCCTTGCCCCAATTATTGCTACATGACGCGCTAGTATCATTGCATATCCTGCTACACCGGCAAAGGCATACATTTGCATACATCATGATAGTTTTCACTTGTCTTTATGTTGAGTACTTCTTATAAAGTGTGATGGTCTTATTTTTATTCATGTAAAACATAAAGTGTTGCCCTTAAGTGAAGAAAAGATCCCAAAGAGGACAAAACAAAAGATCCCAAAGAGGAAAATGAGAGATAAACAGAAAGAGGCAAAGAGGCCACAAAAAAATAAAAAAAGAAAGAGAAAAATAAAAAGAATAAAAAAGAAATAAAAAGAGAGAAGGGGGAAACACTATTATTCCTTTTGAAACATCCACACTCGTACTCCATTGCTATATTTGTACTACATAGAGATTACCATTCATGCATAACTATGTGGGCATCCTACTACAGAACTTGGTTTGCATATTCCAATAATGAGCCTCCTTGAATGAGCTCTAGGTCTTCATGAGCCTCCTTAAATGATCTACTATGTCACATCCCTAGCTACCCTTTGATGATTAGCAAGATTGTGCTCATATGTTCATTCTTGCATTAAAAGTGAAAATGGAAATCAAAGAGAAAAACCGTAGCAACTTTATATTCAAAACAATTCAAAGTTGTGACAAATCAATGAACCCAAAATGGCCTTCATAAAAGTCCATCATTTTTGATAAATATTGGAAACAACAATTCAGGGGTGGATTCCTTTTTAAAACTACTTTTGGCATTTTATTTAAAATACAAAAGCCACTGAAATCAACTATATATTTGATTTCAAATATTCCAGAGTTTCATAAAATGTTGAATCTTTTATATGGGGTTGGAAATATTCCAAATAACACCCCAGCATTATTTATAATATTTTAGAAATAGTTTGGAGCCAGAAATAATATGAAACAAATGTCAGAAAGTTTAAAAGAGAAAACAGAAATGAAAAAAATATATGAAAAAGCTTACCTGATGCTCAGGCCCTGCCCAGCTTCCTCCCTCGCTGTCGTGTTCCTCGCGCCAGTAGGCAGCAGGATGTGGCCGCCGCTCCCTCCGGCGCGGCCACGCACCTGCGTGCCTGCCTGGACCCTCCATCGTGCTGGCCACGGAGGGATAAGCCTTCGCGACCCATTCCACCTCTCTCCCTCTCCGCATTCGCCCCCTGTGCTTCTCCCTCTCTGTCCGCCATGGCCGAGGCTTGAGCTCGCCGTCGACAAGCTGCTCCAGCCTCCCTTTCTCTCCTCCGAGCCACGCGGAAGAACCGGAGTGACCTTCTGAAGCTCCCAAGCAAGCCGTACGAAGCCGAGAGCCCCCAAGACGTCAGATCGGTGTCGTCTTCTTCCTCGGGTCGCCGTTGATCACTGCCATCGTTCTCCCTCTTCAGGCCGTCCCCGAGCACGCTTTCGACGCCTTTGCAAACCCCGTGGGCCGAGGGTGTTTCCCCCTCGTTTTCCCCCTCGATCCCGTGCCCTAGCGCCCAATTCCACCGGAGCCCGACGAGATCCGCCGCGGGAGCTCATCCTCGGTGACGCTCTGGTGATCAGTTGGTCGATCTGAGGCTACCATCAGCTCCAGCTCGACATGTAGATGTTGTAGGAGCCAAGACCCGTCCCTTTTGCCCACTGGATCGATGACCTCGACATCGCCCGATCTCCGGCAGCCGCCGAGCTCGTCGCCGACATTAGCTCTAGCCACTTCAGCCCCTGAGAGTAGCAAAAATGGATGTTCCATCAAGTGGTCGTTCCCCTGGTGCCCTCCGCCGTCCTTTTGGTCGCTAGAGGAGCAATCCTGAAGCCCTCCGTCGTCTCTGGAGCCACCGGAGGCTCGCCGCCGGTGGGTTTGACCCCATCGCCGGTGGGTTTGACCCCCCTGGGTCTATGACAGGTGGGGCCAACCCCCTTGCTAATTAAGTTTAAACTAATAAAAATAATTAGTTAATTAAATCCCTAAACAACCATTGACATGTGGGCCAGCCCCTGTTAAATAACTAATTAACTTAAAATTTAACAAAAATCTCGCGAGACTCACTGATCAGTGGGTCCCAGTGGTCAGGTTTGACTTTCAACGGCCAGTTGGACCTGCTGATAACTTTGGAAATTCATAGAAAATTGATTATAACTCCAAATTTGACAAATAATATATGCAAATTGATCAGAAAAATTCAATGAACACAATGGTGCTACTTTCATGCATGAGAAACAAAGTTATGAAATAGCATCAGGTCAACAATTAAATGAATATGGTAAATATATTATTTCAACCAATATTTGAATTTGAATTCAAATTAGCATTAGCCTAAAAGTTTGATAGCCACACTAGCTCCTGCTACATTTCATTTCATGCCATGATCATGCATCATATTGTTGCATATGAATGTTATTGATTTTCGTTATTATTTCGGTAGGCTCTGCCCTTCTGGATACGTCTGATTATCCAACTGACGGATTTAATCCCTCTGTTGAGCAACAAGGCAAGCACCCTTTTGATCAGCCCGATATAATCCCATGTTCTTACTCCTCCTCCCACTTATTGCATTAGGACAAAATATTTCAAATGCGTTGCTTCGGTAGCTGAACCTATTCCTTTGCATGACCTGTCATTGTCATAGTAAATAGCCAAACCTTGCAACCTAGCATACCTGGTAGTTGCTTGAGCTGTGATGTGTTTTATCCTTCTATGCTTTCTATGCCTAGAGTAGTGTCACGTTTGTTTCATCTGGGTGATGAAAAGGAATGGATGAATGTGTTCTAGTGACAAAGAATAAGTGTGGAACCTGATTTGGTAAAGGTACCGATGAAAGGCTATGTAGGAGTACATGGCTGATTGTTTCATTGGAACTGTCCTTAGGAACTGAGTTTCGTGTATGTAATCCAAGATTAGATACTACCACACGTTGGGATACTTAATTGACCCTCTCGGCTTATTAATCGCCTAGTATTCGATCCAGGAGTTGCAAGTAGTTTCTTTGTGAAGCTGAATCCCCCAAAGTTCCATCACTCCGTCGACCCTCTCGACGGTGATGATTGGTTGTGCAGTATATCACGCAAGATACGCTCTGCAAATGTTGCTGAGGCTGACAAGGTGACTGATAACCCACAAGTATAGGGGATCGCAACAGTTTTCGAGGGTAGACTATTGTCGGGACCCCGATCCTAAGCCATAGGATTCCAGCCTATAACACATCGCATCCCTTTGCGCTCTCACGCACGGTTAACCCCACGGTTGCAGCCTTACCTTAGCCGGGACCGTTTGCGCCTTTTGACTCACGTATGCAATTGTGTCGCTAGCATTCCAATGTCAAAGAACCCGGATCGACAAGTCTAGCCATAAACCAAAGTGGCAGTACCGCACAAGGACAGGCATACATGACCCAACAAAGCAGGTGTCGGTCACCAGCGAATGTAGACGAGTCGTAGCAAGCTACAAGGACTCCATTACATCGTGTGAAATTTCCCCCAAGGGGACAGACACAGCAGCTAAGAAGGACACACGCCGGTGAACCAATGTGTCCGGAGCAGTAGCGAGCTACCATGGCTCGTTGGATCACAAAGGGGCATTTCCCTGTAAGGAGTGCTACTAAAGCTTTCGGCTAGGTAATCGAACCCCATACATATCAAGTACGACACACGTATGCATGGCATACTGATATGTATAGATACATCGATGGCATCACAACATAACCATAAACATACAAGCTTTATTTAAGAGGCTCGGAAGAGGCACACACATAATATTACACAGTAAGGGTCTCACGACCCATAGTAGCAGTCATTCAGTTACAAGCCAGCGGAAGTGTTTAAAACTGTCTGAGTACAGACAGGTGAAACTAGAAGGCACATGGCCTGACTATACTACAAACCCAACCTAGGGCCAGATCGTAGCTGGGACACCAGCTACTCGTCGTCGATGTCTATGACGAACCCTCCATTAGGGTCATTAGCAACCTCTGCAACATTTATTAAACAAACATGAGTACGGAGGTATTCAACAGGACTTTAGGATAACTATCTACTCATGCAATGTATCAATAAGGTATTGTGGGGTTTCATGCGGAAAGCCAGCATTTGACTCGTGGCTAGACAACTTGCATTTTTAAATAATTTTGACAACTTGATTTCTCGCACACGAGTCCACTAACACCACAACAATACTCCATCGTGGAGTCATTCCTTCTCCATACGGAAATGCCGTCCACGACACTCACGCTTATCTTGACAATTTTATGAGTAGCCATTTAAGTTATCTATGAACAACATATGTCTCCAAGTAGTCCATATCCGCGGACGCGGCTATTAGAATTGATCATAACCCTGCAGGGGTGTACTTCGTCACACACGCTCTCTCCACTTATCGCCATGTGCACATCATGCACCTCGACAACCTTCAAGCGGAAGCCCAGCGAGGGAGTCGGCCACGACCGTTAACCACACTAGTACCTAGTCCAGGTTTATCGACTATCTGAGAGTAACCCGCACGGAAGTCCGGCCGAGGTTTCCACCACGGCCCCAAACGATGTGCGCAGGGTTCCCAAGCCCACCATCCGGGTGCCACTTGGTACACCGTGTCACTGCCTACCGCATCACAGCCCACCTCTCAGGTCAGCGCTATGCACGGCCTCCAGCATGACTATAAACACCAGAAACTACATGCAACTCCTGGACCGAGTACTAAGCGATTAATAAGTCGAGAGGGTCAATTAAGTATCCCAACGTGTGGTAGTATCTAGCCTTGGATTACATACACGGAACTCAGTTCCTAAGGATGGTTCCAATGAAACAACCCGCCATGTACTCCTACACAGCCTTTCACCGGTACCTTTACCAAATCAGGTTCAACTCACAACCTTTACTTACTGAACACATTATCACAATTCTGTTCATCTCCCAGATGAGAGACCATACACAACTCTAAGCATAGCATGCATAGCAGGATAAGGCACATCATGGCTCAAGCAACTACCAGGTATGCTAGGTTGCAAGGTTCAGCTATTTACTGTGACAAGGATAGGTTATGCAAAGGAAGTGGGTTCAAATAACGTGGCAAAAGCATTTGAAGCATTTGATCCTAATGCAATAAACAAGTGCAGGAGCGGGAACATGGGATTTATCGGAATGATCAAAATGGTTGCTTGCCTTGTTGCTCAGAGGAGGGACGATATCCGTCAGACGGATATTCGGTGGAATCCGGGGGAGTGGAGCCTAACGAAAGGAATGACAACAATCAATAACAAACATATGCAACAAGATGATGCATGCGCATGGCATGAAGATGCAAAGTGGTATACTATTATAGCTAACATTTATTAGGTTTGAAGTTGATTTGAATCAAATTCCAATATCACTTCAAACGGGGTATTCTCGAATACCATTTTAATTGATTCGACCAGATGCTTAGATCACTTGCTTTTGACATGCATGGAAAAAAACATGTTAAGTTGCTGGTTTGTGATTTGAACATTGTTTGATCATATCATTTGTAGTGAAATTTAAATATTTTCCAAATTCCATCTCCAAAGTATTTATGAAGGTTAGCTTATTCATTAATCCATATGTTTGGGTTCAGTAACATTTTCAAACATGTTTGAAAATGACATATTCAGATTACTTGAATTTTTCTGATACTTCTTCATATATAAATTATTTTCATTGGAGTTACAGATTAATTTCTATGATTTTTAGAAGTTTTGGCATTTTTCTAGAATTCTTTCAAATCAGAAATTCACTTATTGCGTCATAACTGCATCACCATGGCGTCAGCAGGTCAACTGACCCGATCAGGTGAAACCTGACAGGGGGGACCCACTGGTCAGCGTCTTAGGGGCTAATCCCGCGCTGACCAGCCCCTAAGTGGGTTGGACTTGGCCTTGGGCCCACTGTCAGCGAGCGATTAGGGTTTAAACTACTGGGTTAAGCTGGCCACGTCGTTCCCCGCCGGAGCCTGGCCGGCGGTGACCAGATCCGCGGTAGAACCTCGCCGGAGACACGCTATAGCGTGCTGTGGTGCTCGGAAAAGGATGCCGAGAGCACTGGGATGATCCCCAGGCTCGACCTCATCCAGCGCTGGCCTCAGGGAGGGCTATAGGTGGCCGGAGCAAGCCGGCGACGAGCCAGGGCGGCTGCCGGAGTACGGGTTTGATGGTCTAGTGGCTAGGGGGCACGGATCTGAGGGGAAGGAGAGGGGAAATGATCGCAGGCTCACGGTGGTGTGAAGCTAGGCTCAGACTACTCGAGGAGGGGATGTAGCCGGCGTTTCACCGTCGTTTTGCCGGCGACCGAAGGTTGAAGACGATGGCGTTGGGGACGTTGCAGAGCTCGGGGAGGCTTCAACCTTTGTAGAGAGAACAAGCTCGACGAGGCGAAGCTACTGGACTACTCGGAAGGGAGGTCCTGTGGCTAGAGGCGCGGCGGCTCGAGCTCGAGCTCTTGGCAATGGCGGCAGAAGGAGGGAGGAGAGATCCCGAGAGGAGGGGGAAACTAGAGCTGGGGAATGGATAGAGACGGGCTCGGGGTGGATATCCCCGCTGTCGCGCTGTCCTGGGGGGCACTGGAGGTCGCCACGGCGAAGCAGGAGGTGGAGGGGGGCGCCGTGGTCGATCTCCCATCTGCAAGAAGGCAGAGGAAGACGACGACCCTGCCCCTGGTGGGCTGGGCCTCCTCAGGCGATAGGTAAGGTTTTCCTCTTTTCTTTCTGTTTTGTTTTTCTCATATTGCTAACTATTTTGATTTGCTTTTTATTTCAGCTCCAAAATAGTTTACAAAAATATTTTGAACACACCAGAATATTAGTTGGGATGTATCCAACCATTCCTAAAGTTTTCAACATTTTTGAAAACTTAAAGTTTTTGAATTCAAAATTAAAACATGAAACGAGTAGCTTTTTGCATTTATTTAAAATGCCAAGAGTATAAAAGAAATGGTTTCCTTCGTTGCTTATTTGTTTCCAAGAATTATCAGAAAAGTTGAACTTTTCTTGAGGCCATTTTGGGTTCATTGATTTTAACTAGTTTGAAATTTCCTTTAATTTGAGAAGTGGCTAGGGCTTTTGAGTTTTCCTTCACCACTTACTTTGTTCTTGTTGAAAATTTCCTAGATGCAATGCAAAGAAGACATGAGCACAAAGCTAACTTGATTAAGGTGTCAGGGATGTGACAACTATTCAACCCAAATTTGTTGATTCGACACAAGGGGAAGCCAAAGAATATTCTAGAGTATTAGCAGTTGAGTTATTAATTCAACCACACCTGAAAGACTTACTATCTGCAGCAAAGTTTCAGTAGCAAAGTAGTGTGATAGTAACGGTAGAGGTAGTAGGAAAAGACTCGTAGGCATTGGATCGGTGATGGATAATTATGTCGGATGGCATTCGTCATGTAACAGTTATAACATAGGGTGATATGTAACTAGCTCCAATTCGTCAATGTAATGTAGGCATGTATTCCGTATTTAGTCATACGTGCTTATGGAAAACAACTTGCATGACATCTATTGTCCATCCCTCGCGTCGTAGCGAGGTCCTAATGGAAACTAAGGGATATTAAGGTCTCCTTTTAATAGAGAACCGGAACAAAGCATTAGCACATAGTGAATACATGAACTCCTCATACTATGGTCATCTCCGGGAGTTGTTCCGGCTATTGTCACTCCGGGGTTGCCGGGTCATAACACATAGTAGGTGAGTACAACTTGCAAGATAGGATCAAGAACACACATATATTGATGAAAACATAATAGGTTCAGATCTGAAATCATGGCACTCGGGCCCTAGTGACAAGCATTAAGCATAGCAAAGTAGTAGCAACATCAATCTTAGAACATAGTGGATACTAGGGATCAAACCCCATCAAAACTAACTCGATTACATGGTGGATCTCATCCAACCCATCACCGTCCAGCAAGCTTACGATGAGATTACTCATGAACGATGAAGAGCATCATGGAATTGGCGATGAAGGATGGTTGGTGATGACGACAGCGTCGATTTCCCCTCTCCGGGGCCCAGAACAGACTCTAGATCTACCCTCTAGAGGAAGAACAGGTGGTCACGGCGGCTCCGTATTGTGAAACGTGATGAACTCTTCTTTCTTAAATTTTTTTGGGCGAGAGAGAATATATAGAGCTAGAGTTGGAGGCTGCGGAGGGCCTCACAAGCCTGCTAGGCGCGGCCAGGGGGGCCGTGCCTCCTGGGCTTGTGGGCTCCTGGCTCCGCGTCTCCACGTAATTCTTGCGACGGTATTTTTTATATATTCCACAAAAAATCCTCGTAAATTTCCAGGTCATTCCGAGAAATTTTATTTCTGCGCAAAAACAACACCATGGCAATTCTGCTGAAAACAGTGTCACTCCGTGTTAGTTCCAGTCAAATCATGCAAATTAGAGTCCAAAACAAGGGCAAAAGAGTTTGGAAAAGTAGATACGATGGAGACGTATCAACTCCCCCAAGCTTAAAGCCTTGCTTGTCCTCAAGCAATTCAGTTGACAAACTGAAAGAGACAATATAAAAACTTTTACGAACTCTGTTTGATCTTGTTGTTGTAATTATGTCTAACTCATATTCAGATTTTCAGCAAGATCACAAGCTAACCACATAAGCAATAACATTTAGGTCTCGTGGTGTACTCATATCAATGGCATAATCAACTAGCAAGCAATAATGATAAGTTTCAAACGTCAACACTTCAATCAAAACAAACATGAAAACAATATGAACAGATGGTATCTCGCTAGCCCTTTCTGAGACCGCAAAATATAAATGCAGAGCACCTTCAAAAACCAAGGGCTGACTGAACATTGTAATTCATGGCAAAGAAGATCGAGTCACAGTCATACTCAATATCAATTAATAGCAAAGCATAAAAATGACGGAGGTGCTCTCTAACTCGTGCCTTTTATAAGAAGAGGATGACTCAACAAAAACGTAAATAGATAGGCCCTTCGCAGAGGGAATCATTGATTTGCAGAGGTGCCAGAGCTCAAGCTTTTAAAACAGAGATAAATATTTTTGGGTGGGATGCTTTCATTGTCAACGCGATGACCAAGAGTTTTCACCATCTTCCATGCTACAGAAATTATAGGCGGTTCCCAAACAGAAAAGTAAATTTTTGACTCCCCCACCACCGATCAATCACACTCCACGACTAACCGAATCCTCGGGTGCCGTCCATACCAACAACAATCCAGGGGGAGTTTTGTTTGCGATTATATTTTCGATTTGAGCATGGAACTAGGCATTCCGATTACCGGCCCCTTTCTCGTGAGTGATAGTGAATAAACACATATCGAGGATTACACGCCTAGCATGGAAGATACTGACCGCCCCTTGTCACCACATGAGCGGTTCGGGCAAACAAAACAGATTATTTCTTGAAGATTTAGAGAGTGGCACATGCAAATTTACTTGGAACGGTAGGTAGATACCGCATATAGGTAGGTATGGTGGATGCATATGGAACAACTTTGGGTTTATAGAAGTGGATGCACACACAGTATTCCCGCTTAGTACAAGTGAAGGCTAGCAAAAGACTGGGAGGCGACCAACTAGAGAGCGACAACAATCATCAATATGCATTGAAATTAACCAACGTCGAGTGCAAGCACGAGTAGGATATAAATCACCATAAGCATGAATATCATAGAGGCTATGTTGATTTTGTTACAACTAAATACGCGAACATGTGCCAAGTCAAGCCACTTGAATCATTCAAAGGGAGATACCATCCTATCATACTACATCATAATCATCTTGAAATTCATGTTGACATCTAAGACAAACCATTATAAGCTCCTAGATAATTAAGCATGGCATCAGAAACTATGATCTCTAAGTTGTCATTGCAAACATGTTTCTCTCATAAAAATGCTGAATTAGGAACGATGAGCTAGTCATATTTACAAAAATAAAATAGGTCGAGTTAATACCAGCTTTTACAGGCTCGGTCACTTCATCATATCTCGTCATTATTGCCTTTCACTTGCACGACCGAATGATGTCAATAATAATGAGAGTGTTCGTGCATTGGACTAAGTTGGGATCTGTAAGCAAGACAAAGTAATATGGCTCTTTGACGGATAAACAATAATGCATATGATAGCCACTAAACATTTTAATCATGGTCTTCTACCTTGACCCAAAGAAAAATAAAACTATTTACATGGGAAAGCTCCCAACGGGCAAAAGAGGAACAAGAAATCTTTTGGGGTTTTCTTTTTAAATACCACTAAACAAGCTGGAAAGTAAATTTACAACTAATTTTTTTCTCAAATTTAAACAAACACACAAGAAGAAACCGAGAAAAATAAATAAACTAGCATGGATGATACAATGGCAAGGTGTGAACACCGACTATCAAAGTGAAAGTGTGAGCATGAATATAAAGTCGGTGAGAAACACGTACTCCCCCAAGCTTAGGCTTTTGGCCTAAGTTGGTCTACTCCCACGGCTGGTCCGATCGATAAAAATCATAATGGGGGCTGTACGGGAACGCAGCAGCTACCGCCTGAATAGCTGGCTCACGGAGGTGAGCAGCCTTCGCCTCCCTCTCATACTCCTCCGCCTCTCCTCTAGTTATGTAATATCTCCGTTTTACGTGAAAGTCAAAGAAGGCAAGAGCAGGAAGGGTAATATGAAAAACACGTTGTCGGTTAAATATTAACTGGTATAGGAGGGATTCATTATCCCTCTCAAGGAACTGATAACGTATCATAGCGGCGTGATCAAGGAAAGCTGTATGGAGCGGGGGATCTCCTCGCGGATGGGTATTCCAAGAAAATTTGCTATGCGAGTGGCATAGATCCCACCGAAGAAATCCCCTTCATTAGCATAATTATTTAGCCTCCTCGCAATTATAGCTCCCATGTTGAAACTTCTATCACCCGTTACTGCGCTCTTAAGAATACTAAGGTCACGTGCGCAGAGGTGACAATGCTCAATCTTGCCGTTAATGCATCTACCTATGAAGAGGGCAAAATACTGTAAGGCAGGAAAATGAATGCTCCCCATGGTAGCCTGCGTAATATCTCTAGTTTCTCCAACAGTTATACTAGAGATAAAATCTCTAACCGAAGACTTAGGAGGATCATTGAGACTACCCCAATCAGGTATCTTGCAAATTCTATTGAAATCCTCTAAATCCATGGTATACGATTTGTCATAAAGATCAAACAGTATGGATGTGTCACGGCCAACTGAAAATTTGAATCTATGAACAAAAGATGCAGTGAGAGTAGTATACTGTTCCATTTATTGGAGATGAATTCTTTGAGCGCGGCGTTGTGAACAAATGTATCAAACTCGTCCTTGAAACCTGCATCAATCATGAATTCATCGGAAGGCCATTCACATGGTTGTACATGTGCGTTCCTCGGCTGAAAAGGATCGGCTCCCGAATCGCGAGACGGGGACCCCTTTTGCTTGAAGAACCACCATGATAGTTTTTCCTGAACATCTTCTTTTTCTGAAATTTTTAGTGACTCAAAAGAAAAGTTAACAAGGCTCAACAAAACTCATAGCAACTACTCCTACAAGTGCCTAGAGGCCATATCATGCATCAAAACTACCTGGGACCAACTAATATTAACATGCAAAGCTCAAGAACAGGGTCACCAAGATAGCAAAAATACGCAACGAATAAAGCACTACAACAAAAACTAATTGGACTAATGGAGGAGTCACATACCAAGGAACAATTCCCGAAAATAGTTTGGTGAATGGGGCTTTGCACAAGGAGATCGAAAAATGCAGCAAGAAGAGTAAGAACACGGGTTTGAGTTGTGGAATGATTTTTTCTGGAGGTAGGAGAAGGAGATGGGAGCTGGAATAAGTGGAGGGGGGCCACATGGGACCCACAAGCCTGCCAGGCGCGGCCAGGGGGGTTGCCCGCGCGTCTTGGGCTGGTGGCCCACTGGTGCATCCCCCTGACTAGCTCTCCATCTCAGAAATTTTCTAATATTCCAGAAAAATCATACTTGAATTTCAGGGCATTTGGAGAACTTTTATTTTCCGGTCACTTTTCTAAGGGACGGAAAATGCAGAAAACAGGAAATATAAAGCTAAATTTATCATTCTTCTTCTAAACAACAGAAAGTAAAAGTTGGGAGCAGAAGGTTGTGACTCCTAGATTCATCCATCTCATGGTCATCAAAAGAAATCCGTCAATGAGGTCGATCAAGTCTCCTTGACAAACTTTTTTCGAATCACATAAAACCGGAGAATTTTCCAATAATCACTAGGTTACCTCAATGGGGATGTGCATATCCCCAACAAGTAAATCATACTTCATCTTGACAGTAGGTATAGGGTATTCAAAGCTTCCAATAAGAATTGATGAAGATTTATCAATAGCTTTGATACAATGAACTCGATATTGTTTCTCGGAAAGTGCACCGTATGCTCATTACATTAACATGGAAAGTGACATTGCCTTTGTTGCAATCAATAACAGCCCCTGTAGTGTTTAAAAAGGGTCTTCCAAGGATGACCGCCATGGCATCATCCTCAGGAATATCCAGAATAACAAAGTCCGTTAAGATAGTAACGTTAGCAACCATAAGAGGCACATCCTCGCAAATGCCGATAGGAAAAGGAGTTGATTTGTCGGCCATTTGCAAAGACATTTCAGTAGGCGTCAACTTATCCAATTCAAGTCTACGATATAAAGAGAGAGGCATAACACTAAAACCGGCTCCAAGATCGCATAAAACAGTTCTAATATAATTTCCTTTAATGGAGCAAGGTATAGTGGGCACTCCGGGATCACCTAGTTTCTTAGGAGTTCCACCCTTGAAGGTGTAATTAGTGAGCATGGTGGAAATCTCAACCTCAGGTATCTTCCTTTTATTAGTCACAATATCTTTCATGTACTTAGCATAAGGAGACATTTTGAGCATATCTCTCAAACGCATTTGCAAAAAGACAGGTCTAATCATTTCAACAAAGCGCTCAAAATCCTCATCATCCTTTTTCTTGGATGGTTTAGGAGGAAAGGGCATGGGTTTCTGAACCCACGGTACTCTTTCTTTACCATGCTTCTTAGCAATAAAGTCGTTCTTATCATATCTCCCGTTCTTAGGTTGTGGGTTATCAAGATCAACAACAGGTTCAATCTCCACATCCTTATCATTACTAGGTTGAGCATCAACATGAACACCACTATCAATATCATCACTAGGCTCATGTTCATCACCAGATTGTGTTTCGGCATCAGAAACAGAGACATCATTTGGATTCTCGGGTGTAATAGGAACAGGTTTGCTAGCATGCAAGCTCCTATCATCTTTCTTTTTCTTCCTAATACCAGGATGACTAGGTGCATCAGTGTTAACTCCTTGAGAATCTCGTTCAATTCTCTTAGGATGACCCTGAGGATACAAAGGTTCCTGAGTCATTCTACCACCTCAAGTGACAACTCTAACAGATTTGTCATTCAACTCATTGAGCAAGTCATTTTGAGCCTTAAGTACTTGTTTTACTTGAGTAGTGACCATAGAGGTATGTTTACTCAAAAGCTTAAGATCATTGACATTTCTATCCACACAAGTACTTATATGATCAATCATACGAGCATTTTGTCTCAATTGTCTGCTAACATAATCATTGAAACTTTGTTGTTTGGCAACAAAGTTATCAAATTCATCTAAGAATAAGCTAGCAGGTTTATCATAAGGAATATCACTCTCATTGAATCTACGAAGATAATTTACCTCTACTACCTGTGTCGGGTTATCAAGACCATGTATTTCTTCGATAGGTGGTAGATTCTTAACATCTTTAGATTTAATACCTTTCTCTTGCATAGATTTCTTGGCTTCTTGGATGTCTTCAGGACTGAGGAATAGAATACCTCTTTTCTTCGGAGTTGGCTTCGGAGGTGGTTCGGGAATAGTCCAAGCATTATCATTGCTCAAGATATTATTCAATAGAATTTCAACTTGTTCCATAGTTCGTTCCCTGAAAACACAACCAGCACAACTATCTAGGTGGTCCCTAGAAGCATCGGTTAGTCCATTATAAAAGATATCTAGTATTTCATTTTTCTCAAGAGGGTGATGAGGGAAAGCATTAACTAGCTGGACAAGCCTCCCCCAAGCTTGTGGGAGACTCTCTTCTTCAACTTGCGCAAAGTTATATATATCCTGCAAGGCAACTTGTTTCTTATGGGCAGGAAAATATTTCGCAGAAAAGTAGTAAATCATATCCTCGGGACTAAGCACACAACCAGGAGCAAGAGATGTGAACCAAGTCTTAGCATCACCCTTTAGTGAGAAAGGAAACAACTTAAGGATATAGTAATGGCGAATCTTTTCCTCATTCGTGAATAGGGTGGCTATATCATGTTGTTTAGTAAGATGTGCTACAGCCGTTTCAGACTCATAACCATGAAAAGGATCAGATTCAACGAAAGTGATTAACTCAGGATCGACAGAGAATTCGTAATCCTTATCAGTAACAAAGATAGGCGAAGTAGCAAACTTAGGATCGTATTTCATTCTAGCATTCAGAAATTTTTCTTTCCACTTGCGCAATAAATTCTCAAGATCATAGCTATCCTTACAAGCAAGAAAGTCTTCAGCTACCTCTCCCTCCATAACATAACCCTTAGGTATATCAGGCAATTCATATCTAGGAGAGCTAGGTCTAACAGGTGTAACAACAGGTTCTACTTCAATAATTTCATCAGTTTCAGAAGTATAATCACATTCACTAGTAACTCTAGCAATTTTTGCATCAAGGAATGCACCCAGTGGCAAATCATTATCAAGCAGAGCATCATTATAAGCATCATGGATAGCAGAAGTAGCGTCATCAAGCACACACGACAAATCAAAATTACCAATAGGTGGTGGTGTCGCAAATTTACTCATAACTGAAGGTGAATCAAGTGCAGAGCTAGATGGCAGTTCCTTACCTGTCCTCGTAGTTGAGGGCAAGACTCTAGTTTTTGGATATCTCGGATTCCTCATAGTGATCAACAGACGTAAATCCCAAGTGACTCAGAGAATAGAGCTATGCCTCCCTGGCAACGACGCCAGAAAAAGGTCTTGATAACCCACAAGTATAGGGGATCACAATAGTTTTCGAGGGTAGAGTATTCAACCCAAATTTGTTGATTCGACACAAGAGGAAGCCAAAGAATATTCTCGAGTATTAGCAGTTGAGTTGTCAATTCAACCACACCTGAAAGACTTAGTATCTGCAGCAAAGTTCCAGTAGCAAAGTAGTGTGATAGTAACGATAGCAGCAGTAACAGTAGCAGCAGTGACAACAGTAGCTGTAAAGTAACTTAGCAAGGACCAGTAGGAAAAGACTAGTAGGCATTGGATCGGTGATGGATAATTATGTCAGATGGCAATCATCATGTAACAGTTATAACATAGGGTGATATGTAATTAGCTCCAGTTCGTCAATGTAATGTAGGCATGTATTCCGTATTTAGTCCTACGTGCTTATGGAAAAGAACTTGCATGACATCTATTGTCCATCCCTCCCGTGGCAGCGAGGTCCTAATGGAAACTAAGGGATATTAAGGTCTCCTTTTAAAAGAGAACCGGAACAAAGAATTAGCAAATAGTGAATACTTGAACTCCTCATACTATGGTCATCTCCGGGAGTGGTTCCGGCTATTGTCACTCCAGGGTTGCCGGGTCATAACACATAGTAGGTGACTACAACTTGTAAGATAAGATCAAGAACACACATATATTGATGAAAACATAATAGGTTCAGATCTGAAATCATGGCAGCCGGGCCGTAGTGACAAGCATTAAGCATAACAAAGTAGTAGCAACATCAATCTTAGAACATAGTGGATACTAGGGATCAAAACCCATCAAAACTAACTCGATTTATAGGATAGATGTCATCCAACCCATCACCGTCCAGCAAGCCTACGAACGATGAAGAGCATCATGGAATTGGCGATGAAGGATGGTTGGTGATGACAACGACGTCGATTTCCCCTCTCCGGGGCCCAAAACGGACTCCATATGTGCCCTCCAGAGGAAGAACAAGTGGTGGCGGCAGCTCTGTATCGTGAAACACGATGAACTCTTCTCTCTTAATTTTTTCTGGCGAGAGAGAATATATAGAGCTGGAGTTGGAGGCTGTGGAGCCATGAGGGCCTCACAAGCCTGCCAGGCGCGGCCAGGGAGGGCCCGCGCCTCCTGGGCTTGTGGGCTCCTGGCTCCGCGTCTCCAGGTAATTCTTGCACCGGTATTTTTTATATATTCCACAAAAATTCCTCGTAAATTTCCAAGTTATTCCGAGAACTTTTATTTCTGCGCAAAAATAACACCATGGCAATTCTGTTGAAAGCAACTTCAGTCCGGGTTAGTTCCATTCAAATCATGCAAATTAGAGTCCAAAACAAGGGCAAAAGAGTTTGGAAAAGTAGATACGATGGAGATGTATCAGTGACCTTTGTTGCGTACTTTCTGGAAGGTCCCGCAATCTGTGGTGGGAGAATTTTGAAGCTATGTGTCCTGACGGACCAGCAACCACATGGCAGATTTCAGTGCAGCCTTCCGTCTGCACCACATTCCAGAGGGTGTGATGGACCATAAGAGAGAGAAATTTTGTGCCTTCACCCACAGAAAGTTGATCGTGGATGCTTATTGCCGCGAGTTTGGTAATCTCACTCACTACGCAAGTGAAGAGGTGTCAACTGATGCTAAGAAGCAAGCAAGATTCCGCAAGGGTCTGAGCCCCAAACTTCGTCGTGACGTGCGCCTTCATGAATGTACAAGTTTTCAAGCTCTTTTCAACAAAGCGATCAGTGCCGAGACTGGTCATACCGACTATGAAGCCACAAAGAATCCCTCTCGTGATTCGGTCTCCTCATCTAGTTCCGCGTTTCCAAAATGCAAGTTGTGGGTCCCGAATAGCTCCCTGCCGCCAAGATATACTCCGAGACCATCCTATGTGGCGCCTCAGGCGAACCAGACCAATCCTCCAGCAAAGACCTATGGTGGTCCAGCTAGCAAGGCTGCACCATGTGCCAATCAGGTGATCTGTTACAAGTGTGGAGAACTAGGGCACTATTCATGAGAGTGTCCTCAGAATATAGGTGCCAAGCAACCAGGAAAGTCCGTTGGGCAAGGCAAGTCGGGCAAAGCGTATTATCTGAAGCCAAATCCTGCGCGTGGTCGCGTGAATTATGCCTCAGCAGCAGAAGCTGCAAAGGATCCCGACGTCATTTTGGTTACACTCCTTATCATTCATCACCCAGCGTCTGTTCTTTTTGGCACTAGGTCATCTCATTCCTTCATTTCCGAAAGTTATGCACAACTGCATAACATGTCCTTTTGTGATATGCCAATTCCATTAGTTGTCCAAACCCCTGGTAGTAAGTGGCAAACTTCTAGGATAAGTTATGTCAATGAAATCCTAGTAGACAGGCTAGTTTTTCTAGCATCATTGATAGCCCTGAAATCCTCATATATCAATATCATCTTGGGTATGGACTGGATGTCAGCTCATTATGCAAAGATTGATACCCATTCTAGGAATGTTCAGCTTACCCATCCCTCGGGTGAGATAGTTAATGTCTCTACTCGAGTTTCCAAATGTCAACTCTATTCCCTCAATGCCAATGCTCTTCCAGAGCTTGAAGACATTCCGGTAGTCCGTGACTTCCCGGATGTTTTTCCAAAAGAACTGCCCGGAATTCCACCTGACAGGGATGTAGAGTTTGTGATAGATCTTGTTGCAGGAACTGTCACAATAGCCAGAAAACCTTATAAGATGGCACCCTTGGAGCTAGCCGAACTTAAGAAACAAATAGATGAGGCCTTGAATAAAGGTTTCATTCGTCCTAGCTCTTCCTCTTGGGCTTGTCCCGTCCTCTTCGTGAAGAAGAAGGATGGAACGGATAGGATGGTTGTAGATTATCGACCAGTTAACCTGGTCACCATAAAGAACAAGTATCCGCTCCCCAGGATCAACAATCTATATGATCAGCTCGCTGGATCCTCAGTCTTCTCCAAAATGGATTTGAGGTTGGGTTACCATCAAATCAAGATCAAGAACGGGGCCATTCCAAAGACGGCCTTTGTTACTCGTTATGGCCAATACGAGTACACCGTCATGTCCTTCGGTTTAACCAATGCCCCAGCCACCTTCTCTCGCTTGATGAATTCAATCTTCATGGAGTATTTGGATAAATTCGTCGTGGTATACCTCGATGATATTCTGATCTACTCGAAGAACGAACAAGAACATGCCGAGCATCTAAGGATGGTATTGATGAAACTTCGAGAGCATCGCCTTTATGCCAAGTTTTCAAAATGTGAATTCTGGTTACCAGAAGTGACCTATCTACGCCACGTAATCTCTGGTAAGGGTTTTGCTGTCAATCCAGAGAGAGTTCAAGCCGTCCTTGATTGGACTCAACCTGAATCAGTAAAGCAAGTTAGGAGTTTTCTTAGTCTAGCGAGCTATTGTCGCCACTTTATGGAGAACTTCTCCAAGGTTGCAAAGCCTCTAACTGAACTCCTCAGGAAAGATAAAACGTTCGAGTGGACACCACAGTGTGAGCATAGCTTTCAGGAACTGAAAAGACGCCTGACTTCCGCACCTGTGTTGCTACCACCAGATTTCTCTAAGGACTTTGTTATCTATTGCGATGCCTCGCGACAAGGATTAGGTTGCATTCTCATGCATGATCGTCATGTGATTGCATACACATCTCGATAGTTGCGTCCACATGAGGACAATTATCCCACACATGATCTTGAGCTTGCAGCTATAGTCCATGCACATAAAACCTCGCGACATTACCTTCTTGGTAATCATTGCGAAATATCCACTCATCACCAAAGTCTGAAATATATCTTCACCCAGCCGGATTTGAATCTCAGGCAAAGACGGTGGGTTGAGTTGATCCCAGATTACGACTTAGGGATAACTTACACCCCGGGGAAGGCCAATGTTATGGCTGATGCACTAAGTCGTAAGTCTTATTGTAACAATCTGATATTACAACGTGGACAACCACATCTCTATGAGGAATTTCGGAAGTTAAATCTTCACATTGTTCCTCAAGGATTCCTTTCTAACCTGGTGGTGAAACCTACTCTTGGGGATCAAATCATAGTTGTGCAGACATATGATAAGGGTATATCCCGGATCAAGGAGAATATTGCTAGCGGAAACGCTAGGGATTTCTCTATTAATGAGCAAGGTGTCGTTTTCTTTCAAAACCGTTTAGTGGTTCCTAAGAGCAAACGTCTATGGCAGTTGATCCTTAAGGAGGCTCATGATTCTCCTCTCACCATTCATCCTGGTAGTACTAACATGTATCAGGACCTACGACAGAGGTTTTGGTCGACTAGGATGAAGAGAGAAATTGCTGAGTTTGTTGCTAACTGCGATGTTTGTCGTCAAGTTAAGGCAGAACATCAAAGGCCTGCTGGCACCCTTCAACCCTTAGCTATTCCTGAATGGAAATGGGATAAAGTTAGTATGGATTTCATCACTGTATTTCCCAAGACCAAGAAAGGAAATAATGCTATCTTTGTGGTCATTGACCGTCTTTCCAAAGTAGCTCATTTTCTTCCAGTTCGTGAGAGTATAACAACTAGCCGGCTAGAAGAGTTATATATCTCTCGAATATTGTCTCTTCATGGTGTTCCTCTGGAGATTAACTCAGATCGTGGGAGTATTTTCACTTCTCGTTTCTGGGAAAGTTTTCAGAATGCCATTGGGACTCAGATATCTTTTAGCACTGCTTTCCATCCTCAGTCAAGTGGTCAAGTAGAAAGAGTGAATCAGATCCTAGAGGATATGCTCCGAGCTTGTGTTATATCGTTCGGTATGAATTGGGAGAAGTGCCTTCCATTCGCCAAATTTGCTTATAACAATAGTTATCAATCAAGCTTGGGCAAATCCCCTTTTGAAGTTCTCTATGGACGAAGATGTCGAAAACCTCTTAATTGGTCAGAAACCGGAGAGAGGCAACTCTTTGGTCCGGATATGATCCAAGAAGCAGAAGAGAAAGTTCGCATTATTCGTGAAAAGTTGAAAACAGCCCGGTCTCGTCAAAAGAGCTATTATGATGTTCATCATAAGGTTGTGACCTTTGAAGTTGACAAGAAGGCTTACCTTCGGGTTACACCTTTGAAGGGTACCCATCGCTTCGGTATCAAGGGAAAGTTGGCTCCTCGTTACATTGGTCCTTTTTGCATTCTTGCCAAACGAGGATAAGTTGCCTACCAGTTGGAACTTCCTCTGCATCTTTCCAAGGTTCATGATGTTTTCCACGTCTCGCAACTCAGGCGTTGCTTTTCGGATCCTATCCGAGAAGTGGTGCACGAAACGCTTGATCTCCAAGGTAACCTTTCATACCGAGAATACCCTATTCGTATTCTTGATCAAGCTGACCGTGTCACTCGACGTCGAAACCTCAAGTTTCTTAAAGTTCAATGGTCAAATCATTCTAAAAAAGAGGCAAAATTGGAAAGAGAGGACCGTCTTCGAATTGAGTATCCCGCGCTATTCCCGACGACTTCCAAATCTCGGGGCGAGATTCTTTTGAGTGGGGGTGAGTTGTCACATACCTAGCTACCCTTTGATGATTAGCAAGATTGTGCTCATATTTTCATTCTTGCATTAAAAATGAAAATGGAAATCAAAGAGAAAAACCCTAGAAACTTATATTCAAAACAATTCAATGTTGTGACGAATGAATGAACCCAAAATGGCCTTCATAAAAGTCCATCATTTTTTATAAATATTGGAAACAAAAATTCAGGGGTGGATTTATTTTTAAAACTAATTTTGGCATTTTATTTAAAATACAAAAGCCACTGAAATCAACTATATATTTGATTTCAAATATTTCAGAGTTTCATAAAATGTTGAATCTTTTATATGGGGTTGGATATATTCCAAATAACACCCCAGCATTATTTATACTATTTTCGAAATAGTTTGGAGCCAAAAATAAAATGAAACAAATGTCAGAAATTTTAAAACAGAAAATAGAAATGAAAAACAAGATGACAAAGCTTACGTGATGCTCACGCCCAACCCAGCTTCCCCCCTCACTGTCGTCTTCCTCGCGCTAGCAGGAAGCAGGAGGTGGCCGCCGCTCCCTCGTGCGCGGCCACGCACTGCGTGCCTGCCTGGACCCTTCGTCGTGCTAGCCACAGAGGGATAAGCCTCCACGACCCATTCCAGCTCTCTCCCTCTCCCCATTCGCCCCCTGTGCTTATCCCTCTCTGTCCGCCATGGCCGATGCTTGAGCTCGCCGTCGACAATCCGCTCCAGCCTCCCTTTCTCTCCTCCGAGTTGCGTGGCAGAACCGGAGTGACCTTCTGAAGCACCCAAGCAAGCCGTACGACGCCGAGAGCCCCCAAGACGTCAGATCACCGTCGTCTTCTTCCTCGGGTCGCCGTTGATCGTCGTCGTCGTTCTCCCTCTCCAAGACGTCCCTGAGCACGCTTTTGACGCCTCTGCAATCTCCATGAGCCCAGGGTGTTTTCCCCCTCGTTTTCCCCCTCAATCCCGTGCCCTAGCGCCTCATTCCACCGGAGCCCGACGAGATCCGCCCTAGTCGCCGGTGATGCTCTCATGATTGGTTGCTCGATTTGAGGCTACCATCAGCTCTAGCTCGACATGTAGATGTCGTAGGAGCCAAGCCCCGTCCTTTTTGCCCACTAGATCGATGACCTCGACATCGCCCGACCTCCGGCAGCCGCCGAGCTCGTCGACGGCATTAGCTCTGGCCACTTCAGCCCATGAGACTAGAAAAAATGGATGTGCCATCGAGTGGCCGTTCCACTGGTTCCCTCCGTCGTCCTTTTGGTCGCCGGAGGAGCAACCATGAAGCCCTCCGTTGTCTCTCGAGCCACCGGAGGCTCGCCGCCGGTGGGTTTGACCCCCCTGGGTCTATGACAGGTGGGGCCAACCCCCTGTCTAATTAAGTTTAAACTAATCAAAATAATTAGTTAATTAAATCCCTAAACAGCCACAGACATGTGGGCCAGCCCCTGTTAAATAACTAATTAACTTAAAGTTTAACAAAAATATGGCCAGAGTCACTGATCAGTGGGTCCCACTGGTCAGGTTTGACTTTCAACGGCCAATTGGACCTGCTGATGTCATGCTGATGCAGTAATACTAATTCTGATTTATATTAATTCCAGAATAAGTGCAAAACTTTGGAAATTCATAGAAAATTGATTGTAACTCCAAATTTGACAAATAATATATGCGAATTGATTAGAAAGATTCAATGAACACAATGGTGCTACTTTCATGCACGACAAACAAAGTTATGAAACAACATCAGGTCAAATCAATTAATTGAATATGATAGATATATTATTTCAACTAATATTTGAATTTGAATTCAAATTAGCATCAGCCTAAAAGTTTGATAGCCACACTAGCTCCTGCTACATTTCATTTCATGCCATGATCATGCATCATATTGTTGCATATGAATGTTATTGATTGTCGTTATTATTTCGGTAGGCTGTGCCCTTCCGGATACGTCTGATTATCCAACTCACGGATTTAATCCCTCTGCTGAGCAACAAGGCAAGCACCCTTTTGATATCCCGATATAATCCCATGTTCTTACTCCTGCTCCCACTTATTGCATTAGGACAAAATATTTCAAATGCTTTGCTTGGGTAGCTGAACCTATTCCTTTGCATGACCTGTCATTGTCACAGTAAATAGCCAAACCTTGCAACCTAGCATACCTGGTAGTTGCTTGAGCTGTGATGTGTTTTATCCTACTATGCTTGCTATTCCTAGAGTAGTGTCAGGTCTGTTTCATCCGGGTGATGAACAGGAATGGATGAATGTGTTCTAGTGACAAAGAATAAGTGTGGAACCTCATTTGGTAAAGGTACCGATGAAAGGCTATGTAGGAGTACATGGCGGGTTGTTTCATTGGAACCGTCCTTAGGAACTGAGTTCCGTGTATGTAATCCAAGACTAGATACTACCACATGTAGGGATACTTAATTGACCCTCTCGGCTTATTAATCGCCTAGTACTCGGTCCAGGAGTTGCAAGTAGTTTCTCCATCTTTCCGCAGGGCTATGATGTGATAGGTAGTGGCACCCAGATGGTGGACTTGGGAACCCTGCACACATCGTTTGGGGCCGTGGCGGAAACCTCGGTCGGACTTCTGTGCGGGTTACTCTCAAATAGGCGATTAACCTGGACTAGGTATTAGTGTGGTTAAAGGTCGTGCCCATCTCCCTTGGTGGGCTTCCGCTTGAAGGTTGCCGAGGTGAATGACGTGCACATGGCGATAAGTGGCGAGAGCGTGTGTGAAGAAGTACACCCCTGCAGGGTTATGATCTATTCGAATAGCCGCGTCCACGGATATGGACTACTTGGAGACGTATGTTGTTCATAGATAACTTTAATGGCTACTCACGAAAGTATCAAGATAAGCGTGAGTATCATGTATGGCATTTCTGTAGGGAGACGGAAAGGGGTCCATGATAGTGTATTGTTGTGGTGGTAGTGGACTCGTGTACGACTTATCAAAGTTACTAAAACTATTTAAAATTTTAGTTTAGCCTAGCCAAATGTCAAAGCTGGCTTGCTGCATGAAACACCACAACCCCCTATGTTGATACCTGTGCATGAGTAGATAGATCTGTTTTAAAGTCTTGCTGAGTACTCTTGTACTCATGTTTGCTTAATAATTGTTGCAGAGGATACCCACGAGCCAACAGGTGGGTTCTATCTAGACATCGATGATGACGAGTAGCTGGTGTCCCATCTATGACCTGGCCCTTTTAGAAGGGATCTGTAGATAGTCAGGCTTTATGCCTTTTCCCTTTCATCTGTATGTACTCAGATAGCTTTTATGCTTCCGTTGGTTTGTATAACTCTGCTTGTATGATTTCAATGTCGGGTCATGTGACCCCTGCCTATATGAACATATTATGCAAGACACTTCCGAGTCATCTAAATAAATGTTGTGTTGTTGTATGGTTATGTTGTGATGCCATTGGTGTATCTATGCATATCGAGTATGTCATGCGCACGTGTGATGCACTATGATATGTATGGGATTCGACACCTAGTCGTATGCCCTTAGTAGCTCTCTATACAGAGAAATGCCCCTTTGTGCTTCCAACGAGCCTTGGTAGTTCGCTACTGCTCCGGACACATTGGTTGACCGACATGTATCCTTCTTAGTTGTTGTGTTTGTTCCTACGGGGAAATGTCACACGATGTAATGGAGTCTTTGTAGCTTGCTACGACTCGTCTACACTCGCTAATGACCGACACCTGCTTTGTTGGGTTATGTATGCCTGTCTCTGTACACTTGAGCCACTTGAGCTTATGACTAGTTATGTC
This sequence comes from Hordeum vulgare subsp. vulgare, assembly GCF_904849725.1. NCBI lineage: Eukaryota > Viridiplantae > Streptophyta > Magnoliopsida > Poales > Poaceae > Hordeum > Hordeum vulgare. The sequence continues at coordinate 211,832,565 of NC_058524.1, read as the reverse complement.
GACCCGGGTTCTTTGACATTGGAATGCTAGCAACACAAATGCATATGTGAGTCAAAAGGTGCAAAAGGTCCCGACTAAGGTAAGGTGACAGCCGCGGGGTTAACCTTACGTGAGACCGCAAAGGGATGCGTTGTGTTACAGGCTGGATTCCTATGGCTTAGGATCGGGGTCCCGACACACTAGTTCCATTAGAGAGCTTACCTTAGCTCATATGTGCATCCGTTACATGGCAATCCCTACTCCTCACATCATATCTATCATTTGGCTTTCTCTCGCCTATGGTTGTCCTCATTGATGTGAGACTTTCACACCTTTTTGTCTTCCTTCCCCATCATTGTTCTATTTGCCATCCTAAGTTCCAACATATCTTGCTTATGCTCATCCATTGCATGAGTGCTCAAATTCGAAAGGGAGAGGATAATTTTGACTTTTGCCTGACTTGTGGTCTGGGGATGAGTCAAAATATAAGGAGACCAAGTGTGAAATTTTAGTAGATTGAGTTCTCAATTAAAAATATATATTTTATGATCTCAGCCCATCTCCCACTTCTTGCACGCAAACACCATTTGGAGACATTCGAGTCACGGACAGCGAGAGCTCTTGCACCTTAATGTTCTTACTTTGCTAATTTCAATACTAGATATAGAATCTTGCTTGTTATTGTCTTGACTTGAATTGCATATCTTACTTGCTTAACTTTGAAGTTCTTATATGTGTGTTAGCATGTCACCACATGAATTATTGTGTTATCATTTATCTACTCGAGTACGAGCAGAAATTAAGCTTGGGGATGTTGATACGTCCCAAACATATCTATAATTTTTGCTTGTTCCATGATCTTTTGGGTGGCATTGTTATATGTTTTTCTACACTTTTATCTCATTTTACACATATTTGGACTAACCTACTAACTCAGTGCACCCAGTGCCAGTTCCTGTTTGCTGATGTCCTTTTTGCAGGGGCTTTTACCCAATTTTTCGGAGCCTGGAAAATCCCGAGAAAAATATATAAAAATCAGCGTACTAGAAGCTTCCAGATCACCGAAGATGGGCCAGAGGGGGCCATGGGCCGCCCAGGCGACTTGTGGGCGTGGCCTACCCCCTGGCCGCGCCAAGAGGCCTCCTGGTTGGGTCCCACCTCCTCTAGTGCCCTACTTTGGCCTATATTTACTCCTCTGTGAGAAAACCCTTCCATCACATCTAGAATCGCGAATTTCTCCACCTTTCCGCCGCCGGAGCGCTTCCGAGATCGGGAGCGTCAGGAGACCTCTTCCCGGTACCCTGCCGGAGGGAGGATTGACCTCCGGGGGTTTCTCCACCGCCATGGATGCTTCCCAGACCTGTCGTGAGTAGTCCTCCTTGGACCATGTGTCCATGACCAGTAGCTATGTGATGTCTCCTCTCCAATCTTGTGCTTCAATGTTAGTCCTTGTGAGCTGCCCTACATGATCAATGCATCTATGTAATTATCTTGCTATTGCTATGCTCGGTTTGTTGTGATCCGATGGATTATAAGATTATGTTCAGATTGTTATGATTTATATATTTGATTATCCTTTTATATTATGTTCCTTAGTGATTCATGCATGTTCTCCGTTGCTATTTCTTGCTTTGGCCGAGTAGTAGACTGTAACTCCAAAAGGGAGCGTTATGCATGATTGTGGGTTCATGCCCCTCGATGTATAGCTTGAGTGGCGGAAACATCAGACTAGGGGATGTGTTGTTGCCACCAGGGAGAAAATAACGGTGCTTGTGACCGTGGTTGGAAGGATTATTTACCTTACGCATAGTTCATTAATGTAGTTGTCCATTGCTTTGAGTTTACACTTTGAGTGGGGCTCCGAACTTCATATCGGTGAGATGTTCTGGATATATATCTCAAGGTCGATGATTAGTAAGTAGATGGGGATGAATGAACGGTCTACTTGTCTTGGCGTACTGCCCATTACTATTGAACCTCTAACTATCAAGTAGCATAATTAGCATTTTGGTGCGTTCATAATTCTGCCAATTGCCCAACTGTACTTTTTTACCCAAGCATAGTTGTTTATCGTCTTTTGGGAGAGAGACATCACTAGTGAACATCATGTGACTCTGGTCCATATCACCACCATTGTTTACACCTCCATCATTTACTACTTTCATTTACTTTTTTGTTGCAATCACTATTACTATTCCCGCTTGTGTTTTGATCCTTTGCAAACTACAAGGCCGGGGAGATTGACAACCTCTATGTACTCGTTGGGAGCAAAGTTATTTGTGTGTGTGCAAGTCCACGTCTTCTGCTAGCGCCAGGGTGGAAGACACCTACTTGTTGAGCCTAGGAGTCCTCTTGGTTCGAAAACCTCACAGTCTGTGTGTGAGGGAAAACGTGTTGCTGACTACATCTCAACCTTCCACTTGGGGTAACCAATGAGGTGCGAGAAGTATATACATCATCCCGTCATCAGGGACACCCTCAAACAATTGAACATGATTCTCAAAGAACTAATGTTGATGCACCTAGTCCATCCAAAATGAAAAATAAAAATAAAAATGATAGCACTTTGCATACTTCTAGTGAACCTGAGGTAGAAAAACCTTTCGAGGATAATAATGGTGTCTCTATTTCTGATGCTAAAACATAATTTGGTAATGAAAACTCACCTAGTGATAATGAAAATGACAATGATGATGTTCATGCACATGCCCAGCTAGATAATGATAAAGAACCCGACAATGATGTTGAAACAGAACCTGCTCTTGATCTTGATAACCCACCTTCTACGAATAAACATTCTGATAAGAGACTTTGCTGCTAGGAAACCCGAAAAAGAAAGAAAACCATGGTTTCAGAAACCTATGCCCTTTCCATCTAAACCATCTAAGAAAAAGGATGAGTAATAATTTTAAGGCTTTGCTGAAATACTTAGGCCAATCTTTTTGCGTCCTAGTTTGACTAATATTTTGAAAATGGCCCCTTATGCTAAATACATGAAAGATATTGTCACTACTAAAAGGAAAATACCTGAAGCTAAAATCTCCACCATGCTTGCTAATTATTCTTTTAAGGATGGAGTACCTAAGAAATTAGGAGATCCACGAATACCAACTATACCATGCCCTATCGAAAGAAACTATGTCAAAACTACCTTATGTGATATAGGGGCTCATGCCAGTGTTATGACCTCGTCTTTGTATAAAAGACTTTATTTAAATGAACTCACACCTAATAAAATATATTCGCAAATGGCTCACAAATCAACTTCCATACCTATTAGTATTTGTGAGGATGTGACCGGTGTGGTTGCAAATGTTAGTGTCTTAACAAACTTGGTTATACTTGACATGCCCGAGGACGACAACATGTTGATTATCCTTGGTAGACCCTTTTTTGAATACTTCAGGGGCTGATATTGATTGTAACAAAAGAAATGTCACTTTTCATATCAATGGTAATGAGCATATGGTGCACTTTTCAAAGATACAATTTCAAGTGAATGGTATTAACGTTATTGAAAAGACTCCGACAATTATTATTGGAAGTTTGCAACTTCCCTTTCCTACTGCCGAAAATAAATATGAAATACTTATTGCTGGGGATATGCATATCCCCATTGAGGTAACTTTGTTTTTTACGAAGATTCTTTATAGTCTTGCTAATCGAAAGTGGTTGTTAATAAGACTAGATCAACCTTATTAATTGATTACTTTCGAGAGGCATGTGGTCAATGAATTTAGTAAGCACAACCTTGTACCCCTACCTTTTGTTTTTTGTTATTTTTAGTTAAATGCAATAAAATGCCATACTTATCGTGTCTTTTGAATTATGTGTGCAATAAAAAAATAGCCCGAAAATAAAATTGCTTAGAATTTCATAATTTTAACATGATTTTGTTGAATATTTCAGAATTTCTCCTACTGAAAACACCACATGGGGGGTGCGCCAGGTTCCAGCTAGGCACCAGAGAGTGCCAGACCCACCTAGCGCATCCTGGTGGGCAGTGGGCCCCATGAGTATCCACTCACTCACTCCTTTAGCTCACTTTGCCACCTATCTTCAGAAAAATTCCATGTAGCTCTCTCTATATCATGTTCTTGCTCCCAAAGCTGAGGTTTATGATCTCTTTTCTCATAGATCCGTTTCTGAAACCGTTTTGGGGGATTATTACTTGGTATGTGACTCCTCCATTGCTCCAATTAGTTTTTTCTCTAGTGGTTTATATTTTAATTTATTAGCTGCTCTTGGTGCTACTGAAAATGAGCTTGCATGTTGGATTCTTTGAGTTCCAAGTAGTTTGAATGCTTGATATAGCCTCTAGACATTGTTACATCTCCAACATATCGATATTTTATGAAGTATTCATGCCATATTTGCCTATGTTTACAATACTTTTATATGGTTTTGATGCACTTTTATATGATTTATTTAGAACTAACCCGGGCTGATGCTGTTTTCATCACAATTACCACGGTGTTGTTTTTGTGCAGAAAATGGAAGTTCATGGAATCGCCCAAAACTTTTTAATAATTTTTTTCTAGAGGAAATAAGCAATATTGGAGCGAAGAACCATCAGAGGGAAGCCACGTGTGGGACACAAGCCAAGAGGGAGCGCCCCCTAGGCCGCGCCCCAATTGCTTGTGGGACCCACGTGGCTCCGTTTGGCGTGATTCCAACACTGAAAATTCCTACATATACCATAAACCCCATAAATAAAGAGAGAACTTCTACTCCACCACCGCAACTATCTGTATCGATGAATAACCCATCTGGATCCTTTCTAGTACCGTGTGAGAGAGGGGAAATCATATCTGGTGTCCATCTTCATCATCTCGATGGAGGCCATGACGAGGAGGGAGTAGTTCAACCTAGGGGTTGAGGGTATGTACCAGTAGCTATGTGTTCAATGTATCTCTCGTGTTCTTGAGATAACATGATCTTGATGTATCACGGGCTTTGTTAACATAGTTGGATCACATGGTTTACTTCCCTTGCCATCTTGTTGTGATCAGTTGAATCTTTACCATTGAGATCTCATTATGTTGGACTGAATATTGGATTAGAGAACACTTGATGTGTCTCTCGCATGCGGATACCCATAGTGACACCGTGGTATTCTATTGATTCACTTGATATATGTTATGGCATGAACTTGTTGCTTCCGATGACCTTCGAGATCTATGCATATGGGTTGATTGCACGTTTTCATACTACGTTCTCTGACAGAAATCTTGGGGTACTCCTTGAAGTTATTTTCGTTGGATTGAATATAATAGATCCAAAATTGTTTGATGCATGTTGCATAATTTACCCACGGATCGTTGAGGTGACATTGGAGTATCTAGGCGACAATAGAGTCGATTGATATGTATCATGGGTGTTATTCTAGTACGAACTCTAGGGTTGTTTGTGACACTTATAGGAATAACTCAAAAGTTTGATCAGAAAGAATAACTTTGAGTTAGTTCTACTACTTACACCAATTTCATCTTATTGTTCTTCGCTAGATAGGAACTTTGGATTGATTCTTTGTTGCATGTTGAGGGATGATCATATGATTATATTATGTTACCATTGTTGAGAGATTGCACTAGTAAAAGTATGAACCCAAGGACCTATTACCAAGTATTCATGACATGTTTTGCTTGCTGTTTTACACTTTCTACCTTGCTGTTTGTATATTTCCAGATTACAAAAACCTATATCTACTATCCATACTACACTTGCATCACCATCTCTTCGCCAAAGTAGTGCACCTATACAATTTGTCATTGTATTGGGTGTGTTGGGGATACAAGAGATTTTTTTATTTGATTGCAGGGTTGTTTGAGAGAGACTATATTCATACTACACCTCCCATGAATGGATAAACCTTAGATCATCCACTTGATGGGAAATTGCTACTGTCCTACAAAACTCTACGCTTGGAGGCCCAACATAGTCTACAAGAATAAAGTTGTGTAGTAGACATCAAGCTCCTTTCTGGCATAGTTGTCGGGGAAGTGAGTGTTTGAAGGTATATATTTAGACCTTGCAATTAAATCTTTTAGTTTCTTGTTTTTCACTAGTTTGGTTTATAAAAGAAAACTACAAAAAATGGAATTTAGGTTGCCTCATTTGCTTCTTCCCTATAACGTCTTTCGTGAAAGTGATGGTTCGGAAAATTGTGCTCAATTGCTAGAGGAAGAATTTATGAAAATGCTTAATGTGAAATGCTTGAATGATGAGCATGATAGAAATATTGTTGGCATGAATTCTCTGAATATCCATGATACTAATGATATGCAAAGCCACAAGCTTGGGATGCTAGGTTTGATGAAGATGTTATTTTTAGTCCCCCAAGTTTTGATGAGCAAATTTATCATGATGAAATCATGAATCCTATATAATATGATTATTGTGATGACATTTATTATATAAAGAATAAGTATAACCATGAAAGTTGTCATCATGATTTTAACTTTCTCATGGATTGTATCAATCAAGTATCTCGTGATAGTTATTTTGTTGAGTTTTCTCCCACTACTATGAATGATAAGAATTTTGCTTGTGTGTGTAGTAATAAAAATTATATGCATGTGAATCATGAAAAGAATGCTTTATGTGATAGTTATATTTTTTAATTCCTTCATGATGCTTGTTTAACATATTCTTCTAGGCGTTGCAACAATATCAAGTATCCTCTCTGTGTTCAAAGTCTTGAAGTTATGCTTGTTTTTCCATCCTATTAAAGATGATTATTTCTACAATAATTTTTTTGATTGAAAAATCCCTATGCATAGGGTTAGACTTAAATGTTCTTGTCATGTGATTCATGATGCCCTCTTGCATGCCCCAATTACTACTTTTTATACGAGCATCATTGAAATCATTATGCCTAGCTAAAATGCATTAAAGAAAAGCGCTTGTTGGGAGACAATCCAACACTTTTAATTTATGTTTTTGCGTGTTAAAATGATTAAGCTACTATGGTTATCATGCTTTATAGATTTTATTTCGATAAAGTACCAAGTAAAGCCTTTGGGATAGTGTGGATACTTGTTTGTTTGATTCTGTGCAAAAACAGAAACTTTTGCGTCCAGTATATGAATTATTTGATTTTACTAGAGAGTCAAAAAATTACTAAGTCTATACACAAAATTTCCGTGCAAAATATCTGCTTTTTCCTAATTTTTTGCAATTGTTAGAGTTAGGGAAGTACGATATCCATTGAGTTCCTCACAGAGTGTTCCATTTTTGACAAATTTTGTTTTGCATGCATAGTTTGCTTATTTTAATGTTTCCACAACTTATATTTGGTGATATAAATTATGGGAATGATAGAATATAGTAGGTATCGTGTGAGAAAAATTATGAATCTTTTCATGACAATATCTATGTGAATGATCTATCTTTGTTAAACTAACCCATCTCATGAAGTTCCGTTGAGTTTTGTGTGATTGAAGTTTTGAAGTTATTGGTGAGATACCGATATGAGGTGAATAATGAGCAGCAAGAAGCTAAGCTTAGGTATTACCAAGGCACCCCCAAGGTAATATCAAATGAAGACTCAAGTGTCTAATATTGGGTATGCCCCATAAGGCATCCCCTCTTTCATCTCCAACATTATAGGTATATCTTACTTGAAGCTATATTTTTATTCGTCACATTATATATGTTTTGCTTGGCGCATCATTTTATTTTGTTTCTATCTGTTATATATTATTTATAATCTTGTTTCCAATGAAAATTTCCAAGAATTGCCTTTAGAATGCTTGAATTGCATGTCTGATGTGTGATGTACAAAAACAAAAACTTTTGTTGTAGTATTTGAATTAACAAATTTTACTCGAACATGAAAAGCTTCTGAAATTTTTACACAATACTTTCATAATTTTTTATCAAGTCCTAAATGTTTAGAATTTTTGGACTTACAGAAGTACAGTGTTTAAATAGATTGCTACAATCTTTCTGTTTGGACAGATTGATGTCATAGTTTTGTTATCTACTAACCTAGAGTTTCCATGGCTTATATTGGTAGATACAAATTGTGGAAACGATAGTATACAATACCTAATGTTTGAAAATTATTATGCTACTTGTCTTGGAAGTACATGAAATGTTTATTTACTTTTATGTGTACTAACCTATCTCACGAGTTTGTTTCAAGTTTTGTGTGGACGATGTTTTTGAGAGTTAGGTGAAACGAGGATATGAGAGGATTGAACGAGATATAAAAGCTCAAGCTTGGGGATGCCCAAGTCATGCGAAGTAAATATTACAAGAAGTCTCAAGCATCTAATCTTGGGGATGCTACACATCCCACCTCTCTTCGTCAACAACCATGAGTTAGCCTATGTTGATCCTAAGTTCTTATTTGTCCACATGATATGTGTTATTCTTGGAGTGCATTTTTATTTAGTTTTATATTTCAATAAAATAATCATATTTGTAAATTTTTATTGAGAGAGTCCTCACATAGCTACTTAATTGTTTTACTACTCATTGATCTTAACTTATATCTTTTGAGAGTAGTTTGATTGTTTGCTCTTATCCTTCACTTATATCCTAAGAGTAAATTGCGGATGAATGAAATATCATAAATATGAAATTATGAATGTGCTTTATGTCTTGTAGTAGTTTCACATTTGGTTTAGAAAGTAAAATCTATTGAGTTTGACAATCACTGTATTGGTCATATGAGCAATTCATGTATGATTAGTATATTAAAGAGAACTTTAATATACAAATATATTATGTTAGACATCTTATATGATTGTGAATATGCATAAACTATTTTCAAACTTTATCAAATAGTTGAAGTAGGACAAGGAATAAAACATAATGGTTATGTTTGGGTATATTATCATAGAAGTTATGTTGTTATGGATCCTCCATCTTGTGGTGCTTGTTCAGAAACTTTTGCTAGCAAAAACTTCATACTAAGTAGAAATAGTACTTGTGCATCCAAATCCTTGAACCAAGTTTATTCCACGAGAGTACACCATTCCTACCTATATATATGGTATTTCACTTCCATTCCAAGTAAATTTTCATGTTCCACTCTAAACACTCAAGTAAACATCCGTTTTGTGTGCCCGTACCGCTCATAGACCGATGGGGCAGTCATTATCTTCCATGCAAAGTGTGTTATACTCAAGATGAGTGTTTATTCACTTGTCATTGAATTGGAGAGGCTTGTAAAAAGGATTCCCAGTTCTGCATAATAAAATAAATAAATAAACAAGAAACTCCCTAGAATGTGTTTGAATGGTGGAGGGGGAGTAAAATCCAATTTTGCTCGGGAACCACCAATAATGTTATTAGCATGGAAGATATAGAAAACTCTGTTGTGACGTTGACATTAAAGGCACACCACCCAAAATTACATATTCCTCTGTGTTTTAAAACAATGATCTCTCACACCTATGCAAATCCCTGCTTCCGTGTGCGAAGGGACAATCTATTTAATTTCACGCTACTTAGTTTTGATGTTTAGTTACCTTCTTATTCCAACCTTGGTCTATTAGTTGGCAAGCACCATGTGGTGGGGAAAGATCCAAACATATATATCCACTCAAATATATTTGATCATGATTCATTATTGTTGATAAATATATTTATGATAAATATGCTGGGAGGCGAAACATTAAGCCCCTATCTTTCTGATATCGATGGATGTTAATTGTTCTAAAAATATGGTTTGAGTATTAGAAATCATGGAAGACTATATGATAATTGAGCATGTGGATCTCTTACTTAGACTTGATGTTGCATTGAAATTGTTTGATGACTAAGAACATATGATGTTGAGTTTCAAGAGAATGTATTGTTTGAACCATGACATGTGAATTAATTGCTAATCAACCATGATGATTTTTATGAAAAAGTTGCTGGTTATGATGCTTAAAAAAGTTATTGGAATTATCACTGATCAATCTTATATACTATGGTAGCCTTCACACTTCATAAATTATTTATTTTTTCATTTACCTACTTGAGGACGAGTAGGAATTAAGCTTGGGGATGTTCATACGTCTCTCTAATGTATCGATAATTTACGAAGTATTCATGCCATGTTTGACTATGTTTACAATACTTTATATGGTTTTTATGCACTTTATATGATTCTTTTAGAACTAACCTGGAATGACATTGTTTTCAGCAGAATTACGATGGTGTTGTTTTTGTGCAGAAAATGGAAGTTCTCGGAATCCCCCAAAACTTTTTTATTCTTTTTTCTAGAGGAAATAATCAATATTGGAGCGAAGAAACACTGGAGGGGAGCCACCTGTGGGGAAGAAACCAACAGGGCCCCCTAGGCCGCACCCTAGTGGCTTGTGGGGCTCATGTGGCTCTGTTTTGCGTGATTCCAACGCTGAAAAAAATCTATATATACAAGAAATCCCAAAAATAAAGAGAGAACACCCACTCAGCTGTCGCAACTCTTCGTATTGACTAATTAATAACCCATCTCGAGCCTTTCCAGTACCCTACTGGCGAGGGTAAATCATCTCCGCTGGCCATCTTCATCATCCCGTCGGAGGCCATGATGAGGAGGGAGTAGTTCACCCTCGGGGCTGAGGGTATGTAGCAGTAGCTATGTGTTCAATCTTTCTCCCTCTCTCTCATGTTCTTGAGATGACACAGTCTTGATGTATCATGGCTTTGTTAATATAGTTGGATCATATGGTGTACTTCCCTTGCCATCTTGTTGTGATGAATTGAATCTTTACCATTGAGATCTCGTTATGTTGGATAGAATATTGGATTGGAGAACACTTGATGTATGTCTTGCATGCGGATACCCGTAGTGACATTGAGTATTCTATTGATTTACTCGATATATGTTATGGCATCAACTTGCGGATTCCGGTGACCTTGGGGATCAATGCATAGGGGTTGATTGCACGTTTTCATTCTACGTTCTCCAAAAGAAATCTTGAGGTGTTCCTTGAAGTTCTTTTTGTTGGATTGAATATGATAGATTTGAAGTTGTTTGATGCATGTCGCATAATGTACCCACGGATACTTGAGGTGACATTGGAGTATCTAGGTGACATTAGGGTTGATTGATATGTATCACGGGTGATATTCTAGTATGAACTCTAGGATTGTTTTTGACACTTATATGAATAGCTCAAAAGATTGATCAGAAAAAATAACTTTGAGGTAGTTCTACTACCTACACCAATTTCATCTTGTTGTTCCTTGCTAGATAGGAACTTTGCAGTGATTCTTTGCTACATGTTGAGGGATGATCATATGATTCTATTATGTTAGCATTGTTGAGAGATTGCACTAGTGAAAGTATGAACCCTAGGCCTTCTTACCAAGCATTTATACCATGTATTGCTTGTTGTTTTACACGTGCTACCTTGATGTTTTTATAGTTTCAGATTACAAAAACCTATATCTACTATCAATACTGCACTTGTATCACCATCTCTCCACCGAACTAGTGCACCTATACAATTTGTCATTGTATTGGGTGTGTTGGGGACACAAGAGATTTTTTGTATTTTATTGCATGATTGTTTGAGAGAGACCATCTTCGTCTACACCTCCCACGGATTGATAAATATTAGGTCATGCACTTGAGGGAAAATTACTACTTTCCTACAAAACTGTGTGCTTGGAGGTCCAACATTGTCTACAAGAATAAAGTTGTGTAATAGACATCATACATCCATATGAGTAGTTGCTATTAGTTATGTAGAGTTTTATTGATATTATTTTGTGTCTCCAAAATTTTCAGAAATTGTTCGCAAATGAAAATACACCTCTGCAGGAGGAGTTCTTTGAGGCGGAGGTCCTAGAAGGCATCATCGAGTGAAAGCTCGATACGACAAGCCTATGTTGAACAAACCGTAAGCTCGATGCGGGACACCGACACCAGATGATGCTTATGGCCGTGTGATGAGTTTATGATAAGTATTGGTATTAAAGAAGAATTTGATCAGTATGTCCACAACACTGAGCTCGCGCCCTTCATTGTAGATAAGTGCTCGTGATTCTAAGGTCTCATTTTGCCTCTATGATAGAAATTATTGTATCCCGTTAGGTGAATTCTATGATGCATGCAAAGTTACATATTGGGGTTCGTTAAATGAACAACCAAAATCTGATTATGAAATGTTCCTCAGCAGTCTCTGCGGTGGTGAGGATAGAGGGGTTGCACAAGCTAGAATAAAAAGAATACAATTTCCCTCCATCCGATACTTTGCACTCTTTAATGGCAAATGTTTTGTTGGTAAACAAGAATGTAGCACACTATGTGCTCCAGATTTGAGTTGTATACGTACTGCTTCAACATGCATTAAATGTTATAATTTTGGAGCAATTTTTGCAAGGAGGCTACAATGTAATGCTGATAGTGGCCATCTTTACGGAGGAATTTTTGCCTCCCGCCTAGCTGCAAGGCTAGGAGTCTCTCCCTTGCCAAATGAACAAGTTTGACCCAATAGATATTTGGACTTTGATGCAATGTAGCACCATAAGTTTGACCCAACAGATATACGGAGGAATATTTGGACTTGTATGGGGCCACAAGTTACAACTATAACTTGATGTTTAACAACAAACCTATCATACCTCTTATTTCGCCGGCACCTGCTCTCTTTGATTATCAGAGTAAAGGAAGACATTACATTTATGAAAGACAGTCACGTGACTACAACGTCGCAGCAGAGGCTGCCCGTTTGGCTGAGGAGGCTATTCCTAGAGCGTCCACGAGTTATCACTTCTACTATTACCGAAGCCACGGATGGTGATTTCCAACTCAAGACAAAATGATAAGCTTGGGGAGTACGTATATCCATTCACATTACATTCATGTTCACACATTTCATTCCAGTTGTCGGTGTTCATCCTCTTTCATTTGTGTTATCCATGTTATATTTATTTTCTTGCTTTCATTCTATGTGTTTGGAAGACTTTGAGAAAATACAAAAACTTTTTTCGCTTCTTTTCAGTTTTTCTTTCGAGTTTAATTAGTTGTAGTATTAAAGTAAAACCCAAAAGGATTTCTTGTTCTTCTTTTTCTTGTTGGGAGCTTACCTGTGTAAGTAGTTTTCTCGTTTTTGTTTTCCTTTGTTAATTTGTTTTCTTCAAGAAAAACTAAAAAATCGATAAATATTTCAGTGTTTTTCTCTGAAATTCCTTTCTTTTGTTAAGTCGTACTAAGGAGAAGACCAGAATGAAAATGTTGAGTGGCTCTCATATGAATTATTGTTTATTTAATAAAGAGGCCATACTACCTTGTCTTCTCCTTTGAATAAAATGTTTGCAGATTCTAGCTTAGTCCACGACACTCTTGTAGTATTATTATTGTCGTATCATTCAGTCGTGCAAGTGAAAGGCAATAATGACGTTATATGATGAAGTGACTAGGGTAAAGAAAGGCGGGTATGAACTCAACTTTTTTTGTTTTTGTAAATATGTTTAACTCAGCATCCATGATCCAACATATTATAATTGAACATGAGTATGATTAAAATTAGAGATTATAGTTTCCCATGCCATGCTTAAGTAGTTAGGAGTGGATAATGATTAATTTTAGATGTCAACATGCATTAAAATAGTTGTGATATAGTATGATGATATGGTATCCTCGTGTAAATGTTTCGAGTAGCTTGACTTGGCACATGTTCACGCATGTAGTTGATTCAAAACCAACATATCCTCCACGATATTTATGTTCATGGTGTTTATATCCTACTCATGCTAGTATTTAATGTTAATTATTCACAATGCATGCTTATGACCAATTTCGCTCTCTAGCTGGTCGATGTTGGAAATATGCCCTAGAGGCAATAATAAGTTGGTTATTACCATATTTCCTTGTTCGTGATAATCATTTATTATCCATGCTATAATTGTATTGATTGGAAACTCAAATACATGTGTGGATACATAGACAACAAAGTTTCCCTAGTAAGCCTCTACTAGACTAGCTAGTTGATCAAAGATGGTTAAGGTTTCCTAGGCATAGACATGAGTTGTCATTTGATAATGGGGTCACATCATTAGGATAATGATGTCTTGGACAAGACCCAAACTTTAAGCATATCATTTGATCACATGACTAGCTTTATTGTTATTTCCTTCTGCATGCCGATGTACCTGTTCCTATGACCATGAGATCATACAACTCGCTGACACCAGAGGAATGCCTTGTGTGCGTCAAACGTCACAACATAACTGGGTGGTTAGAAATATGCTCTAGAGTTATCTCCGAGGGTGTCTATTGAGTTGGAATGGGTCAATACTAGGATTCGTCACTCCATATGACAGAGAGGTATCTCGGGGCCTACTCGGTAATAGAACATCACAAGAAGCTTGTAAGCAATGTGACTAAGGACATTGTCATGGGATCTTGTATTACAAAACGAGTAAATAGACTTGCCGGTAACGAGATTGAACTAGGTATGGAGATACCGATGATCGAATCTCGGGCAAGTAACATACGGATGGACAAAGGGAACTGCATACGGGATTAGCTGACTTCTTGACATTGTGGTTCAACCGATATAGATCTTTGTAGAATATGTAGGAACCGATATGGGCATCCACGTCCCGCTATTGGTTATTGACCATAGATGTGTCTCGGTCATGTCTGCATAGTTCTTGAACCCACAGGGTTTGCACACTTAATGTTAGGTGATGATAGAGATATAGTTGACTTGTCGTGTTGGTGAACGAAGGTTATTCAGAGTCCTGGATGAGATCCCGTACATGACGAGCGGATTCAGAATGGTTAGGAGGTAAAGATTGATATATGGGAAGTTGGTATTCGAGTTTCGAAAGGTTACCGGTTTTCTGATGGAGGTTCCAGGGGTCCACCGGGAGGGTCCACCTGCCCCGGAGGGCCCCATGGGCTGTGAGAGGTGGCGCACGAGCCCCTGGTGGCCTGTCCGCCCTCCCACCTAAGGCCCATACGGCCAAAAAGGTGGGCTGGCCCAGATGTGGCAATTGCCCCACGTAACTTGGGGGCCAAGCCACCTGGTGGCCGCCACCCCACCTTAGGGGGAAACCTTAGGGCGCCACCCCTCATCCATCCCTCATATTATACTAGAGGAGAGGGAGGGCATCCACAATTGATGCAAACATGGCGGTGCCCTCCTCTCTCTCTCGTCATTCCTCTCTCCCGTTTCTATCGCGACACTTCTTGGCGAAGCCGTGCCGGGACAGCTCCACCACCACCGCCACCACGTCGTCGTGCTGTCGAAGAACCCAAGCTACTACTTCACCATTGCTCACTGGATCAAGAAGGTGAAGGCGTCATCGAGCCGTACGTGTGCTGAACACGGAGGTGTCATCCATTCGACACTTGATCGGGACGTTCACGATTGGATCGTGGGACGGATCGTGATTGGATGGCGAAGATGTTCGACTACATCAACCGCCTTTATTAAATGCTTCCACTTAGTGATCTACAAGGGTATGTGGATACACTCCCCTCTCATAGTTGTTGATCTCCATAGATTGATCTTGGTGAGCGTAGGATTTTTTTTGTTTCCATGCGACGTTCCCCAATAGTGGCATCATGTGCTAGGTCTATGCGTAGATAACATGCATGAGTAGAACACAAAGTGTTTGTGGGCGTTGATGTTTAGTTTGCTAATTTCCTTAGTCTTATATTTATTTGGCAGTATAGTGTGATGAAGAAGACCGGTCCAACCTTACTCGTCCATGGACGAGAGACCGGTTCCATCGACTGACATGCAACTTGTTGCATAAAGATGGGTGGTGGGTGTCTATCTTTCCCACTCTAGGTGAATTGGATTTGACAGAGGCAGTCCTTGTGGAAGGTTAAATAGCAACTTGAAATCACGTTTGTGGCTTTGTGTAGGTAAAAATGGTTCTTGCTAATTGCCCATAGCAGCCACATAAAACTTGCAAGAACAAAGTAGAGGACGTCTAACTTGTTTTTTCACGGCATGTTGTGATGTGATATATGTGATGTATGAGATGATCTTGTTTTTTATGATTATCACGAATTGCCCGTGGATGAGTATGACAACCGAGAGGATCCATAGGGTTACCTATTATTAATTTTTGTCCTTTTGCTTTACTTTATCGCTGTGAGTTAGCTGTAGAAGCGTAGTTGGCGCGACAACCCCAATGGTGACACGTTGATGGAGATCATGATAATGGAAATAATGGTGTCATGTCGGTGACCATGGAGATTATGACGGTGCTTTGGAGATGGAGATCAAAAGCACAAGATGATGATGGCCATATCATGTCACTTTTATGTTTTGAATGTGATGTTAATCCTTTTATGCATCTTATTTTTCTTAGGCCGGCAGTAGCATTATAATATGATTCCACACTAAAATTTCAAGATAAAATTGTGTTCTCCCCAAGTGTGCATCATTGCGAAGGTTCATCATTTTTAAGCACCACGTGATGAGACATGGCCTCGGAACATATGAGACCAAAATGTCAAACATGAGTCATATGGTAGATATGATCAACATGGAGATGTTTACCATTGAAACCACCTCATCCCACGTGATGATCACACTTGGGTTGGTGGATTTGGATCATGTTACACTCGAACAACTTCAGGAATGTTGATTTGAGTGGGAGATCTTAAGTAATATGATTAATTGAACTCATTATCTTGGACACAGTCTAAGTTGTCTTTGTAAAGTATGTTGTAGAACAATAGCTCGCGTTGTAGCTCCCGTGTATTTTTGATACGTTCCTAGAGAAAACTACGTTGAAAGATGATAGTAGCAAGTATGTGGACTGGGTTCGTAAACTCAGGATTGTCCTTCTTCCTGCATAGAAGGTTTATTTGCTTGATGCATCGCTTGGTATGCCACCCCTGAAGCGTCATATGTGGATGTTGTGAACATGTGACAAACACGTTTTTGATGACTACTTGATAATTCAGTGTGTCATGCTTTACAGGTTTGAATTGAGGCTCCAAAGACATTTTAAACGTCACGGAGCATATGAGATGTTCCATGAGTTAAAATAGGGATTTCTGGCTCGTGCCTATGTTCACAGGTAGGAGACCTCCGACAAGATTCTTTGCCTAAAAGTTTAAGGAGAATAGTTCAATCGGTGAGCATGTGCTCAGATTGTATGGGTGCTACAATCTCTTGAATCTAGTGGGAGTTGATCTTTTAGATAATATAGTGGTTGGCATAGTTTTCCAAGTCACTGCCACCAAGGTACTCGAGCTTCGTGATGAACTATAACATGCCAGGGATGGAGATGATGATCCCTGGTCTATTCGCAATGTTTTGCACCGTGAAGGTAGAAATCAAGAAGGAGCATCAAGTGTTGATGGTTAATAAAACCACCAGTTTCAAGAAGGGAAAGGGAAAGAAGGGAAACTTTTTGAATGGCAAGCCAATTTTCGCTCCAATGAAGAAACCCAAGGTTGAACCTAAACCCGAGACTGAGTGCTTTTGTTGTGAGGGGAATGGTCACTGAGAGCGGAACTACCCCAGATGCTTGGCATATAAGGAGGCATGCAATGTCAACAAAAGTATATTTGGTATAAATGTTATTGATGTGTGCCTTACTAATTTTCGTTGTAGCTCCTGAGTATTTGATACTGGTTTAGTTGCTAATATTAGTAACTCGAAACAGGAGTTGTGGAATAAACGGAGACTAGCTAAGGGCAAGGTGTCGATGTGTGTTGGAAGTGTTTGCAAGGTTGATGTGATCACCATCGCACGCTCCTTCTACCCTCAGCATTAATGGTAAACCTAAATAAATGTTATTTGGTGTCTGCATTGAGCTTGTACATTATATTTATTTTGTTTATTACAAGATGATTATTCACGTAAGTTAGAGAATAATGGGTTATTTTGTTTAGATGAATAATATCTTTTATGATCATGCACCCAATGTGAATGGTTTATTGAATCTCGATCGTAGTCATACACACGTTCATAGTATTGATGCCAAAATATGTAAAGTTAGTAATGATAGTAGAGCTTACTTGTGGCACTTCAGCTCAGGTCATATTGTTGTAAAACATATAAAGAAACTCCATGTTGATGGATATTTGCACTCACGCAATTTTGAATCACTTGAGACATGTGAACCATGCCTATTGGGCAAGATGACTAAGACCCGTTTTCAGTGAGATGGAGAGGGCAAGTGACTTATTGGAAATAATACATTTTTACGTATGCAGCCCAATGAGTACTGAAGCATGCAGTGTACATCATTATTTTCTTAGTTCATAGATGATTTGAGTAGATATGGATATATTTAATTGATGAATCACAAGTATGAAATGTTGAAAAGTTCAAGCAATTTCAGAGTAAAGTTGAAGATCATCGTGACAAGAGGATAAAATGTCTACAATGTGATCGTGGAGGTGAATATCTGAGTTACGAGTTCGGTATAAATTTAAAATAATGTGAAATTGTTTCACAGCTTATGCCACGTGGTACACCATAGTATATATGATGGTGTCTCTATACGTCGTAGTCGTGCCCTATTCGATATGGTGCATACTATGATGTCGCTTACCTACCTGTCACTACCATTTAGGGGATATGCATTAGAGACAACCACATCCACTTTAAATAGGGCACCATATAATTCCGTTGAGATGGCACCATATGAACTATGGTTTGGCAAGAAACCTAAGTTGTCATTCCTTAAAGTTTGGGGATGCGATTCTTATGTTAAAATGCTTCATCGTGATAAACTCGAACCCAAAGCGGATAAATGCATCTTCATAGGATAGCTGAAGGAAACAGTTGGGTATACCTACTATCTCAAATCTGAAGGCAAAGTGTTTATTGCTAAGAATGGGTCATTTCTCAAGGAAGAGTTTCTCTCGAAAGAATTGAGTGGGAGGATGGTGGAACTTGATGAGGTTATTGAACCATCACTTTAACTACACAATAGAAGGGTGAAGACAAATGTTCGTGTGGTGCCTACACCAGTTGAAGAGGAAGTTAATGATGGTAATCATGAAGCTTTATATCTAGTTACTACCAAACCTCATAGGTCGACAAGGACACATAATGCTCCAGAGTGGTATCGTAATCATGTCTTGGTGGTCATGTTGTTGAACAACAATGAACCAACGAGTAATGGAGAAGCGATTGTGGGCCCAGATCCCGAAAAATGGCTGGAGGCTATGAATTCCAAGATAAGATCCATGTATGAAAATAAAGTATGGACTTTGGAATAACTAGTTGATGGTCGTAAGGCTATTAAGTACAAATGGATCTTTAAAAGGAAGATAGATGATGATGGTAAATGTCACCATTTAGAAAGCTCGACTTGTCGCAAAGAGGATTCCGGCAAGTTCAAGGAGTTGACTACGATGAGACTTTCTCACCCATAGCGATGCTAAAGTCTGTTGGAATTATGTTAGCAGTTGATGCATTTTATAACTGTGAAATTAGGAAGATGGATGTCAAAATATCGTTTCCTTAACGGTTACCTTGTGGAAAGGGTGTATGTGATACAACCAAAAGGTTTTGTTGATCCTAAGGACGCTAAAAGGCATGCGATCTCTAGAAAACCATTGATGGCCTAGTGCAAGCATCTCGGAGTTGGAATAAGCATTTTGATGAGTGATCAAAGCTTTTGGTTTGTACAGAGTTTCTGAAGAAACTTGTATTTACAAGAAAGTGAGCGGGAACAGTATAGAATTTCTGATAAGTATATGTGGTTGACATATTGTTGATTAGAAATTATGTAGAAATTCTGGAAAGCATAAAGGGTTGTTTGTAAGGAATTTTTCACAGGAAAACGTGGATAAAGCTACTTAAAATATTGGACATCATGATATATAGAGATAGATGAGGACACTTGATAAAACTTTCAATGAAGAGACAGCTTCACAAGATTTTGAAGGAGTTCAAAATGGATTAGTCAAAGAAGGAGTTCTTGACTGTATTGTAAGGTTTGAGTTTGAGAAAGACTCAAATCCCGAACATGATAGAAGAAAGAGAAAGGACGAAGGTCATCCCGTATGCCTTAGCCATAGGCTCTATATTATGCCATCTTGTGTACCGCACCTGGTGTGTGCCTTGCCACGAGTATGGCATGGGGTGCAAGTGTGACACAGGAATGGATAACTTAACAAGGGTCAAAATTATCCTAAGTAACTAGAGAACCATGGAAATTTTTCCCGATTATGGAGGTGATAAAAGAGTTTGTCGTAAAGGGTTATGTTGATGGAAGCTTTGACACCAATCCGGATGACTCTGAGTATCAAACCGGATTCATATAGTGGAGAAATCATTTGAAATACTCCAACTGGAGCATGGTAGCAGCATCTACATTATGACATAGATATTTTCAAAGTAGACACGAATCTGAATGTTGCAGATTCGTTGACTAAAATCTCTCTCAAAAGCAAAACAGGATCAAACCTAGAACTCATTGGGTGTTAATCACCTGGTGATGTGAACTAGATTATTGACTCCAGTGCAAGTGGGAGAATATTGGAAATATGCCCTAGAGGCAATAATAAATTGGTCATTATCATATTTCCTTGTTCATGATAATCGTTTATTATCCATTTTGTAATTGTACTGGTTGGAAACTCAAATACATGTGTGGATACATAGACAACAAAGTTTCCCTAGTAAGTCTCTACAAGACTAGCTCGTTGATCAAATATGGTTAAGGTTTCCTAGACACACACATGAGTTGTCGTTTGATAACGGGATTAGATCATTAGGAGAATGATGTGATGGACAAGACCCAAACCGTAAGCATAGCATTTGATCATATGATATAGTTTATTCCTATTGCTTTCTGCATGTCAATGTATTTGTTCCTCTGACCATGAGATCATGCAACTCAATGATACCAGAGGAATGCCTTGTGTGTATCAAATATCACAATATAAATGTGTGATTATAAATATGCTCTGCAGGTATCTCCGAGGGTATCTTTTGAGATGGCAGGGATCAAGACTAGGATTTGCCACTCCATATGACGGAGAGGTATCTCGGGGCCCGCTTGGTAATACAACATCAAAATAAGCTTGCAAGTACTGTGACTAAGGAGTGAGTCACGAGATCTTGTATTACTGAATGATTAAAGAGACTTGCCGGTAACAAGATTGAACTAGGTACGGAGATATCTACGATCGAATCTCACGCAAGTAACATACCGATGGACAAAGGAAAGTGCATCCGAGATTAGATGAATCCTTGACATCGTGGTTCGACAGATATAGATCTCCGTAGAATATGTAGAAACCAATATGGTCATCCGGTGTTGGAAATATGCCCTAGAGGCAATAATATGTTGGTTATTATTATATTTCCTTGTTCAAGATAATCGTTTATTATCCATGCTAGAATTGTATTGATTGGAAACTCAAATACATGTGTGGATAGATAGACAACACACAACCCCTAGTAAGCCTCTGAAGGACTAGCTCGTTGATCAAAGATGGTCAAGGTTTCCTGGCCATAGACATGATATGTCGTTTGATAACGAGATCACATCATTAGGAGAAGGATGTGATGTACAAGACCCAAACTATGAACGTAGCATATGATCGTGTCAGTTTATTGCTACTATTTTCTGCATGTCAATGTATATGTCCCTGTGACCATGATATCATGCAACTTCCAAACACCGAAGGAATACCTTGTGTGTATCAAACATCACAACGTAACTGTATGACTATAAAGGTGCTCTACATGTATCTCCAAAGGTGTTTGTTGGGTTGATATGAATCAAGACTGGGATTTGTCACTCCGAGTGACACAGAGGTATCTCAGGGCCCACTCGGTAATACAACAACACAACAAGCCTTGCAAGTAATGTTACTAAGGAGTTAGTCACGGGATCTTGTTTTACGGAACGAGTAAAGAGACTTTACGGTAACGAGATTGCACTAGGTATGGAGATACTCGCGATTGAATCTCGGGCAAGTAACATACCGATGGGCGAAGGGATCATCATACTGGATTAACTGAATCCTTGACATAGAGGTTCAACTGATAAAGATATTCTTAGAATATGTAGGAGCCAAAATGGGCATCCAAGTCCCGCTATTGGTTATTGACCGGGGAGTGTCTCAAGTCAGGTCTACATAGTTCTCGAACGCGCGGGGTCTGCACACTTAAGGTTCGGTGACGTTTCGGTAATATTGAGTTATGTATGTTGGTGACTGAAAGTTATTCGGAGTCCAGAATGAGATCTTGGACGTCACGAGGAGCTCCAGAATGGTCTGGAGGTAAAGATTGATATATGGGAAAGATGCATTTGGTATCTAGAAAGTTTTCGGGCATTACGGGTAAAGTACCACGAGTGACGAATGGGTTCCGAGGGTTTTACTTGGAAGGGCCACCCACCCAGGAGAGAACCTAATAGGCCTAAAGGTGGTGCACCAGCTCTTAGTGGGCTGGTGCAGCCAGCCCAAGAGGCCCTATTTCGGCCAAAGAGCAAAAAGGAAAAAGAGAAAAAAGGGAAGGAGGAGATCAAGTGGAATCCTTCTTGGAGTAGGATTCAAGGTGGACTCCTCCACCTCCTATCCACTTCGGCCGAACCTAGGAGGTTTGGGGCTACCTCCTCCCCTTCCTCCCTCCTATATATACTAGAGGATTTTGAGGGCACCCTAACCCTAATAAGCCACTTGTTGCCCTCTCTCTCGCTAGGTCGTTTTCTCCTCCAGATTATTTCAGTAGAGCTTGGAGAAGCCCATCTGGATTAGTTCACCACCACCACCACCACACCGCCATGCTGGAGAACTCATGTACCTTTCCACCCCTCTTGCTAGATCAAGAAGGCGGAGATCGTCATCGAGCTATACATGTGTTGAACGCGGAGGTGCCATCCATTCGACACTAGATAGGGATGGATCGTGATGAGATCGCGGGACGGATCTTGACTGGAAGGCAAGGACGTACGACAACATCAACCGCGTTATACACGCTTCCGCTTAGCAATCTAAAAGGGTATGTAGATGCACTCTCCCCTCTCGTAGATGATCATCACCGTGGATAGATCTTGTGTGCGCGTAGGAATTTTTTTGTTTACCATGCAACGTTCCCCAATAGTGGTATCAGATCTAGGTCTATCCGTAGATGACATCTCGAGTAGAACACAAAGAAGTTTGTGGGCATTGATTTTCAGATTGCTGCCCTCCTTAGTCTATTCTGGATTCGACGGTATTGTTCGATGAAGCGGCCCAGACCAATATTACTCATACGCTTACGAGAAACCGGTTTCATTGACTAACATGCAACTTGTTGCATAAAGATGACTGACGGGTGTTTGTTTCTCCAACTTTAGTTGAATCAGATTCGACCGAGGCGGTCCTTGGAGAAGGTTAAATAGCACCTTGCATATCACCGTTGTGGTTTTGCGTAAGTAAGATGTGATCATACCAGATACCCATAGAAGCCACATAAAACATGAAACAACAAATTAGAGGACGTCTAACTTGTTTTTGCACGGTATGCATGTGATGTGATATGGCCAAAGACATGATATGATATATTTGATGTATGAGATGATCATGTTGTAATAGTTAAATATCGACTTGTAAGTCGATGCTATAGCATCCTGCAGGAGCCATAGGGTTGTATTTAATTAGTTTGCACCTGGTGACGTGTTGCTTTATCGCTAGTTCAGTCACTTTAGTAGTAACAACATAGTTGGCGCGACAACCTCGATGGCAGCACAATGATGGAGATCATGGTGTGGTGCCGGTGACGATGGAGATCATGTCGGTGCTTTGATGATGGAGATCAAGAAGCACAACTTCATGGCCATATCATGTCACTTATGATTTGCATGTGATGTTAATCCTTTTATGCACCTTATTTTGCTTAGGACGACGGTAGAATTATAAGGTGATCCCTCACTTAAATTTCAAGATAAAATTGTGTTCTCCCCGAGTGTGCACCGTTGTGACAGTTTGTTGTTTCGAGACACCACGTGATGATCAGGTGTGATAGACTCTACGTTCACATACAACGGGTGCAAAATAGTTGCACACGCGGAACACTCTGGTTAAACTTGACGAGCCTAGCATGTACATACATGGCCTCGGAGCACAAGAGAGCGAAAGGTCGAACATGAGTCATATAGTAGATATGATCAACATAGAGATGTTTACTATTGAATCAAACTCAACTCACGTGATGATCGTACTTGAGTTAGTGAATTTGGATCATGTTTCACTCGAATGACTAGAGGCATGTCAATTTGAGTGGGAGTTCTTAAGTAATATGTTGTAGCTTGCGCTGTAGCTCCACTTTTTGATATGTTCCTAGAGAAAACTTAGTTGAAAAATGATAGTAGGAATTATGCGGACTCGGTCCATAGACTGAGGATTGTCCTCCTTGCTGCACAGAAAGCTTATGTCCTTAATGTACCGCTCGATGTGCTACCCCTGAGCGTCGTCGGTGGATGTTGCGAACATCTGACATACACGTTTTTGATGACTACGTGATAGTTGAGTGCATAATGCTTACCAACTTAGAATTCAAGTGCCCAAGACAATTTTAACGTCACGGAATATATGAGATGTTCGAAGACCTAAAATTGGGATTTCAGGCTCGTGCCCGCGTTGGGAGGTATGAGACCTCCGACAAGATTCTTGCCCTGCGAAGTAAGGGAGAAAAGATCAATCGTTGAGCATGTGCTCAGATTGTCTGAGTACTACAATCGCTTGAATCGAGTGGGAGTTGATCTTCCTGATAAGATAGTAATTAACATAGTTCTCCAAAGTCAGTGCCACCAAGGTACTGAGCTTCGTGATGAACTATAACATGTGAGGGATAGAGATGATGATCCCTGAGTTATTCGTGATGTTTGACACCGCGAAAGTAGAAATCAAGTAGGAGCATAAATTGTTGATGGTTAGTGAAAACGCCAGTTTCAAGAAGGGCAAGGGCAAGAAGGGATACTTCATGAATGGCAAACCAGTTGCTGCTCTAGTAAAGAAACCAAAGATTGAACCCAAACCCGAGACTAAGTGCTTCTGTTGTGAGGGGAACGGTCACTAAAGCAGAACTACCCAACATACTGGGAAGATGAGAAGGCTGGCAAAGTCGACAAAAGTATATTGGGTATACGTGATATTGATGTGTACCTTGATAGCACTCCTAGTAAATATTAGATACCGGTTCAGTTGCTAAGTGTTAGTAACTCGAAATTATAGCTACGAAATAAATTGATACTAGCAAGGGTGAGGTGACAATGTGTGTTGGAAGTAATTCCAAGGTTGATAACATCACATGCTCCCTCTACCATTGGGATTAGTGTTGAACCTCAATAAATGTTATTTGGTGTTTGCATTGAGCATGGACATGATTAGATCGTGTTTATTGCAATACGATTATTCATTTAGAGAGAATAATGGTTACTCTGTTTACTCGAATAATACCTTCAATGGTCATGCACCTAATATGAATGGTTTGTTGAATCTCGATTGTAGTGATACACATGTTCATAATATTGATGCTAGAAGATACAAAGTAGTAATGATAGTACCACTTACTTGTCACACTGTCGCTTGACTCATATTAGTATGAAATGCATGAAGAAGCTCCATGCTGATGTATCTTTGGACTCACTCATTTTTTGAATCGTTTGACACATGGCAACCATTCCTATTGGTGTAAACGCATGATGCAACTCCATGCAGATGGATCCTTTAGACTCACTTGATTTTGATTCACTTGAGACATGCAAATCATGCCATATGGGCAAGATGACTCAAGGCCTCATTTTCAGTTGGATGGAACGAGCAAGTGACTTGTTGGAAATAATACATTTTGATGTATGCAGTCCAATGAGTGCTGAGGCACGCAATAGATATCGTTATGTTCTTACATCACCGATGCTTTGAGTAGATACATGTGTATTTGCTTGTTGAATCACAAAGTCAGAAATATTGAAAAGTTCAAGCAATTTTACAGTGAAGTTGAAGATCGTCGTGACAAGAGGATAATATATCTATGATGTGATCGTGGAGGTAAATATATATATAAGTTGCGAGTTTGGTAAACATTTAAGACAATGTGAAAATTATTTCACAAACTCATGCCACCTGGAACACCATAGTGTGATGGTGTGTCCGAACGTCATACCCGCACTCTATTGGATATGGTGCATACTATGATGTCTCTTATCGAATTACCACTATCGTTTTTCGGTTAGGCATTAGAGACAACCGCATTCACTTTAAATAGGGCACCACGTAATTCCGTTGAGATGACACCATGTGAACTATGGTTTGTAGAAACCTAAGCTGTCGTTTCTTAAAAGTTTGGGGCTGCGACGCTTATGTGAAGAAGTTTCAGCCTGATAAGCTCAAACCGAAAGCGGATAAATTAGTCTTCATAGGATACCCAAAACAGTTGGGAATACCTCCTATCTCAGGTCCGAAAGCAAATTTTTTGTTTCCAAAAAAGGCTCCTTTCTTGAGGAAGAGTTTCTCTCAAAAGAATTGAGTGGGAGTATGGTGGAAACTTGATAAGTTTATTGAACCGTCACTTCAATGAGTAGCAGGGAGCAGGAAGATGTTCCTGTGGCGCCTACACTAGTTGAAGTGGCAAGCGGATGATTGTGATCATAAAGCTTCGGATCAAGTTACTACCGAACCTCGTAGGTCGACAAGGAAACGTACTGCTCCAGAGTAGTACGGTAATTTTGTCTAGGACGTCATGTTGCTGGTCAACAATGAACATATGAGCTATGAAGAAGTGATGGTGGGCCCGGATTGTGACGAATGGCTGAAGGCCATGAAATTTCGAGATAGGATCCATGTATGAAAACAAAGTGTAGACTTTGTAAGAACTACTTGATGGTCGTAAGGCTATTAAGTAGAAGTGGGTCTTTAAAAGGAAGACGGACGATGAAGGTAAATGTCACCATTAAGAAAGCTCGACTTTTTGCAAAGATGTTTCCGACAAGTTCAAAGAGTTGACTACGATGATACTTTTCTCACTCGTAGAGATGCTAAAGTCTGTTGGAATTATGTTAGCAGTTGCTGCATTTTTCGATTATGAAATCTGGCTGATGGATGTCAAAACATCGTTTTCGTCAGGAAAGGTTGTATGTGATACAACCAGAAGGTTTTGTCGATCCTAAGGATGCCAGCAAGTATGCAAGCTCTTGCGATCCTTCTATGGACTGGAGCAAGCATCTTGGAGTTGGAATATACGCTTTGATGAGATGATCAAAGTTTTTGAGATTCTGCAAGGTCTATGAGAAACTTGTATTTCCATGATAGTGAGTGGGAGCACTATATAATTTCGGATGAGTATATGTGGTTGACATATTGTTGATTGGAAATGATGTAGAATTTCTGGAAAGCATATATGGTTGTTTGAAAAGTGTTTTTCAAAGGAAAACCTGAATTAAGCCTACTTGAACGTTGAGCATCAAGATCAATGAAGATAGATCAAGACGCTTGATAAAACCTTTCAATGAATACATACCTTGACAAGTTTTTGAAGGAGTTCAAAATGGATCGGTCAAAGAAGGAGTTCTTGAGTGTATTGTAAGGTGTGAAATTTGAGTATGACTCAAAGCTCGACCAGGACAGAAGAAAGATAAAGCACGAAGGTCATCCCCTATGCCTTAGCCATAGGATCTATAGTATGCCATGCTCTGTACCACACGTGATGTGTGCCTTGCCATGAGTCAGTCAAAGGGTACAATAGTGATCCAGTAATGGATCACTGGACAACGGTCAAAGTTATCCTTAGTAACTAGTGGAGTAAGGAATTTTTCTTGGTTATGGAGGTGGTAAAAGAGTTTGTCGTAAAGGGTTATGTCGATGCAAGCTTTGACACTAATCCGGATAACACTGAATAGTAAACCGGATTCGTATAGTGGAGAAGTCATTTGGAAATGTTGCAAGTGAAGCCTGGTAGAAGGATCTATAGTATGACACAGAGATTTGTGAAGTACACAAGGATCTGAATGTTTCAGGCCCATTGACTAAAAACCTCTCTCACAAGCAAGACATGATCAAACCCAGAACTGTATGGTTGTTAGATTCATTACAATCACAAAGTGATGTGAACTAGATTATTGACTCTAGTGCAAGTGGGAGACTGTTGGAAATATGGCCTAGAGGCAATAATAAATTGGTTATTATTATAATTCCTTGTTCATGATAATCATTTATTATCCATGCTAGAATTGTATTGATTGGAAACTCAAATACAAGTGTGGATACATAGATAACACACTGTCCCTAGTGAGCCTCCGAAGGACTAGCTCGTTGCTCAAAGATGGTCAAGGTTTCCTGGCCATAGACATGAGATGTCGTTTGATAACGGGATCACATCATTAGGAGAATGATGTGATAGACAAGACCCAAACTATGAACGTAGCATATGACTGTGTGAGTTTATTGCTAATGTTTTCTGCATGTCAATGTATCTGTTCCTATGACCATGAGATCAGGCAACTCCCAGACACCGAAGTAATACCTTGTGTGTATCAAACGTTACAACATAACTGGGTGACTATAAAGGTGCTCTACAAGTAGCTCCGCAGGTGTCTATTGAGTTGACATGAATCGAGACTGGGATTTGTCACCCCGTGTATCAGAGAGGTATCTCAGGGCCCAATCGGTAATACAACATCGCAACAAGCCTTGCAAGTAATGTGACTAAGGAGTTAGTCACGAGATCTTGTATTGCAGAACGAGTAAAGAGACTTGCCGGTAGCGAGATTGAACTAAGTATGGAGATACCGACGATCAAATCTAGGGAAAGTAACATACCGATGGACAAAGGGAACATCGTACGACATTAACTGAATCCTTGACATAGAGGTTCAACCGATTAATATATTCGTAGAATACGTAGTACCCAATATGGTCATCCAGGTCCCGCTATTGGTTATTGACCGGAGAGTGTCTCAAGTCATGTCTACATAGTTCTCGAGCCCTCAGGGTTTTCACACTTAAGGTTCGGTGATGTTTCAGTATTACTCATTTATGTATGTTAGTGACCAAAAGTTGTTCGGAGTCCCGGATGAGATCCCGAACGTCACGAGGAGATCCGAGATGGTCCAAAGGTAAATATCGATATATAGGAAAGTTGCATTTGGCTTCCGGACATTTTTTGGGCATGAACGGTAAAGTACCAGGAGTGACGAATGGGTTCTGGGGGTTTTATCGGGAGGGTCCACCCACCCACGAGAGAACCTAATAGGCCTAAAGGTGGTGCACCAACTCTTAATGGGCTGGTGCGGCTAGGCCAAGAGGGCCTTTTTTGGCCAAGGAGAAAAAAGGAAAAAAGGGAAAAAGGGGAAGGAGAAGACCAAGTGGAATCCTACTT
Organism: Hordeum vulgare subsp. vulgare; assembly: GCF_904849725.1. Taxonomy (NCBI): domain Eukaryota; kingdom Viridiplantae; phylum Streptophyta; class Magnoliopsida; order Poales; family Poaceae; genus Hordeum; species Hordeum vulgare. Next base: position 211,803,334 of record NC_058524.1, on the reverse strand, counting down.
GGAGTAGGATTGGGGTGGACTCCTCCACCTATTCTCCACTTCGTCCGAACCTAGGAGGTTTGGGGAAGCCTCCTCCCCTCCCTCCCTCCTATATATACTAGAGGATTTTGAGGGCAGCCCTAACCGTAATAAGCCACGTGTTGCCCTCTCTCTCTCGGTCGTTTTCTCCTCTAGATTTTTTCAGTAGAGCTTGGCGAAGCCCTGCTGGATTAGTTCACCACCACCACCACCATGCTTCCATGCTGGAGAACTCATCTACCTCTCTGCCCCTCTTACTGGATCAAGAAGGCGGAGATCGTCATCAAGCTGTACGTGTGCTGAATGCGGAGGTGCCGTACGTTCGGCACTAGCTCGGGATGGATCGTGATGGTATCGCAGGACGGATCATGATAGGTTCGATGGACGGATTGTGATTGGACCGTGAAGATGTACGACTACATCAACCGCCTTATATACGCTTCCGCTTAGCGATCTACTAGGGTATGTAGATGCACTCTCCCCTATCGTAGATGATCATCGCCATGGATAGATGTTGTGTGCACATAGGAATTTGTTGGTTTCCTTTGCAATGTTCCCCAACATCCAGGTACCACTATTGGTTATTGACCATAGAGGTGTCTCGGTCATGTCTGCATAGTTGTCGAACCCCGTAATATCTGCACACTTAACGTTCGGTGACGATACATATATAGTTGAGTTATTGTGTTGTTGATCGAAGGTTTTTTGGAGTCCCGGATGAGATCCCACACATGACGAGGAGCTTTAGAATGGTCCGGAGGTAAATATTGATATATGGGAAGATGTTATTTGAGTCCGAGAAGAGTGCCGGAGGTTACCATTTTTTAGCGGTGGTTACCTGTTTTGTAACGGAGGTTCGAGAAGAGTTCCAGGAGTCCACCGGGAGGGTCCACCTGCCCAGAGGATCCCTGGGCTATGAGAGGTCGCGCCCTAGCCCCTGGTGGGCTAGCCACCCCTCCCACCTAAGGGCCATGCGGCTAAAGAGGTGTGCTGGCCCATGGCAGCCGTCCCACCTAACTTGGGGGCGAAGCCACCTGGTGGCCGCCGCCCCACCCTAGGGGAAACCCTAGGGCGACACCCGTCCTCCCTCCCTTCTATATATACTAGAGGAGAGGGACGACAGCTGCACCTGACACTACTAGGAAAAAACATATACACAGAATCTTAGCAGTAGAGCGTGTTAAAACAAAGTGCTACTGCTAAATAACAGTAGCGCGTGGGGAACTAGCCCGCTACTACTAACCAAATAGCAGTAGCGTGCTCAAATAAAACGTGTTGCTACTATGACTGTTCTAACCATTGCTACCAGCCTTGTCATAGTAGTAGCGCTCTTCTCAGAACCGCGCTACTACTAAGTTTTACACGAGCAACGCGTTTTTAAATAACGCACTATAGCTAAGTAGCTACAGCGCTTGCTGGGTAAGAGCGCTACTGCTAAGTTTGACTAGCCCCCGCACGCGTGCGTCCCTCCCCCAGTTCCACATTCTTCCTCGCCGCCCCTTCTCCAATATCTCCCTCGCCTCCCGTGCTCCCTCGTGGCCCTCAACCTCTCCCTCCATTGCCGTCACTGGAGCCGCCACTAGAGCCGCGCGCCATCGCCGCCACCGGAGCCGCGCACCCCCTGAGCCACCCTTGTCTGCTCCTCGCCGCCCCTGCCTCGCTTGCCGTCACCAGCTCGCCGCCACCGGAGCCACCCTCCGCGCCATCGTGTCCCCTGAGCCACACACATCTCCCCTGCCTCTTGGTGAGCCCCACCCCTCCTCTCTAGGTTAATTCAGTTATGAACCCTAGGAATTAACTTACGTGAACCCTAGTTATGAACTTTGTTATGAACCCTAGTTAGAGCAATTTATATAGTACTTAGGTCATGTTAGGTTATGTACTTACTGAAAATGTTGTTAGTTAGGTTATGTTAGAGCAAAATGTTGTTAGTTAGGTTATGTTAGAGCAAAATGTTATTAGTTAGGTTATGTTAGAGCAATTTATATAGTACTTAGTGAGAGAGGGAGAGGACAATGTACTTAGTGAAAATGTTGTTAGTTAGGTTATGTTAGGGAAATGTACTTAGTGAGAGAGGGAGAGGGATAGAGATGGAGAGGAAGGGAGAGGGAGAGAGATGGATAGGTAATGAGAGGGAGAGGGAGAGAGATGGAGATGGAGAGGGAGGGAGAGGGAGAGGGAGAGAGATGGATACCCAAGTGTCCTTTTGTTGTTTCCATGGAATGAAGACGAGTGGCCTATGTTTTGCCGGAATGTTGATTCATTTCCGTTCTTGCAAATTTCAGGTGCTCGATTTGTCCACTTTTTAGCAAAGGTCATGCCGAAATTTTTTGTGAATTTCGGCATGACTTGTGCTACAAACTAGGACATATCGAGTTCCCAGGATTTGCCGCACCGGGAATGAATCAACGTTCCTGCAAAACATAGGCCTTTTTATGTCATTATCCATTTTATTTTCTCCTGAACATATATTATTGTGTATTTGTATATTTGGTTTCATGCTTGCATGTTGAGAAAAATAGGTAGTGGGCGCTAGCTAAATTAAAATGAGATGATTGTTGTACAAATGATAACTAGGAAGTAAAACATTAAACATCCTCGTCGTCGATGATGCTCGACCCGCATCCTCGTTGTCGAGTCGTCGGCGAGAGCCTCCTTGATAGGCGCCATGTCCGGGACTGGGCTCCGCCGGGTTGGCACTGGGAGGTGCTACCTTCCGGTGCGCGCACTTGGTTAGGAATCCAGGTCTTGTCATCGACTCAGAGCTTCTTTGGTGGCGGTCGCGTGGGCCACTATAGGTGCCGAGGGAGCCGCCCCCACGGAGGTGGTACGTCGTCGTGTCAAGGAGGAGGACGAGCACGTTCCTCTCTACATGGTTGTGTTGGATGCCAGGTTCTTCAAGGACATCACCCGAGCTATGATCCGGTGATAGTTCCTTATCTTTGAGTTGCCACTGCATGCACCGTGAGATGTCAACTGGATTTGTATTAGTGATATTATATGATAATATTTTAGATTTATTAGTGATAATATCGGTTATCTTGTCTTTTGGGTTGCCACCGCCTGTGCCGTGAGACATCGATTGGATTTGTATTAGTTATATTATATGATAATATTCGAGATGTATTAGTGATAATATCGGTTATCTTTCGGTTTGTCATTTCTCCTTGAATGACTTTCATGTGTGTTCTTGATCGAGGAATCCCGACTTTCATGTTGATGAGTTGTTAAATGAGTAAGATGATGGTGAGTTATATGTCAGATATTTGATGTGTGTATGTTATTACACGAAACACCTCCTAGTGCGTATGTTTTGTCTGAATGTTGATTCATTTCCGTTTCGGCAAATTTCACTCGCTCAATTTGTCTTATTTGAATAATGATCTTGCCGAATTTTTGAATCATGAACACATGAAATGTCTCACGATGAATATTGGGAGTGTGAATATTGCAGCAACTATCAGGGTATGTGCGACATGCCTCACGTGCGAGATGACAGGTTCTTTAGCATGAAGCTTGAGGAGACCTTCGAAGTTTCTATGGTACGCAACGATGACAAGTGTTTTTCTTAATTAAGCATGCATCACTTCTATTTATTTGCTTCAACGTGTAATTTCTGTTTTATACAATTCGACTAGTTCCCCCCTTGTCGTGCAAGAAGGTATGTGTTGGAGAGGGTCGGTTTCGAAGACCACGAGAGTATGGAGACGAGGAGAGCTAACCTGAGGACTATACATGGTCACACATTTGTGATCAAAGTAATGAATTCAGTCTTTAACACAGAAATAGGGTTCCCAAATTGGGAAGATCTTCGCAAGGCATATGGATCTTAGGAGGGTATGGAAGTAACCTTCAATCTTCGTCCTGAAGATAATATGCCAGGTAACATCGACACTTGGGTGGTTGTTGATATGCTTCCCGTTTTACCTCCATGTGAGTTCCTCAACCATATTTGTCAAGTAATTTGCATTCTATATTTAAAAATAGTTGGTGTTCATCCATACACTAAATTTGTTAAACTATAATTTGCAGCTTATTTCGTTTCTTCGAGTGAATTATGGAAATTAATTGACACGACACACTACATGTATGGATCACATCTAACTTGGGAGGAGAAGGATGTTCTTCTCTACTTTCTAGGTGGTGTCCTGGTTGTTAGGGATAACTTCTCGTATAATTTGGGAACTGGTCCAAATAATACATTTTACATGCCACTAGTCCATAGGTTGAGGGCGGATGACATTCGTTGAAATATCTTTGTAAGAGTTTGCTTATTAAGTACGCTCTACTATTGCATAAATGGTGTTGATTACATTGCGCTAACTAGGTTATTATTATGTTCTTCAACAGCAACTGCCAAATGATGTAGTGCCTTTGTTGATGTACCCATAAGGTCATATAAAAATTAAAAGTCCTCTGAGGGTTGAGTTCGATGC